>NC_142593.1:58302518-58948675 GCF_965207765.1 Zootoca vivipara
GTTCTTCCTAATGTTTAGGTGGAATCTTCTTTCTTGTAGTTTGAATCCATTGCTCCGTGTCCGCTTCTCTGGAGCAGCAGAAAACAATCTCTCTCCCTCCTCCATATGACATCCTTTTATATATTTGAACATGGCGATCATATCACCCCTTAACCTTCTCTTCTCCAGGCTAATCTCCAGGCTTGTCGCTTGGAAGGTCGGCAGTTTAAATCTGTGCCATGGGATGAGCTCCCATTGCTCTGTCCCAGCTCCTGCCAACCTAGCAGTTCGAAAGCACACTAGTGCAAGTAGATAAATAGGTACCGCTGTGGCGGGAAGGCAAATGGCATTTCCATGCGCTCCGGTTTCCATCATGGTGCCCCGTTGCGCCAGAAGCGGTTTAGTCGTGCTGGCCACATGACCTGGAAAGCTGTCTGTGGACAAACACCAGCTCCCTCGGCCTGAAAGTGAGATAAGCGCCGCAACCCCATAGTCGAGTTTGACTGGACTTAACCATCCAGGGGTCCTTTACCTTTTGACCCTAGCGGTGTCTTCCATTTAAAGAGCCCTGACCAGCAAAGATGAAGACTCATTAAGGAGAAAGCTATCAGTGGCTACCAGCCATGATGGTTATGCTCCGCCTTCACCATTAGAGGCAGTCACACTTCTGAATTCCAGCTGCTGGAAACCACAGGAGGCCGGGGGAGGGGAGTGCTCTTGTGTTGGTATCCTGCTTGCAGGTTTCCCACGGGCATCTGGTGAGAGCAGGATGCTAGACTAAAAGGGTCATTGGCTTGATCCAGCAGTCTCTTCTTATTTTCACATCTCACACCCTCCAACACTTCTCCGATGAAAATAGGGACGTCCTATTCATCATGGATAAGGCCATCAATGGATAGGGCTGTCAATGGCTCCTAGCCACAATGGCTGTGTTTACATCAAATGTAAGGGTGAGGATGATGAGGGTTATATTTATTTATGTATATTCCTGCGTGGAAGACTACTTTTTAACCCAGGAAAATCTTCTCAAAAGCCGGGGGTCGTCTTATACGTCGGGTCGTATTTCTTATACGGTGAATATATCCCAAACTCTATATTTTAACTGGAAAAGTTGGGGGTTCGTCTTATACGCCCAGTCGTTTTATACGCAGGAATATATGGTATTTCCCCAACCACTCTGGGCAGCTTAAAGCAAATAATAATAATAATAATAATAATAATAATAATAATATTTATACCCCACCCTTCCCAGTTAAGACCGGGTTCAGGGTGGCTAACAACAAGAATATCAAAGCAAGCATAAAAGAAACAATGCAATTAAAATGCAGATTAAATACAATGTTAAAATTCAATTTTAAAATTGGGAATCTACAAGTGCAACCTCATTTAAATATTTGTAGGATAAAGCCTTAGGGGAGGGTAACACCGGGGTCAAACTGAGTCAGTCCAAAGGCCAAGCTCCGTCTTGCAGGCCCTACGAAAAGATGACAACTCCCTCTGGGCCCTAGTCTCCTGAGAGAGAGCGTTCCACCAGGTCGGGGCTAGTACTGAGAAGGCCCTGGTCCTGGTCAAGGCCAGTCTAACCACCTTGTGACTCGGGATCTCCAGTATGTTATTATTTGTGGACCTTAATGTCCTCTGCGGGGCATACCGGGAGAATATAATAGTGAGGGGCCCCAGTTAAGCCCTGTCCCCAGTTAAGCCTCTCCCCACATAATCAATCACAAGATGTGGCTCATGCACACCATTTGAATGACATTGCTTATCAATTTTGGAGGTGGAGCCTTCAAATATTTTATTGGGGGGAAGCGGAGGGACCTCAGCCCCTAGGAGTTGCCTTCTATGTCAACACCAGTATGCCTCTGAGTAACAGTTGCTCTGGGAACCAGAAGTGATGAGAGTGCTGGCACACTCGGACCTTGCACTCCTCATGGGAATTTGGCTGACCAGATCAGGATGCTGGGCTAGATGGGCATTTGGCCTGATTCGGCACACTCTTCTTATGTTCCTCAAGGAACTTCCAGAGATTTGATCAAGTTAATGAAAGGAATAAAATGGAGCGTGGATGCCATGTTGTTTAGTTTTTACAGGACTGTTATTGTTTTTTCTGACGTTTTATGAGAAGCACTTATATGGGTCTTCAGGCGGGAGGTTATTGTGCCTTTTATAAAACTAAGCGAGAGCCCGCTTCTCTTCTTTTTCCTTGATGCTGCTAAGTAGACAATGTGCTTTTGTGGTCATTATTTCCCCAATAGAAATGTTTCATACTGGAGTTGTGCCTGGAAAAGCAACAGCTTCAGATTGCAAAGCTCCCCCAGGAGGGTTGGGGAGTGAGCGGGGAGATCCTCACCAAGGAAGAATAATGGTGGCTTTTAAGGGCCGAGTCTTCACTTTATTTCTTGTACTCTGGTGCACAAAAGCAGGTCCCAAACACTTGCTTGTGTGCCATTGAGTGTGGAGGCTGCGGTTCATAGGAATACTTGATGGGTGACTCAAGAAGAGCAGGAAACACGCCCAGTTTAGAGATGTACAAAGCTTTAGGACTCCTATATTTCTGTTGTGTTGAGAACCAAACCAACACTTATCTGCAAAAGGAGGGGGCAATATTCATGAGCATAGGATTTTCCTGAATTTTCCTGGGCCTTTTGCAAGTTAGTTTAGGATTTGCATTATTATTATTCACAGTACTATTTCCAAAGGCAGAGAAACGCAGTTTAATTGTGCATGGTTATGGATAGGAAAGCAATTTGGTTTAATCATGTGTCATTTTTGATTTGGAAGTAAGCATATTTAATTTTTTTAAGGCAGTTGCTGTTGCGGCAGGGTGCAATGCAGCAAGCTGGAAAGTGTGCGGGGAAACGGGAGCAGCTGACTTGTGCAAGGTGCAATTATGCCAGTTGATCATGTGATCCTCTACCATGATTGAGATCAGTGCTCTTCTCTTGCCCAGATGAAGAAGGGGGCAGAAAAATGAAATTTAGCAGGTTGCCATGCAAATGAACTTTGGTAAAATCCCCACTTATACACAACTGTTAAAAAGGGCAGGAGCCCTGAAGTCTTTTTCCCTTCACTTTTTCTTTTTCATATATATTTTTAAAATGAAATTATAAAAATACAAAAAAAACCAGAACTGAAGAAGAAAAGAAGAAAAGTGAATGAAAAAGAAGAAAAGGAGGGGGGGGATATATGCATTGCGTCAATCCATAATTCTATTCCATCAACTTCCCATCCATCCTCCTTTCGTTTCCTAAAGTTTCCCATTCCTGATGCATATTCTAATTTCCCCCCCAAAACGATTTAAAAATTCAAATTATTCTCATTATATACTAGGGTTGCCATACGTCCAGATTTTCCTGGACATAACTGGATTTTGATCATCTGCAACAGCGCCCAGACGCAAAACGCATGCCAGCCTAAACGTCTCTCTTTTTTTGAGATTTTGCAAAGAAAGCTCAACAACTTTTATGTCCAGATTGGCAACCCTATTATAAACTATAGCTGCTGAGCTTACTCCAAACCGACTAAAGTTCTAATATTTTTACAATGGTTTTTTAGGTGGTCTACAAATGGCTTCCTTTCCTCTTTAAAACTTTTCTCTTCTTGCTCTCTAATTTTGCTGGTTAAGCTTGCTCATTCTGCATATTCCATTAATTTCTTCTGCCACTCTTCCTTTGTAGGTACTATCGCTTCTCTCCATCTTTGTGCATATAGGATTTTCGATGCTGTAGTTGCATACATAAATAAACTTATTTGTTTACTTGGTACCTCGAACCTCATTATTCCTAACAGAAAGGCCTCTGGCCTCTTTGGAAAAGTCTTCTGATTCCCCCCCCCCAATTTATTAAATATCATTTCCCAATTTTCTTTAACTTCTCTACAGGTCCACCACCTGTAGTAAAAGGTTCCATCTGTAGCTTTACACTTTTAACATTTACTTGATTGTGACTTATACATTTTTGCCAATTTATTTGGCGTCAGGTACCATCTGTAAATCATTTCCCAATAATTTTCCTTAGGAGCATAGCAGGCTGTGAATTTCACAATTTCTTGTTGTGGTCAAATGATACTTGCCAACTTGGGGTAAGAGCAATGATGCTCCTGCAAATAGTTCTCAATGATTGAGACTGAGTATAAGGGTTCAGGTGGATCCCCAAATACCCTGGACCTTGACATTTTTTTTTATAAAAAAAAATTATACAAGGACCTTGAGCCTGACTCAGTAGTAGATGGGCAATAGTAGATTTACTAATGGTGTTACATGTTGTTGGCCTAATGCCCCCTTCAGTCTTCAGGCTGCTGCATTCTGTACCAGCTGGAGCTTCCAAACCAAGCTGAAGGGCAGCCCCACAAAGAGTGCATTGCAGTAGTCTAGCTTCATGGTTACCTTGGACTACAGTGTGTGTGCCTAATATAATATATAGCATTGTGTGTTGTAATCTTACCACAGGATACTTGCCCTGTGATTTCTCTGCTAGTTAAGAGTGTCCAGTTTCCCGTTCATTCATCCGTAAGTCTGATGTGCTAATCTGTCCTGCTGTCGCTTTGCCTGCCCATTTCCCTGTAATAGTTTGTTGGTTAATGGATTAAACTAGACAGGATTAGCCATTTCAATTTATATTCGGCTGCTTTCTTCATTTAATGTTCTCACTGTAAGTAGTGAATTATTGACTACTTTAAATGTGGCTACAAACAGCTTCAAAAAGAGGAGCATTTGCAAGGCCAAGTTGTGCACCACGGAGGTCAATGCTCCTTTCATCCTTATCCCCCTCCCCTTCCATTTAACCCTTCAGGGGCTCTCTCTCCCCTGGGAGACCTCAGCAATTTGCTCTGGCCAATGCTTAATGGCCCGGACAGGCCTTGGGGATAAATATAGTTAAGTGTGTGAAATTTAACCTATATTATTGATATTGGGTCCTGCCCAAAGTGTCTGCAAAGTGGCTTAAAAGGAAGAGTTCATTAGAGAATAAAACACAACGGGCAGGAGACCAGTTCTCCAGACCCTTGAAATTATTCCTAATCTTCTTCCACCCACCGACCCTGGCTTCGTCAGACTTAAAGAAAAATCCAGTGCCTCGAGCACTCAGGGAGATATCATTTGGAGACAGCAGAAGTGCTGGAAGGACGCCACAGGCAAGGCCCAGTTGATTCTCCCTGACCTCTCTCTCTGCAGCTTTTGCAGACCCTCTAAGTGTCCCTATTTTCCAGGGACAGTCCCAGATTCACAGAAGCCGCCCCGGTTTCTGATTTGATCCCAGAATGTCCCACTTTTCCTTAGGATAGCTTTATTATCATTGGAGAAATGTTGGAGGGTCTGGAGATATACAACCGCCAAGCAAATGAGATAAGTAACTATACAACCTTTACAAGACATCTAAGGGAAGCCCTGTACACGGAAGTTTTTAATGTGTAATGCTTCATTCTGTTTTTATATATGTTGGAAGTTGTTCAAAGTGGCTGGAGCAGCCCAGTGAGATGGGTGGGGTATAAGTAATGATATCATCACCATCAATATGGAATAGGACGTCCCTATATGCATCAAAGAAATGTTGGAGGGTATGCTTTTGATGCTGTGAATCACGATATCCTGAATCAACTCTGTGAATTGAGGGCACTGTGGCACAGAGAGGAACATTTGGAGAGAGGAACATCTGGAGACCAAGGCCAGGCCAAACTGATTTTGAAAGGACCAGCAATTGATCCTTACTTCAATGCTAGTGAAGGGGCAGCATCCTGCATCCTGCCCAATGACAGAAGGCTGGGTTTGGAAGTGCTGGGCAGTTTAGTTTGGGTACTCAGAGAAAATAATGGTGAGTGGTGCCCACTAGTACATGTGGAACAGAAGACAGGGAGCCCAATGGCAGCAGATGGAGGCGGAACTCATAACAGGCAGAAGAACGCTCTGACTGGTTGTAAGAAAGAAGGTAGGCAGGTGGGGCTGGTTGAGGGCAGGCTACGGTTGGTGGGGCAGTGTCCTGTTTCCTCTGATGGACCAGACTCTACTGAGGGGGAATGGCCAGGGGACTGGTACCAACCCCAGCCTCTGCTCCCTGGAGTACCTTCTTCACTCTGCCTAATTGTAGGGGCAGTCTTGTGGGAGAGTCTTGTTGGGCCCCATGGCATTTGTGCTAAACTAAAGCATCTGTGACAGATGGCCATCCAACCCCTGCTTTAAAACCACCAACGAAGGAGAGCCCACAACCTCCCAAGGAAGTCTATTCCACCACCGAACAGCTCTTACTGTCAGAAAATTATTCCTGATGTTGAATCAGAATCTCCTTTCTTGTAACTTGAAGCCATTGGTTTGAACCCTACCCTCCAGAGCAGGAGAAAACAGGCTTGTTCACTTTTCCACGTGACAGCTCTTGAGATATTTGAATATGACTATCATATCTCTTCTCAGTCTCCTCTTTTCCACGCTAAACATACCTAGCTCCTTCAACTGTTCCTCACAAGACTTCATTTCTAGACACTTGATCATCTTGGTTGCCCTCCTTTGCACACATTCCAGCTTGTCAACATCCTTCTTAAATCGTGATGCCCAGAGTTGGACACAATATTCCAGGTGTGGTCTGACCAAGGCAGAATAGAGTGGTACTATTACTTCCCTTGATCTAGACATTATACTTCTATTGATGCAGCCTAGGATAGCATTAGCTTTTTTTGGTGCTACATCATACTGTTGAGTCATGTGAAGCTTGTGGTCCACTAAGACCCCTAGATCCTTTTCACATGCACTGCTAGTAAGCCAGCTGCCCCCCTATCTTATATTTGTGCACCTGGTTCTTCCTGTCTAAGTGTAGAACCTTACATTTGTCCCTGTTGGAAATCATTTTGTTTGTTTGGATCCATTTCTCCAATCTGTTAAGGTCATCTTGAATCCCGATTCTGTCTTCTGTGGCATTAGCTATCTCTCCCAGTTTGGTGTCATCTGCAAATGGGATGAACCTCTCTTTAATTTCCTCTTCGGTGCAATGGCTTACAAAGATGTGTATAATAGAAGAGGTGAACAGTTAAAAAACAGAACAAAACCAACTGATCCAGAAAGGAGTAAACTAAAGTTAAGAATAGAAGGGGGGTGGAGAGAGAGAATATGAGAGTACCCATAATGGATTGATTCTTCCATCCTTCCCCAGGTATGGGAGCCATGCTCCACCTTGTGTGGGGATGGCGGGCACAGGTGACACCATGACACAAAACATCATTTGTGGATGAGAACCTGAGCTCAGATTCTCTGCAATGCTTGAAACAGAATAAGGCCCTTCCTCTGATGGCTGCATGCTCAAGCGTTCATCCTCTAAGTTAGTTATGCACCGCAAGGGACCATGCATCTCCAGCAGAATGCGGAAGCAGCCGCCACAAAGAGGGAGATATAATTCAGGCAGGCGGAAAACTGAAACACTTTCATAAAATAAGCTCCACAAGCCCCAAGATGGCAGTAAGGCAGAGCAGAGGCATGCGCTGGTAGCATCGCCAAGCTTTTACCCTCGGGTGGTTTCAGCCGTTTAAAAATAAAACAACTTTCCCAGAGTAATGCTTGTGCTGCTTCGCTTTGCTGCTGAGACTGCTGCTGTCGTTGGGAAAAGGGGCATGGAAGGGAAAGGTCCCACCATGGGTGTTCTCAAATTCCTTTCGCACCCAGGAATGGAGAACCTCTGGCCCTCCAGGTTCTTCCAGATAGGCTGGAAGACTCAGGACAGATTAATGTCATGCAGCACATAGTTGAGGTATGGAACTTGCTCCCAAAGAAGGCAAGTTGGATGGCTTTAGAGGAGGATTAGACAATTTCAGTTGGTTAGAGCATGGAGCAGACAACGCCAAGGTTGCAGTTCAATCCCTGTAAGGGACAGCTGCATGTTCCTTTATTGCAGGCGGTTGGACTAGATGATCCTCTGGGTCCCTTCCAACACTGTGATTCTATGAGATGAAGCCTCAATGAGACTATGCAATGCCTGCACAGTTGGAGGCAGCCACACTTCTGAAGACCAGTTGCTGGAAACCACGAGAGGAGAATGCTCTTGTGCTCAGATCCTGCTTGCTGGTGTCCCACAAGCATTTGGTTGGCCAGTGTGAGAACAGGATGGGCCATTGGACTGATCCAGCAGAGTTCTCCTCAAGTTCTTACCTGGTTGGACTCCAGCTCCCATCATCCCTGCTGATAAGTCATGCTGGGAGGGGCTGGTGGGAGTTGGAGCCCAACAAGATCTGGAGGGTCACAGGTTCCCCCATCTTCTACACTGATTTGATGTGATTCTCCCTTTGTTTGATTCCATAATATTTTCCATGACAGCCTGGCAATGCAGGGTATTCAACAAAGAAACATCTACATGTAGGTCAACAGCAGCTGGAATAAAATCAGGATCAGGCTATATCCAGGTTATCTTTACAGATCATGCTGTGCACCCCCTCCCCCCATCATCCAACAGAAATTCATCCATCCCTTATTATATCTCGCCCCCCTGATTAGCAGGGCACCACCTCTCAGTTCCCAGACTCCACCCTTGTGCCTTGGGAGCTGAGAATCAGGAAACCTAGCTCACCTCTGCCCTATGCAAAGGAATGCACAGAAATACAGAGCTGGCCTTGCTGTAACCTGGAAACCAGTATTCTGTGTGGGCAGCTCACAGAGTCCCTCGCGTGTGCTCTCTTTTGCTTTCCCTTTGATCTGACAGAGTTCCTCAGCTGCTGTCAGACATGAAAATTAAGCAGGAATGCTGTGCTCTCTTTTCTGCGTCAGCGTCAGGGAGAACAGTTGAGTTTAGACTGGAGTTCTGAGGAAGTGGGCGAAGAACAGAGCAGGGGGTTTGCACTGCGGCACTTGATCCATGCAGCTCAGCATCATCCACACTGGCTGGCAGTGGCTCTCCAAGGTTTCAGGAAGGGACAGTCTCTGGGGATTGAACCTAGGGATTGAACCTGGCAGGAGGGCGCTAAGAGGCAAGGGGGCTGCAGTGGGCGCTGGAGGTGTAAATGGCTATTCGGATGGTAGTACTGAATCAAGCTCATCCATTTTGCGCAGAATGGAGCAAAGGTTATGACAATCTCTTCTTGTTGGTGTTTGTGCTTACCTTTAAAGCCCTAAATGGCCTCGGTCCAGTATACCAGAAGGAGCGTCTCCACCTCCATCACTCTGCCCGGACACTGAGGTCCAGCACCGAGGGCCTTCTGGCGGTTCCCTCGTTGCGAGAAGCCAAGTTGCAGGGTACTAGGCAGAGGGCCTTCTCAGTGGTGGCGCCTACCCTGTGGAACGCCCTCCCAACAGATGTCAAAAAGGAAAACAACTACCAGACTTTTAGAAGACATCTGAAGGCAGCCCTGTTCAGGGAGGCTTTTAATGTTTAATAGATTGTTGTGTTTTATTCTTCTGTTGGAAGCCGCCCAGAGTGGCTGGGGAGACCCAGCCAGATGGGCGGGGTATAAATAAATTGTTGTTGTTGTTGTTGCACCCTGAGACCTGGTCTTCCAAGCTCTACTGCCTCTGAATATGGAGGTTCTACTTAGTTTCTAGAAGCATTAGCTGTTGGTAGAATTTTGGACAGGACCCCATAAGTAACTTAACCCCCCATAACAGGGTGGGCACCCCACATCTAAAGCCTATGCTAGAAGTGAGTACCCAGTTTCACCAGTATGCCTCTGAGGAACACAAGTGAATAGGGGTG
The DNA here is from genome assembly GCF_965207765.1 of Zootoca vivipara. Lineage (NCBI taxonomy): Eukaryota > Metazoa > Chordata > Lepidosauria > Squamata > Lacertidae > Zootoca > Zootoca vivipara. The sequence continues at coordinate 58,312,154 of NC_142593.1, forward strand.
CTTTTGCACTGAGGTCTTCCTTTTGGGTTGCCCACAGGCCACTGTGAGGAGAGGATTCCGGACTAGATGGGTCACTGGCCTCCTACAACTTCAAGGTTCTTCTTATGTCACCTGTTTTCTTATGCTATCAGCTGGTGATACTAACTGGAATGGGATCTGGGTCTAGACTCACACAGAATTATAGAGTTGGAAGAAACTCCCAAGGATCTTCTTGTCCAACCCCTCTGCAATGCAGGAATCACAGGTATCACCCTCCAATGAAGGAGGGTTCACCACCTTTCAAGCGCATCCATCCCACTGGTCTAGCCACTTTGATGCCATACAGTTGGGCAGGGACAAGAATTTCGACATCAGGGAGCAGAGCTGGGAAGCCTATTCAGATGATTGTTCTACTGCACTCCTGGACCTGGAACTCACTACTCAGCAGTACCATCCAAACTGCCCTGAAATGACACCTCACTTTCTGGAAGTTTTGCCCATCTCCCTAGGCTCTGCCCATTTGGCAGGAAGATGCCAAACGACGTGATCCAGGCTCCCCAAAGAGGGCACATGCATGTCAGGGAGGAGGGAGAGGAGCCAGTGAATTGTTCAAGAGCTATTCATCCATTTGAAAAATACAACCCTTGTAATGCTCCCAAGATCAATGAGTCCAGGAGCGAGATTTGCTGAGTAAGTGCTGGCCATACATCCTGCAGATGCCGGAGGGCTTTTTCCCCCTGCCAGGCACCCATTTTTCCCCAAGACATAAAACCAAGAGAGAGAAAATCTCCTTTAGTGGAAATTGCAATACCTATAACTTGAGCTGATCATGCTGGCTGATTTCATTTCCTTTCATTGCTTTCTTCTTTGTCCTCTGCAGCACATTTGTGCTTCTTCTTCTTCTTCTTTTCTTGGTGGCCTAAATCAAATTCCTCCCCTGAATGTTAGCAGAGGAAACTGGGACCCAAGGAGATAGAAGAACTGAAATGTTTTCCTTTGGGGAGGGGGTTGAGCACTCAGGTTTTCTACTATACGCAAGCAAGGATGGATAGGCCCAAGTGACTAAGCTCCCAATGTTTTTGTTTCATTTCGAGACTGGTTCTCCATCACTCCAGAATGGTTGTTGGAGTCATCTGCAGCCACTCATGCCCCAAAGTGTCCACTAAAGCCAGAGGTCCATGAAAACACAGGTCCCTAGCCACACTGGAACCTTGCATTGAGCCAGGCACGGATCTAGCACAGCCTGCAGATGGCTCAGAACAGCATTAGATCCCTGCCGCACAGATTCACTTTTCATTAAGAGCATAAGAAGAACTTGTTGGACCAGGCCAATGGCCCATTTAGTCCAGCATTCTGCTTTCACAGTGGCTGACCAGATGCCTGTGGGAAACCCAGAAGCAGCGTTTCCAGCTGTTTCCACTGTGGTTTCCAGCCGTGGAGGCAGAACCTATCCATCATGTCTGGAAGGCAGTGGTAGCCATCTCCTCCATGAATTTGTTCTATCTTCTTTAAAAACTGCACAGTTTCCACTGCATCTAGGATGTGTCTATTTGAATAAGAAAGGAACTCACTGTAGTTTGTTGGGTGCTGGTTCTGCTCTGAAAGTGCTTCTACTCCACCTGATTTCTCAGGATTTTGACCCAGATGCCGGCTGAGGTGGAATTCAGTAGAGTCCTTCCAAAGTAGCAGGCAGCAGTTGTGCAGAGATGCAACAGGGAGAAGAGCGAAGAGGAGGCATAAGGTCATAGCTCAGTGGTAGAGCAGAAGGACCCAGGTTCAATACCCCACCTGAAACCATGGGGAGTTCCTGCCAGTCAGTGTAGACAACATGGAGACAGATGGATCAAAGGTGAGACTCGGTGTAAGGCAGTTTCTGCTGTTTCTATGTACAGGTTGGTGAGTTTTCCGAATCACAGACCTCTTGGAGTTATACATGTCCATCAAACTCTGTTGAGAGCATCAACAACTGTTGTGCTGTTTCAAGCAGAGGACCACCAAGGTGGGAGGATGCTACTCCACCAGCTGGGGAACAGGACCACGGACAGATCACCATATTTGGGCCATATTCAGAGCAGCAAAACAAGGCAAGCTAGGATGTTGCTCCAGTGAGCATCTGGAGACAACTGATGCTCATGTAGCCCTCCTGTAAGTTTTGGTGTACCTGACTCTGCCCCTGTGAGGTCCTTAAAGGGACTGCATTTGCAGAGCATTCTTTAATTCCTTTCTGAATAATATTTTTAAAAAGCACATCATAGCTCCCAATCACTCCAACCTGTCACTTTCAAGGCACCTACAGAATTTTACACACTATACAGGTTTGACAGTGTAAATTCTTTTTTCTTTTCTTTTTTTGCATTTAGATATTTTAGCCCAGCCTTTCCTGAGGTCTCCAGATCAATACCTAAGCATGAAATCAATACCAAATAAAGCCTACAGAATCTAGCTGAGTCAAAGTACTCACTCCTTTTGGAGGAGAAATGTTCAGGAGTTTAAAAAAGCCCCGCTTTCCAGCTTCCCCCCCCAGCTATATTTGTGAAAGTATTTGCTTATTCGTTTCTGCTGCCCACTCTTAAAAGTATAAAGAGCTGCCCTTTGCCAGGTCAGACTTCCCATCTAGACCAAGATTCCCTCTTCTGTTTGATGGTCTCTTGCCAAGCTCTCATCACTTGGGCTGAACCAGGGACTTTATACGTGCAAAGCAGTTGTGTTCTTATTCTTCCGTTCAACTGGCTTTGCTTGCCCTCATTGATGTCATTGTGTAGCCTAGGCTGATTGGCTATGTTGCATCCTAACATCTCTTTCACTACAGGATCCCTGATGGGTGGTAATTGTCTATATGGCTCATCTAGGCAGCAGAATTACTCAGGAATGTGGTCGGAGTATTGGAGAAACAATGGCAGAGAGATGGAGCAATAACTCCAAACAGGACTGGGGAGGGGGGGGGAGGAGTTGCACGGAAAGCTTTTAATGAAAAACATTTCTCACCACCACCACCTCATTATTTCTCACCTGAAACTCAGAATGGGCAGATGACTGGCATGCCCCTACATTAGAACAATCTGTCCCTTTAAATGCAAAAGAGCAGGTTAATGGCAGCCAACGAAAATGAACCCAAATTCAAGATGCTTCTGCAGTGTGTTTGGAAGACAGGCTTGAATTCTGGCAACTGTCTGACGTTTCAGGGCTTGTACTGAGAACCACACAGGATAGGGACGTGAACTGGTTTAGGGAGCAGACCAGGATTCTGTGATCAAGGGGGTGGAGTGACTCTTCTATGAGGAAAGGTTGCAGTATCTGAAGCTGAATGTTGGAAAAAGGTAAAGGTAAAGGACCCCTGGCAGTTAAGTCCAGTCACAAATGACTCTGGGGTTGCGGTGCTCATCTTGCTTTACTGGCCGAGGGAGCCGACGTTTGTCCACAGATCGTTTTTCTGAGTCATGTGGCCAGCATGATTAAGCCACATTTGGCGAAACCAGAGCAGCACACGGAAATGCTGTTTACCTTCCCGCCATAGTGGTACCTATTTATCTACTTGCACTTTGACGTGCTTTCGAATTGCTAGGTTGGCAGGAGCTGGGACTGAGCAACGGGAGCACACCCCATTGTGGTGATTCGAACTGCCAGCTTCCAATCAGCAAGCCCAAGGCTCGGTGGTTTAGATCACAGTGCCACCCAGGGCAAAAACAGTGGTACCTTGGGTTACAGAAATAGTACCTCGGGTTAAGAACTTTGCTTCAGGATGAGAACAGAAATTGTGTGGTGGTGGTGCAGTGGCAGCAGTGGGAGGCCCCATTAGCTAAAGTGGAACCTCAGGTTAAGAACAGTTTCAGGTTAAGAACGGACCTCCAGAACGAATTAAGTTCTTAACCAGAGGTACCACTGTAAAAGATGTAGTGCATAGTTAAACTGTGGAATTTGCATCCGCAAGAGGCAGTGAAGACCACCAATTTGGATGGCTCTAAAAGAGGATTGTACAAATTCATGGAGCAGAGGGCTATTGATGGCTACTAGCCATGATGGCTATGCTCTGCCTCCAAAGTTGGAGGTAGCCATGCTTCTGACTTGCTGGAAACCACAGGAGGGGAAAGTTCTGTTGTGGTTGACTCCTGCTTCTTAAATGGAACTCAGGTCAACAAGGCTTGGAAAGATCCCACCTGGGGAGCCTTTGTTACATGGGACAAAGTGATAAGGTAGCTTTGTTTCTCCACATTGGGGAGGGAAGTTTCCCTTGAGAGAGGCTGTGTTTTGCAGGTTGGGTGAGTTTTCTGAAACTAGGGGAACACTGGTGCAGCTGATCAGAGCATTGCACCAATCTTGATTAATGCTGCTGGTGGTTTTCACCTGATATGACATCTCAGGTTGAGTGTGGAGGTTCCTGCTGGGTCAAAGCATATATATAACAAAATAAGAGTATTTCAAGAAGCCTAGCAAAAAGGGGGGGGAGCAAAACTCAGATTCCCTCGAGCTTGTTTCCAAAATACAAGGGCAATTAATTTGTCAACACCTGATTGGAAAACCAGAATAAAAATAAAATGGTATCATTAAGGAGCTGGCGTTTGTGTATATTTCAAGGCCCTTGCCAGCTGGTGATTCATAGGCTTGTGCAAATTAGAGATGAGAAAAAGATGACTCGCTAGGTCGTGCTGCCTGTACAACAGACACTGAAGTATTGTTCCCTGTGGCCTATTCATCAGTGCTTTGTCCAGTCCAATTTTAAATGACTCAGGCAAAAGGGGATTCTCAACAGATCTCCTGGGAGAGCAAGTCTATAGTCAGCTACAGCTCACTGATTGGGGGGGGGGGGGGATTGCTTGCCTTCTAATGGCTTCTTTCCCCCTCCTTCCTCCTAGCAATGTGCCTCCCTTGGAACCCCCTTGGGCAATGGCCCATTCTGGGGTGGGGGACATGGAAACATCTCTAGTCATAGTATGCTAGTAGGGTTCATTCCAATATGTGATGGCCGCTGATGCCATCTGAAATATCTTGGCTTTTGGAATTAATCCCTTGTCATCACCCCCCTTCCCCCCCAAAAGACTGAGTGTCTTGTTGATTCCCTTTGGACCAGGGATTACCTGGTCGCATTTTGATAGTTTGCCATTTAATTAATGGATCAATTAATTAAGTGGAAAACCAATTAATAACATTTAAATCCCATTCTATAACTGCATTCTCAGAGTGGCTTACAAGAAAGAGGAGAATTAAAAACATATAAAGCACCTGTGAACAGTCTGAAAACTGCAGTTCAGTAAAAAAGAAAGAAAAGAAAAGCAAATTGTATTTATTTCAAACAATGGTTTAACCTTCATCTAAATCTAAATATAGCAGGGTGGTGCACGAAACTGTGATTAACATTCATATGGCACAGAAATAGGAACACAGGAAGTCTCCTTATCTTGAGTCAGACTACCGGTCCATCTAGCTCACTGTTCCTAGCACTGACTGGCAGCAGCAGACCTTCTGAGCCCTATCTGGGATTGAACCAAGCACCTTCTATGTGCAAAGCCTATGTTCTACCACTGGTATGATTTAAAATCCACAAGCTGGAGCAGGGGTGAGGGCAGACTGCCCTGATGAACCTCAGCCTCCACCAGCAGAATGTGTGATTTCTTTTTAGTATTGCTGGTTTATAAGGTTGCCTTGTATAAATTGCATTGCATTGTACTATATCCCTGTTATTTTTATTCTACTGTTGTTATCATTTATTGGATTTGGGGCCCACCTTTCACCAAAGGTACCTCGATAGCATGCAGCAGTATTAAAAATACAGTATGAAAATCAGTTGAAACAATCTGCAGTCAGAACAACAGGATGGATCCCTGTGTGTGAAAGTGTGTGCTTAAGGAGAAGCGTCATTCTCCTATGACAAAAGCTATACAGTAAAGGTAACATGTTAAATGTACATAGTTAAACTATGGAACTCACCCACACAGGAAGCAGTAATGACCACCAACCTCTAAGAAGAGGCTTTAAAAGAGGATTAGACAAATTCATGGAGGAGAGTGCTAGTATCGGTGGGTACTAGCCACAATGACTGTTCTCTGCCCTCCACAATCAGAGGCAGCCATACTTCTAAATGCCAGTTGTTCGAAACCACAGGAGGGGAGAGGGTTCTTGTGCTTGATTGTTGCTTGTGGCCCCTGTGAAAACAGGATGCTGAGCTAGATGGGCTGTGGGCCTGATCCAGCAGGCTCTTATGGTCTCATATAGGTACATATTCTTGGAATTTTACAGTTTAGGGGCAGCTGCAGAAATAAAACCTAGGGCGTGTACACTCGAATCAAGTGCTCTATCCTGAAGCATCTTTAGGAAATAGCTCATTGTGCCCCCAATGTTTTGAGATGGACACTAGGTTCTCTGCCCTCTTTCCCCTCTGTGAACCCCTTTTTCTGATTCTGCCTACCCATCTTATTCATTTCCTTAGACATCTAAATGTACCTCTGTGCAGTGCTGCGGACTGCCTGGAGCCTGTTAGGTCCCTACACAAAACCCTTAGCTCTACATACATACACAGAATTTTATTGCGCTAGCCATAAGTCATGACATCATTCAGAAAAATAACAAAAGGGAAAACAGCAATAACCATCAAAATCATCAGGCACCACACATACAATATAAACCACGGTCACAACTACTAAGATTGATTGTTGCATAAAATAGAATAGCAGAAGGTTCTCTAGTAAAATGTGCCAAATTAAATATCCCAATCCCCTTTGCAGTTGACCGCTATTTTATCTGGTTCTTTCCTCCTGATCTTCTTAGCTGCCAACACATAGAGTGCTACTTTATAAGTTACAAAGTCATCTGCATCGCTCAGCAGCCATTTCACCCTTTCCACCCTATTCAAGTGAGTTCCATTCAGAAACAGGGGTTTTATATAGTCTTGGGTCTATATATAATGGGCACTGCAATAAATAGTGGCACAGGTCCTCCACACAGGGTTGCCCACACAAAGTCTCTCTTCATAATGTACTTTGCTGTGGCATCTATCCAACACCACCGAGGGCATCAACTGGAATCGTAATTCTGTGAAAGCGATTCTAAGCACGGCAAGTGGGAGCTTTGACAGGTAACTGGCCCAGGTATGCTCCCTTTTAATAAGTGGGAACCATGCTCTTGGTAGAAGCCATCATGGTTAGATCCCCTTCTGCACCGGACCTAAAGAGACAATCTCTTAAGTGCCTCTTGTCATAGAGAATCATAGAATCGTAGAGTTGGAAGAGACCACAAGGGCCATCCAGTCCAACCCCCTGTCCATCTTCATAGTCACCTGAAAATCTTGCAATTGGTATTGAGACAAGGGGCGTTGGATACCGTCCTTCCAACATTCGGTCTGTTTCTGTTCTGTGTGGCCTTGGCTCTATCTAATCATAGAATTGTAGAACTGGAAGAGACCCTGGGGCTCATCTGGTCCAACTCCTTGCCATGCAGGAATCGTGAGTAAATCATCTATAACAGATGACCATCCAACCTCGGTTGAAAAAAACTCCAAGGAAGTAGAGTTTATCACCTCCCAAAGGAGTCCATCCCACTGTCAAACAGCTCTTACCCTTAGAAAGGTCTTCCTGATGTTTAGTCGAAATCTCCTTTCTTGTAACTTGAATCCATTGGATTACGTCCTACCCTACAGAGCAGAAAAAAAACAAGCTTGCTCCTTTTTTCCATGTGACCGCCTGTAGGCATTTGAACATGACTATCATATCTCCTGTCAGCCTCCTCTGATCCAGGCTAAACATGCCCAATTCATGAGGCTCATAAGGCTCAATTGAGGAATAGTTTCCCTCTGCTGGAAGGTTTTAGGCAAAAATATGCAGACTTCCCCAACTTGCATAATCCAGCCCAGAAAATTCAGTGCTCCCTGTTGACAAATTGTTGTCCATCGCAAGTCTTATAATGCAGCAGGTCTTGCAAATATATCCCCTTTGAACAACCCTTATGGGGGAAAGAGAAGGGAAAGGAATGTTAAAGTCCAGGTCCTTTCAAAGAGAAGGTGCTAAGCCTTCCTTAAAAGCACTTAATCACTATGAAAATATTGGATAAAACATTTCCAGCACCACAAATCTTCCATTGATTTGTGTCTCCAGCAAAAGCAAGCAGTCCCAGGGACCCTGATGTGATTATGGCTGGACTGTCCACTCTGGAAGAAGGAATTAGGATTGTTTTAAAACAGAGAGACAGGCAGCCACTTTGGCTAGCCCAGAGGAAAATAAATTGACCTCTTCCTCTCTCCATGAATCTACAGCCTGCTGAATGCAGGTGCATTAAAGAGTTTCACTTACATGCTACTTTTGGGTGGGTGATTGTTCCCCTCCATCATCAGATGAGCTTGGAAATACAGTGGTGCCTCACTAGACAAATTTAATTTGTCCTGCGAGTCGCTTCGTATAGTGAAAAATTCATTTTGCGAAGCGGCTCCCATAGGAACGCATTGAAGTGTGGTTTCCCAAAGGGTGCCTCGCAAGACAGGGGAAAAAAATTCATCTTGCAAGGCACCCTGTGGGATGGGGGGGGGAATCGTCTTGCGAAGCATGCCATAGGAAACTTTGTCTTGTGAGTCTCCATTGAAATCACAAAACACTTTGTCTTTTGAGGCATTCGTCTAGTGAGGTACCACTGTAAGCTGAGCCCTCAAATGGGAAATAACTCATATTAACTCTGAGCCAAGCAAAACAACCACAACTCACTTCTAACACTCCATATCCTGAGACCAGAGTACTACCACAACAATACTCATGGCCAGGCATAGGCAAACTCGGTCCTCCAGGTGTTTTGGGACTACAACTCCCATCATCCCTAGTTAACAGGACCAGTGGTCAGGGATGATGGGAATTGTAGTCTCAAAACATCTGGAGGGCCGAGTTTGCCTATGCCTGCTCATGGCATTTAAAGTGGAAAGGGGTTGGGAGGGGGGATTAAGAAGGAAGCTCAGAATTTCCTCGTTAAACTTTTCATAGAATCATGGAATTGGAGGGGAAATCAGAGTTAGACCCTTCAGTGCTCCATAGAGCAGGACCTGAACCAATGAATTGAAATGGCAAAAAAGGAGATTCAGACTAAACATTAGGAAGACCTTTCTGGTGGTGAGAGCTTTTTGACAGCGGAATCGACTCTTACGGAAGGTGGTAGACTCTTCTCCAATGGTGATTTTTAAGCAGAGGATCGATGGCCACCTGGCAGGGATGCTTTAGCTGTGATTCCTGCACTGCAGGGGGTTTGACTAGATGACCCTTATATGATACTTCCAGCTCTACAATTCCATTATTCTAGGAAGGAGAGCCCACCATGCACTGCTAGATCATTGGTTCCATTGCCAAATCGCTCTTCTCTTAATTTTCAGCCAAAATGTAGACTCCCATATATTAAGTGTCTTGGGGCTGAGGCAGGGAGCAGAAAACAAGACTTTGCCCTCTTCTGTATCACAGCCTTTCAGGTCAGTGTCGTCAATACTGGAAATACACTGATTCAGATCCTCGGTCTGTTTTGTATAAGGCAGCTTCCCATGTTCCTATCCTCGATTGATCGGTTTCATGCATAAGCAACGTGCAAGTTGAATACGAAATCCTAGCACAAGGTTGTGTTGCAGTCTATGTGGGGCTGCCCTTGAGGTTGGGCTCAAAAGCTGGATTTGGTAAAAGATGCTGCAACTCAACTGCCCATTTGGGGAGGATATTTCCAACACTGGCTGCCAATTAGCTACCAGGAGGCCAAGTTCAAGATGCTGGTTTTCGGTCTATAAAGCCCTACACAGCTTGGGACCGCAGGGTATCTACAAGAATCCCTTGTCCCTTATATACCCAATTGCTCACTTTACACTGCAGGTGTACTTCACACATGCCATTTGATAAGGACTTCCATTCCATACAATGTAGCTATGCGTAGCTAGTGTGACACCTCCCCTTTGAAATTCCCTCTCCTTAAATATTGGACAGGCACTTTCTCTGTCATCTTTTCAGCACCTACTGAATAACTCCCACTTCTCAACAAGCCTTTTATGTAAAGTCTGTATCTGCATTGTAATTGTTTTAAATTCTTCTTCTTCTTCTTCTTCTTCTTCTTCTTCTTCTTCTTCTTCTTCTTCTTCTTCTTCTTCTTCTTCTTCTTCTTCTTCTTCTTCTTCTTCTCTCACTTGTTGATTGCCTCCCTGGGCTCTCTTAAAAGGAAGGTCAGAGCGTAATTTCAATAAATATATATTTAGCATGTTGTAGAGCAGTGTGCAAATGCCCTCTCAAAGTCTCCAAACCATATGTGCGGAGAGATATTGGGGGTGGGATTTCAGTGATTTATTTTTTGGAGAGGGAGAACAAATTCTGCAGATGTTTTAAGTGGGGCTCACCATTAGCAATGGGAGGCTCACAGCATTTATATTTTATTTTATTTTGTTTTTGTTTTTTTGGCCAGAGATAATTTTTTTGGGTGGCCACCACTGTGGAGGAAAAATGGTGGGCACCACATCTGAAAAGTGGTTCTGCCCCCCAGGGCAGTGGTGTCCAAACTTTTTTCAAAGAGGGCCAGATTTGATGAAGTGAAGAGCTATGGGGGCTGGGCCAACAGGCCAACCAAAGTTGTTGAGGTTTTTTTAGTATTTCACCCCAGGAAATAAACTGCCACAGGGGCCAGATTAAACCCACCAGCTGGCTCGATTAGGCCGCCGAAACAGACTTTGGGCATGCCTGTCCTAGGGGAAAGTGGTAAAAAATGTACCCCACCTCTGCAAGGAAAAACCAAGTCATCTTATAAATTTTTAGTCCCATCTGGCATATTATGAATTGAATGGATCAGCTATTTATGGTATACAGTGTATCTTGGGGAAACCACTTGAAATTTTGCTTGGCTTGACCTCAACTCTGAATTCTTCAATTCATAGTGTTACATTTTGTGGTTGGGGTTGGGGGATGGGTGACAGTTGGAGGATTTTGATCTCAGGACTTCTTCAAAGAGCTTTGAAGGAGATTCCACAGGAAGATGTAAAAGTTCAGAAAGTGTTCAGTGACTCTGGCTTTTTTTTCATTTAGAAAAGAGGTCTGGAGACATTAGAGCATTAAATTATGGATGTAAAATGAATTACAAGGGCTTCATGATGAAACGGATAAAGGATACAAACGTCTTCTGTTTTTGACCCTTCCTCTGATGTACAGTCCCTGATTGTGGAACACCCTGTGCTTTTTTTGATAAGCAAAAGTCTGATGTGGGTTTGGCAGATATGCATAACCTCTCTTACATCGCTCTCCTTCTTCCGATTTTTGCTGGTTTCATTCTGGTTTCAACATCCCCAGCAAACCCTGGACCTCTTATTCAGTCACCCTTGGGGTTCCCGAGATGTCATTGAGCTTCAATGATTTGCTTCCAAGCATAGCTTGGTAGCCCTTAAAAACAAACAAATGTCATCCATTTTTATGGATGCTGGGTTCTTCAACTGGTGCTGTTTCCGCATTGTTGTTTTTTGCTCTGTGCCTGCAGAATCAAGGCTCTAACAATGAATTAGCTCTAACAACCAATTTTTGCTACATTATTCACATCTTTCATGCAATGAGTGGTCCTTGCTAATTTTGTCAGAGAAAAACTCTATTGAGATGGTGCTGTATCAGCAGCAGGACCTAGTGGCTAGATCTTCAAGCAGAGGCCAGATCCCTTGGTGTGATCAAGAGCAGACCCCCCCCCCCCCAATCAACTGGAAGTTTAAAATCCAAGCGAGAGGAAATGTAAACTGTTGCAGGCAGGCTGCCCAGTTTCCAGAAGGAAACTAAGACAGCCTCCAATTAGATTGGGGTTTTATTGAGTTAAACTGCAGGTGCTATCAAAAGGCAGTCTCTAGAACAAGAGCAGACAACATGGTGCCCTCCATATATTTAAGACAGCTGACTCCCACCAGCTCCAGCCATGGGCTGGATGAGGGGCACCTACAAGAACTTTTGAAAGTCTCAAGTACATAGTGTGGCACTGAATCACTGGCAATGGGAGTTGTATTCCACAACACCTGGAGCATACCCACATTGATTTGCTCTCTCTCGACTTCATCAGACACATTGCTCAGAATGGGGGAATCAGGTAGCAGTTATATAAGGCCACCCCAGGTGGCTCCTGTTGGCTTTCCAGCTCACCTGATCTGGATCAGCTCACGAGCTGCAGTGCACTTTTCCAGGCTGTTCTGTGACAGCCCTGCAGCTCAGCGAAACTTTCACAACCAAGCATTTTAATCAAGGTGAAGGTGCTAATTAATCAGATGCAGCAGATTTGTAAACAGTTTTTAATATGTGCATAGGAAAACTGGATTTGGAAAACATGGAGGGGCACCCCCTCTCATACAGAGGAGAAATGCCTCTTCTAAGATACTGGAGAACTTAAAACAAAATAAACCATTAATCCTGATTCAGAGATATAAGTTTTACCTATACAGTATGCCAGTTAATCAGCTGACCAACCCATTCCTATGACTGATCAAGTAAAACGTCACTAATTTAGGCTGCAGCTCTATAATTGAACTTTTGGAATAAATTGTTGTAATATGTTGTGATGGGCAGCAGCTTAGTTATATTTTTTATTTTATTTTTAAGGGCTTTTAAAATAATTTATGTCCACTGGGACAGGCCAAGTGGCCAAATGATTAGGAGCAATGTTCCTCTGTTGCCAGAGGCTGGAGACAATCAACAGGGCATTGCTATTAAATGGTGTCAAGGGAGCTTCTAAGACTGGTCATACGTGAGGACAGAATGTTGAGCTTGGCGTGATCCACTGGGGATCTCCCGGTGTTCTTACCCCTTTCTACTCTTTTGAGAAGTCCCTCGTTCATGGGAAGGTCCATAGTCCAGTGGTAGAGCCATCTGTGTTACATGTAGAACGTCCCTAGTTTCAATCCCCAGCATCTCCAGGTAGGACTGGGAGAGAATTTGGGATCAGTTCAATGCTGAAACCCTGGATAGCTGCTGTCAATCACCATAGCCAGTCTGGACCTAGATGGGCCAATTGACTCAGTATAAATCAGCTTCCTGGTTTGTATGCATGGCCCTGCTTCACTGAGACAATGGCGCTGAGTGCCCGACATGCACGGTGATATCATCCTTTGAAGGTTGCAAAGCCACTTTGTGGGTGAGTTCATTGCCTACCTGTGTGTGTGGGGGGGGGGAATCACCTAAACAAATTCAAGACAAGTAGAGGTCTTAAGGTGGATGTTAAGTGCTTGTCCTCTGGTCTAAATGGGGTGCCTTTCTCTGCCAAGAGAGCCATGGCCGCCTGCCAAAGGAAAAGGAAAAGGGGGGGAAAGCCCTTAATTACAACTATTAATAGTTGGCTGATATGCGTCATCTTCCTCCCAAGGGATGTATCACTGCAATGTTACCAAAGGTCTGGATAATACATCTGGGGATGGAGGGGATGATTCGATGCAATAGGGGCAGAAGGAATATGTTTTTCAGCAGTTTGTGGGCAAACTAAATCAGAGCAGAATGGCATCTTTATGAACAGAACACCTTAACACACACACACACACCCCACACACCAATGCTTTTGATATCACAACTAGCACACTCCTCGATTTGCTTAGGGGGGGGGGGCATAAGAAAAATCTAACTTGTAAAAATTAGTAAAATGGATATACGAACCAGAGTGTGGTGTGTGAACAAGGCTCCTGGTTCAGGCCCACATGATATCTTTATCCACTTTCTCAAATGTCAGGGCTGGGACCACCATGCCTGTGATGTGGAAGAATGGCTCCCCATCAAAGTTGCAGCCTAGCGGTTTGACTCAGCAGAAGGCAGTTCCTTACATCCTTATAAAACCACATTATGCCTTTTCCATTGTGTTCCAACCCTCAAAACTCTTTAGGGATTGATTATAGGGGTTGGTGTGACCTTTGCTGCAATTATTATCCATCTGTGTTCTGTGCAATTATTATTTATGTTGTCGAATCCCCTGGTGGTGAAATTAAAATAGAGCAGAGATAGAAGGTTTTTCCCCCACCCCGCCTTTCCTCCCTTCTCCAGCTCCTAGATATTTTTTCTTCTTCACTTTAACAACCTAGCCCTCCCAGGAGAGCACTTGATATATCCTCATGTTTCCTAGAGACTGTGGTTCGATAGGATGACAGGTAATTACTGGTTGGGAGTTTCCAGATGTGTATGTTCTAGCTGAAAGAGTTGTCCAGTGTGGTGGGAAGTGAGATGTTTGGAGAGGTCCCCCCCTTTTTATTTGCCAAGCTCACAGCTGTGCTTGGGGTGTTGGCTAACTCAAGATGCTCTCTCAAAGTCTTCCTCTTAAAAGAGCCAGAATAACACACAGGGGGTTGCCCCATCCAGAGAGCTTTCTGTAGCTTGGGAAGATGGGAAGCTGCCTTATACCATGAGAGACAGTGTGGTGTAGTGGTTGGAGTGCTGGACTAAGGACTGGGAGACCAGGGTTCAAATCCCTACTCAGCCATGAAGCTCACTGGGTGACCTTGGGCCAATCACTGCTTCTCAGCCTAACATAACCCAGGGGGTTGTTTTGAGGATAAAACACTACCATCTCGAACTCCTTGGGGAAAAGGTGGGATAGAAATATAATATGCCAAGTCAGACTGTTGATCTGTCTAGCTCAGTATTGTCTACACTGACCAACAGTGGCTCTCTGGGGGTTCAGGCAGGAGTTTCTCCCAGCCCAACCTGGAGGTGCCTGGGATTGAGTCTGGAACCTCCTGCATGCAAAGCAGATGTTCTGCCACTGAGCTATGACCCTTCAGAGATGGATCTGCAGCATATAGCTTCAAGTCATTGAACAGGCCCTGTGGCCTTCCTGATTCCGCCATGGAAAGTTTGAACTCTGCCAGGCTCTAGACCAAAGATGGAGAACTGCAAACCCAGTGGTCAAAATTGACCCCCCAAGCCTCTCTGCCTAACCCTCTGGACTCTACCCCCACACGACAGCCATTCTCCCTGAGCCATGTTCCTCCCTGGCTATGCTTTGCAGCCTCCTTGAGTGTTCTTGGCTTTCTTTAGACACATTCTTGTACTCCAGCAATGGAGAGGGCTATCGATGGCCACTAGCCCTGGTGGCAATGATCTGTCTCCACAGTTGGAGACAGCAATGCTTCAATATCAGTTGCTGGGAAACCACAGAAAGGGAGAGGGCTCTTGTGCTTGGATCCTGCTTGTGGGTTTCCCACTGAGGCAAAGAGCAGGATGCTGGAGTGGATGGGCCATTGGCCTGATCCAGGAGGTTCTTCTCAGCCAACTGAATCCATGGAATCCACCCTCACTTCAGTGTGATCCTTTCACACACACACTCAGGCCTTGGGGGCCCTTTGTCCTTTGAGCTCCCAAAGCAAGAGGGAGATTTTCATCCCAGCTCCTCCCTCCCAATAACTCATCCTGCTCTGAATGGATCTCAGAAGTGGGGATGCTGTTTTTATAATGAAAGGAGGAGTTTGCCACCTGCAACATCTGAATTACGGCCACAGTGTGGGAAGCATTGCAGAACTTCATTACTCTCGCCTGTCATGGGGCCATCACCAGAAGAGGAAATATATAGCCACCATTACAGGAGCTTTACACTCTGTAGTTTATCTCTCTAATGGTGTGCTATGATCAGCCTAATTAGACTGTATCAACTACTCCAGGTTTGCTACTGGTGGCAGAGACTCCCCTCATTGTTTGGTCAGCAGAGAGCACTCAGGGCATGATTTAGCACTGAAATTAAATTTTAAGCATAGCTTCCCCTTTGATTACCCACTGACTATCTTTTAAGGAAGTCGTTAGCTTTCTTTCTCTTCCTTCTCTCGCAGCAAGTCCAGTGCCCTTCTGCACGCAGAATATAAATCCACAGGCAGAAGGAATCGCTACACTTGCTGTCATGCCTCCTTTAGGCAGGGTGGTCTGTGCTTGGTGATTGTTTGTGAGGCTGCTGTTGTCGTTTCAAACTAACAAACAATGCAAATATTGAAGAGATGCAGGCCAAATTCTGCACTGAGACAACCTGAACTGAACAAATCATGCAGCTCAAGCAAATGTCAAGGAATCTGCATTTTCAAATAATAATATTTTATTGTTTGGATGAATGCATTTATTAGTGCTAAATCTCCAGTTTCTTACAAGTTCCCCTTCTCTGTGTAAGAGGTTTCCAGAGATGCTGTGCTTGTGTGGGAACCGGGCTTAACTATTCTTCCAACCCTTAGGATTAACCAGGGTTAAATATTCTTAGGATTAACCAGGGTTAACTATTCTTCCAACCCCTTAGCTTCCAATTGCTCTTATGACTGCAGATGTGGAAGAAGGTGAAGTTGGGATTATTCCCAGCCTACAGCACTGGTGCAAAGTTATGCTCTGCTTCTTCCCTGCCTTACCCCAAATGTGCCACTCACATGGGAGGCTTCTTCTTCTTGGGAAGCAGCATTCTCTGCTTCTGTGGTTTCCAGCAGCTGCTACCCAGGAAGCCTTACTGCCTCTGAACATGGAGGCAGAGCATAGCCATCATGGTTAGTAGCCACTGAGAGTACCACCTCCCATGAATTTGTCCAAACCTCTTGTGAAGCCATCCAAGTGGGCCAGCCATCCAAGTTGGCCAGCATTGCCTCCTGTTGGAGCGAGTTCTAGAGTTGACCCATGTGTTCATTGCCCAAATGACATTGCTGACAGATGCTAGATGGGGGACTGTCAGCAAGAGGGCTTTACCCTGTACCACACAAATTATGGTGGTTCCTGCCAAGACCTCCTGGGAGCTGTAACATTCTAATCTATTTGGGGCCAGGCATAGTCTTTAAATCACAAATTGATTTAATTTGCTGTCTACTTTTTATCTTATTTTTTAGGGTGGAATGGATGGGTTGATGATCCTTAAACCACTTGCTATATTGCTTTTAACTGTCTGTCTGTCTGTCTGTCTGTGAATGCTTCTATTAAAGTTTTCTATTTGTGTATACAGCACGCTTTTGGCCTTTCATATTTTGCTTTGATAATGTTCTGGATATTTTGTTAACCATCTTGACTGGCTGAAAGGTGGTGTGCGTAATTTTTATGCCTTAAAAGAAAAGAAAAGAGAATGTAAAAGAGACAGTTGCTTTCATCACTCTAACATTTTGTTTGCATCCAGCCCCTCCCAAAAAGAAAACACTAGGCAAAGGTAGTATAGATGGTTAACCAGGGCCATGACTTTGCTAAGATGTCCCAACAAGGAGATCTGCAATACTCCAGCAGTGGGAAAACACTGATGCAGAAGGTGGCTGTTTACCTCCCCCAGAGTGGTTTCACAATCAAGCCCTCCTCCCAGAGAGCTCTGGGAATTGTAGTTCTGCAAAAGGAGGGTCTCCTAACAACTAGCAGCACCTTTAATGAACTACAGTTCCCAGGTCTATTTAAGGGAAGCAATGGCTGTTTAAAGTGGTTTCATAGTGTTTTAAATGTACATTTCAGATGTGGCCCATATACATTCCATCCTCTTTCTGCACAGCCCCACCTTTAGTCTGTTCTGCCCCATTTTTATGCAGATCTTTAAAGAGAAAAAGCCCACACTTCAGCCACAGTGGCCTACAGATAATTATAAACAAGGAACTCCCTGTCCTCAGGCCTAGCATTCTAAGACACAAAACTAAATCATGACACAAAAGGAAAATGGGTTGGGAGGGAGGAGGAAATAAGCAACCTTGGGTGCAGTTTCTTAAATCAACCACTGCATGAGACAGGCTTTTCCTTTAAAAAATATATAAAAAAGACAAGTGCTGAGTTCTCTGCTCTTCCAGAAAGAGTAAGTGATGCACTGTGAGTTTGAGTCCAAATGGGTGCAAAAGGGTTAATCAGAAAAGCACAGGAGAGCTCTCCCTGCCCCTGGAGTGCAAAGGCAGACCACAGGTGCAATTTCTGCTCCTCTTGTTTCTCACAGCTTTTTGTAAATTTTTCCTGAATTGGGGGTGGGGTGGGGGGGTTTGCTAGCTGCTGTTCCTTCTGGAGCTCCTCCACGTTTGGCTTTAGGGTCCTGACAGAAGTCCAGAGGCCGTACTCCCTTCTTTTATTCCTGCAGCAGTTCTAGCTGGCTAGACCTTCTTTGCCAAATGTGCTGATGAATCAACACAGGCTCAGGTGTGTGTTGGAAGAGCCAGGTGGCTTAACAGAGCAGCCTTCGCTATTGCGAAGACTGGACCCTGCTGCCTCTGCTGTTGCTTTGCCTAAGCATCACCCTGGATCCAACCATTCCCCTTTGAGTGGGTAAGTAGGAGCAGGAGAGCAGCCTCATGGATTCAGGGCATTTCCATTCTCCTTTTCTAAACTTTGTTCCCTCCTGTGTGTCCCAAAGTCATTATGCTTGTTGCTTTTTTCTTCTTTCCTGGAAAGAACATGGTAGAATGCTCTATTGAAATGTGTCTCTCACTTTCTCTGTGTGTGTGTAGTTATAAATGTGGACCAGAGGTTCCCACATTTATTTGGCCTACCGCCCACTTTTCAGAAAAGAAAAGAAAACTCAGTGCCCCCCTAGAAATCTATTTCCCTTAAGTGGACCAACATAAAGATACAGTGACAAATATTTGGGTTGTTTATTTTAAAAATGTATCTATATCTCTACCTATGTCCTATAACAGAGCACTTACAGATCGAACATATAGGAATGGTTTTTCAAAACTGGTGGATTAGGCCCTGGGATTATTCAACCGCCCCCCCCCCCCCCGCCCGGGGTGGTATCGCCCACTTTGGGAAACACTGATGTAGACCCTCCAGAACAGTTTTGTGTGGGCTGGAGGGGAGCTTCTCAGGCAGGAGGCTCACCACAACAAGTGAATGGGTGAGTTTTGACTGATGGGAAAGGAAAAGGGAGGCAGTCAAATGTCAGATAATGAGAAAGACCTTTTTTCTGCTGGTCTAATGAGATGCCCACCAGCTTGCAATCACTGATGATATGAGCATCTACCTGTATACTCAGAAGACCACTGTTGCAGCTCTCCACCTCCTCTGCATGCAGAAGGTCCCAGGTTCAATCCCCAACATCTTCAGGTAGGCCTAGGAAACTTTCATTCCTGAAACCCTGGAGGCCATGCTTCCTACTTTTCCATCTCCTTATTACCCGTCCCTAAAAAACCCCAAAGTGCTGCAGAATGGGATCTCCTTGCTGCCAGAGGAAGGAAAGCTCTGTAGTAGCCATAAGAGTTAAATAGAACCTCCACACTCGGAGGCAGTGGACCTCTGATCTTCTAGTTGCTAGAGGACCAACAGTACGGAAGGATGGCCAGCCTGCCTATGGAATGCAACTCTCTCATTGCAGGCTCCCTGGAGAAAGTTGGCTAGCAGTTGATGGAAAGAGGATGCTGGAGAAGATCAAATGTTTGTCCGATGCTGCAGAGATCATATGCCCTGATGTGTTCTTTTTCTTTTCTTTTTCAGGCTGTGCCTTCCTAACATACTGTGAAAGGGAGTCTGCTCTTAAAGCCCAGAGTGCACTGCACGAACAGAAGACACTGCCAGGGGTGAGTCTGAATTTACCTTTTGCTCGGCACAGTTTTGCAATGTCTTGCTTCCTTTTGGAAGACGGCGATGGAGATCACAGATGACTGGTTGCTTGGGGTGACTTATGGTTTGCGCTGGATGAATGGAAACCAATGCTGATTTATTTAGCCCTGGGAGAGATCAACTCCTTCCCATGCATGGGAGAAATCCAGTAAACTGCACTGGGGCCAGATCTTGCTGGCTTTTTGAAATACTTTCAGAATATGGATATATCTGTGTGGTGACTTTTTTGGGGGGGTGGGGAATGCGCAATGCCTTTACCGACAAAGTTCACTTTCAGAATGGCAGTCTTGACTATTATGTTCTCACACAAAACACAATCCTGATGGTTTGTTGCTTTTGCATGTTGATTAGTTCTGGGAGGTGGGAAGCCAGTTTCCAGGAGGAAAAGGAAGAAATTGGGCGAGAAAGACATGAATGAATCTGGAAAGGGAGGAAATTGGGTTTGAGCAACACCGGCAGGACCAGAAAAGCTAAAATAAATTTAGAGAAGCGCTGGCAAAACCTTTAGGCCTCCATATGGTGGTTGTTCAACTTCAGCTCCCATCAGCTCAGGTCAGCATGGCCAATGATCAAGGTGTTGGGAGTTGGAATCTTTCAACATCTGGTGGACACCATGTTGGCTACCCATGATCTAGAGCAGGCATCCCAAAACTTCGGCCCTCCAGATGTTTTGGACTACAATCCCCATCATCCCTGACCACCGGTCCTGTTAGCTAGGGATCATGGGAGTTGTAGGTAGGGTTGCCAGACTCAATAGAGGACGTGACTTCTGTGCCTTTAATTGCCCTCATCTCTTTTGAGTCTGAAAACCTTAAAGAGAAACCAGCAAACCCTTTGTTTAATTCCCAAGCAAAGGGTCTGCTGGTTTCTCTTTAAGGTTTCCAGACTCAAAAGAGAGCAGGGCAATTAAAGGCACAGAAGTCCTGCCCTCTATTGAGTCTGGCAACCCTAGTTGTAGGCCAAAACATCTGTAGGGCCGCAGTTTGGGGATGCCTGGTCTAGAGGGGCATGTGGCTTAATTAAATAACTGAGGATAGAGTTAGAGACACATCTATGGAAAGGGCTACTATGTTTGTCTGTATATACATAAGAAATTTGAGAAGAAAGATGAGAAGGCAGAAGCAGTCAGTGTGCCTTTGTGTGTATGTGGTTTTCAACATATACCTGTGCATGCTTACCACAAAGTTGATCCCACTGTTATCAATGGGACTTACTCCCAGGCAAGTATGCAAAGGATTGCAGCCTCAGGGTGCAATTTCAAAGTCTCGCCTACCAGCGTTTGCAAAGCATAGAGATGAAAAGGAATCTTGCATACATTTTGGAAATTATTTCCAAATTAGAAATTTAGATTTGGTATTTGAAGCTGGCACCTTGGTTAAGAGACCACTAGGGATCCCATGTGTGGGTATAATAAATGCAGAGGATTTAAGAAGAAAAAAAGAGAAAGAAATCAAAATATGGAATTTAAAGGGGTCAAGAACTGACAAGGTTGGAGTTGTGTAAGCTTTTTCACACAATTGAGTTTTTTATACAATAAATAAAATAAAAAATAAGCTTTAAAAATAACTTTCATCATCAATACTTGCATCCTGACATTTGTATGCTTTGTTGCTATTACCTGAAGCGCTACACTTTATTTTAAATTCTTGCAGATTTCTGGTTTGACAATTTGTGTTTGTTGCTCCCTATTTTTTGAGTCTCATGTTCCAGTTTAACCTTGCCCCCGGCAACTTTCTGTCAACACAGATACTTTGTCCACCAGCCCTCAAGACAGTTAATATGGCTAGGCATTTCCACCATCCCATAATTTTCTCAGCTCTCCAGTTCTCTGTGATAAACTAAACCGCCGTGATATGCCAGCACTGTTCATGCAGTCTTTATGGTCAACAACATGTTACAGCTAAATATTTTGTATGCAATAGATACCTTTGCATAACCCTTTGAAATGAATTTTCCTCCTACTTGGCTTAGCTCCAGCCTTCATGGTGTGAGTGAGTGTCGGAAGTGGCTCCAGTGTTGTTGCTGTTTTTGACGTTGCTAACAAATGGTTTCTTACTATTTTCTTCTCTTTGGCAATCTCTGCTTCAGTTTCAAGAGACAGGTGTTGGGTGTTTTCCTTCCTTTTTTTTACTTAAAAAAAGAGGTATGTCATGTGCTTGATCACGTGACCAAAACAAAGGCCTCATGACCAAAGTGACACGTTCAGCTCATGGCCAGAAATGTTGTGTATTGGACAAAGCATTTGTTTTGCAGCTGGTGATGATATTTTTGGTCATGCTGTATATTGTTGGTTTTGGTCACGTGACCAAGAACATGGTGATGAGATCTTCACATTTTGACAAGAAGTAGGTCTGACCTACTGCTTTCCCATATGGCCACATACTGTGTTAGTTAGGTCCACTAAAGTTTAACGGTATTGTTTTCATAGCCTGCTAGAAAGGGCATTCTATGCTCTTTTAAAATGTGTTTTGTGCGTGTGTGTGTGTGCTATTGGGTGGTTGTTTTTATTTTTATTATGTATTTTGTGGTTTTATATCTTGATTTTATTTTGTGAACTGCCCTGAGACCTCCGGGTATAGGGCGGTATATAAATGCAAATAATAATAATAATAATAATAATAATAATAATAATAATGGAAGAAGAAAGTTTTCTGTTCGGGCATTCCTACCCAGAAAAGTAATTTTAGCACACAGTTTATTCTGTGAACCGCCCTGAGACTCCCGAGTATAGGGCGGTATATAAATTCAATAAACAACAATAATAAGTAATATAGTTTCATTATGTATACTTGTTTTAAAACTGCTGATTTCATTTATATTTTGACTTTTCCGTCGACTCATTTTAACACACACACAAGCACCTCTGCTGAATATTTTGTGGTGTTTTATGTAAACTGCTTAGAGGTGTCCATTGATTAGAGTGGCATATGAATCTGGTTAAGTAAATAAAAGAGAGGCAGGAATGTAATTATCAACCCAGGAACTGGATGGAAGGGGCAAAAAAGAGGGGAAGAAGCAACTCATCCAATAGCTCATTGACTGAAGGTTCTACTTTTTTCCATTTTTCCCAAGTAAGTGATTCAGCACCTGTCCTTTCACTGGAGCTCAAAGCCTGAATCAAGGCATTAAAAAAAACCAAACTAATCTGCACATGAATGCAAATGCATGGCAGTGTGGCTCACCTTGGCCTCTGTACATGGGAGCTGGGCCTTGCCTTCCGGCTGCCTATGTTTGTGTTTTTGCACAGCTATTACTGCTGTAATATTCTACTGCAATCATTTCCAGGCCGTGCTTTGCAAAGTGACAGGAATATGTTTTGTGTATTTCCGCATGATATGTGGGGGGTATAAAGTCAGCTGCTGGAGTCATTGCATGACTTCTGAGGTTCTGTAAGTATGGATTTGACACATTTTTTATGATACTTTCAGGAGAGGGAGGGTTCTCTTTAAAAAAAGGGTGAGGAGGGAGGAAGAGAGAGAGGGTGGGGAAAGAGAAGAGTGGGATATATTTTGCGGCAAGTTGAGCCAAATGCAAAACATTGAATCTCCTTCCCTTTGTGTCAGCGGTTTGGACAGTCACAGAGGCGGAGCAAAACTCTTGCCAAGTCTGGGCACTTTCAGATCTGTAACACTGTTTGCTGGTGGTTGTTTATGTTTTTTTGCATATAATAGAATAGCGGGATGATGAAGTATATTAGTTCTTTAATAATTTATAGAAATGCTTTGATGTTGCAGTAATTACATTAAAGGTCACATATCAAAGGTAATTTGGGTGAGCAGCTGTGATGGTTTCTCAAAAGCAATCAATACTGATGTCCGTGGTGCTGATTTCACCAAGGGGCCTCCAGATTAAAGGAAGCTTATTACCAGCCAGACATACACAGGGGAAATCAAGAACAGATTGAGGAGAAGCTTTGCTCTCTTCCCCCACCTACAATTAACACTGTTCCCCCTTAATCTGTGCTAATCCTTCATACGGGGGACAACCACCGGCATTTTCAGACAAATTAGGTGAGTGGTCTGTTTGATGGAGGGGAGGGAGGGGGTGGGAAGCAGGACTTTAAATTGAGCCAACCATAGTGTGGATTTTCACCTGGATTTTGTGTGTGTGTGCTTTGTGAGAGATTCAAATACATGCCATGCTCAGGGTGGCTTGCAACATGGGGAAAAAAAATACATAACTGCGACATCCCAAAAGTAGTCATGAAAATAAATAAACATTTTAAAATAAGCAAACTGAGCAATTTCCGCAAAAATCAAAAGATCTAAAATAAAAATAAACCAACAACAGCAACCACCTAAAAAGTCCTAAACCAGGCGTACCCAAACTGCGGCCCTCCAGATGTTTTGGCCTACAACTCCCATGATTCCTAGCTAAAAGGACCAGTGGTTGGGGAAGATGCGAATTGTAGTCCAAAACATCTGGAGGGGTGAAGTTTGGGGATGCCTGTCCTAAACCATAACCCAGTCCAAGATTCCATTCAGCAGGACAGGTGGGGAAAGGCCTGCAAAACAGGGAGTGATAAAAATCTGCAATGGGAAAAAGAAGTACCATATCAGAATTGCAACCCCGTGATCTAGGAGGGGGGAAGCAAATGTAATCTAGACCGTAACGACGCGGGAGACATGAGAAAAATGTTTCTACAGATTTGGTTCAATATTTACTATTCCACCAACCCCTCCCTGTCTCACGTTGGCTCCCCTAGGAAATGAAATTTAGGGTGGGAATATAATTATCCTCATAATTGTAATATTATGTTAATTGTTAACAATTAGTATTATATTATTGGGGTACGTGCACACACGCGCACACACGCGCGCGCACACACACACACACACAGAGACAGACAGACACAGTCATCATTCCAATTCTAAATTGCAATCCAGGCAACTTCCCCCTTTCTCCCTCCTCCCCCTTCTGAGGTTAATGTCAGAGGATAATGTTGTGAAATGTAATTACACTATCAAGATCAGCTTTTATTTATGATCCGAATAAACTGAGCTCATGTCTAATAAGCACAGTGGTATATTTTTTCTCTCTTCGCCCTCCCCGCCCCCTCCCGGCAACTTTTCATCTTCTTTGCTAAGAGGGAGCAGGTCATATGGTAGACGGGGCTGCCTCTTTGCATTACCTCACCAGATCACTACTAAGGCTCCAGAGGAGAAATAAGGGAAGCAGGGAAGCTAGCAAACTGTTAACTTCAGCAGTTTAGGTGGCTTTCCAGATGCCAGGTTCCATTAAAATCCATGCCTCGGAGAGAAAGGAGAGGGCATGTGAGAAACGTCTTAAGTGTTGTGTTTGATTTCTTCTTGGCAAGTTATGGAAAACTGGGATTTGCTTGAGAGTGTAACAGTATCCCGTAGATAAGTAATCCTACAGATAATCATGCATCCTGCCGCTGAAGTACTATAGCAGGGAAATGATGTTGCTAATAGAGCTGGCACAAAATAGTCTTCTTAGTTTCATCTTCAATTTTGCTATTGCGGACAAGCCCCTTGGTATTCTACTGTGCTTCCAACTGCTCCCTCTCCCTCAAAATCTAGTTTTTGTCTCCATCCTGGACCTAGGAAGAAGGATGCACAAGTCATCCAAGGCTTTATTTTAAAGAATAAAATAAAAAAGAGGCCCGCTTTTTAAATGCCCCTTTAAAGTGTGTTTTTTGGTGGGGGGGTTGTTGTTTTTGTTTTTATTATGTATTTTGTGGTTTTATATCTTGATTTTTATTCTGTGAAGTGCCCTGAGACCCCCGGGTATAGGGCGGTGTATAAATTAAACCAATCATCTGAAGGCTAAAAGTTCCACATACACCAGGTTCTTAGGGGAAGTTTGGGTCTCTGGATGATACAAATTGGGCAGTTGTAGCTTGCTACTAAGCTTCATCGTGCATAATGTCTCTCCTGCTCAACTGTCAAGGCCAGAGGCCAAAGAAAAAGAGGCATTGAAAGAGCACTTTGAATAAAAGTCACACAACCTTTCTTCAAGAGCAACTGGACTTATTTGTTCAAAGGATACTTAAACTGGTCTTGCATACTATCTCAGATACTTTCTAAGAACCAAATAAGCTTTCCTTGAAGAACAGGTGTGTGACTTGGGATATGCCAATCAATTACACTCACCACGTCTTGTTGATTTCACCTCCATTTATCTTTACAGGTCTGGGAGGATCACATGATTTCATATTTCCCATATCATCTTCTTGTCTGAATGAATGAATGAATGAATCATTATTTGTGCCAGCCATCGGCCATAGAAATAAAACAACAATACAATATACAAAGAATGGGAGGGAAGTCGATTATATAAAATATATTTTAGGGTTTTGAATCAATCATCAAATAGTGGACCTTATTCTAATTGTCCCAGCTAAAAACCTCGCAACCATTGCTGTCACCTGCTCATCTTGATCTGCCAAGAGAAAGGACACCGTGGTAGTGGTTGGGTGACCCAAAATGGACAATAAAAGAGGGGTGATAATCTCATTCCTCAAGTCTTTATAAAAAGTGCAGGCCAGAAGGGCATGCGCCACCGATTTGATACTGTCATCTCCACAGGGACATAAGAGTTTTTAATGTGGAATCTCTTTGTTTGTTTTAACTAGCATGGCAAGGAATAGTGATTGTGATCAGCCTTTCCTCAATTTGTTTTCTGTGTTCATTTATGATTTCTTTGGGGGAAGTGGGCACTTCAATGTGAGATTCTGCAAACTTTGCCTGGAAGTGGTTCAATCCTGCCCGAGCTATAGGATCTGATTTAGCAGGGTGTGTAGCTCTGTTCTTAGTAGAACTCTTGGATGTCCTCCTCCTACCGCTGCTGTTTCTGCAGCCATGCCCTCCTCATGTCAGTTGTAGTTGGGTCAGCAACAGCATATGAGCAAAAGACTCAATTGGCTCACTGAATCTGCTGAACGCACACAAACCATTTGCTATGCCCTTAAGACTCTTTTTTGAAGGGAAACTGATCTAATTGTTCCCTAGAGAGAATCTTGCCTCTTTTTTTTCTAAAGTTAAAATAAAACACAAATAATAAGAAAGATGAAAAGGTATTGGGCTTGGGGGGAGGGAGAGACAGATTTAAGGGGGAAATGGGAATGAAAGGCCTGGAGAAACTATTTTGCTTTGCAAAATATTGGGGCAACAGCAGCACTCTGGTTCCATTGGAAAAAGGGTTGCACCTCTGTTTCAGAGGATCTGCTTTGCATGCAGAAGGTATCTCCACGAGGGCCTGGAAATACCCCCTGTTTGAAACTGTGGAGATCTGCTGCTAGTCAATTTGAGCTAGATGGACTAGTGATTTGTCTCGGTGTAAGGGAGCTTCCTTTGTTTCTATCAGTTCATAAGTTCCCCACAAATTTGCCAACCAAACAATAAGCAATGGAATAAAATCTGGGCAAAATGAAGGTGGCGAGGGGGCATGGGAGAAGCTGTTTCTCATTACAAGGCTCCTTCTTCTTCTTCTTCTAGTCAGTTTGACAGTATTTCAAAGCTTGCCAGCTAAGATGAAACACCTGAGTCCTATCTCTTTTGTAAACATTAAAAGTTCCATTTCACTAGGTAAAGATTGGCTGCTCCCATCCCCATGCCAACAACCTCTGGAATGCAAAGAGAATTCAGTCTCTCTGTTCCAGGTGAAAGAATTTTAGAGTGAGGAGTTGACACAAGTGCTCAGGTTTTAGGACAGGTGTGTGTCTAAGAGAGAGGAAGGATGCTTGAGGAATTTGATGTCTATGAATTCCAATGCAAGCTGACCTGATCTGCACCTCCCAAGCTAATGTGCATATTGTAATGCAATTATCCTTCAGATTTTGCACTTCTCTGAATTCTTCAATATGGCTTTCACCTCAGAGAATGAACGGAAATGTATTTTGGGATGAAATGCATTTTAAAAAAAGCATTCATGGGGATAACGGTGTTAAAATACATATTTACAAATCATTGTGCAGATTTTTAAATAAATAAATGCATTGCATTTAAATGCAAAAAAACCCAGAGAGAGCAGACTTATGAATGAAAACATTAAAAAGTTGGTGGAGGCTGAAAATAGCCTAATCTGTCCATCCATTATAACATCTGGTGTTCTTACAGCACATCTCACACTCCATCTTATCTTAGGCCTCCCCTTCATCGTCACATCTTGCCAGGCTTTGGGGAGTGGAAACTGTGGCATGGCATTTTATCAAGAAGGCATGCATGCTTAATAGTCAGCAAATGGGACTGAAGGTCTGGTGCCTATTGGTAGGGCTAAAGACTGGGAGCCCCAAAGAAGGCAGAAGCAGGGCTAATGATAGGCAGAGGTGGCTAATTATAGTAGGAACGGGGAACCTTTGGCCCTCCAGATGTTGTTTGACTTCATCAGCCCTACACAACATGACCAATGACTAAGGATTTTATTAGTTGCAGTGCAGGGGAAACTGGATAACTTAAGGTTCACCATTTCCGACTTGCAGTTTTGTTGCCAGTTCCCACCCCACCCCCGTTGGGTTCTACAGAGGCAAAACTGAAACTAGAGATGAAGAAGCTGCCATTCAGGTCCACTCTCTGGGCTGGTTGTAAGGAAGAAAGTGTGGCTAACAGAAGACCAAGGTGGGCACTGCAGTTCCAAATTCATTCAAATGGACCAGTCACCACTGGCCATGGGAAGAAAAGAGAGGGAGAATATTGTGTGTGTGTGTGTGTGTGAGAGAGAGAGAGAGAGAGAGAGAGAGAGAGAGAGAGCGAAGGATGGGTTCAGCAAGGCTAAGTATCCTTCTTGTTCAGACTTTTGATCAAGTCTAACCAATGGACTTTGTATTAAAACAGACACCCAGAAATGTCTCCTGACTCACTCCAGTCTAACGGTGTGAAGAATTCTGGTGCATGCCAAGCTCTGGCCCAATCCCCTGGTGATGCAGGGAATATGTTGCAGAGCATCGCTGCGTTCTGCTCCACCCTATTTTACTGCCCCACTTTAAACTTCTTGTAAGCTGCATGAAATAGGTAACTGAATCTAGATCTGTTTGTGTTCCAATACATACTCCCATCATTGCATATGCTTCTTTCTCTTAGGACTTCCTGGTCTTCATATGTGGAGTGTGACAGACAAAGTGGTCCTGATTTTTGTGCGCATGTTCTGGGTTTTGTTGAGTGCTGTAAAGGGCTCAGTTTGCCATTCAGAGTGGTGGTTGCACATACGAGGGAAGGTGTGCACACCTGGGAAAATATTGGATAGCCACCTGGGCACTGATGTTTTCCTTTTTCCACTTTTTGAATGCTAGGTAGACTGTCTCTGCAGTAGGAGTCTGAACTTAGTTGACCAGATTGTATTTACAGTGCATATGCTAATTGGGTTGACATATTGATGGATCAGAAATCATTACACACACACACACACACACACACACACACACACACACACACACACACACAGCTGCAGCTAGAAAATGCACACAATTGTAATTCTGAAATTCACATCCATATGATCTCATTCCACCAGGGAGGCAATGAGGAGCAAACTCAATTATTCTGCAGCAAATTTCAGCTCCTGAAAAAACACAGGAGCTTCCCTAGTCTGATCTCTGAACCACTACCAGTGGTGGACCTTGAGGTCTAATTTCAGTGACGCCGTGTGCGGCCCCAAAATTTAGAACCCTCTGCCTCTCACACTCCATTTAAAATAATAGTTGCAGCGCCGCCCAGTGTGAACGAACCGACTACGCTCCCATAAATTTACCTGTCACCACTGAATCTAACCAGAGAAAGACTATCTAGATCAGGCATCCCCAAACTTCAGCCCTCCAGATGTTTTGGACTACAATTCCCATCTTCCCTGACCACTGGTCCTGTTAGCTAGGGATCATGGGAGTTGTAGGCCAAAAATATCTGGAGGGCCGCAGTTTGGGGATCCCTGATCTAGATCATCCACTGGAAGAGCATTCGATGTCTAAAGCCATATGTGGATATTGAGCATTGATTTCATCATCCAGTCAGAGAGATATCAAACTGTTTCTCAGGGCAAGGCATCTGCCAAAAAAATATCTCAGCAGAACCAATTTGTTATCATGGCTAATGTGCATAATAAGTACTGTTTGCAGGAGTTGAGTTTTGCCTTGCAATATTTTTTAACTGGAGAAGGATGGTTAAGAATTCCCCCAAGTCCTGGCCATTTGATTGCAAATTAAAAATCAGATTACAGAGGTTACAATCTCTCCATCTCCTTCTGTCTCTCTCTCTTCTAACACCTTTTTCATTTGGTTCTCAAAGGACAATTTCCATGGTGTTCAAGCAAAGCCTGTCATCGGGTCTTCATTTGCTTTATGTGTTATTCAATGACAACTTTTCTATTCTTGACGGGTCTGGCAGAGGCGGATCAATCTAATTTTATGTACAACTGTAAAGATGAATGATAAGTAGAAAGGAACCCGGCAAGAACAAGCTGAATAAATTATAAAGGGCAATTCATGACAGGGACAGGGGGTCCTGGGAGACAATGATATGATAACAGAAACCAAAGCAGAATTTATGATTGAGTTAGTTAGCGTGTACTGAGCCTCTTAATTCTTCAGGATAGCTTTTACAACTTTTTGTGATTGGAACAATCAAAGTATTTCATTTTAAAGAGGTGCCGTATATTTGGCACTTGGTCTTCTGTGTATTTGTGGTCGGCGCATATCTGAGCATAGCTCACAGTTCCCAGAGGTTACCCAACTTTCAGGGCTGAGCCATGCGTGGCTCTCAGAGGGGAGTGGGGAGCCAATGGTTAGAACAGAAGACTGCAGGAAAGTAGATGCAGCACATATCAATCAATCGATTGATTGATTGATTGATTGCAGCATATAGTTAAACTAGGGAACTCACTCCACAGGAAGATGGGGTTATTTGATGGCCACTAACCGTGACGGCTAAGTTTGGCCCTCCACAGTTAGAGGCAGCACTGCTTCTGAATCTCAGTTTCTGGAAGCCACAGGAGGGGAGAGAGCTCTTGAGCTCAGATCCTGATTGCGGGTGTCCTCACAGGCATCTGGTTGGCCACTGTGAGAAAGAGGATGCTGGACCAGATGGGCCCAGGGTGAGTGGGCAGAGTCATTCTAGAGCCTGAAAATATTTTGCTGCCCTTGAAGTTCCTCCAAGCTCCAACTCTTCCAGCTCCCACCACAAGGGGCAGTGGTGCACAGAACCAAGGGCTCTTCTTTGAATAGATGATGATGATGATAAAAATAAATGATGATGATGCCTCTTGTGGGGAAAAAAACACCCTCTTTCTGGGCTCCAAACTTTTATGTCACCTTTTAGAAATAGCTGCATCCCCCCCCCTTAATTATTTATATGAATTTGAAAACATGTGCTAGTTACAGGTAGGTAGCCATGTTGGTCTGAGTCGAAGCAAAATAAAAAAAATCCTTCAGTAGCACCTTAAAGACCAACTAAGTTTATATTTTGATATGAGCTTTCGTGTGCATGCACACTTCTTCAGATACACACTGAAAACTTCATCACTGAAAACATGTGATTTGGCAGCAATTTGCCAG
This sequence comes from Zootoca vivipara, assembly GCF_965207765.1. NCBI lineage: Eukaryota > Metazoa > Chordata > Lepidosauria > Squamata > Lacertidae > Zootoca > Zootoca vivipara. The sequence continues at coordinate 58,343,087 of NC_142593.1, forward strand.
TACTGTTAGCAAGGGATCATTTTTGTCCCCACCAACTTCCTTCTTCATAAGGAGAGCACTAGTTCTGTGAACACAAGAACACAAACTCTGTAGAGTCAAGCTGTATGAGACCAAGAGACACATAAAGACCAGCATTTTCTTTGGAGCTGTGGTAATCCCCATGCCACAGGGAAACCGTGTTGGCCGTGTTCTGCCTCCACTGTCAGAAGCTATATGCCTCTCCGTATTGGTTGCCTGGAAACACAAGCGGGGAAGATGCTGTTTTACTCAGGGCCTGCTTATGGGCTTCCCATTGGGGCATCTGCTTGGCTCTCGTAAGGAAAGCATTCTAGACTAGATGTGTCTTTCACCTGATTCAGCTGGGCTTTCATCATGTCCTTAATGGGGAAGGCGAAAGAATGCTTTGCCAAGTGAACTGAGTCCGGGTGGAAAGATATTTTAAAATACTTAAAATATTACTTCTCTGTGCCATGTTGGTGTTTGGTTCTGATGTTTTGTGGTCTCAGTTTGTATGCTAATATTTGTGACGGATGGTCTTTCCTGAATTATGGATTGTGTAATATTTTATTCCTGTTGGTTTCCATTGTGTCGTGCCCTTAAGTAAGTAAGTAAGTAAGTAAGTAAGTAAGTAAGTAAGTAAGTAAGTAAGTAAACAGAGAGGAGAGCAAAATGGAAGGGGGCCCCACGAGAAGCTGTCTGATATTGAGTCGGACAATGGGCCCATCTACATCAGTTGACTAGCAGCAACTCTCCAGGGTTTTCTGATTGGGGAAATCCTGTTCCCACAGGAAACCCCAATGAGAAGCCTGCAAGCAAGACCTCAGTGCAACACCACACTGCCAACCCGTGATCCCTTGCAACCGGTGTTTAGAAGCATAGCCATCACATCTAGTAGTCGTTGATAGTCTGATAGTAGTTGATAGTTGATAGTAGTCCATGGATACTGTATGTATAACTCAAAAACCATTGTCCATGACCACAGATTGGAAAAGTTTCCCCAGTCCTGCTTAAAAGGGTGATGAAGTCTAAGTGCATCTAGTTCTGCAATTCAAGGTGAGCGGTCCAGGCCCAGTTATCAGGAGAACAGTTCTTCCACGGGTGACTTTGCAGTCTGTCTTTGTAATGGATGGTGGTCCTTAAAAGGCCCCTTCCTCTCGGCTGCTGCTATTGGCAGCCTCCCCGGTGATCTCAGATCTTTCTGATTAGTTTCTGTAAGTACAAGGACGAAATTAAGCTGAACCAATTTGTCAGAGAAGAAACATGTACATTTAACTATTTCTCTGTAATGAGAAGCTTCGGGTTTCTCGTGCCCCGTTCCCCCACAAGAATACCAGGAAGTGTAGGAGACTTTCAAACTATGGAAGATTGAGATTTTGCAAAGGATTTAAAGCCATGTCTGTTATCTTTACAACAACTCTGTGGGCTAAAGGGATATCATTATCCCCATATCACAGAAAGAAAGGTTTGGAACAAGGAATAAGACTGCATTGTCATATTCTTGCTAGGGGTAAGGTTCAGACTGGAGATTTTTAGGGCCTGTGAGGCACCGGCTTGGTTTGTGAAGGATAATTTTCAAATGCAGGGCTTTATTATTATTTTTTAAGCTCTTACAGAAACTCCATTCATTTCTTGCAGTGGACGTGCTGCAGGATTGGGCCACAAACCTGCTGTGCTGTAGGAACATAGGAAGCGGCCTTATTATACCAATTCAGAACATAGGTCCATCAGCATTGTTGACACTGTCAGGCAGTGGCTCTCCAGGGTTTCAGAGAGGGGCTGGAGATGCCAGAGAGTGAACCTGCATGCAAAGAAGATGGTCAACCTCTGAGCTGTGGCAGTTTTTCTCCTCTGGCTTTTGTGGCCTTAACCTGTTTATTTGAGTCCGTGTGTGTCTCTGGTTCATTGTATCCATCTCATTCCATTTGTGAGATGCTCTTGAAGCAGAGAGTGAAAGAGACTCCAAATTCACAATCTAGTATTGTTACTTCTAGGGTTGTCAGGCACGGCTGATGCTTTTTCCTAGCTGAGCAGTTTCCGCACTCTGTCTAAGTCGAGGGGTGTTATATAGCAGGGAACATCAGTACCATCAGTGAGGCAACATCAACAGAGGACATCGCTGATTAAAAACTCACACTTTGAATCTGAGTTGAGTGCATTAATTACACTGATTAATGATTAAGGGCCTCAGCCCAGGTATTAATGTCAGGGCTATTTCAGTGTTTCTCCACAAAGTTTCCCTTTTAGGGAGAAGGCTAAAAGAATGCCTTCCTTCCATCCAGTACAGCTTACAGGTCCTGTACTGGTAGAGTTATCCCTTCATCAATTTAAGTGCAAAATCACTTCAGGTTAGTTAGTCTGGTCTAGAAGAACCTAACAGAGATTTAAAAATGGATTTTTCAGTCTTTATGTGTTTCTTGATGCTCATGTTCCATGGTTTATTATAACTGCATTTGTCACATCCATCCTCCGTCAGACTTCTCTCTTACCCCAGTTTTCCCCTCCCTCCATCATCAGTGACTCCTGCCTAAAGATTCCATGGATGGATGTATAACTCACACCTTGCAATCCACAAATAGGATTTGCTTCCTGTCCAGCAGAGCTGAGGAACTTATTTCAGGAACTGAGTGCAATTTGGATCCATTGCTCCACCTATTGTTGCCTCTGGCCCCTGCCCACCAATGGCCCCAGAATGTTGCCATTGGTGGGCAGGGGCCAGAGGCAACAATAGGCGGAGCAATGGATCTGAATTGCACTCAGTTCCTGATATCTGTTCAGGAACCTGCTTAGTTTTTCAGGACCCGGGAGAGCACCCAGGTGAGAGAGACATAGATTCTCCAAGGGCCTTGGCTCACCTAAGTTGTTCCGTAGCAAAACCCTGCCCCTTAGCTGAGAATTAGCAGGAATGAAAAGAGGCAGAGGAATCACTGGGAATGAGGAATCATGAGCCAGTGAAGGTGATATTCTTGCTCCTTAAGTAAAGGGTCTGAACTAGAACTGAGATAAAGGTTCTCATAAAATAATTTTCAGCTCTCTTTTTTTTGGGGGGGGGTATTAAAATTGGGAGAAAATATGCCATTATAATTTTGGGGTAGGTGGGTGCCCCCCCCCGAAGGTTAGAGTGGAGGCAGAATTCACCACTGTTATCATATACAACATCTTCCTATAGTCCTCTGGGTGTCAACCACCAGTCCCCTAGGGTGGTGTAGGTCTTCACCCCTATTTTCACAGCCTGGAAATGGGAAGGGGGGTCTGCTTTGTGGTCCTAATTTTAGGCACTGAGGTCTTCTGCTGGGTGCCTTGAAAAGAGCTTTCTCTCTCAAGCTGGTTCCAGCTCTGCAGAAGAATTCTGCTGACCAGTCTCCTGTAAAACCCTCCAGACCATGGTCTGTGGCATCTAAAGATGGGTGAATAGGAGAAGATGCCTGAACAGTGGAAGGCATTGGGTTTGTTTGTTGCTGAAAGGCAGCTAGCCTTGTAGCCAGGGCGTGGGGGAGCTGGCAAGGCTGTTCACAACTCAACCAAGCAAGACTCTGTTTCTTGGACAATTTCCCCCTCCGTAATTGCATTTGGGCCTAGGATTCTTCCTGCAGGACTTGGAGTGCAGAGCACTCCAGCCCCTGTTATTAGTTTACACAATAAATGAAGCCCATTAGAACAGGATAATCAGAGCTCCAAGAAGGCCACCTCACTCCTTATCTGAGGAGGATATGTTAAGCCTGGGGAGTTATTAATCATCTTTCTCTCTGCAGATAGCTGGAGATTAAGAGCTCAATTTAACCTCTTTCCTCCTCATTCTTTTGCATGCTGCTCCTTGGCGCCACAGCCGCCCCTTTTTTATCCCAGAAGCTGAGACCTTTGCATCATAGAATGGTATGGTTGGAAGGGACCCCTTCCCGTGAGGGCCATCTATTCCACCCCCCTGCAGTGCAGAAATCACAACTAAAGAATCGCTGAAAGATGACCATTCAACCTCTGTTTAAAAACCTCCAAGGAAGGAGTGTCTGTCACTTGCCAAGGTAGTCCATTCCACTGCCAAACAGCTCTTACTGTCAGAAAGCTCTTCTTATTCTTATCTGTAAGCAGCCTAGAGTTCCTGTCAGGGAAAAAGACAAAGCATAAATAAATAAATAAAAAATCAGTGCTATTTTTTCTAGAGAAAAGAGGTGCCGAACTCACCATGAAAACCTCCCTCACTCTCATTCTCTTAGAATGGCAGTGGCGCCCACCTGAGAGGTGCCAGAACTGAGTTCTGGTGAGTTCTAGCCAAGAAAATGTCCTGAATATAATAATGGTTGGCATCCATCTGTCTTGTGAGGCAAAGGAGGAGGGCACCTTTGGGGGTGAACTGTTGGAAGCTTACAGGTGAACTGTTGTGGGGGGAAGAAGAAGAAGAAGAAGAAGAAGAAGAAGAAGAAGAAGAAGAAGAAGAAGAAGAAGAAGAAGAAGAATTTTATTATTTATGCCCTGCCCATCTGCCTAGGTTGCCCCAACCACTCTGGGCAGCTCCCAAAGTACATACGAACGTAATAAAGCATCAAACATTTTAAAAAAAATGTGGATAATGATATGGGAAAGACATGGTTTGTTGCAGCTAGGGCAGATGAAGGCATCCAGTTGTGCCACTGCAGATGTTGATGTCTATGTCTATGGTGCTGATTGTTCATCAATACAACACGTGCTTCCATTTAAGAGGCTCCAGGTTGAGTCTCCAATTAAATGAATATTTATAAAAGAGACTTAGAAAGATCTCTTCAGGAGACCTTGGGGAACTTTTGTCAGTCTGAGTTGACATCAGAGTGTGCTCAACATACCAATGGTCTGACTCAATGTGTAAGAATGGATTTATCTGTCAGTTTCAGTCTCCCTTCATTTTCTCCTGTTCCTAACCTTAAATTCAGTGTGCCACTTCCTGCACCAATTTCATTTTTTAAATACTCTGCATGGAAATCTTTATCAATGTTGGTGTGCATTTATTTATTTATAACCTTATTTATCTACTGCTATTCATTTAGGGGCAAAAAAACCAGAGCGGTTTACAACAATTGTACATAAAGCCATACAACAAAAGCCATGCAAAGGGTTAAAAATAGAAATAAACTCATGGAAAGTTGCATTCTTAATTGCCTGCATAAGCCTCGCAAAATAGAAATGTTTTCTCCTAATACTGTACACTAATTTTTGCAAGTAATTTTCACCAATATAATGCAGTCGTGCACATTGTTTTCACCAATGTATGGGCGTTTTGTGCGGGGGGTGGGGTTGTTGTTTTTGCTCTGTGCATACTTTATGGTTCCAAGAAATGTGCATTTAGGTAGGCTCACGTTAAAATATGAGCCCAAAACAACTTTCCCCCCGCATCCCGAAATATAAGGGAGTGTCTTATGTTCAGTTGGAGAAATGGCTTCTTGCATACATGGAAAATGCCATTTCATCCCCTCCAAGGGCGATGCTTTTTCTTGCTTCTGCCTGAAACACAGTTACACTTACTGGCTGCTCTCTTTTGACGCATCACACCTGAATCTCCCCCACCCCCTCCTGCTTTCCTTCCTTTAAGTTCCAAAGTCTAGTTACATTCCTTCCCACATTTCAGGTGCCGGCTCAGATCAAAGCCCTCGCAGGATCAAATAGCCTGCCTTATGCAATCCTTACAGTTACAAACAAGATCTTCACTTGACAGAAACACACTTCTCAGCTGCGGTTTCTGCAACCCATCAGGCTTGGTTCAGGGGATGCTTTTGATTTCCCAATGAAACTTCCTCCCCACCCACCCCCACCCCTCTTTCCTTCACTCAGTTACTATCCCCTGATGCCAGCCACCAAAAAGAAAAGAAAAGTGGGGGGGGGGGAGAGAACCCACAGAATGTGCTTTTGCTGGAGAATGAGGAGGAAATGTGAGGAATAAATTTCAGCTCGATGACTTTGGTGGCAGACGTTTGTCTTTTATAAGTTCCTGTTTCTTGCATTCTTTAGCAAACAGCCAACATCTTTGAAGCCCATGTGCAAAACAGGAACTAGATAGGATCATGTCTAAGGAGGAATGGATGGAATCGTGGTTTATGTCAATTTGTTTGCATGTGTTCTTTCCTAATTAACTGCTCCCATAATTTGGAACTCCCCCCCCCCCCGAGAAACTAAACTGGCTCCTTCCTTGCTGTCCTTCCACTGGCAGGGATACAGACAGAAGTTTCAGAGGGTAAATATAAATGTTCTTGGTTTATTCAAAGGGCATCCTCTCTGAGGATGAAGGCAAAATACAAATTAGTCATTTCTTACTGACTTTTTTCATCTCACATCACGGCAAAAAAAATCACACAAGCTGACCTCCCTTTTGATCCCTAAAGTAATGAAATACGTAATCAGACCACGTTTTCACATGCAGCCTTCAGACCGTCCCAGACTGATGTTCCCAAACAAATTCCTGGGTACCGGATCTTTATGAAGGAGGTTGGTTCTTACAGGCTTGAAGCCAGCTGTCAGTTAGATCAGTTGCAAGGAAGCATCCTATTGTAAAATGAATGGAATATCTAAAACACAGATCTGTATATGACAGGATCTGTCTCCTGAGAAATCTCTATGTGGGACAAGAAGCTACAGTTAGAACTGGATATGGAACAACTGACTGGTTCAAAATTGGGAAAGGAGTACAACAAGGTTGTATATTGTCTCCCTGCTTATTTAACTTATATGCAGAATTCATCATGTGAAAGGCTGGACTAGATGAATCCCAAGCCGGAATTAAGATTACCGGAAGAAATATCAACAACCTCAGATATGCAGATGACACAACCTTGATGGCAGAAAGTGAGGAGGAATTAAAGAACCTTTAAATGAGGGTGAAAGAGGAGAGCACAAAATATGGTCTGAAGCTCAACATCAAAAAAGAAAAGAAAAAGATCGTGGTCGCTGGTCCCATCACCTCCTGGCAAATAGAAGGGTAAGAAATGGAGGCAGTGAGAGATTTTACTTTCTTGGGCTCCTTGATCACTGCAGATGGTGACAGCAGTCACAAAATTAAAAGACGCCTGCTTCTTGGGAGAAAAGCAATGACAAACCTCTTAAAAAGCAGAGACATCACCTTGCCGACAAAGGTCCGTATAGTTAAAGCTATGGTTTTCCCAGTAGTGATGTATGGAAGTGAGAGCTGGACCATAAAGAAGGCTGATTGCCGAAGAATTGATGCTTTTGAATTATGGTGCTGGAGGAGACTCTTGAGAGTCCCATGGATTGCAAGAAGATCAAACCTATCCATTCTTAAGGAAATCAGCCCTGAGTGCTCACTGGAAGGACAGATTGTGAAGCTGAGGCTCCAATACTTTGGCCACCTCATGAAAAGAGAAGACTCCCTGGAAAAGACCCTGATGTTGGGAAAGATGGAGGGCACTAGGAGAAGGGGACGACAGAGGACGAGATGGCTGGACAGTGTTCTTGAAGCAACGAACATGAGTTTGACCAAACTGCGGGAGGCAGTGGAAGACAGGAGTGCCTGGTGTGCTCTGGTCCATGGGGTCATGAAGAGTCGGACACGACTAAACGACTAAACAACAACAACAACAAATCATACTGTGAATTTACAGCCAGCGTTCAACAGTGAGCTGCTCACCAGAAGAGGTGGAGAAATGCAGGGGAGAAAAACTCTTGAATACACCCATTCATGTTATGAGTTTTGCAAAAGTCAAGAGTGATTCTGCATTGTGATTAATTCTAATCTAGATGCAATCCCTTTATAAGAGTTAACAGCTCCCATAGAGAAACAGTGGGCTTCTGAAGTCCACCTCTATATTCAACTGGGCCCAACAGTGAAACACAGTAAAGTCATTAAGCTACAGATGATGATGAAGAAGAAAAGTTTGGATTTGATATCCCGCTTTATCACTACCCTAGGGAGTCTCAAAGCGGCTCACAATCTCCTTTCCCGTCCTCCCCCACAACAGACATCCTGTGAGGTGAGTGTGGCTGAGAGACTTCAGAGAAGTGTGACTAGCCCAAGGTCACCCAGCAGCTGCATGTGGAGGAGCGGAGACGTGAACCCAGTTCCACAGATTACGAGTCTACCGCTCTTAACCACTACACCACACTGGCTGTCTGTAATCTCTCTGTAGTAATTTGTGTTATGTGTACTTCCTGAAACAAAATACAGCTTCGTTTGAAATTCACATTTTCCCCAGATTTTCTGGTGCAATCAAAGGATGTATCCATTCAAAGGATGAGTACAAAAATACATACCTTACTCGCACACAAAAATACGTGCATGTTCATGAAAATAGCATGCAAAAATTCATTCTGTTTCAAAAATGCATATCACCAGGCTCTATTGTGTAGAAAATGCATATATTGGAAGAAATGTGCATGAAGATGCATATTTCCATGCACACACACACACACGACAACTGATGTGGAAATGGGCCAAAATCTGAATGTAGGACTTGAAAAATGAGAATGTAAGAGGAACTTATATTGGCAGATCCATCCATCAGTACAGACAGCTTGACAGTTTAGTGCAGCTGAGCATGTAGGATGGTGTGGGAGAAGTAGGTCAGAGGCATTTGGGGCCATTGGAGTAGGGAACAGAAATTTTGTAGCATTTCAAATGCAACACCAATACTTAGCACTGTACAGGGTTTGTCATATTCATTGCCTCAGTTAGTAGCATGTGGTAGGTCAGTATTATTATCCTCAATGCGGCTGAGGTAGATTGCCTCGGGCATTTTTTGACTCCTCTACCTTAGCCTCCTTCTCATGACGTTAAAGAAACTCCTCCCTCTAGTTATGTCTGCACTCCCCAAAGCCCTTGCTCCCAACTTCCCACAGACAATTGGTTGGCCACTACTAGAAGAGGATGCTAGACTAGATGGTACATTGTTTGGATCCATCAAGTCTCTTCCTATGTTCTCACAAAACAATAAAACACCAGCAAAATCGTATAAGAAAATATGAAAAACAAAAAGCATATTGATAAAACTGTGAAGCATCAGTATCAGTAGAAATTGCCCGAGGCGCCAAGAACCAAGTCAGTAAAATCTGGGTTGAAGAAAGATGCTTTTAATTGCTGGTGGAAGCACCCAACAGTTGGTGTTGACCAGAGGGAGGCAATTGCAGAAGCTAGTTGCCGCCAAAGATGCTGTCCTTTTCCACGTCACGGTGAGGTAGTCAGCTGCAGGCCATGGTAGAATTAGCAGTGCCTCCATGAGGATGTTTATCCTTGCAGATTCCATTATGGATTAACATGAACTGCACCCCAAAACTAATATGTGGATAAGGAATGGTAATCATCCAGATTTGCAGCCCCTGAATTTCCCAACACAGCTCTCTGCTCAGAATAAGTATCATAATACATTAAAAATACGTATTTTGAAAGGAGATCTGTTTAGAAGTCAGCTGTCGGCTATGTCAGCTACAAGTCAATGTTGCATTGTAAAATGAGAGGATAATCTTTAAACACTGATCCTTGTATGACAGGCAGTATCACATTGTGAGTTTCAAGTCATACTAGGGGTGTGGAGCAGCCCTGTGCATGGCACAAACGTCAGCGCAAAGTAGGGTGACTTTTCCCCTTTCAAAGCCAAGCCGCGGTGTCAACAAAGTGCCCCAATTTAGATCATGGCCTTCACAAATCCTCATACTGCTCTGTTTCTGTACTCTACCTTTTGGTGAACTATACTTATTTATTATTATTATTATTATTATTATTATTATTATTATTATTATTATCTCTATTTAACTGAATGCTGCCTGCAGAGCTCTGAATGATTTCTTTAGAATAATAATAATAATAATAATAATAATAATAATAATAATAATAATAATAAACCAGTACAGTGGGGTTTTTTTGTTCTGTTTTTCTTAAAAGGTCAATGTCAGGAATGAGCCAGCTCCCAGGGAAGGTTTGCAGCCAACAGAGAGAGTTAACTTTCATGTAGGATGAACTGCAGAGACAGCTAAATTCCTCACCCCTTGGAATGCCAGTTGCTGGAACCCAGCCAAAGCTCTCAGGAAGTTAAATCGGGCAGGGAAAGAGACGGAAGTAGTCTATCAGACCGGGAAGAGGTTGGATCTGATCCAGTCTCTCCCGAGAGTCAGCTAAGGGGAGGGCTGTTAGATCAGAAAAAAAGCTAAAGACCCAACGTTCGAACCCGGAAACAGTCTTCAGAAGGGTCATCTTGATTGATGATTCTGGAGGCTTTGTTGTTGTTGTTGTTGTTGTTGTTCCAGAGTGGAAGCCGCCACTCTGGGCGACTTCCAACAAAACATTAAAATACAAAAAACCTATCAAACAATAAAAGCTTCCCTAAACAGCCGTCCAGAGCTGTATGTTTGTTTTTGCAATAAAACTTCCTTTTTTTAAATGACGCTTACTGTGTTATCCAGCCAGGAACTTCGACACATGACAATCAAATATCATCTACTCAAGGAGGGGTGTGTGGATTTCAGGAACTCTTCAGCACTTCACAGGAAGCATTCTGGACAACCTTAGCATGTAATGTCTAATAGCGGACACAAACCAGCACCAGAAAGCTAAGCTGTTTGCTGTGCTGCTAATGTTTTTCAAGCATGTACAAGCAGAAATGCCCACTACTTGGTCACCTATTAATTTTTATAAGGTAAGGAAGAGCAAGGAGGGGACCTTTATCTTCCCCTTGAAAATATGTGGATTATGGAGGTCAATTCTGGTAACAATGACAAAGTTACAGACTTTTAAAATACCACACTTTAAAGGTAGCCTGGAGAGAGAGAGAGAGAGAGAGAGAGAAGCTGGGGATGCCTGCATATAATTCAGCACGTTTAATACGTTCTAGAGGGGCTCCTGTGCCTGCAAATTCCATCTGCTTCTGTCAAAAAGGAAATAATAGCCATTGTTTTGCATGAACGAGGAACATAGGCCTTTGTATTGCACATAGCACAATGGAACCTGAATCAAAGACTGGAGCAGGCAGAGCAACTCAGAAGCACATCTAAGGCCATAGCTCAATGGGAGATGGACCACCGATGGTCTCACTTGGGATTAGGGAGCGTCCTATGTGGAAATGTGGTTCGGAGACAAAAAGGAGGCATACATTTAAATAGGTTTTTTTTTTGTTAAACAACAGCAAAAAGCAGAAACAGAGCAGAAAGGAACATGTGATTAAGGTCAAAAGGTTCAAAGGGTCAAAAGGCATTCACCCATCCCGACCTACATCCATATATCAACTATTTTACTTTGGCACAAAGAGGAAACTCTTTGCATGTGTAGGGGAGGAGGTGTGACTCTGTGTTTGTACAGCAAATGTGTTTAATATTGTTCCACACCTCATCTATCTCTGAGTGGTGTGAGATTTCAGGGCTTCCGGGTGCTTACTCAGGAATCCTGTTTCCTTTGAAACAGGGACAGTGGACACTGGTGTCTTCCAGATATATGGTTTATTTACACATATATACAGCCTAAGGTTACGATGGAGGGGTTCACAGCATTAACACACCAAGGGGGCCTTGCTTCTTCCATAGCCACTGCCTTGGATTCAAACAGAAATCAAGCATCAATCTGTCTCTGTGGCTTCCCAGCCTGCTGCTTCCAGCTTCTAGCTCACATCACTCTCAACTCTGGCCTTCCTCTTTCTAGCTACCAGCCAGTTGAGGGAAGGAGCCCCACCCATTTGCCCTCTGGTGCCAAGCCACTTCCTTTGTACCCTTAATAGTCCATTACCATGGATATCGCCTCACCAGGAAGCTAGCTTGGCTCTCCCAGGAACTTGAATCCTTGCTTAAATTTTAACACTTGCTGGATCCAGGAGTTAGCAGGGTATTCCCTTCCCCCTGCAAACTCATAACAATATCTTAGAACAGGCATCCCCAAACTTCGGCCCTCCAGATGTTTTGGACTACAATTCCCATCTTCCCCGACCACTGGTCCTGCTAGCTAGGGATCATGGGAGTTGTAGGCCAAAACATCTGGAGGGCTGCAGTTTGGGGATGCCTGTCTTAGAATCATAGAGTTGGAAGAGACCACATGGCTATCATATCACCCCTTAACCTTCTCTTCTCCAGGCTAAACATACCCAGCTCCCTAAGCCATTCCTCATAAGGCATCATTTCCAGGCCTTTGACCATTTTGGTTGCCCTCTTCTGGACACATTCCAGCTTGTCAATATCCTTCTTGAGCTGTGGTGCCCAGAACTGGACACAGTACTCCAGGTGAGGTCTGACCAGAGCAGAATACAGTGGTACTATTACTTCTGTTGATCTAGATGCTATACTCCTATTGATGCAGCCCAGCATTGCATCAATAGGAGAGCCTTTGCCCAGCTGGTTTGCTCCAGACCTTTTGCACTACAACACCCATCAGCCTTTGTCAGCACAGCCATACAGGTAAGGGTGATGGACGCTGTAGTCCGAGAGGTCTGGAGCATAACAGCATGGCAAAGCCTGCCATCAAATTTAGGGTCCGGGTCACATTAATTCCCTGTTGTGCTGAAGAATGAGGTTTGGACGGGTTTTGCTGGGCATCATTATACAACATTTGAGGAGATTGATTGATTCATAAATGCATTCTTGAGTTACAGTTCTAAAGAGAAATTACTCTGTGTGGTGTACAAAAGAAAGATAAAACCAGCAGAAGAGGAATGATAAAAAGACAGAGGCAGACACATAAAAAACACAGCTAATTACATCTTTATGCTGGCCCTTCCCCAAGTGCAGGATGGATACCAATACATTCAAAAATATGAGAGAGAGGGGGGGGGAGAGGGAGAGGGAGAGAGAAGGAGGGAGAGGGAGAGATGTAAAGAGCCCTGAGGAAGTTTTAGGTTGAGTTTTTTGCTTCAGAAGTTTTTTTTAGGGGGAACCTCAGTGTCAGTTTATAGCCTCCCATCCGTAGGAATTTTTTCACTTTGGGATACTCCTTTCAGTGATTTAGCCACCCCGGATCCTGATCCAAGCCAAAAATAGGTTGTGTCCATGGTGTGGATCTGTTGCAGGGCCAGCCCTGAAATGACAGACTTGACAGACTTGGGCAGAAGATGTTAGCAGTGGTGAGTGAGCCTCTCTCTCTCTCTCTCTCTCTCTCTCTCTCTCTCTCTCTCTCTCTCTCTCTCTCTCTCTCTCTCTCTCTCTCCCCGCTCCCCCCTGGAAGACTGTCCCATCACACAATGTCACAATATTGTGATAGCACAATAGTAATATGTGTGTGAAAGGGGATGCTATCTCATCCTTTGCCTCAGACGGTAAAATGTCTTGGGCTGGCCCTGAGTTGGTGACCTCTTTTCCTGAGTAAATAAATTGTGATGGAAGAGAGCTGCTTGTTCACAGCCAGGTAGGAAGTGCAGGGCTGCTGGCAAGGAGAGAAGCCGCAAGCCTTCACCCCACCCCACCCCACCCCTTTCTGGCATGGTTTGATGCGCCTCTAATCTGATAATGAGAGCCTTTGTACATCATGTGTACTTGTAGTCACCAAAGTGCCAACAGAAGCATTCTGTGTTATCGGGGGGAAATTTGCTGCTGTTGTTGATGTATGTGTTTGCTGCCATAAATGCTCATCAGAGAAGGAAAGGTCACTCGGAGGCTGATAGTCGCTTCACTTTATGAAATGAAACTCTGGGCTTTTGTGTGGCTCAGCAGGAAGGGAGGGTGCGGAAGGAGGTCTTAAGACTGAAACAAGAAAGGTTGACTTTTGCAGAAGTTTTTTTGATGTATGTTAACTCTCTCTTTTTTTCCTTTCCACCTTCTCAGTGCTTTCATTCTAATAAAAAAGTACATGATTGCTAGCCTTGAAAGCTGAACTAGTTTTATACACAGGACCTGCCCAGCATAATCCTAAAATAAAGTTAACAAAATGGGCTGGGATTCTACCGTGGGTTAGCAAATGTGGTGGCATTTGAAATTGGAATGAGGAAACATTATAGATGGAGATGAACCTCCATGCTGAACTGAATACATTTAGAGTGAGAATGAGAACAGGATCCACCCCCACCCCCCCACCAATGCCCTGTGGCTCCAACCCTCCTGCCTACACATGTTGGGGTGAAAGTGTGAAAAACACTCTTTTTTGCACTTTCTGCTGAATACATATATGGAATGAGAGCAAAGCCAGTGCCCACAAAGGGCAAGATCCAGCTTATTCTGTTATATGCATTGGGTACAATATGCAAAGGAGGCTAATGGCAGAATCTCATGGTCTGATTTTTGAGAACTAATTGCTCTATTCTAAATTAGCATCCCATTTTGTTGGGCGGGGACATTCGAAAAATGAATCTGGACTCCAAATCAAGTCCCCTGCACATCAATCGGCTGGGCAGATGCCTTTTTGTAAGGGAACATTGTCACTGTGCCCCAAGGACTGGAGGTCTGAGTTTCTACTGAGGTGGAAGAGACAGTTGATTGTATAACTGTACGTACCCTCTGACATTTATGGACAAAACCAAAGGCACAGTTCTGTACATCTAGGGACTCTGCTTGGATTTTTAAATGGATTTTCCAAACGGTTTTGTATAGAGCAGTGTGCACGTACATTTTGCTGTGGATTTCACTGCTGCCACGCACCCATCCCACGTTGCTAAAGTAGATAGGTTCATAGCATTGTAGTTTGGCTGGTTTTCCTTTGCAGTGCTTGCAAACTTGGTGTGATAGTTTATACACACAGTGGCATCGACATTATTTCGTGTGCTGTCTTGCTGTTGCGCAGCAGCGCATGTTCACATCTGTAAGACCCTGTGCAGTAATTGTCCCGATGCAATCGCACGTACCATCATGCAAAGGTTTGTTTGCATTTATTGCGGCGTGTACTCCTAATCGTTCTGTATGCAAGTCGGACCGACTCCTGTCAACAGAATTCACTGTGCGACAACCATACAATACAACACCGTTTTGTAAAGAAATCTCAACAGCACTCATGATAAAAGCAGTAGCTTCAAACAGTGCATGAATTCACTTTCTCATACTTCCCCCCCCCCATCCATAAACCTGTTGGAAGATGGGCATCTAGGCTTGCCATACGTCAGGAAAATTCCTGACATGTCCTGGTTTGCGGGTGTAAAAATGGCGTGTTCCATCTGAATGATCAGAATCTGTGCTATGGGATTTCTACTCACTGTAGCCCTGTGGCCAATGGTCAGGGATGGTGGGAGTCAACCCTGTTTCAATAGTGACACAAGACATTGCCTTATACTGAGGCAGATCGTGGTCCACATAGCTCAGTGCTGTCTACACTGACTAGCAGCAGCTCTCTGTGGCAGGATTCTCTCCCAGCCCTACCTGGAGATGTTGGGGATTGAACCTGGAACCTTCTGCATTCCAGACACATGCTCTGCCACTGAGCTACAGCTTCCTCTCACCCAGTGCTATTTTTCTAGAAAAAGAGGTGCTGGAACTTACAATGAACACACCTCCTTTGTTCTCTTATAATGGCAGTGGTGCCCGCCTGAGAGGTGCCGGAACTGAGTTCCAGTGAGTTCCAGCTGGGAAAAGCCCTGCTCTCATATGAGGCTGTAGAAAAGAAGGCATCCCTGGACACATTCATCCACATTTATTTACTATGTGGATAAGGGGTGATGGGGAAGGATTTGAAGGGAAACAGTCATGTGTTAGAGTTTGGTGCTCATTCTTGTGCATCTGAACTACATTTGAGCGTCATCTGCCTCTCAGAAATGTAGCTCCCAGAGACTCTTGGGGAGGGAACTGACCCTGAAGGATGACAGCAGCAGCAACTCATGCTAACAAGATTTGCTTTTGTTTTGTTTTTCCACATGGCGTCCCCCAAAGGCAATGAAAATAAAAATAGGGAGCATGATTTACCAGGGATGAGGACCAGGAATTGGGACTGTTCCAGGCAGATCGGAATGATGGGGAAGTATGAGGGCATGAATGTCATTATCCACAAAGAGTGTGTGTGTGTGTGTGTGTGTGTGTGTGTGTGTGTGTGAATGAATGAATAAACACATGCTGTAGAAGTTGCCCCCAAAGTGTAAACAACTCATAAGAAGAACCCTGAAGCACCAGGTCAAAGAGAGCCCATCTAATTCAGCATCCACTTCTTGGGATGGCTAGCTAGATTCCTGCATCACAGGAGATTGTACAGATTGGCCCTTGGGGTCCCTCCCAACTCTACAGTTCTATGATTCTATGTGGGAAACCCAGCATCAGAGCATGTCCCCCATCTGCGGTTTCTGTAAGAACACAAGAGCCTGCTGGATCAGGCCAAAGGCCCATCCAGTTTAGTATCCTGTTCTTCAGTATACCTGAAGGGGCGTCTCCACCCCCATCATTCAGCCCAGACACTGAGGTCCAGCTCTTAGGGTCTTCTGCTGCTTCCCTCACTGCAAGATGTGAAGTTACAGGGAACCAGGCAGAGGGCCTTCTCGGTAGTGGCGCCCTCCCTGTGGAATGCCCTCTCTTCAGATGTCAAGGAGATATTTAAAAACTACAAAACTTTTAGAAGACATCGGAAGGCAGCCCTGTATCAGGAAGTTTTTACTGCTTGATGTTTTACTATGGTTTTATAGAATAGAATCATAGAATCATAGAGTTGGAAGAGACCACAAGGGCCATCCAGTCCAACCCCCTGCCAAGCAGGAAACACCATCAAAGCATTCTTGACATATGCCTGTCAAGCCTCTGCTTAAAGACCTCCAAAGAGGGAGACTCCACCACACTTCTTGGCAGCAAATTCCACTGTCGAACAGCTCTTACTGTCAGGAAGTTCTTCCTAATGTTTAGGTGAAATCTTCTTTCTTGTAGCTTGAATCCATTGCTCCGTGTCCGCTTCTCTGGAGCAGCAGAAAACAATCTTTCACCCTCCACTATATGACATCCTTTTATATATTTGAACATGGATATCATATCACCCCTTAACATTCTCTTCTCCAGGCTAAACATACCCAGCTCCCTAAGCCGTTCCTTATAAGGCATTGTTTCTAGTTCTTTGACCATTTTGGTTGCCCTCTTCTGGACACGTTCCAGCTTGTCAGTATCCTTCTTGAACTGTGGTGCCCAGAACTGGACACAGTACTCCAGGTGAGGTCTGACCATATATGCTGTTAGCAGCCCAGAGTGGCTGGGGAAACCCAGCCAGATGGGTGGGGTAGCAGAGGAGGACTCTCCCCTCCTCTGATTTCCAGGTATTCAGAAGCATTATTGCCTCTGAAGGTAGAGACAGAAGCATAGCCATTGTTGCTAGTAGCCAATGATAGCATTATCCCCCATGAATCAGTATAATCCTCTTTTAAAGCCATCCAAGGTGGAGGCCACCACTGCCCCCTGTGGGAGCAAGTTCCATAGCTTAAGTGTGGACAGTGTGTGAAAAGGTACTGGGTTTGATATGTCCTGATTCTTCCAACATTCCGCTTCATTGGAGGTCCATGAGTTTTAGTGCTCCGAGAGACGGAGGGAAACTTTCCTCTCTCCATTTTCTCCATGCCCTGAAAAACCAGGGTTTGAAAATGCTGGCTTCTCTGTCCCATGGCCCTTCCACACTTGTGGAGGAGCTGTGGTTGTCATGCCTGCACACATTAAAAAGGTAAAGGGACCCCTGACTCTTAAGTCCAGCCGCGAATGACTCTGGGGTTGCGGCGCTCATCTCGCTTTACTGGTCAAGGGAGCCGGCGGTTGTCCACAGACAGTTTTTCTGAGTCATGTGGCCAGCATGACTAAGCTGCTTCTGGCAAAACCAGAGCAGCACACGGAAACACTGTTTACCTTCCTGCTGGAGTGGTACCTATTTATCTACTTGCACTTTGATGTTCTTTTGAACTGCTAGGTTGGCAGGAGCTGGGGCCGAGGAAAGGGAGCTCACCCCATTGTGGGGATTTGAACCACCGACCTTCTGATCGGCAAGCCCAAGAGTCTCAGTGGTTTAAACCACAGCGCCACCCGTGTCCACCTGCACACATTAGACTCCTGCATTTCTAGCACACACACACTTTGAAGGCTTAGCATTGTGATTCTTGTATGACCCCCCCCCCACTCACTCACTCTCTCTCTCACACACACACATCCCTATTTGTTAGAGGAAACTTCATATTTCCTTTTTGGATAAACCGGAGATAATACAATGTGCTTGTTTTAATTTGCAAGGTTAACTGATCTAATTATCTGTGTGTGTTTATTTAAATCCTTTCATGCATTCTGCCAGTGCAGGTGGCTGCTTTATATTCTGGGAACAGGAAGTCTCTTAAAATGAGATGATAGAGCTCAGCGGGCCTCCTTGTAGGGGAAAAAGATTTCCTCCCCTCCCAATAATGGACAAATTTATTAACAACAAAAGATTAATGGTTTATTTACACTAAACAAATTTTAGAAGGAACTTCTTTTATTAATGGAGAAACTACTGATGGTTAAATGCTCTCTCTGCTTTCTCTAACAGCAGGATCCTATCCAATTCTCCCTTCTGTGCAGGTATGAGGAAGGACAAGAGCTTAGCTTCAGCACATAGGTTTTGCATGGAAAATGGCCTAATTTCAGACCCTGGCACCCCCAGGCATGAGATGGGAATGACCCCAACCAGTCACCCTGGTGAACCACTGCCAGTCGGTGTAGACCAGGCACCCCCAAACTGCGGCCCTCCAGATGTTTTGGCCTACAACTCCCATGATCCCTAGCTAAGAGGACCAGTGGTCGGGGATGATGGGGATTGTAGTCCAAAACATCTGGAGGGCCAAAGTTTGGGGATGCCTGGTGTAGACCATGGAAGGGTAGCCAATCAATGTGATGCTCTCCAGATGTTGGTGGAACCCAGCTTCCATCATCTCTAAGCAGCATGACCAGTGATCAGAGGTGATGCAAGTTGTAGGCCAGCAGCATCTAAAGGACACCATGTTGGCACTATTGCACAAGCAGTAGGTCCCAGGTTCAATCTTCTCCAGGTAGGGCTAGGAAACCCCGGAGAGCTGCTGCCAGTCAGTGTAGACAACATTGAGCAAGATGGACCAGTCGTTTCTAAGGCAGCTTTCTATGTTACAAATCCACAACAGGCAACCTAATATCATCCATACTCCAGATGTTGCTGAACTTCAACTCCCAGCACCCCCTGGCTATTGGCCATGCTTGTTGGGGTTGATGGACACTGTAGTTCAACAACATCTGGTGGGTCCAATGTTTCCCCTATACCTGCCTTATGACACTGAGGTAAATAGACCAATGGTGTCACCCAGTACAAGACAGCTTCCTGTGTTCCTATGTCCCCATGACACCACAACAGCAGAGCCAATGTGAGGGAAATGTAAGGTAAAGGTAAAGGACCCCTGGATGGTTAAGTCCAGTCAAAGGCGACTATGCGGTGCTCATCTCGCTTTCAGGCCGAGGGAGCCGGCATTTGTCCAGGGACAACTTTCCGGTTCATGTGGCCAGCATGACTAAACCACTTCTGGTGCAACAGGACACCGTGACAGAAGCAAGAGCACACAGAAATGCTGTCTACATTCCCGCCACAGGGGTACCTATTTATCTACTTGCACTGGCACGCTTTCGAACTGTTAGGTTGGCAGGAGCTGGGATGGAGTAACGGGCGCTCACCCCGTCGCGGGGATTCAAACCACCAACCTTCTGTTCAGCAAGCCCAAGAGGCTCATTGGTTTAGACCACAGTGCCACCTGCATCCCTGAATGTAAGTGATGACAACACCCATTTCCATGAACCCTTTTGTGCACAGGATGAAAGCCAGATTCAGAATGATGGGGTGGGTTATCCCCTTCCTCCTGCTTTGTATCAGTGTAGCGCAAGGCAGAAGCCACTCTTAAGCAGGAAAACAAGCCTGCCTTTGTAGCCGACTGCTACCACTGATAGTATTGTGTGAATGAGTGGAGGGAGGGATCTCGCAGCAGAATCGCCCAAAATGCTGCGGAAAGAGCAAGTGGATTCGGAGTTGGCGCCGTCCAAATTGCTTGGAGGAATAAGGAGGATAAATGCCGGAGTTCTAATACCTTCACTTGTCAACATCCTATTTCTTGAGGGGGCTTAAAGGTTTTTCTTACAGCTGTGGCAGGAATTATTTTGTAGGATTTAGTGCTCTTTAACTGTTCCTCCATCGTGACAGCCGAGCCTGAGCATCCCATTTCTCATCTTGAATTCTGTGGAGTGGAGATAACACCACAGATTCCTCCCATCTCCCCACAGCTTAGGCAGAGGCCTGTTTAAAATGGGGATTCTTGCGCAAAGGCTCTTGCCAGCTGGCCATGACCAGAGGGCGCATGTCGACTTCTGAAAATGTGGGCTTTTGCTAAGGCAAAAATACCTTTGGAATCTGAAGCGGTGGGAAGAGCCATTTGACAGGGTGACTTGAAGCAATAGATGGAGAGAGCAACATTAAATGGCCCTCCCTAGAGTTGTGTGTGTGTGTAATGATCCAGTATATTTATTTATAAAAATATTTCTATTTATACAGTACATATATTTTTTTTACAAAATTTATACACTGCTTGACTCTGTGTGTGGGGTGGGGTGGGGGTGGAAACCCACTCAAAGTGGTTTGCAGAAAATATAAAACAATAAAATTATCACTAAATGTATTTGCAGCAATAATTTAAAACACACACACACACAAAGTTAAGAGAGCGATTTCTGTTGTTGGCATCCATCCGTCTTGAGAGACAATGGGGTGTGCCTCCAGGGGTGAAGTAAAACTGCTATGTTTGCAGCACAAAAGCTACCTTCCTGGAGCGCAAGCCTGGGCAGGGTGTATGGAGGTCCTAGGCTGCCCAGATGACAAGACCTCCCTTTCAGCCTCGCTGATGTGGACCAAAGGAAAGCAGATCAATATGTCTGGCAACAGCTTGACTGCAGGAGTTGCCGGAAGGAGACATACAAGGCACCATGGAACCATCTTGGGGACTCCACTCTGGACTTCTGTAGGGTTTACTCTTTAGCCTTTCATTCTCCCAAAGATATCCCACAAGGCAGCAGAAGAAGAGTTTGGATTTGATATCCCGCTTTATCACTACCCGAAGGAGTCTCAAAGCGGCTAACAATCTCCTTTCCCTTCCTCCCCCACAACAAACACTCTGTGAGGTAGGTGGGGCTGAGAGACTTCAAAGAAGTGTGACTACCCCAAGGTCACTCAGTAGCTGCATGTGGAGGAGCAGAGACGCGAACCCGGTTCCCCAGATTACAAGTCTACCACTCTTAACCACTACACCACACTGGCTCTCAGAGGTTTGGGATCAGAGTTTTCCTTCTCCTAGATGTGCTACCTTCCCAGGTTCTGCTTCTACCCAGAGCTAAGGATCTATGTCCTGTTATCACAGTAGTTAAGCAGATGATGGAGCATTTGGACACTGCCTTGCTTTGAGGAGCACATTCATGGTGCCCTGCAAGTCCAGTGCTATTTTGCGAGCCTCGCAAGAATGGTGTGGGGATGGCAAGAGGCATGTAGGCTTGTTGTGTCCTTCTCATGGCGCCCTCCAGCTGGAGGGCAGTGTGAGAAGGATGCAACAGCTCACGATGCCCCGTGGGCTGGCAGGGCATCTTGAGAATGCACCCCAAAAAACCAGTGCCCAGGGCAATGATGCTACAAAGGAACTGAGTGCAACTGTGCTCTCCCCACTTGTGATTCCCAGTAACTGGGTTTCAGGGGCACCTTGCCTGCAGCAGCGGCAATGAAGTAGGTGAAAAAATCCTAGTCACTGATGAAGAAGCAGTGATTGGATGGTCATCTGTCAGGGTTTCCTTAGCAGTTGTTCCTGTGATTTGCAGAAGGATGGAATAGATGACTCTTTGGGTCCCTTCCAAGTCTACAGTTCTATGAACTCGTCCTCTTCTTCCCCGTACTGACATCCACCATGGTGGAGCACCATAAATGGCTTCTAACTCTTCTTCCAGCTCCATTGCTAGAAGGCTGGACAGTTTTAATTTTTGCATTTGCCCATTTTCCTTCCTGTTTGGGCCTCTCTACTGGCCCAAAATGAAAATCTGGCTTTTCCTCTGAGAGGTGAACTTGTGGGAGAGAGAGTGCCTGTGCGGTTGGCTAGAGCCAGCCCCGTCAAAAATGGATCAAGAGTTGTTTTTGCACCAGGGACAGAGGCAACCTAAGCTGGAAAAACAATCAAGCGTCAAGAGCGTGGAAGTTCACTGCTTGCTTAATTGCAAAGGGGTGCTTTTGTCCCAGTGTGTAAACACAACCTTGTCAATAGCACTGAGGCGTCAGTGTGTTAATTAATGATTTACTCACACTGACCCCTGACCTCGGTGGTAAATAGAAGGGATTTAGTTTGCTTCTATTAACTCCTCCGTTTACTCAGCAGAAAACAAGAAACCCTCTGCCATCTCCCACTTTCCCTTCTGCTGATCTAAGCCACTGTGTGTCCTCGCTGTGCAGGAAGGGAGGAAAAAAAACACAAAACACCTGAGTTTACCTCTATTACATTTAATGGGGATGTGCGTTCTGCACACACCACAGTGCTCCAAAGTGGAGTTGGAATTGAAGGGAGTTATGTATGAGACCAATAGGGTTTTTAAAAGCTCTTCCACGTTGGTCTGGATCATCCTCTCAGTAGATTTTTCAGCCCTATGCCTGCTTGGGAATCAACCCCACCAAACATGGCAAGAGGGAATTTTGAGCATGTATACATAATATCTGTGGATTACATCCAAGGCTGCTGTTCTCCTTGCTGTTCTGTTTGCATAAAGGGAATTTATCCTTCCTTACTCTTCCCTGAAGCCCCCCCCCCCACAACACCCCCCAAAATCTTCTCTGGTGGGATGGGGATAAGCAAGTCTTGTAGAATGCCTGCTTCCACTGAGCCTGGGATAAGCGGGGGACATGGTTCACTGAAAAGGGATGGAAAGAATGTCTTTTTCTAAGTGCACGGAGGGTTCAGGCATCCCCAAAGATTTTTTGGACTACAATTCCCATCATCCCTGACCACTGGTCCTGTTAGCTAGGGATCATGGGAGTTGCAGGCCAAAACATCTGGAGGGCCACAGTTTGGGGATGCCCGCTTTAGATGACAGGGATGGGGTGAAATTTGACTCATTTCAATCTTTTTATAATGATTTCCATTTATAGATGGCTTACTATCTGAAAGCTCTCAAAGCAATTTACAACAGATAGATTTGTAGAGTTGGATGGGGTCATGCGGGTCATCTAGTCTGACCCCCCTTCAATACCAGAATAAGCAGGTAGACACAGTAGCTACAATAAGACCACATCAGATTATTCTCATAACAAAATACATAAACATAATATGAAAATATAAACGAGTGCTACGAGGCAGAATAATATTAAATTTCAGTCAACACACATGCAAAAAATCACTCACTCAGTCTTACTTTTCACAACTGACGTCACACAACTGTGACCTTTCACGACCTCAAATATTACTTCTGTCAATGTCTACAATGCATACATAAATACCCTGCTCCTCCACCTTTGGGTTCTTGAGAATTGATGGTCATGATGCTACATTTAAAAAATATATTAAAAAAATGAATTAACTCGCATATTTAGTGCATCCAGACATACCAAAGCACAAATTGCTTTGAGGAATGGTATGTGTGGTTTGTATGCCTTTATTGCAGCAGCAGCAGCAGCAGCAGCAGCAGCTTTTTAATAAATAAATAAATAAATAAATGAATAAATAAATAAAGGGGGTTGGAAATATAGAGAGATGTGACCTGGTCAGATTCATCCTATTTATTCCAAGCTGTGGCTTTCTTCGGACTTATTATAATTCTCCCCCCCCCCCTGTAACATCATAACCTCAGCAACAAACCTGTTCCCTCTTCTGCTTCCCTTTCCTGCCTCCTCTCTGTTACTCTGATGCTTTATGAGTCCAGGGCTCTGGGCTCTATTAAGGTTCAGTTCCCAGCCAGTAAAAATGAGGAATTAGTTCCTGCCATTCCATGAAAGGAGTTTTAATGCACTCGGTCGCCTGCGAGCCCAGATGCAATAGTTCTGTTATCGCTGAGAGTTGTATAACATAGAGGCTTAATAAAGCTTTATAAGGGAAGGATACGAGTGTGTGTTTGTTCTGCTTGGCTCCTGGAATCCTAGCTCTCTGTTGCTGGGAGTCTCCAGGTTTTTTCCCCTGTTTGTTTCTGCGAGTCTCTCCAGTGGTCTCTCCTGCAGGACGGTTTTGCAAAAATGCAGCGTCCTGATAGCCATCAATAGGGAGACCTGCTTGATAAAAGGATGGAAGCTGTTGGGTTAACTTGGTGAAGTGTCAACTTGGTAGAGATGGCTAAAAATAGCTTTATCATGTATAATGAGATAAGAATCCAATATCTCTATTCAGACCAGGTCTCTCCGTGGTTTTAAGTTTGGTAAAGGTAAAGGGGCCCCTGACCATCAGGTCCAGTCGTGTCCGACTCTGGGGTTGTGGCGCTCGTATCGCTCTATAGGCCGTCTTCTGAGTAATAAGGGAGAAATATGAAACATTTGATTTTATGTGTTGACAGTTATCCTGCGGAGTGGTTGCCCAGCAGGCTGCCTTTTCTGAGAAACAGACTCCAGGCACTTCACGCCAATGCCAACAGGAACAGCTTCATTTGCAAGGTTTCTACTGGAAGGAAGTTCCAGAGATTTGGCCCCACCAAGCTGAGGGCATTGGACTCTTCCTCATGGACATGAGTTGTACTTCTGGACCATAGGGGACCAAGAATGGTGATCCCCCACATAATCTCAGTGACTGGCCTGGGAGATCAGGGCAAAACAGTCCTTGAGATATACTGGACCAAAGTAGTTCAAGGCCTAGTAGTTTGTTTAGTCATTTAGTCGTGTCCAACTCTTCATGACCCCACAGGCCAGAGCATGCCAGGCACTCCTGTCTTCCACTGCCTCCCGCAGTTTGGTCAGACTCATGTTGGTAGCTTCGAGAACACTGGAGGTACAACAGCAAGGATCATCCTGGTGGCATTTTAAGAGTTAATTCGGTTAGCGTTGAAGTCAACTTGTGGGGTAGCTAGAGGTGCTGCTTAGAAATCAAGCATAACAACGTAATGTTTAGATTGATGCTGTTTAGTCATTTAGCCGTGTCTGACTTTTCGTGACCCCATGGACCAGAGCACACCAAGGACTCCTGTCTTGCACTGCCTCCCGCAGTTTGGTCAGACTCATGTTGGTAGCTTCGAGAACACTGTCCAACCATCTTGTCCTCTGTCGCCCCCTTCTCCTTGTGCCCTCCATCTTTCCCAACATCAGAGTCTTTTCCAGGGAGCCTTCTCTTCTCACGAGGTGGCCAAAGTATTGGAGCCTCAGCTTCAGGATCTGTCCTTCCAGTGAGCACTCAGGGCTGATTTCCTTAAGAATGGATAGGTTTGATTTTCTTGCAGTCCATGGGACTCTCAAGAGTCTCCTGCAGCACCATAATTCAAAAGCATCAATTCTTCAGCGATCAGCCTTCTTTATGGCCTAGTACACCAGTGCAAAAACCTCGGACTTTTGTGCAAGAACCACAACTTGGGTACAGGAACGTAAACTTTGTCATTTAGAAATTGACTTAGCCCCTTTGCATATCAACTATGCAAAACAAGTATTTAAGCTGGCCATGTTGTTATCCTTCTATTTCATATGAGAGAGCGAAAGCGCATGAGTGCACATTTAAAAAGTTCTGCATCTGGATAAAAATTGATGGAAACTTTGCGGAAGGAAGGAAGCCCATTATGATGCTAGCAGAGGGGAAGAAAAGGGAAACAAATGTCTCTTGAAAGAATCCCCTCAACAAATTAAATCTTGAAGCCCAAAGACAAAGGAATGGAGAATTAATTTTTTCCACCAATATGAAATGCTCTGAATCAGATAAGTCTTGTCATTAGAGAAGGCACTAAGCAGCAAATGTCTGGATAATACTGCCAGCTCTGAGCTTCGCTCGGAACATCTAAATACATTAAATCCATAAAACTAAATGAAAGCAGCTGCAATTTTTATAGAAATGAAAGGCTCTCATATTATAAAAAAATCCAAGTGCTTATGAAATGAAGAGGGAAAATAATAATAAAATTAACTTGTGGGGGGGGGGTGGGAGAAGCCCTTGGGATTGCCAGTTCACCGACAAGGAAGAAGAAATTCCAATCAATAAGGTTTAGGCCTTTTGCGATCCCACACCTTTCATTCATTAAAGCCTAAGCCCTGCAGGTAGACAATATCTTGATTATAACCAGTCCAGTCTCAGCTAAAAGGAGAGCTCAGCCAAACCTTTGAATGGTCTTTATTTTGACCGTTAGGAAATGATGGGAATCGAAAAGAAAGTTGGTTCCCAAATGGGCAAGTGGCAGGGTGGTGGAAGAACTTCAATTAAAATGAGAAAAGTTGATTGGGGAAGAAAGGGGAATGGCCTCACCTGAGGAAGTCTACAAAGTGGCCAAAGGCATTTTTCAGTTCTCCATTGCAGCGGGTCTTCCTGGAAAGACTATATGATTGCACAAAGTTATGTGGTCACAATGTTCTTCGAAGGAAATGCTGCATATATACGAACAGCATAAAATCTGTGATAAAATTACATACATAACACAAGAGCAAAACATTTCACAAATTAGTAGGCATAATGGCTATGCCCTTTCTCCACAGTTGGCTGCAGTTAACATATCCTCCAATACTTCTCCAATGAATATAGGGACGTCCAGTGCTATTTTTCTAGAAAAAGAGGTGCTGGAACTCACCATGAACACCTGGCTCGTTCTCTTAGAATAGCAATGGCACCCAGCTGAGAGGTGCTGGAACCGAGTTCCTGTGAGTTCCAGCTGGAAAAAAAGCTCTGGGAACACCCCATTCCATTCCATTCTCTGATAAAAATAGGAGAACATTCCGGGACATTCCAGGATCAAATGAGAAACTGGGACGGCTTCTTTAAATCCGGGACTGTCCCTGGAAAATAAGGACTCTTGGAGGGTCTGCAGTAATGCTTCTGGATGCCAGTTGCTGGAAATCACAGGAGGGGGAGAGGGCTTTTGTTCCTAAATCCTGCTTACAGATTTCCCACAAGCATCCAGTTGGCCACTGTGAGAACAGGATGCTGGACTAGATGGGCCATTGGCCTGATCCAGCTCGTCTTGTGACTAGATAAGATTTAATACATTGGCATAGCTGAATCACCCCTCAGTGAAAGCCTGGATTAAATATGATTTTTAAACAGGCCCCTAAATGCCAAGATTCAGAGTTCCTGACTTTTAATCATTGAGGGTGCATAAATTGGTATTGCTGCACTAAAGGCCCTGGTCATAGTTGGCATAAGATTAACCCTGTGAACATCTGGCATCAATATGGTTATCTATATGGAGAAGGAATTGAATGCAAAGTGTTCCTGGAGAAGCCCGGTTAGCCAGCTTTGCTTTGCAACAAAGTTTGGGTCGTATTCAGTCTGGCGAACCAGGGAACCAAAGATTGTCAACATGTGCCTCATTTCGGCAGATCATGTGCTAAAGCACCTGCCCCTCTTACATCTTTTCCTTCTCCCACTCCCTACACACACACACACACACACACACACACACACACACACACACACAGGTTTTGATGCCCAGAACACAACAGGCTTCATTTCCATACTTCCCGTTCTTATACTTGGATCGTATACTTATCTGGACGCAGAGGCTGGTGGAGAAGGAAGTGCCATTTCCTCTAATGTGCTTTGTGGTGACAGCCATGTTTGTACTCATAAACCAGCACAGATCATCCTCTTCCCTAACCCCCCCCCCCTTCTTCCAGGCTATTTTATTATTATTATTCAGGAAGAATAGTGCAGACCACTGGAGACAGCTCTGTGAGGCTGGTGAAAACAATCTCAATAACCTTTGGCTCTGGGGCTCTTCAACACTGTCTTTATTTTCTCTTCCTCCCTTCTTCTGCTTCAACCACAGGCAGCCCATCTAGAAATGCCCTGCTATCCTCAGATATACATTTCAAGGCAGAGCAGGCTATATCAGGCTAGTTAGTGTGCATAAGCACCCAGCTTTGGCTTCTGTGCCTTCGCCATGGCCCATGGACACAGCTTTTTCATGTGTTTGAGTGCAACTTTACTTTCCTAATAGGGTGAATAGGGTGTGATTGACGACAGTTCTTCTCCTCTCTCTAATTTTTTTTTTTTTAAATCACCTAAAGGAGATATTAAGACAAGGCTGGATGCAAAACAGACAGCTGGCCAGCTTGAATTCTTGGCAATTTCATTTCTCCCCCCAAAAGGCAATAAATGCATAAATAAATAAAGTAAAAAAACCTTGTGCATGGAAAACGTATAGACTAAGAAGAAGCGTAGGGTACCTCCACCATCATTCAGAACCTGATTCAGCCTTTGACAACCTGGTACTTTTCAGGCTGGCTGTACTGCCTGGGGCTGACACAACTTGCCATCCAAAATATTTGGAGGGCAACTGCTTGCCAAAGGCTCGCCTAATCTTCATGGGGAAGGCTTGGGAAAATGGTAAAAACAACAACAACCACATTTTAAATTCAAAACTGAGTGGGAGCAAAACCGCAGAATAAAAGCATTAGAGCCAACAGATGTTATTTTATTTTATTGCTCTTTTCTAAGCCAGCTGCTAAAATCTCTTTCAAGTATGAGGAAGTTGGACAGGCCCTTGCTAGTGCTTGGTGCTGACCACAACAGAGATGCCACCAGGTGAAGAAATCTAAGGAGTACACCTTACAAAAATGCTCCTCTCTCTGCTAGTCACCCACCAAGCTTCAGAAACAAAGATATCTCTGGCAGGTTCATGTGGGTGAAGGTGACCATTGAGATATCCTGATGTGAGGCTGTTTGGCATCTTAAGTATCAGATAAGGCTGTGCAACGAACTCCTGATTTGACAATGCTCTATACCCGACCTGAGCCTATTCAGAACTCAGTTGGAATTGGGGGTCTTACACATTCAGAATATGTATTTAGGCTTTACATGTGCCCACATCCTCTGTTTCCTCCCCTCCCCACCCAGTTGCATGTTCATTCCTCTCTGGCTTTTTGACAACTGTGGATCACTTCAGGTGAATCCAAACCAGGGCAACCCAGGGCTGCTTCAACCCACTGGATCTTCAACTGAATCAGGTATGGAAATGACCCATTTGTATGATTATTTAGTCTTCAATATTCAGGTTTTCTTTATGGCAAATTAGGGCTTTCTTTGCAGAGTATATACAAATCCCTAATTAGCATTGAACGTCACCCTCTAATCCCTCTGTGTCTTTCCTCCTTAGCCTGTCTGATCCAGTAAAGGTAGTTAGCCTGTCTTAACTGATATAAATCTACATCTACATATCAAACACATCCCTGGACCTCTAGGAAATGAAATCCTTTAAGTGCCGTCTTTAGTGTCGGCAGTTTAAAGCTTCTCTGACTTTCCTTGTTGTGGAAAAGGGGGGGGGGGAATGACCTAGAACACTCTCTTCCTGGGTGATGCAGGGCGCCCGTCCAGTGAAACAGCCTTGCTTCTGAAACCTTCACTGATGTAGATCTATTCAATTTAACTGGTGGGGAGGGAATGGGGGGGGTAGGGGTGTCTTGGTGCCACATGCATTTTGCTCAACTCCCTTGGCCCCCATTGAAGCTGCCTCGGGTCTGTAGCGATGGATCAGGAGTTTTGATGTTGCCTTTCCCGCCTGGATGTGTTGCTTATTAGAATAACAAAACGAGCAGCAAATCTTCAGGCATCAGCCACGCTTTGCATCAATTAAAAACATCAAAACCCCAACGAGAGTGCGGGAGAGGGAGAGCCTCCCTTCAGTTCTGCTTCTTACAACTTGATCCTTCCGCCTACCCCCCTCTCTGTGATTCTCTAACTCTAATCCTAAATCCCACTCCTTGTTTTCTTCAGTGTTTCCAGCTCTTTCTGTCTCTCTCCTTTGTCACCATATTGCTCTGTCCCTGATTGGTTGGGATAGAAACCGGGGTTGCTGATTGCCTGCTCCTCTCTGTCCTCCAACAGTCCGGATGAAGAAAAGCACACACTCGCTGGTCCTGTTGGTGTTGCTGAATCTCTCTTTGGGGTTTGGTACCAGGTGGCTCTGTGGCTAGCAGTTCGAAAGCACATAAAAATGCAAGTAGATAAATAGGAACCACTATAGCGGGAAGGTAAACGGCGTTTCCGTGTGCTGCTCTGGTTCGCCAGAAGTGGCTTTGTCATGCTGGCCACATGATCTGGAAACTATACGCCGGCTCCCTCGGCCAATAATGCAAGATGAGCGCGCAACCCCAGAGTCGGTCACGACTGGACCTAATGGTCAGGGGTCCCTTTACCTTTACCTTTACCATCCTTTATGGAATCCTTTTGGGGATGTGCTAAGAAGGGCTAGCTCAATGACAGTCAACGGCCTCGGTCCTATATACCGGTACCTGAAGGAGCGTCTCCAACCCCACCATTCAGCCCGGACACTGAGATCTAGCACCAAGGGCCTTCTGGCGGTTCCCTCATTGCGAAAAGTGAGGTTACAGGGAACCAGACAGAGGGCCTTCTTGGTAGTGGCGCCCGCCCTGTGGAACGCCCTCCCAGCAGATGTCAAGGCAATAAACAACTATTTTACATTTAGAAGATAACTGAAGGCGGCCCTGTTTAGGGAAGTTTTTAATGTTTGATGCTGTACTGTTTTTAATGTTCGGTTGGAAGCCGCCCAGAGTGGCTGGGGAAACCCAGCCAGATGGGTGGGGTATAAATAATAAATGATTATTATATTATTATTTAGTTCCAAATGTTCCTTGGGGGTCAGTTTCACAAGGTGATACTGGGAGTAGACCACCTGGGGATCAGAGGTGCATTTTCACCAATACACAGTTGATACACAGACAACTCTGTTTCTACTTTTCATCTACTACCAGGGAAGCTATTGATGAAGTAGGTTGAAGATAGTATGCTATTAGCACCCAGGGATGTGGGTGGCGCTGTGGTCTAAACCACTGAGCCTCTTGTGCTTGCTGATTGGAAGGTCAGCAGTTCGAATCCCCGCAATGGATTGAGCTCCCGTTGCTCGGTCCCAGTTCCTGCCTACCTAGCAGTTTGAAAGCACACCAGTGCAAGTAGATAAATAGGTACCGCTGTGGCAGGAAGGTAAAAGGCGTTTCTGTGTGCTCTGGTTTCTGTCACGGTGTTCTGTTGTGCCAGAAGTGGTTTAGTCCTGCTGGCCGCATGACCTGGAAAGCTGTCTGTGGATAAAAGCCTGCTCCCTCAGCCTGAAAGTGAGATGAGCGCCGCAACCCTAGAGTAACCTTTGACTTGATTTAACTGTCCAGGGGTCCTTTACCTTAATCTTACCTTTGCTATTAGCAACCCTGTTGATAAAGTCTGAATTGGTGTCTGTAGATGATAGCGGGCTGGATGAGGGTCATTTTAAAAATGCTCCGTGTAGTGGTTAGAGTGTTGTATTACCGGTAGGATCTAGGAGACAAGAATTCAAATCTCCACTGGGCGATGAAGCTTGTTGGATGACCTTGGGCCCAGGCACTCCCTCTCAGCCTAATCTACTTCACAGGCAAAATATATAAGACGATTTAAAAAAATTGTCCAGTAGCACCTTAGAGACCAACTAAGTTTGT
The DNA here is from genome assembly GCF_965207765.1 of Zootoca vivipara. Taxonomy (NCBI): domain Eukaryota; kingdom Metazoa; phylum Chordata; class Lepidosauria; order Squamata; family Lacertidae; genus Zootoca; species Zootoca vivipara. Next base: position 58,374,492 of record NC_142593.1, read on the forward strand.
TCTTATACCTGTTGTAATGCCTCATGTTACTTCCACTGTGGGTTACATCTTTTCAGGTTATGGATGCACCAAACCTGGAAGTCCCAGAACGGGTTACTTTTGGGTTCGGCACACGCGCAGAAGAGCTAAATCGTGCTTTGCGCATGATGCGCAGAAGCGCTAAATCACGCTATGCGCAGAAGTGCCAAATTGCGTCACGTGCATGCACAAACGCAGCGCTTCAGGATGCAGCCTTTTCATGTTGCGAACGGGCCTCTGGAACGGATCCCGTTCGCAACCAGAGGTACCATTGTATAAGTTTTTGTGTGCATGCACACTTCTTCAGATACCCTGAAACAGAAGTCACCAGACCCTTATATATAGTGGGAGGGTGGGGTGGGGGTTTTCTCAGGAGGGTAGTAGGAGATGGGTGATTGACTCAATGCATATGGAAAACCTGCTGATGACCACAAAAACCTCATAGGGTTGTTGTGGGAATTAAAAAACGGGAGGACCACATCTGCCACATTGAGCTCCTTGGAGAAAAAGATGGGATATAAATGTAAACTAAATGAATAAACTGGATTAGTCCCCGGCATCTCCAGGTAGGACTGGGAATGTCTTTTTCTCTAAAATACTGGAGAGCTTCTACCGGTGAGACTAAATGATACTGAGCTAAATGGTCTAACTCAGAATCGGATGGCTTTCTGTACATGTTCTTTGGCAGGGGTCAGCAACCTTTTCCAGCCGTGATACGGCCCACCGTCCCTCAGACCATGTGGTTGGCCGGACTATATTTTGAAGAAAGGAAGAAAAAATGAACGAATTCCTTTGCCCCACAAATAACCATTTACATTGCAGAGACCCCAAACGAGGGAGTCATTTGGTTTTCCACTTTTCAGCAAACAGACCTGATTCGCTGGTCCCAGATTAATCTGCAGTTAAGATTACAAGTATCGGTCAGAATACACACTTCCCCCCTTTTCGCTGTGCCATTTCAGTTCAGAGAAATGCCCACCCAAAAAGAAAGAAAAGTATTTTGTTGGAAAATATACATAAATGCATATTTTCGGGGAAAACACATACCGGTAAGCATTGAAAATTGTGTACCGTTAGGGGAAGAATGCATACAAAATGACATCAATTGTCTTCAATTTAAATACAAATGTGAATGTGGTTTTTTTTAAAAAATTCCACAACAGTTCAGGAGGGAACATATTTATGATTAAGCACATGCACATATTTACTTGGAACTGAAATAGGCTGATCCACCTATCCTTTGTGCTGACCCTGCCATGTCCCTTTGCAGTAAGTGCAAAAATAAGTGGATTATTTTAATTTATTTTATTTTTTTACTGCAGGCAAAAATAATAAAATAAAAAGCAGAGGGTGAGGAGGTGAAGTGAGGGGTGGACTGAAGAAAAAGACAAAAATCAATTGAGAGAGAGAGAGAGAGAGAGAGAGAGAGAGAGAGAGAGAGAGAGAGCTGCTTTGCCAAGTTTTCAGCATCTTCTTGGAGGGAATTTTTATGGACAAGTTATAAACCTTTGAAAATAGGAGTTTGTAATGGAAATGCTGACAGACCTTTTATACAGTGACATTAATGCTGCTTGCTCTGAGATTGTCCTTGCCTTTCTCCCCCACTGCCTTATATTTTCATCTTTCATCCTTGCTGTTCTACATTTTGCTACAACCTTCCACTCCTCCCTCCTAATACCAGGGGGTGGGAAATGCTCTCTCTCTCTCTCTCTCTCTCTCTCTCTCTCCTAGGCCTGAGGGCCACCTCCCAGTGGTGATATCTTCTACGAACTTAGCTGCTTCTTCTTTTCAAAAAGTCCTTCTTCTTCTTTTTTACATAATTTTTTTTATTTTATTAATTATAATGATCAATACAATCCATCTTATACATTGATTTCAAAGGGGGAAAAACATACCAACAAAAAATATAATACAGCCCTTCTTCTTTTAATATAGTTGCATTGCATACGCTATACATAGTATGAAGAGATCCTCTTTTGGGGGGGCTAGTTGGACAAAGTGGAATGGACAAGTGGGGTGTGCCAATTGATTTCTGGGACTGCATCCAAGATTCAACCCTGACCCCTTTTCTTACAGAGAGAAACAGGAGTGCACAAAGGCTCCAAGTGTGATTTGCCCCAAGTGACAAAACCTTCTGAGCTGGGTCAGCCCTGCCTGGCCTTAGTGTCCAATGACACACCCTCCAAGTGTCCCTATTTTCCAGGGACAGTCCCAGAATTACATAAACCGTCCCAGTTTCTGATTAGATCCTGCAATGACCCGGGTTTCCTCCCTCCTTTTTTACCCCTCCCCTCCACATCTCAGAGAACAATTACACAATCAGTAATTGTTAGGCTCACCTCAACGCCATATGTTTAAAGCCCCATGATACCACTTTGAACAGCCAAAGAATTATGGGAGCTGTAGTTTGTCAAGGGTGCTGGGAGTTGTTAGGTAAAGGTAAAGGGACCCCTGACCATTAGGTCCAGTCGCAGACGACTCTGGGGCATACCCGTTAACTCCCGGACTGAAAAATCCAGGATCAGCAGTGGTGCGGCACCGTAAGTCCAGACATGCGTAGAAGTGACTTCCGGTGCCGGCGCTGCCCGATTTCTGGTGCCCAGACATGGGCAGAGCAGCACCGGAAATCACTTGTACGCATGTCTGGACATGCGTAGAAGCGACTTCCGGTGCCACTCTGCCCGATTTTTGAAAATCCAGGGGAATTACGGGATATTTCGCCATTCGGGACAACAGCGGGAAACGGCTTAAAAAATGGGGGTTTCCTGTGAAGAAAAAACGGGAGACTTGGCAGGTATGCTCTGGGGTTGCGGCGCTCATCTCACTTTACTGGCCGAGGGAGCCGGCGTACAGCTTCCGGGTCATGTGGCGAGAATGACTAAGATCCTTCTGGCGAACCAGAGCAGCGCACGGAAATGCTGTTTACCTTCCCGCCGGAGCGGTACCTAGCTTTCGAACTGCTAGGTTGGCAGGAGCAGGGACTGAGCAGAGCTGCAGTTCCCAGAGTGGTTTAACCCTCCATCCTTCTTCACAGGGAAGCCTGAATTTCAGAACAAATGCTGCAGTGCCTTCTGTGGTTCCCCACTGCTCGGTTTTTGCAAGGCTGAAAATTGTGGTCTGGAATGGGACACAATGGATGGGAAATATGGGCTTGTGTTCGGCTCAGTTCCCATTAATGGAAGCATTTTTGGGCTTTTATTTCCTGCCTTAATTGAACATAGTCACACACACACACACACACACACACACACACACACACACACACCGCTCATCCCATAGACGGCAAAATCAAGCCACCCCCCCCCCCTGTCTGCTTCACTGCTTCCTAGATACATGGTTTAAGTTTATTTCTGGGTTCCTGTTTCTAGAAAACATGCAGGGCTCAATGTTTTTGTTGTTATACACGGTGGCACAATTCTTGTAGCCTCCAGGCCATTGCACCACCGCTAGGATATTCCTCCTAGGGACAGGACTACACTGTTCTGCCTTATTATGTGATTATTCACTCTCTGCAACCTCCTAACCCCCCTCCGACTCAATCTGGGCTTCTTTGTGTGCATATTACTAAAACAAGCAAACAAGGGCTTGTAGCTCAGTGGGAAGGTGTTCTGCTCTGCATGCAGATGCTCTCAGGATCAAACCCTGACATCTCCAGGTAAGGCTTGGAATGCACTTCCGACCTGAAATCCTGGGGAGCTGCTGCCAGTCTGTGTAGGCTCTACTGAGCTAATGGGAACAGTGGTCTGGGTTGGGGTAAGGCAGCTTCCTAAAAGTGGGAATGGCTGTAGCTCGGAGCACCTGCTTTGTCAGCAGAAAGTCCTGGGTTCATTCCCAAGCATCTCCAGGTGGGCCCTGCCTGAAATAGCTGGTGTGTTCCTGCCAGTCAGTGTAGACATTATGGAGCTGGATGGACCAAATATTAGGAAGAACTTCCTGACAGTAAGAGCTGTTCGGCAGTTGAATTTGCTGCCAAGGAGTGTGATGGAGTCTCCTTCTTTGGGTGTCTTTAAGCAGAGGCTTGACAGCCATCTGTCAGGAAGGCTTTGACGGTGTTTCCTGCTTGGCAGGGGGTTAGATTGGATGGTCCTTGTGGTCTCTTCCAACTCTATGATTCTATGAAGGTTCTCAGATCTTGTAACTTGAATCCTACCCCCCCCCCCCAGAGTATGGTCTTATGTTTTTATATTGTTGTAAACTGCTGTGATCTATTTTGTATGCTACAGTGTGTGTTTGTGTGTCTTCTCAGCAGAGTTTTCCATATAGTCATGTTCTGGAGCAAATATGATGGTTAAAACCATCTGCAAATCAATGCTCTGTTGATAGTAATGTTTACAAGGCTCAGATCCATGAAACCCCCTTCAGAAATTTAACACAACTCAGGGGGTAAAGGGAGACTAGATGCCGGATAAAAATTGGGGATAGAAAGGAGCGGGGGGAGGGGAGCGAATCATGACATGAAATTTGTCAATTGCTAAGGACGCAGGTTTGAGTAGACCAGAATCACAGAACATTTTTTTTGTTCCCACCCCCTTTAATATGTAGAGTAATATCCTGAAAGGGGCAAGATTGCTGATCAAAGCTTCAGTGTTTGTTTTTTTAAAAAAAGTTTGAAGTCTCGAGAGGGTGGATAAGCTTTTTTAATTACTGAATTTTGGAGGAGGAGGGGGAAAGTGATGGCATTCAGATTATTGAAGGAATGAATAATTACAACAAAGTGATAAATCTCCAGGTGCGCTACCTATCGACTTCTTCCTTTTGTAATAACCATACAAGCCGTTGCCTTCCCCTTCTTCAGAGATGAAGGAACGCTGAATGGAATTAAAGGGACTTAGTTTGTACCTACCATGATGAGGAGAGAGAGAGAGGGAGAGAGAGAGGGAGAGGGAGAGGAAGAAAGAGAGAGAGAGAGAGAGAGAGAGAGAGAGAGAGAGAGAGAGAGAGAGAAGAGAGAGAGAGAGAGAGAGAGAGAGAGATTCTCGCTTACAGAATTAGTAGAGAATATGTCCTGCAGCACATTGTCACACTCACAAAACAGAGGTCCTATTTGTGCATTCAAAAGAACATGTGTGCAATCAAGGTGCATTGGAGGAATGGATACAGGCAAGGCAGCTGCACTTTGATCACCCTTGTTCCTGCCCCCTCCATTCCTCATCTTCCTGCTGCAGGGTCCACATCCCAAATGAAGCTTCAGTCTCCAGCAACTCCACTTAAAACGGGGCCCAAGCGATGGGGAGACCTACCCGCCGAAGTTTGGAATCCAGTGATTGTGGGAATGTTCGGGGCGGCAGGAGAGGATGTATTGTTTATTAATATCCTTCCTAACTTGCACTAGCAAGTTCCTTTATTTAGCGGAGTTTACATTTCCCTTTTACGTGCACAGCAAATAGCTGGTTGCAGGCTTGTGTCAGACTCTCACTATTATACAATTCAGTCTGTTAAGATTGAATTGTAAGTTCCCGGTAAGTTCCCTTGAATACCTCTTAAAAGAATAAAGACACTACAATCAATAAAAGAGGCTTACTTACATCAGGCAGAGCACAGTGTGATCTCTGAAGGCAGCCTTAGTTACAAATATGTACATGTGGATCTACCCCATATGGAGGAATGATCCCAGCGCCTCTGCTAGCTGAGAAGCTCGCAGGGCTGTCCTAGCTCGAAGCTGGTCAAACGTAGAAGGAAGGGAAAAAGAGAGAGGTGTGCTGTGTGACTCATTCTTTGGCTACCTGGACAGGTTAGGTCACGCCCACGTTCTATCACATGCAAAAGGAAGGATGCTCCAGCCCAGGAGGAACAGGAAGTTTTGACTGGCTGGACCAAATATTCCCTCGCATGTCTTCTCTAGCAGTACAATGGATATTGTACTTGACTGCCTCTCATGGATCACATCCCACAATGATCACACTCCTAGCTAAAGGACTGGGGCGGATGGAGCAAGCTTGTTCTCTGCTGCCCCAGAGGGTGGGACACCAAGCAGGAGACAGGAGAAGATTCCGACTAAACATCAGGAAGAACTTTATGGCAGTAAGAGTTGTTAGACAGTAGAATGGTCTATCTCAGAAGGTTGGAGACTCGCCTTCATTGGACTTTTTGGATGACCTTCTGTCATAGGCGCTTTAGTTGAGATTCCTGTATTGCAGAGGGTTGGACTAGATGTTCCTTGGGGTCCCTTCCAACTCTAGAATTCTATGATTCATATGGTAAAATAATAAGTTAAATACTAGCTTAAAGCAGAAGATTTAGAAACATCTGTAGGGGAGGCGTACTCTTAATTGCCTGCATAGGCCTGGTGGAGCAGGAAAGTTTTCAGCGGGCATTGAAAAGTTAGCACAGAATGCACCCACTGAATCTCCAGTGGCAGGGTGTTCCACAGGACTGGACCAGTGGCAGTAAAGGTTTGGGTCTCCATATGTTCTTTAACTACAACTCTCATCATCTGTGGCCACTAGCTGAGGATAATGGGAGTTCCACAGCAGTTTAATGGACTCCCTTGGAAGTTGGTGGACTCTCCTTCACTGGAGGTTCTTAAGCAGACACTGGGTGGCCACCTGCCAGGGATTCTTCAGCTGTGATTCCTGCATTGCTGGGGGTTGGACTAGATGACCCTCATGATCCCTCCCAACTCCACAGTGCTATGATTCTATGAACCTCTAGAGTGCTAGGTTCTTCACCCCTGTGCTCCCTCATGGCAAATATGTTTCTTCCTCAAATATGTAGCCAACTACATGTTTTTGCCTAACTATGCTCTGACTGATGGCGGGATAATTTGCCTTGGAATTCTAGTCTACAGAACACTCACTTTAATGGTGAAGCATAACCATTTATTCACCATTTTACCTTGAGATGAGAAGTAACTCCGAAGCCATACTGTAGGGCTGCCATACATCCAGATTTCCCTGGATATTACCGAGATTTCAAAGGCAGAATTGACGTCCTGATGGAATTGAAAAATTGACTCAACAACAACTCTGGGGTTTGTCTAAAAGAAAAGCTTAACGCTTTTGGGGTCTTCCTAGAAAAGCTCAATAACTTTCAGGGTGTCCTGGTTTTTACTTTTTGAAATATGGCAGCCCTACCATTCCGAGTTGAGGCAAATCCTCTTCCTTTTAGGAGTCCACAACGAGCGAGGATCTGTGGTGTCTTATCCAGGTGAAAATTTTGTCAATCCATCTTTTTTGACTTTCTGATTAAAACACTAACCTAATCCTAACCTAATCCCTTTCAATTTTCGAGGAGAAATTGGAAGGGTGGGTGGCGGGGAGGAGGGGGAGACCCAAAGACGCTCTGCGTAGCTTTAATGCTAACAGATGGGTTATGCCAGCCAACAGGCTATGCGGATGTCAATTTAATCTATCCCAGATAAAGCAATATGAAAGGTGTTTCATTTATGGAGGAAATTAATTGCTGTCCGAAGGACTGCAGTGTGCAAAAAATCCATAATAGTTGTCTTTAAAGAAGACGGGTGTTGGTAGGAGGGGACTGTTAGTTCCTGATGAGCAAGCGTTTTCCTCCCCTGAATGTTGAGCTTGCAAAGTTACATAGATCCATATAAGATTTTCTGGGATATCTCATCTCATTTAAACAGGTAGGCATCCGGACCCCAGTGGAACAAAAGCACTACAAAGCTTTTCAAGACAAAATGTAGAGTAACTTCATCTTTGTTGACTCACTCAGAGACAGTGGTTCAGGGCATAGGTATCGTGTGTGAGTGTGTTTGTGAGTGTGGCAGCCAGATGACTGGGGTGTAAATCACTTTCCCTACCTAGGCAGTTATCTTTCCACAAGGACCAACATTGATGCCGAAATCCAGCATCGCCTAAGCTCTGAGAGTGCGGCTTTCTCCTGATTAAAGTGCAGAGTGTTTGAGGACCGGGACATTTGCAGGGAAACCAAAATGCTTGTTTACAAAGCTATTGTACTATCAGCCTTACTGTAGGCTTGTGAAACCACTTATAAACGCCATCTCCAACTCCTCGGAAGATTCCATCAACAGTGTCTCTGATTTTTTTTACATATCACTTGGGAAGACAGGTGAACTAATATCAGTGTACCGGAAGAAGCAAAGATCACCAGTGTTGAAGCAATGATTCTTCAACATCAACTTCGTTGGACTGGTTATGTTGTGCGGATGCCTGATGATCGTCTTCCAAAGCAACTACTCTATTCCGAACTTAGAAATGGAAAGCGTAATGCTGGTGGTCAACAAAAAAGGTTTAAAGACTGTCTCAAGGCAAATCTTTTAAAATGTAGTATAAACACTGACAACTGGGAAACACTGGCCTGCGAGCGCTCCAGTTGGAGAACACCTTTTACCAAAGGTGTCATGGGCTTTGAGGACACTTGAACTCAGGACGCAAGGGAGAAACGTGCTAAGAGGAAGGTGCGCTTGGCAAATCCACTCCCAGCTGGAAACCAATGTCCCCACGTGTGGATCCAGAATTGGCCTCCACAGTCACTTACGGACTCATTGTTAAAACCCTGTTTATGGAAAACCATCTTACTCGGCTGCAAGTGATCGCCAAATAATAAGGTTTAAATAATAAAATTAAATGTCTACACTATCTACACTGACTGGCAGTGGCTTTTAAGGGTTCTAGACAAGTCTTTTCCAGAGATATGAGAGATGGAGCCTGGGGCCTTTGCATGTCAAGCAGTTGCAGTATCAATGAGCTTCCCCAAATGAAGAATATTTAAAATGAAGGACATGAGCTTTTGAATTAGACAGAACTCGTTAGGCTTGGGCGTTCTAAAGACCAAACACCCCCCCCCCCCGTTGCAACAAATCCAAACATGAGAAAACTGATGCTTGTTGCCCATAACAGTTGCCTCAGATTTTGCCTAGTTGTAAGGATGATTTAGTGGTTTTTGAGATTTTCAGAGAAAACATCTGTGGGGAATTTCAGGAGAAGCTGAAATAATTTTCTGTAAGGTTTGCAACATATCTTTTGTGATTTTGTACAGTGTTGGCTGCTAAGTTGTGTTTACAACAAAATCCAAGGCTACGTCTGGGAATTGAGAGTGGGTCGAGATCAGTAAGAAGTCTGTTGAAAGCTGCTTTGGGGAAAAAAAGCTTTTAAGCAGAGGTTGAGTGGCCATCTGTCATGGATGCTTTAGCTGAAATTCCTGCATTGCAGGGGGTTGGAATAGATGACCCTCAGGGTCCCTTCCAACTGTACAATTCTACAATTCTATTCTATGGTTCAAGTAAATCCTGAGCTGCTGTCACTAATGAGATGACCAAAGTTTGTCAATACAGGGGGGGAGGGGGACGTGTCACTCCTGGGCCAATTGTCAGAAACCTCTTTCAGATGAAGTGGGCACTAACTGTATGACAATTTGAAAATAAAAAGACAGTAAACTTGTCGATACACAATTGATTGTTGAATTGTCTGAGGCTTCTGTTGAAAAGCGCTGTGTTTTATGTCTTGGGCTGGGAGCCTCTCACCACAGTAAATAACTTTAAAACGAACAGTATTTGTATGAGGGGTGGGGTGCATGATGCAACAAAATGGCATACTTTCAGAGACCTTTTGAAATATTCTTAAATGTGTTGCTCCTCCTCATGGCATGTTTTGCCCCTCTAAGTTGTTCTTCATTTATTTATATATAGATATGCTTGTCTTTTCAGCTAAGGGTGGTTCTCAAAGAGCTTACCCTCCAACATTTCTACATCAGAAAACTTCTCTTGTTTTTGACCTCACCACACACAAATTAGTCATATGCAGTCATGGGGAAAAGAAAGTACACCCTCTTTGAATTCTGTGGTTTTGCATATCAGGGCATAATAACAATAATCTGTTCCTTAGCAGGTCTTAAAATTAGGTAAATACAACCTCAGGCGAACAACAGCACATGACATATTCATAGCTGCCAAGTTTTCACTTTTCTCGCGAGGAAGCCTATTCAGCATAAGGGAAAATCCCTGTAAAAAAGGGATAACTTGGCAGCTATGCATATTACTTTGTGTCATAATTTATTCAACAAAAATAAAGCCAAGATAGAGAAGCCACTTTCTTTTCACCTACCACCTTGAGCCAATTGCAACTTCTCTGCCTAACCTACCTAACAGGATTGTTGTAAAGAAAAAATGTGCGAGTGAAGGGATCACGTACAACATCTTCCACAGATAAATGGAATGAAATAAAATTTTAGCTGTAAGCTGCCTTGTGTCCCTGTCAGGGAAAAAGTGGGGGGGGAGGAGGAGGAGGAGGAGGAGGAGGAGGAGGAGGAGGAGAAGAAGAAGAAGAAGAAGAAGAAGAAGAAGAAGAAGAAGAAGAAGAAGAAGAAGAAGAAGAAGAAGAAGAAGAGGAAGAAAAAGAGGAAGAAGAAGAAGAAACTGTGAGAATGATCAGGAACACATCAGAGAATAAATCCTATTGAACTCAGTGGGATTTAGTTCTGAGTAAAAAGATTGCAGTGTAAGGCTGCCCAGTCTTGGCCCAGTTACCTGGGAGTAAGCCCCATTGAATACAGTGGGACTTCCTTTTGAGTAGACAGTGTCAGGCTCCATTCACAATAAATTAATAACCACCCTATGTGTTTCCTAAGAAACCAATGGCTGCTGAAGCATTGCAATGGAAGAATTTAAAGCGGATTGGTGACCTTTTCCTTTGAAATTATGGGAAGGGATTTGCACCATTTCCTCCATTTGGCGCAGGTATTTTATATTCAGTATAAACAGGACTCCGTTTACAGGATGGAACCTGTGTTTCAGATTTCCATTCTTCTCCTTCCTTGAGCAGCCTGCAGTCTTCTGCGCTGGCTGTTTCTGCATCAACTCCTGCCCTCCCCACTCTCTGCCTCTTCCTATCCCCATTCCTCCATCTGTCTCTCCATCCTTGCTCCTGGGATGAATAAAGGAGAGGATCTTCCTTCTCCGTGGGAGAAACGTGCAGCTCGGGGGTGACCCTATGCTAATGCCAAATAAATAACGAAATCAAGACCAGACTCGTTAGCGGGTAGGTCACCCAGCCAAGCCTTTTAAGGCTCTCTCCTCAAGGATGGTAAAGGGGAAATGTATGAATCAACAGGCAGGACAGAGACCTCCCTGCTGCTGAGTGACTCATCTGGGGAGAGAACCGGCTTCATTAGCATAGTGTCACCCAACTGCCTGCCTTTGCTGAAGGAAAAACAACCACCTGATGATGACCTTCTCGAGAGTAACTTTGGGAGCCTTCCTTTTTTAGCCTTGGAAAGGAGAGACCCCTCTGTCTGACTCCCTGATCAGAATTTGTTGAATGGGGGGCTGCTTGAAAAGCATCTAATTCCAGAAAGGGATGACTACTATCTTGTCCTGTTCTGAATGTGATTCCAGTCCAATGGCCAGAGAATAATAATAATTACATTCATACCTCATGTTACTTCCGCTTCAGGATGCATCTTTTCGGGATATGGACGCGCCGAACCTGGAAGTCCTGGAACGGGTTACTTCCGGGTTTGGCGCGTCCGTGACCTGTGCGCATGCACAGAAGTGCTAAATTGCGCTTTGCAAAAGTGACAAATTACGCCACGCGCCTGCGCAGACGCGGCGCTCAGGATGCAACCTTTACAGGTTGCGAACGGGCCTCCGGAACGGATCCCGTTCGCGACCAGAGGTACCACTGTATTAATTATTGTTATTATTTGTTGGGAGCCGCCCAGAGTGGCTGGGACAACCAGTCCCATGAGCGTCACTCTGGGCGGCTCCCAACAAAAAATAGTAAAAGCACAGTACAAAATCACACATTAAAACTTCCCCGAACAGGGCTGAGCTACAGTGGTAGCTCTGTGGCACAGCATCAGGTCTGCATGCAGAAGGGCCACTGCCTTAAACCCCAGATAGCCACTGCCAGTCAGTGTGGGCAATACTGAAGTAGATGGACCAGTGGCCTGATGGATAAGGGGTCTTTCTACATTGCTATGTAGATAGAGTCATGCACTTGTAGAGCTGCAAGGGACTCCGAGGATCACCTAGTCCAGAGTTCCCCAAACTTGGGTCTCCAGCTGGGTTTTTGTTTTTGGACTACAGTTCCCACCATCCCTGATCTCTGGTCCTGCTAGCTAGGGGGTGGGTGGGAGTTGAAGTCCAAAAACAGCTGGAGACCCAAGTTTGGGAAACCCTGACCTAGTTCAACCCCCTGAAATGCAGGAATCTCAGCTAAAGAATCCCTGACAGGCGGCCATCCAACATCTGCTTGAAAACCTCCATTGCAGGAGAGTCCACCACCTGGCAAGAAAGGTGGTTCCAGTTCCTACCATCAGAAGGTTCTAAATGGCACCATTGATCTTATAGTGTAGCAGGCACTACACTTTGGAGCTCCCTGCCTAATGACAACAGGCAGGCGCCTTCGCTGTCCTCTTTTTGGAGCCTGCTAAAAAACGAGGAACCTATACATTTATGCACAATGTGTTGGCCTGTGTTTTATTTATTCGTTTTACTGTTCATAAAATTTGTATACCACCCTTCATCTGAAGATCTCAGGGCGCTTAACAGCATAAAAATAAAAGTTACAAACAGGAAATACGTAATATAAACAACAGCAAAACTAACCCATAACCCCGCTCCCACAAACACATTTAAAAGGATATAGGATGTTAATCAGCTCAAAGCCTGGTTGAAGAGGAACATTTTCACCTGGCGCCCATAGGTGCCAAGCAAGCCTGTTTTAAACTGCTTTTAGCTTATCGCTGTTTTTTAATTACTATTTTTGAATGTTTTAAACAGTTGTTTGCAAAATGATAATTTGATGATTCTATTCTTTTTTTGTAAACTGCTTCCCCCCCCTTTTGCAATCAAGTGGTATGTGCAGTTGTCCTTTTTGGGGGGGGGTAAGAGAACCCATAGTGCGCATGCGTTGTACTATAAGAGAGATTTCTGAAACCGCCAAAACGAAGAAGAAAAGGGAAAGGTACATCCAGCCCCCCACCCTGAAAGTTGCCATACACCTTGACTTTGCAATGGGCCCAGGTGTCCAACATTTAACACCACATGTCTGCAATTAGCTGCCCTTAATGTAGGAATCCAGCAGTTGCCGGATCCAGTAGCTGCAGATTATTATGCTGAGAGAGTACAAATTATCCTCCGTAGGAGTGAGGAAATTCTCAGGGACCTGCTAACTTAATTCCTTGTTTTACAGCTGCCGAGCAGAAGGGAGGGAAGGAGGGAAGGCAGAGGAAACAATACCAGCTTTGGATGGAGCTGGCGGCTGCTTGGCTTTCTGCTCAGGCATCAGAGTTGCTGCAAAGTTTTACCTCTCTAATGACAAAAGGCCCTGCGTGTTTTCACTCTGAATAATATGTGCTGTTTTCGGTGGGTTGATTCTTTTGGTTTGCGCAGGTTGTTTTCTAAGCCTAGATTCAGCTTTTCATGCCACAACCAGGGACAGTATTGGGTTGAGAGGTCCACTGCATTGATTATCAAAATCATCTTCTTCAAATTTCTTAGATGTTCCAGTTTCTCCCTAAAAGAAACCCAACATCCAGAACCAGTATGCTGGTCAATCCTAGTTTCTGGGAGGTGGGGGGGTAGTTTCTCCCTTCATGATATACCCATGACCCCCTATGAAGGCCTCTCAATGGCCACTCCATTGTGGAAGCAAGATGGCAGACCTTTAGCCTGATCCAAATAGGCTTTCCTTGTATTCATCTGAAATTCCTCAGGTATTTTATCTCCAAATAATCAAATTCACCTTGTAATTTGACATTATGTGGCTATTGGAGGTATGGTAGATAAATTTCAATAGGTTCATCCTGGGTATGATATGCTAAATGGTTTTTGCTCCCCAAAAGTGTTCCTAATTGCTCTCTTTGGACCGCTTCTCTCAAGATAGACCTACCTGGATCCTGAGATGATCCTCTGAGGCTCTTGTTCATGCGCCTCCTCTATGAGAGGTCCAGAGGGTGCCAACACAAGAACAGGGCCTTCTCTGCAGTGGCTCCCCATTTGTGAAATGCTTTCTCCAGGCAAGTTCAGCAGGCACATTCATTACAGACCTTTAGGCGCCCGATGAAAACATTCTTCTTTAACCAGGCCTTTGGTTTATTTACATCTGATTCCCTTTTAAATGTGTTGTGGAAGGCAGATTATTATCTTTTTTTTCTCTTTTGTTGTGCTTTTTATATTGTAGTTCTATGTTGTGAACCGCCCTGAGATCTGCAGCTATAGGGTGGTATAGAATAATAATAAATAATCTTTGTGGCCAGAGGCGATTTTCATTGAAAGCATCCTTATTCTTAATGTGATTTAAATGTATACCCCATCATTCCAAAACTTTCTTTCTATTTACTAAATGTATGCCACACCTTTCATTCTGACAGATCCACAAGGCACCTCACAATAAAAAAAAGGTTTTCTGAGCAGTGTGCCTTGTTTGAAAAAATATACATTAAACATCCACATTTTTTATTTTTTTAAAAAATTAAAATGCTAATCCAGAGCATTGTTGAGCTGTACTTGTGTGATTCTCTGCAATTTGATTAATTTTGCACCATCTTGAACTTCCAGTCACTATTACACACAAACACCTCTCTGACTGCTATATCTTCAAACCTGGTGGCTCTTCTAGAGTTTTGTTTACAGCACCAAACCTGTGGCTCGCACATCTGGAGATGGAAATCATTCACCTCCGCATCATCCCTAGTGCTTGTGATAACTGGGCTGGTGCTCTGTTGGTGCTACGTAAAGGTTAAATAGCAGTAGTAAGTATTTGGCTCCTTAGATCACCTTGTGTTTCTGCCAGGACGGGCATAATTCCTTATGGCTTCCATGGAAAAGTAAAGCCATCAACCTAAACAGAATGACACAGGAGTTAGTATAACTAGCACACAATTATCTTAGGTTTCCAAGCCGTGAAACCCTAGAAACATTTAAGGCACAAGGTGATATTGTCTCTGAGGGAATAGTTTCTGATACAAACACTGACGCTGGTAATGTCACGGTTGAACTCTCGGAAGGCTGTGGAACTTGAGACACGGGGACATAGGATGCTGTATTATACAGAGTCAGGCCCATTGGTCTGTCTAGCTCAGGGGTCCCCAAACTAAGGCTCGGGGGCCAGATGCGGCCCAATCGCCTTCTAAATCCGGCCCACGGGAGGTCCGGGAATCAGCATGTTTTTACATGAGTAGAATGTGTCCTTTTATTTAAAATGCATCTCTGGGTTATTTGTGGGGCATAGGAATTCATTCATATATATATTTTTCAAAATATAGTCTGGCCCCCCACAAGGTCTGAGGGACAGTGGACCGGCCCCCTGCTGCAAAAGTTTGCTGACCCCTGGTCTAGCTCATGATTGTCAAACTGGATTGCCTATGGCTCTCCAGGGTTTGAGAAGGGGAGTCTCTCCTAGCCCTACCAGAAGATATTGTTGGGGACTGAGTGCAGGATGTGGGATCTTCTGCAAGCACAGCAGATGTCCCAGCACTGAAGTTTGGCACTTCCCATTTCACATCACCCTTGTTAGCTGTGTTGCATGCGCATAACATATATATTTATTTGGCTGGGGAGGGGGGAGGATATCCTCTTCAAGACAACCAGATAAATTGCAAATGCTGCTCCTCCAGCCAAAGCCACAGTTTTCTGAGGCTTATGCATCCAGCTTCCAGCAGAAAGTTTGCTTGGACCTCTATAGCACTGGGCTTCCTTAACCTGCATTTCTGATGCTGTTTGTTCTGAGCCAGCAGACCTTTTTTCAGTTCCATGGGGGATCTTTGAACTTAAATCCTAATCCATATCAGCAACGGCCAGGGAATCGTGAATCCAAAGCTTGTTATTTGGGCTTATTTTTATTTCTTTATTGCACATTCATTTTGTGACTCACAGTAGCCAGGAACCTAGGGTTTAACTCAGTTAAGTAAAATTTGCACTTCTGTCTGCATCCATCCTTCTCCAGAAGCTCAGTAACCAAGATTCACATACCATAAGGGGGAGATCCATTTTTTGCCAGGACTGGATGGAATGGCGTTGCTGCTGTTAGCTGAATGAGAGCTCATACCCACCAACATTTATCTGATGAAAATAGGGCCATCTTGTTCCCTAATAACAACAATGATATTTTTATTATTTATACTCCACCCATCTGACTGGGTTGCCCAGTCATTCTGGGTGGCTTCCAACATACTTAAAAACATAATATAACATTAAACATTAAAAAACCTCTCCATACAGGGCTGCCTTCAGATGTCTTCAAAAGGTTGTGGAGTTACTTATATCTTTGGCTTAGGGGTCATAGAATGCGGCAGCTAGACTGGTGACTGGGAGCGGCCGCCGAGACCACATAACACCGGTCCTGAAAGACTCCCAGTACGTTTCCGAGCACAATTCAAAGTGTTGGTGTTGACCTTTAAAGCCCTAAACGGCCTTGGTCCAGTATACCTGAAGGAGCGTCTCCACCCCCATAGTTCTGCCCGGACACTGAGATCCAGGGCCTTCTGGCGGTTCCCTCATTGCGAGAAGCCAAGTTGCAGGGAACCAGGCAGAGGGCCTTCTTGGTAGTGGCACCCACCCTGTGGAATGCCCTCCCACCAGAGGTCAAAGAGAACAACAACTACCAGACCTTTAGAAGACATCTCAAGGCAGCCCTGTTTAGGGAAGCTTTCAATGTTTGATTTCTGTATTTTAATGTTTTGTTGGAAGCCGCCCAGAGTGACTGGGAGAACCCGGCCAGATGGGTGGGGTATAAATAAATTATTATTATTATTATTATTAGTATTATTATTATTATTCTGTATAACCATAAAAAGGTAAAGGTAAAGGGACCCCTGACAGTTAAGTCCAGTTGCACATGACTCTGGGGTTGCGGCGCTCATCTCGCTTTACAGGCTGAGGGAGCCAGCGTTTGTCCGCAGACAGTTTTTCCGGGTCATGTGGCCAGCATGACAGCTGCTTCTGGCAAACCAGAGCAGCACACGGAAACACCATTTACCTTCCCGCCAGAGCGGTACCTATTTATCTACTTGCAGGGTTGTTGTTTTTTTGGCATGCTTTCGAACTGCTAGGTTGGTAGGAGCTGGGACCGAGCAACGGGAGCTAACCCCGTCGCAGGGATTCAAACCACCAACCTTCTGATCGGCAAGCCGAAGAGGCTCAGTAGTTTCGACCACAGCGCCACCCGTGTATAACCATACTCACCCACATTTCTCTGATGAAAAATAGGGACATCCTAAGGAAAGACAGGACATACTGGGATCAAATAAGAAACCAGGACGGCTTCTGTAAATCTGGGACTGTCCCTGGAAAATAGGGACCCTTGGAGGGTCTGCAAAACAGCAAATTGGCCCCATTGCTGGAGAAGAACATGTGAGGTGTAGTGGTTAGAGTGCTGAACTAAGGACCTGGGAGACCAGAGTACAAAACGCCCCTCTTGGCATTGATGCTAACTGGGTGTGACCTTGTGTTCACTGATTCTCAACCAAAACTACCTCACAGGGTTGTTGTAGGGGAAGGAGAGAGCCACCTAGAGCTCCTTGGAGGCAAATGGGGGATATAAATGCAATAGTAAATAAATTAGAGCCCTTTTTATTTCAACCTCCCAGGAATTAGAATAGCCCACTATTGGAATGTTATTAGAGGTTTCCACCCCGGCAGATAAACGTGTGAAGATTACTCAGGCTGTGACATCCTCTGTCAGGACAGCCTGCAAAACCGAGGTGCTGTTTGCCAAAGTTAAATTAGCCACCCTGAATTAATCCTGATCACTTCTGAGATCATGCTCTTTATACAGAATGCTAATAGTGTTGTTTGCTAACACTCTTTGCTCCAGGATGGATTTTTTAAAGCTCTTTTGAGTGAATAGGGAAGATGACGACTGCTGGTTTGAGGCCTGGCTAGGGACGGAAGGACCACATGCATTTCGTTACAATTTCCAGTCTTAAGAGTCAGCTCTCCCCGTTCCCACAGCAATATGGAAATATTCTTTTAAAAGAAATCTTTATGGGAATTTTCATAATTTTAATGCAATTTTCTCCTAATAAACACATGGTTGTATGCAGTTTTGACTAATGTACATTTTGCAAGATGTTTCTCCTAATCAAATGCATGTTTGTATGCTATTTTCACTAATACATCCATTGCTATGCACACTTTAACCTAATAGATAGTTTCCTGATTTTTCTAAGCATTGTTTGGCAGGAGAACCATGTTGCAAAATTCAGATAAGTGCGAATTTCGAAGGATGGCTGTGTCTTCGGAATGCGACAAATTCAGCTTTAGAAGCAAACTGAAATGAGTTTTTCCTCCATCCCTAGTTCTGCCTAGCACAGCCTGTGATATTGTATTATGAAATCTGAAGTGGCTTATGAGGGTATAAATCAGGGTTTCTCAAACTTGGATCACCAGCTACCTTTGGACTATGACTCCCATCATCCCCGACCACTGCTCCTGGTAGCTAGGGATGATGGGAGTTGTAGCCCCAAACCAGCTGGAGATCTAAGTTTTGGAAACACTGTTACAATTGCACAAAACAAATAGTTGTTTATTTTATTGACATCTGATGGGAGAGCGTTCTAACAGGGCGGGCGCCACTACCGAGAAGGCCCTCTGCCTGGTTCCCTGTAACCTCACTTCTCGCAGCGAGGGAACCGCCAAAAGGCCCTTGGAGTTGGACCTCAGTGTCCGGACTGAGCGATGGGGGTGGAGATGTTACTTCAGGTGTACTGGGGTTTAAGGACCATTGAGCAACCCAGCTGCTGCACCAGCTCCAGCTCTAGCTCCATTGCTTCCTCATTCCCCTCATCACTAGTCATGAAGATGCACAGATGCCAAGATAGCACCCTTTTGGTGAGTTAGAGAACTTGGTGGTTGAAAAGAGTTCTGGGGAAATCTCTGCAAGATAACTGATCATGTAAACAAGAGTGTTTGTTCTTGCACCATTGCTCTCTCTCTCTCTCTCTCTCTCTCTCTCTCTCTCTCTCTCTCTCTCTCTCTCTCTCTCTCTCTCTCTCTCTCTCCCTCCCTCCCTCCCTCCCTCCCTCCCTCCTCTCTCTCTCGTTTAGTTACCTCCCTTTCCTCTGTGGTTTGGTGCCCCAAATGTTGGAGTCCGTTGAGTGGAGATGAGAAGCCCTGTCTTAAATTTTATCTATATAGGCTTCCCTGCTCCTACAAGTTTCTGACACTTTGCAAAATGAATAATAGAGGGTTGGGTTTATGTAACTGGTTTAGCTATAAATAAAGGGATAATAAAAAATAGATACTAATAAATAATGGAGATAGTGGGATTATGCAATGAGAGTTCCAAGCCAAGAGCAGAGGAGGAATGCGAAATGCAGGAGGCTTCATATAGAACCCATCTCTTGTCAGTTGCGAGCCAGTTAGATCTCCAATCTGCCCTGGGTGCTTGACTTAAAGGTAATGGTAACCATTCAACCCTTCAGTGTGATACTGGTGGGAGAGTCCCAAGACAGTGTGGAAGTATAGATTTTGCACAGCAGGGGAACCTCCGTTCAGATAAAAGGAAGCACTTCTTCATTCGGTGTGGGCTTAAACTATGAAACTCACTCCAACATAAGGCAGTGATGGCCACTAACCTGGATGGCTTTCAAAGAGGATTTGGCAAATTAATGGTGGATGGGGCTACCAATGGCTACTGGCCATGATGGCTATGCTCTGCTAACATGGTCAGAAGCAGCAATGCTTCTGAATGCCAGTTTCTGGAAACCACAGAAGCAAAGAGGGCTCATGTTCTGCTCCTCGGTTTCGCACAGGCATCTGTGAGCCTGAATAGCTCAGTTGATTATAGCAGGCTTCCTCAACCCCGGCCCTCAAGATGTTTTGAGACTACAATACTCATTATCCCTGACCACTGGTCCTCATAGCTAGGAATCATGGGAGTTGTAGGCTAAAAACATTTGGAGGGCCGAGGTTAAGGAAGCCTGGGTTAGAGCGTGCGGCTGATAAGACCAAGGTTGCAGGTTCAATCCCTGTATGGGACAACTCATATTCCTGCATTGCAGGGTATTGGAGTAGATGTTCCTCAGGGTCCCTTCCAACTCTACAACTCTATGATTCTATGATCTAGTTGGCCAAGGTGAGAATAAGATGCTGGACTAGATGAGCTATTGGTCTGATCCAGCAGGCTCATCTTTTGTTCTTCTCTGGCTTCCAGGCCACATCCATCACCAGTCCTGATTCACACCCTCCACGGGTGTTTCTTTTGCCTAGCTGAAAGGTGTTTCTGAACTTCTTGATGGCGAGGATGGGTGAAATGGAGGGGTGCTGTGCAAGTGTGCTTGGAAACTAGTCTGCAAAGTTAACCTTTTACCTGCCTTACTCTGCTCACTACTGCTTCTGGCCCTGCCTGCCCTGGGCAGGTTGCCCCCGGAAACCTGCCCAGGAAGGAAGACTGGAGAAGATTCCCTATCCCTTTTGTATAGCTGTGAGTGACTCCGTTTTGGTGTGAGAAGGCTGGTTCTTACAGTACTGGCTTTGAGCGTCCTGTGTGTGTCACTTTGCTACACAGTCTCTCTTTGACAGCACTAAGTGATCCGCTCCAAGGCCCATGAATCCAATCAGGGCATTATGCCACATTAGCAGAGAGATTGCAGACATCTCCATGTCCCATAATGTCTTTATGATTATCCTTAATTTCAGGTAGCTGGTGAAAGAATTGGTGTTCAATAGTTGGATCCGCTCTCTAATTGCCTCGCATGCAATGAGAAATGCATACACAATAAAAAAGGGCAGATTTTTATTGGAGATGGCTGGCAACAACACAGAGGCGGAGGGAGGTACTGGATGCCCAGACCGCCGTTGTAAACTTGGAGGAAACTTCCGAAGCTGGTGGCTGTGGATAGTTATACTACTTTGAATCTGTCAGTGGCTGTCTGTGCTGATCATTCACAGTGGATTGCTGCTGGAGACTTTGTGGAAGAAAAATTAAAGACATGCTGGTATGCAGGCTGAGACCCTACCTGCCTGAAGACTGTCTCGCCAGAGTGGTGCATGCTCTAGTTATCTCCTGCTTGGACTACTGCAATGCGCTCTACGTGGGGCTACCTTTGAAACTACAACTCAGAAACTACAACTAACCCAGAATGCGGCAGCTAGATTGGTGACTGGGAGTAGCCGCCGAGACCACATAACACCGGTCTTGAAAGATCTACATTGGTTCCCAGTACGCTTCCGAAGCTGCTGCCTCTCCCCTCCCACCACAGCCTCTACGTCATCACTTCACTTCCTTTCACTTTTAATCTGTATTAAATTTCCATGTTACTATACACAAGGCAGTTTGCAAGCTGAAGAACAAAGACCACACACCTTATAACAATTTGATCTGGTGCATAAATGCCACAATGAGGGCATAACTTTAAAACAAACCATTCATATCAAACCAAGTAATATTCTGCAACCCATTATGGTGTAATAGTACATAATGAAATTAAATATCAGCAAATCATAATTAAGCAGAGATCCACTCTTAACAATTGCAATAAATAATTTCTAAACCAGAATCAATTTTTTTTAAAAAAATAAAAATTACAGCAGGTCACAGTGCATAAAATGACACAATACAAATAGAGAAGCCAACACATGCAACGTACAAAATTATTATTATTATTATTTAAAAAATGATAATCAGAAAAAATATCACTTTTCCTTCTCCAGTGGCAGTGGTTGGGCTCAGAGTCAGGCAGGCACAGCCATGGGATCTGCCACCTCCGGATTCCAGTGAGATCCCACCACGTAGAATCATAGAATCATAGAATCGTAGAGTTGGAAGAGACCACAAGGGCCATCCAGTCCAACCCCCTGCCGAGCAGGAAACACCATCAAAGCCTGTCAAGCCTCTGCTTAAAGACCTCCAAAGAAGGAGACTCCACCACACTCCTTGGTAGCGAATTCCACTGTCGAAAAGCTCTTACTGTCAGGAAGTTCTTCCTAATGTTTAGGTGGAATCTTCTTTCTTGTAGTTTGAATCCATTGGTCCGTGTCCGCTTCTCTGGAGCAGCAGAAAACAACCTTTCTCCCTCCTCTATATGATATCCTTTTATATATTTGAAAATGGCTATCATATCACCCCTTAACCTTCTCTTCTCCAGGCTAAACATACCCAGCTCCCTAAGCCGTTCCTCATAAGGCAATTGCTGAGGCAATTGCTTCCATGTGCCCAATGGTAACACTGGCTCTGCTCTGGAGCCATCCCTTTATGTTTGCTTCAGGCTGCATAGAGCCTTGGGTACAAAAGGAGTATTGTTGGGGGGGGGGGTCATTGAAGTACAAAGAAGAGGGTGAAAACTTTGAATGGGAAAGACAAGCAGTCGCTCTGTGTGCTGGAGGTAATTACTGGTATATAAATAACCCAGGGGGCGGGGGGGGGAATCTTTTAAAAATCTAATTACCATGCAGCAGTGTGGGTTTCAACCTTGGTCAAGTACAGTCAGACCTGAATCACACTTTATCATAAGATCGCTAGTAGCAGATGACACTTGTTTGCTCTGTCTACTTTTGCTTCCACCGCCTGGTATATTTTCAAGAAACTTTACCTGTCACTTTTGCAAAAGAGGCCACCAAAATACAATTGGGACTTGATCAGACGCACCCCTCTCTTTTCCTCCATGTTTGCTCAAATCTGCAAACTCTGCAGGAACTCCATATCAGAAGGATTCACTCTTTCTCCCCATCAGCACCCTGAAAATGGCATGTGCTGGGTTTTTCCTTTTCTCTTCTTTTAAGCAATATAGGGGGCCAGCAAACTTTGGTGAACTTATTTTCAAGGTTGCAGATAGCAGAGGGTGGAGGCACAGGTAGAGCACATCCGCTCACGGGTTTGACGCCAGACAAAGGCATGAAGGTTGACAGGTGTAATTGTAAATCCCACTTTTCCTCCTTGGCCTCAATTTAATTAAAGGCTGGATTCCCTGGCTTTCAAAGCTGAATGAAAGCTGCCCCCTAACACAAGCAGACACGCAGGGGCAAGAGATGGCTGACAGCAGGGTATGAAAAGACCTTCCAACATTGCTGGAGGAGGGAGAGAAAGTCAGGATTGGGAAGCCAACACACAGAAGGAAATGAATTGGCGCTCCGAGCTTTCCGTTTATCGGAGCAGAACATCTGCTCATGTCTGATCCCCCTCCCGCCCTTGTGCCGCCTTCGAGAGAACACCGTCCTCTCACCCCTGCCTATCTCTGGGCTCCCCAAGCAGGATATTAAAGTGTTTCTGGCATATGAGCAATTTGCCCAGACAACAGCCTGGCTGGCGGGGGCGCTTCCCAACAAACTTGTGCCGTTTTCCCTCGGCAGGAGTCTAATTTTTTGTAATGCAGCACAGCTGCCCTTGATGAAGACAGGCAGATGATGTCCCACCGTGGTGAAGCCCGGACATCTGTGTCGGCTTTGGACACGATGGAAGTCAAGTGAAATGGGGGCCGGGGGGGGTTCAGTGGAAGGGGGCCAGAAAGAGATGGAAGCGGGTTAGTGCCAGAAATGCAATTGTTTGATCTATGTTGCCAAGAGCTGGGAGTCATTCTGTTGCGAGCACTTCTTTGTGTGACGTTGGAGGAGGATTTAGGGAATGTGATGGGCATTAGAGAGGCACCCTTCACTCCAGTTCCTCTTTGGTTAGGAGCCCAGGAAACCAATATAATAATTTTATTTATACCCCACCCTTCCCAGTCAAGACCGGGCTCAGGGCGGCTAACAGCAAAAATATCAACGCAAGTATAAAAGAAACAATTCAGTTAAAATGCAGATTAATACAATTGTTGAAATTCAATTTTAAAATTAGAAATCTACAAGTAAGATAAAACCATTATAAGATAAAACCTTAGGGGAGGGTAACCCCGGGGTCAGACTGCGTCAGTCCAAAGGCCAAGCGGAACAGCTCTGTCTTGCAGGCCCTACGAAAAGATGACAAATCCCGCAGGGCCCTAGTCTCCTGAGACAGAGCGTTCCACCAGGTCGGGGCCAGTACTGAGAAGGCCCTGGTCCTGGTCGAGGCCAGCCTAACCACCTTGTGACTCGGGATCTCCAGTATGTTATTATTTGTGGACCTTAATGTCTTCTGCGGGGCATACTGGGAGGGGCGGTCCCATAGGTACAAGGGTCCTAAGCCGCATTAGATGGACAAAGTGTTTTGAAAAGTGCTGAAAACCATCTGCTGTTGGTGTTCATAGCCTATCCATTGGCCTGCTCATCCCAACCATGTTTGGTCTTTTTTTGGATACCCGGTGTCCACCTGTTGGCATATTGTAGATGGGTAGAGTCTGCTTTCGAAAAGAGCATCACACCTGGTTGGAGGTAATACTGAAAGTGCTGATACAGGAGTATCTCTAGGAGTGAGCCAATTAGGTTAAGATGAGAAAACCAGAAGCATATGTATCAGCCAAAGCTGCCTTCTTCAACCCGGTACCCTTCAGATGTTTTGGGTCACACATGCAGGGGTGTCGTAATAGGGGGTGGGGCGCGCCGGGCTCCGCTCTGCGGGGGGGCAGCGCGGCGCCCCCTCACTACTGTGGCAGCGGCTCAACCGCCATCGCGGAGGCCCCGATGTTTCTGGCCTCGCCCTTCCCTTCTTCCTGGTGGGGCGGAGGCAAGGGGCGGGTCAGAGAGCAGCGTCAGCGGCGGCCGCTGACTCCCCTCGTCACTCCGCCTCTGCCTGAGTAGGAAGAAGACAAAGCGCGCGGCAATCCAATCCATAGCGCGCTTTGTCTTCTTCCTACTCAGGCGGAGGCGGAGCAGCGAGGGGCATCAGCGGAGATGCCCCTCGCCACTCCGCCTGAGTAGGAAGAAGCACACGTCGCACTACAGAGCGGGTTGCCGGTGGTGGTGCTCCAGCGCCCGGATCATTTGCCCCAGCATAGCCTCACTGCATCTGGGCCTATAGTTAGACTTTCTTGTGCAGGTGGTCGCATGCCGTTGCAAACTCCTAACATTGGCCTGCATGTAGTTTAGGAAAGAGGGCTACCACTGCCACAGTTTCTTGGCTCAGATGTGACTACCCTGGTCTTCTGACAAACCATGGTTTATTAGACATCTATGCTTCTATTGCTAGCATGCTGAAGTGACTATGTATCGGTGCTTCAAAACTGTTTAAAACTGAGGTTGGGAACCTGTGGACTGCAAATATTTTTATTTTTATTTTAAGCACAGCCACCGGCCAAGGATGATGGGGGGTTGGAGTACAACAAGATATGGAGCGCCGCCAGTTCCCCAACTTTGGTTTAAAAAGGGGGGGAAAGTGGGAGGCTCAAAACAGGCCAAAAAAGTTGAACAGACTCCCCCCCCTCCCTAAAAGGCATGTAATTAAAATGTGAGTGTTACAGAATCAGTGTTCCAAAGGATAAGTAACTTTAAAGTCTCCGGCATCTGACCTCCCCCCATTGGGCATCGAGCCCCACCTGGAATGTAAGGTTCACCATGCCAATAAGACCACAGTGAGAAAGGTTAGCTATTACCCGAGGTAATTCATGCCAGCGTGTTATTAAATAGCTCTGGGCTTTTTCTGCCTTGCTCTCCTACGCTAGAGGAGAAGTGTGAAAAGGGATGGAGAGAGGCCCTTTGTTTTCTAATTTGTGTCTCTTCTCTATTGAAAACTTGACACAATGTGCTTCCACAGCATTCCCCCATTCTTCCCCCCCCCTCCCTTAACGCTCAGTCGTCTAATGTGACAGCTGAGGGAGATTAAAAAGAAACGCTAAACTAGCAGGAGTTGGAGGGTTCGGGGGGGGGGGGCGGTGAGAGAAAGCACATTTATGAATAATTTCAGCACAGTTCCAACAACATTGCAATCCCTGGACAGGGCACATTTATTATCTTATTCACCATGACGACGGCAACATTAGTGATTTGTTACCAAATCAATTATTAATTCATAGGAGTGAATAAGGAGATTCCCCCCCCCTTCTTAACTCTTCAATGGGCCAAGTTAGGCCTCCATCCATGGGCTGCATTTTTTTTACATCTCCAGGTTGCATCATACCTGGCCCCCTCCCCCGAATAGCATCAGAGAGATGACAGCCCTTCATTTCATTAAACAGCTCTGCAAGAAGGCATTTTCTTTTTTTCTGCAGAGTTCCCCATTGCCCTCCCTGCCATGAGCCAATAAGGAGCCATGCAGCCTTGACGGCTCTGCAGCCAAGAGAATGTTAGGAGGGTTTTGCAAGCCATTGGTTCAGAGGGTAAGCCAGGGGGAGTTTGCAGTTTCCTCTTCCCCATCCCTGCAATCTCTGTTACAACAGTACTTTTCTATTGCAATAAAGATCCACCTTACTAGCCACTTTGCTTCTCAATACAGTGGAACCTCGGTTTATGAACACCTTGGTTTACGGATTTTCGGTTTACGAACGCCGCGGACCCATCTGGAACGGATTAATTCACTTTTCATTACTTTCAATGGGAAAGTTTGCTTCAGTTTATGAACGCTTCAGTTTATGAACAGACTTCCAGAACCAATTGTGTTCATAAACCGAGGTACCACTGTATACAGTGTACTCTGGTTGGCTTCTATTATTTTCTCCTACCAATACCCCATAAGAGAAAAAGGAGCAGGTTGTTTTTTCTTATAACAACCTGAACCAAAGGAGATACTGACTAAACATCAGGAAGAACTTTCTGACGTTGAGCTGTTCAAGAGTGGGAAGGACTATCTCAGAAGGCAGAGGACTATCATTCATTGGAGGTTGTTAAACAATGTGATGCCCATCTGTTGCGGGTTCATTAGCTGTGGTTCCTGCATTGCAAGGTGCTGAACTTGGTAACCCATCCAACACTACAATTCGATTATTCTATCTGGTGCGGCAGTGTTTTAAGATCAAAGTGTTAGGTCCATAACCTGGATGCCCTCGACCGCCAACATCCCAAATGTCTTGACAGTGACCGGTGCTCACTCAGATGACAATAATAAGAATAAGAATAAGAATTTGTCATTTATATCACGCCCATCTGGCTGGGTTTCCCCAGCCACTGTGGGCAGCTTCCAACAGAATATTGTTGTTTAGTCGTTTAGTCGTGTCCGACTCTTCGTGACCCCATGGACCATAGCACGCCAGGCACTCCTGTCTTCCACTGCCTCCTGCAGTTTGGTCAAACAGAATATTAAAACACAATAAACTATTAAACATTAAAAGCTTCCCTAAACAGGGCTGCCTTCAGATGTCTTCTAAAAGTCTGGTAGTTGTTTTTCTCTTTGACATCTAGTGGGAGGGCATTCCCCAGAGTGGGTGCCACTACCGAGAAGGCCCTCTGCCTGGTTCCCTGCAACCTCACTTCTCACAGGGAGGGAACCGCCAGAAGGCCCTCTGCGCTGGACCTCAGTGTCCGGGCTGAACAATGGGGGTGGAGACGCTCCTTCAGGTATACTGGACCGAAGCCATTTAGGGCTTTAAAGGTCAGTACCAACACTTTGAATTGTGCTCAGCAACGTACTGGGAGCCAATGCAGGTCTTTCAAGATGTGCAGAAAATGCTGTCACACATCCTTTTGGATGGATGTTCCGATTCTTGCTCTGGAGAATAGTTTGATTTTGGCTGAGATTTTTTTCTCTAGCCAGCATTAATATGGCATGGTGGTTGGGGGTGGGTGGGTGGGGAAGAGTAGCATCTGCTATATTTTAGTTGGTGTAATCTCGTTTTAATAGGATATATGCCATTGGTGTTCAACCTCTTATTACCCGTGTCAAGTCTTCCAGATGGGGCTTGCTAAAAAAATCAACTTACAAAATAAAATAGTACAGTCCCCCGCCCTTGCCTGTCTCCATAAAACTGATTCTGCCCCACATATAAGAGAGACCAATGCCCCTCCACAAATAATCTAAATGTAGATTAAAGACACACATGTTTAATAGATAGAACCCTCTCTCATAATCTTAGAACTTGGGGCCACCTAATGAACCTGAATGAGAGCAGTGTGGATAGCCACCATTTGATAGAACATGGTGCTGATAAGGCGAAGGTTGCAGGTTCGATCCCTGTATGGGGCAGCTGTATATTCCTGCATTGGCAGGAGGTTGGACTAATATGGAGAATTCAAGATGGACAAAACAAAGTACCGTACTTCTTCACACGGCACATAGTTAAACTCGCCCTCGCAAGAGGTCGGGAAGGCCACCAACTTGGATGCCTTTAAAATAGGAGGCTGCTAGCCATGGTGGGTATTTTCTACCTCCACTGTTGGAGGCACTGTACCTCCAAATGCCAGTTTCTGGGAATCGCGAATGGGGAGAGCACTGTTGAACCCAGGTCCTGCTTGCAGGCTGCCCACTAGGGAATCTGGTTGGCCACTGTGAGAACAGGACACTGGAATAGATGGGCCTTTAGTCGGATCCAGCTGGCCCCTCCTATATTGAAGTTTCATGAGCAAGGGAGGATTCCATTACACTTCGTGAGTTGGAGGGCCAACTTGTGATCTGTACTGGTGGCGGCTCCTTGCATGTTTTAGAGCCCTGTTAGGTTCTAAAAGGCACCGGGAGTTTCGATGAGGTTCCTCATTTCACAAGTTCTCAAGAACTGCATCAGGGGAGAACCAGGCACACTCATCTCTGCTGCCCTCCTCTGTGTGTTTATTTCAGAAGCTCGAGATGAGACCCAGTTGTTGGAGGAGGAAGCGAACAAAGAACAATAGATGATTGTCCCAGGGAAGGATGAGGGTATGGGAGAGAGCGAGAGAGACGCAATTGTGTAAAACACTGTTTATAAAACCTTAAAAGAACAAAAAAGGCAAGGGGAGGGGAGAAAAAAGAGAACCCCCTCTGTCATTTAAGGCCTGCCCATAAATCTTGGGAAGACTGCAAACTTGCAGCTTGCTTAGTATATTTTATAGAGGGAGAAGTTGCTGACTCGGCTGGTGCTAGGTAGGAGGCAGAGAGGGCTGGGAAGCTTGAGATTTGGGGGTGGGTAAACATCCCCATCCATCAAGAGGCTGGTTTTGCGGCAGAAGTGGCAAGAACCACATGAGATTAACGTGATGGGGGCCAGAGTGGTGCAAAGATCTGCTGTCTGTCTGTCTTTGAATGCATATCCCCAAGAAGGATGAAGCCAGAGGCTTTAAGGAGAGGACAAGGGTGGTCTGCACCTTCCATACTTCCTGGACCCGCCTTTGGAAAAAATATAAGTTGGAACGATCTTTCATTTATCCGCTTCTCTAATATCCAGAATCCCCCAATTAATAGCTAAGCCTTACAGGTTTTTCTTACAGGTTTTTTTTTTTTAAGCTGTATATAACCATCTTTCCCACCTCTCCTAAGGATGACCTGGTGCAAAGTGCCTTTAGCAGTAGAATGGAAGAGGCTATTTTGACATGTGCAACTTTTAATGCAGGCATGAGAAGATCTACAGCAGCTGCAAATCCTTCTTCTAGATAGCCATTAAGAGTAGAGGAGCGCCCTGCTGTTTTCATTTGGATCTCTCTGGGCTGTAGCCAACTTAGGCATATTCAGAGTAGACCCTCTGAAGTTCACAGACATGGCTAACTTAGGTCTCCTAAATTCAATGGGTCTTCTCTGAGTAGAGTTTAGTTGGGTACAACCCTCTCTTTCCCCCTTCCTGTCTAGTCCATAGGCCCCCACATTGCAGCCAATATTTTGTTTTATTTGCTTTGGGAGGTGGGGAGGGTCCTCCAGAAGGGAAACTCTAGAAGCCGTAGCATGTATCTCACATCTCTAGAAGAAGATGAATGTGAATTCAAATCCTCACAGCTGTGTAATGTGTAGGGTGACTTTGGGACAACCATGCCCTCTCAGCATGACTTACCTCACAGGTCTAAAGCCCAACATTTTAGGGGATTAGAGGATATCACTTCTTCATGAAGCTCACAGCAAAACTATGGAACTCATCCCCACAGGAGGCAGTGATGGCCACCAACCTAGAGGCTTTAAGAGAGGATTAGCCAGGCATCCCCAAACTGCGGCTCTCCAGATGTTTTGGCCTACAACTCCCATGATCCCTAGCTAACAGGAGCAGTGGTCAGGGATGTTGGGAATTGTAGTCCAAAACATCTGGAGGGTCGAAGTTTGGGGATGCCTGGATTAGACAAATTTATGAATAAGCAAACATGACAGTTTTGAAAATCAGTTGCTAAATTTGGAGATTTCTGAAGTTGCAAGTTTGGAGAATTCCCCACCACTCCTGCTTTTGATCCTTCACGTGTAGATCCATTGCTCTGTGGTAAGAAGACCACGTACACCATTTCATGCAGAAGGTCCCAGGTTTGCTCTGATCCTTCCAATATGGAGTCAAAGCAGACAGTCCTGGAAACAATTCAGGGGGGGAAATTAGGCATATGTTCTGGGTTTGTAGAAAGTAGCCCTCCAGATTAGCCTGAATTATCTCTGACCATTGGTCATGCCGACTGGGGATGATGAGAGTTGGAATCCAACAACCAGGTTGGCAAAGGCCATTTTATATACTTCTTAGTGTGCACTTGCTGCTTTTAGATTCCTTGCCACAGAGCTAGGACACCCCTGGGACGCTCAGGACTTGAAGATCCCATTAACATAATCAATCCTTGGTGGATTAAAAATTTAAACAATTTGTCTGTGAGTTGCCTTCTCAATCCAAAGGGAATCAGATTTGCAAGGGTGGCTGCCCCTCCAAGGAAAGATAAAAAAACACCCTTTGAAGCTGACCAGTATTGATTTCCCCCACCACCACTTCAATGAAGCACCCAAGTTTGTATTCTATGTTACTTATTTTCAGAGTGGACCCATAGAAATGAATTAACATGGCTAAAGTCCATTATGGTCAATGGATCTAATCTAAGTAGAACTCAGTTGAAATATATTTCTTCCTTTTGTGGAGGCATCTGCTCTTTGCCTCTTTTTTCGGTCATCCCAGTCTTGTAGTGGGTCTTGGGATACCCCCATTTCGCTAGTTGGAAAGGCAGTTTAGAGTGACCGCACCTTCAGCGTCACTCTAATGTTCACCAGCACTACTGCCATAAATACAAATTTATGTTTGTATTGCACCAGCCTGATACATTGTAAAATACAAGTTCTCTGAGGATGTTGGAAGCTTTCAAGGTAAGAATAGGGAGACTTCAGGACTCTTATGTACTCTAAATATCTCATTTCTACCTATCCCCCCATCACCAACCCATAACAGCTCTGAGATGAATCGAGTCTATAGCTCTGTTCTGGAATAATTTGCCTTATCACACAGTGGATAGGACCAGGGGGTGCAGACAGGGCCAGGCCCAAAAAAACTCTACCACACCACAACCTTGGGCAAGCCAGCTGCTTTTTAGATGTTTTCATGTTTAGCATGATAGGGGAACATGTTGTTGTTTGATTGTTTATGTACCACATTTATGACAAATTTGTGCTCGGAGTGGTTTTTCAAGCACATTTGGTTAAAGTGTTCCGCCACTGTCAGAAAAACCCAGCAAGCCAGGTTTTCTGTTCATAGGGGAGCGCCCCCCCCCCCCGTTTGTAAAAAAAAACAGCTTCATTCCTTTGAGCAGAGATGGGGAAGAGCATGAAATGGGGATTTTGAAAGTGAAGCTTAGCCTTCACACACACACACACACACACACACACACACACACACACACACACGATCAGGCACGTATCTGAACGTAGCTTATATTTGGAGCAAGGTGGAGCAGTAACAGTATTAAGCCATGTCAGATACCTCTAATTTCTCTCTCTAATAATAATAATAATAATAATAATAATAATCAGTGTGAACTGATGGGTACAATTCCATACCAGACCCCTCTGGCCTGGGAGTAGTCAGGGTTCCGAATGTTCAGAACCTGCCTCCTGAAATTTATTTCTCTTGCTGCCTTTGGTGTTTTTTTTTATTAAAAAAAATGCTAAAAGGCATTTCCATCCCTTGTACAACTGCAAGGGGAGAAATGTCATTACCAGCCTCTCCTCCCCCCGAGTAAACAACATGGCCAGTCAATAAATGGTGGAGTTCATAAAGTAGTGCTTCACTTGTGCCTGCCGGTTGCTGTAAATCTCTGGTCGCTTCCTTCCTTCCTGCTATTAGCAATGAGGGGCATTGTAGCTGCGTTTGGAGATCTCTCCTGCCAGCTCACGCCCTCCAGGCAAAGCAGCCTAGTACGTAGAGTCTGTGCCCTTGTGACTTCCTCCCATTCAGTGCCCAGGATATTGAGTAGATGGACCAACTGGGAAGATGGAGTCATTA
Organism: Zootoca vivipara; assembly: GCF_965207765.1. NCBI lineage: Eukaryota > Metazoa > Chordata > Lepidosauria > Squamata > Lacertidae > Zootoca > Zootoca vivipara. The sequence goes on from NC_142593.1 coordinate 58,406,562, forward strand.
TAAGTGAGCTTCTTAAGGTTTATTTCAGCTTCTGCGCTGTGTAACAGAACAGGATGTGCACAGCATGACGATTTAGTGCTCATGCGCACATGCATGTGTAGGCGCATACATTGGAGGCATGTTTTATCTACATGCTGCTGCCACCATGCAGAAATGTGACATGCTGTATACAGAACCCAGACGCCCTACAGAGGGAACTGAACTCTGACAAGGTGCCTCTAACCCAAGCAGAAATAAGAGACAGGGGTAAGCTAGGGGTGGTGATCATTAGGGGCAGGTAGCAGCAGCGACAGCAACAAAACCAGGTGTGTGCTTCTAGGTAACTTGGAAAGTGGGCTTGGCTAAACCTCGGTGGCCGTGCCAGTCATCCAAAGTCTGATCCCGGGCAAGAACACAAACGTCTCCGGTACAAGTCTTTTGATGCACTCTGCACCGAAGTGGCTGCCCAGAGAATTCTAGAATCCACGGTCTTGATGGATGGAACTCATTGCAAAACGTCAAGAGAGATTGCAAAATATTGCAAGTTGCAATTGCGTATATGTGCAATTCATGGTGCTTTTGCTAGGAGGGTGTGTGTGTGTGCACGCGCGCACGCACGCAAACACACGCAGGAGAGATCTTATTGTATATGTTTGGGTGCTTTAATCTCCCAGTTAACTTCAGGGGAGCCCCTGAATTTATTCCTGCACAGAAAATGTCCTTGTGGTTGTAAAACGCCCTGCCTAAACCCTTGCAATGTGCTAGGGAGGCGAAGAACATGATTTGAATCTCTGCGATAGCAGATGACACAGGGCGGGAGTGGGGAGGGAGCTGGGTGTGCTCCACGTGGACGGGCACATGCATGGAGCCTGCAGAGTAGTGGCGCTAATCCTCCTCGAGGCGCATTGTTTACTCACACACGGCTGAGCAGTTTCTCCCCATGTAAACAAACACGCCTCCTGCCTCCTCAGCTTCCGACCTAGAATTCCAAACAAAGCAAAATCCAAACACCAGCCCTGAAATATATTTTATTTTGAGATGCATTCAGGCAAACCTATCTCCCTGCTCCTTCCACGTTCACCTTGGACCTCAAGGTGCCTTTCTATTTTTTTATTATTATTTTTTACTTTTGCAAAGAGAAACCATTCCGGGAAAGGTTAAGTGAGGACTAGCAATGTTCCTTTGTGCAGAACCCCCGTGCCTTTGAAAGTCCGCTCACACCAACCCCCACGCTCCTCCCTCACTCCCCCAGCCCCCTAGTTATTAAAAATGTAGACACCGCAGACTCCAGGGGTCAATATGCTGTTGTTTTGAACTTTAAACATGAATTTCCATCTCACTGACTGTTTGGTTATAATGAGATGTGCTGTGAGGGGACCTTTTCACTGCAAAACATGCATGAGTGAAGCCAGTTGATAGTAGAAACGCGGGGTGTAGTAGATACTCACATTCCCCCTCTCTTTCTCTCCCTCCCTCTCCCATCACATGTGCACATACTCCTAGAGCTGCTACGATCACGGATTTCTCCTGCTGAGCCATGAAATGTCAGATACGGTTAGCCATCTTAAAAGCAAACTTCCAACTCGCTTCATCTCCCCTGGGGTGGATTATTGAATCGCAGCATAAGGGCATAGGAAGCTCCCTGATTCTAAGCCAGGCCATAAGCTCATCTACCTCAGTGTTGTCCACACTGGCTGGCAGTGGCTCTCCAGGGGTTCAGGCAAGGTTCCTTCCAAGCCCTACCTAGAGATGCCACTGGGGACAGAACCAGGGACCTTCTCCGTACAGATCAGATGCTGTGCCACTGAGCTATGGACTTTCCCCAAAGAAGAGAATGAAGGGAAGGTTTTCCTATTCCTTGCGGGTTAATAGAAGCTTGAGATACCCCCATTCCACAATCACATGTTAGGGGTGAGGGAACACAAGAGGCAAAGGATCCAGTAGGGTTCTTTTTCCGTTATTTCACACTTTCGGATCAGAACGCAAATCCCCGTCTCTAGATTCTGTGATGCAGTTTCAGCGCACAAAATGTGCGTGAGAAAGTGGACAAAAATGCATTTCAAAGATGAATTCGCTGAAAAGTGAAGGTTTTGCTTTCTTTTCTTTCTTTAAAAAAAGGAGTATGAATAGTGCGATCAGAAGAAGTACAACATGTGTACTTATCTGAAGAAGTGTGCATGCACACGAAAGCTCATACCAAAATAGAAAACTTAGTTGGTCTTTAAGGTGCTGCAGGAAGGATTTTTTTTAATTTTGTTTCAACATGTGTACAGACTTACTGCACCAAAGAGGAGGGAATGGACCTATGATTGAGTACTATGATAGAAACAGGACAGACTTAGCTACTCAGTCCATCCCTAGCATCACCCAAAATCTGTCCTCCTGCAACCTATTAGCTCTCTTCATGCGCCCTCGGAAGGCACAAAACAAGTCTTTGCCCTCTTCTATGGAAGAGCCCTTCACGTTCTTGATAAAGCCGGGTTCTACCTCAGAAGCATGATTTTTCTAGGGCTTACTGGAAGCTGGGATCTTGTGTCTCTCTTCTGCTCTTGGGATCTTGTGTGTTCCTTCTGCTCTTGAACTCGTTTGCACAATGATATGTGCTTATGTGACACCAGGACTACAAAACCCATGATAAAGTGTGAGTGTGAGCTGAGTACAAATGCCAAAAATCTCCAGGGCCTATAACTGAAGTCAGCATTTGTAATCCTGCTCAGTGCAACTGAATGTCTGAAATCTGGGAGAGAGGGTGGCTTTCTTAAGAAAAATATCTTGCACTCAGCCAGGGAAATGGATTAGCGGACAGAATTTCTCAGGGGTTTTCCCGCTGCCTCCATATGAAATTGACTCATATTCACCACCACTGTTCCTTAAAATACTTTAGTGTGAAACGGCTGCAAGTCCCATTGACTTCAACAGAGGTAAATCAATTTACAACCTACAGCTTAAGTGGGTTGCAGAAGACTGGGCTGCAAATGACTCACCCCATCATATACCTTGAGCTTGAACCAAAAATAGAACTGTTAGAGACCCAGTTTTTGGGTCCTTTGTTCTCTCTGTTAGATGGCTTCCTTTCCTTTCCTTTTTTTTTTAAAACAGGGGGAGGTAGGATGGCGGTAGGTAAAAAGAGGAAGGTTGTGTCATGAGTGAGGATTTTCCAGTTTTACATATAGAACTCTTTTCTGACACTCCGGCTCCTGAGTCAGCAGTATGAGAGCAATAACTCCCCGTAATAAACGGCGCCAGAACACCAAGTTTGTGTGGGTAAATTTGGTTCTAAAGTGAGTGATGTGCTTCAGTGTAATCAGGCACAGTTGTTGTTTGAACACTGTAAAGTCTATGAAATATGGCCTCTCCGTTCTCTGCTACAGGAACGGGGTGGGGAGGAGAGAAAAAGCTAGAGGAAAGCGAGCAGTGAAGAATTCAAATATAAATTCTGTGTATTAAGCCACACTGATTGCTGAAATGGGGTGGGGGAGAATTGGGAGGAAGCGGGGTTCACGTATTTGCATGGATCACCCGCAAAGGCCATTTTGTACACTTATACTTAATTAGAAATTAAATCCCACCTCTTGCCCTAAGAGTCTTCACATTGGCTTTCAGCAAGAGGAAGATGCTAACATCTAATAATAATAATAATAATAATAATAATAATAATAATAATAATAATGCTACACCCAATATGCCAGCAAGTTTGGAAAACTCAGCAATGGCCAGAGGATTGGAGAAGATCAGTCTACATCCCAATTCCAAAGAAGGGCAGTGCCAAAGAATGCTGCAACTACCACACAATTGCGCTCATTTCACACGCTAGCAAGGTTATGCTTAAAATTCTACAAGGCAGGCTTAGGCAGTATGTGGACCGAGAACTCCCAGAAGTGCAAGCTGGATTTCGAAAGGGCAGAGGAACCAGAGACCAAATAGCAAACATGCGCTGGATTATGGAGAAAGCTAGAGAGTTCCAGAAAAACGTCTACTTCTGCTTCATTGACTATGCAAAAGCCTTTGACTGTGTCGACCACAGCAAACTATGGCAAGTTCTTAAAGAAATGGGAGTGCCTGATCACCTCATCTGTCTCCTGAGAAATCTCTATGTGGGACAAGAAGCTACAGTTAGAACTGGATATGGAACAACTGATTGGTTCAAAATTGGGAAAGGAGTACGACAAGGTTGTATATTGTCTCCCTGCTTATTTAACTTATATGCAGAATTCATCATGCGAAAGGCTGGACTAGATGAATCCCAAGCCGGAATTAAGATTGCTGGAAGAAATATCAACAACCTCAGATATGCAGATGACACAACCTTGATGGCAGAAAGCGAGGAGGAATTAAAGAACCTTTTAATGAGGGTGAAAGAGGAGAGCGCAAAATATGGTCTGAAGCTCAACATCAAAAAAACCAAGATCATGGCCACTGGTCCCATCACCTCCTGGCAAATAGAAGGGGAAGAAATGGAGGCAGTGAGAGATTTTACTTTCTTGGGTTCCTTGATCACTGCAGATGGTGACAGCAGTCACGAAATTAAAAGACGCCTGCTTCTTGGGAGAAAAGCAATGACAAACCTAGACAGCATCTTAAAAAGCAGAGACATCACCTTGCCGACAAAGGTCCGTATAGTTAAAGCTATGGTTTTCCCAGTAGTGATGTATGGAAGTGAGAGTTGGACCATAAAGAAGGCTGATCGCCGAAGAATTGATGCTTTTGAATTATGGTGCTGGAGGAGACTCTTGAGAGTCCCATGGACTTCAAGAAGATCAAACCTATCCATTCTTAAGGAAATCAGCCCTGAGTGCTCCCTGGAAGGACAGATCGTGAAGCTGAGGCTCCAATACTTTGGCCACCTCATGAGAAGAGAAGAATCCTTGGAAAAGACCCTGATGTTGGGAAAGATTGAGGGCACTAGGAGAAGGGGACGACAGAGGACAAGATGGTTGGACAGTGTTCTCGAAGCTACGAACATGAGTTTGACCAAACTGCGGGAGGCAGTGCAAGACAGGAGTGCCTGGCGTGCTCTGGTCCATGGGGTCACGAAGAGTCGGACACGACTAAACGACTAAACAACAACAATAATAATAATAATATCCGCCATCTGCCGGGGTTTCCCCAGCAGCTTCCAGCATGTATAACAACATAATAAAATTACAACCATTAAAAACTTCCCAGTGCAGGGCTGCCTTCATATGTCTTCTAAAAGTTGTGTAGTTCTTTATTTCTTTTATTATTTATTGAATTTATATACTACCCTATACCCGGGGGGTCTCAGGACGGTTCACAGAACAAAAACACAATATAAAACTGCAACATATATAATCAAAATAAAAAACTACAACCCAACCTACACCCCCCCCCCAAAAAAAAACACCCCACCACATTTGAAAAGGGCATAGGATGTCAATCAAATCAACCAAAGGCCTGGTTAAAAAGGAATGTTTTCGCCTGGCGCCTAAAAGTGTATAATGAAGATTCCAGGCAAACATTTCACAGATGGGGAACCACTTAATAATAATAATAATAATAATAATAATAATAATAATAATGCAATATTAGACAGCCACAAAACAGAAAATAAAAGCAACAGAGAACAAGCAAATAAAACAGATTGTAGGTAAAGTCTGGCTAAATACATCTCAAGATGGCCGCCGGGACCACATAACACTGGTCCTGAGAGATCTACACTGGCTCCCAGTACGTTTCCGAACACAATTCAAAGTGTTGGTACTGACCTTTAAAGCCCTAAACGGCCTCGGTCCTGTATACCTGAAGGAGCCCGGACACTGAGGTCCAGCACCGAGGGCCTTCTGGCGGTTCCCTTGTTGCGAGAAGCCAAGTTACAGGGAACCAGACAGAGGGCCTTCTCGGTAGTGGCACCCGTCCTGTGGAACGCTTTCCCAGCAGATGTCAAGGCAATAAGTAACTATTTTACTTTTAAAAGACAACTGAAGGCGGCCCTGTTTAGGGAAGTTTTTAATGTTTAATGCTGTACTGTTTTAATATTCGGTTGGAAGCCACCCAGAGTGGCTGGGGAAACCCAGCCAGATGGGCGGGGTATAAATAAATTATTATTATTATTATTATTATTATTATTATTATTATTATTATTAGATCCATCTTGTCCAGAAATTGGATTCCTACAAGCTGGACCTGACAGTGATACTGTTTCTGACAGTGGAGGCCAAACACAGCAACTATGCCTAGTAGGAACTCTTTATCTTCCAGAGTTTTGTCTAACTTTAAACAGTATCTTAAAAACTAACAGAAGGGTTTGTGCTATCATTACAAGATTTGGGAGACCAAGATGGACTTCACCTGCCATCAAAATAATAACAGGCTGCTTAATTTGGGGTATTAGCGGGGCATTCTCCGTGGCAGCCCCTTCATTCTACAGTTTTTAGCAAATGCTGAGAATCACATCTTTACCCTAGCTTCTGACACTTGAGATTAATATTTTCAGGACCCACCTTATTTCCGTAATTTTGATTGGCAGCTACTTGCCAGGATTCCAGGTCTCCCAGTAGATGGCAGGGATTGAATTTAGAACCTTCTTCATGCTAATGAGATATTCTGCTATTGACCTGTAGACCTTTCTCATATCCATGTGACTCTTGTGTCCTCGTTTGAATCTGCCCAAGGGGTGATTAGAGGAAGGAATGGCTCCAAATCTTAGCATCCTAGAGGCCGCTTGCAAATTCTAGTTTAGACAAGAGCAACAAAAATGATGAAGGGATCTGAGCCGATGAATTATGGGGAGAGATTTAAAAAACCAAATATGTATAGCTTGGCCAAACGATGGCTGAGGGAGTGATGATATCCATCTCCATATATCTGCAGGAGGTGTAAACTCCGAAGAGGGAGATGAAGTGCTTAGGAAAGTACAAAGGGAAATTTACTAGGTGTCGTAGAAGGAAATTAAGCAAAGGAAAATTTTGGCTGAATGTCAGGAAAACTTTCCTATGGGTGAGATTACAGTGATGGAAAACTACCGCTTAACATGTTAAAAGTGCTTGTTTAAATTGCAGCCCACTATTCTCCTCACATGATGACACCCTGCTATTAAGGAAGCAAAATTCCAGATTTTGCAGTTGTGAAAAATGGAAACTGAAAAGCCATTTTGACATCTTTTAGGGGGTTGAAAACCAACCCATGTTGACTCCCTGGATTATGTACACATTTTCCCCACCTCCCCAGTTCTGTCCATCAACATACTCAAAAGATATGGTGGTGATGTGTTGTAACTATTATGGGATGGAGTGAGCAGATAATGAATCTGACTTGTGCTAACTTCAACACACACAAAACTGTGTGTGTAAAAGGTTGTGTGCTTTGGTACTTAGCATATCAAAGATCATGGGCATTCCCTAATCTACTGAGCTGAAAGGATCCCTTCCTTGTATTTCACACACCTATCATAAATCTTAAAATGTCTCTTCATGGCGAGATTACTTTGGTAACACTTTTTCTATAGAGATCATTTCCAAGCAAATTGCAAATTCCCTAAACTAATGTGGTATTGGGACTGCGGGTCCCAATATTCAAATGTCTGAGCACTTCCACCCAGTATTTTTTAGTTAAAACAAGAAGTCTACCTCCCCACTTGTAGAAACTTAGCATTTCAGGAAGCAGGCCAGGTTAAAACGAAATAAAAAAATCCTTCCAGTAGCACCTTAGAGACCAACTAAGTTTGTCATAGGTATGAGCTTTTGTGTGCATGCACACTTCTTCAGATCTGAAGAAGTATCTGAAGAAGTGTGCATGCACACGAAAGCTCATACCTATGACAAACTTAGTTGGTCTCTAAGGTGCTACTGGAAGGATTTTTTTTTTATTTCGTTTTGACTGCGTCAGACCAACACGGCTACCTACCTGTAACCAGGCCAGGATAGAATGCTTGTAAGGCCAAGCAGTGATTTTCACACGGAGGGCCATCCTATCAGAAGCTTCTCCCACTTGAAACAAAATGGTGCAACCCAAAAGGAACGTGCCACATGATATTTCTGTAGGAACAGTTCTAGACTTCAGGCCTCTTCTTTCCATTCTGCCATGCTTCACCCACAGTCCTGAACCTGATTCCACCCCCCTCTCTGCCAGGTCTTAATGGACTTGCCCTAATCGTGCAAATGCCATTACTTACCTCTGATGGCTGCTTCAGATTTCGAGTGTGGACCTATCTTTGCAAACAAGACCTGGCCTATGGAAGCCACCATTGGCTGTTGAGCATCTGTCCTGTCAGAAGCTGATGGTTTTCTTTGTGTAGTGTGTGACATGGCCCTCGCACTTCCTCGTATGCGTGGCTTGCGACTGCACTGTGACCCCATTCTTTCATTTAAAATTAAGGAAGTGTGCTCTTTTGTCCTCTAACAGCATTCTTCCCCGCAACCCCGCTCCGCAAAATCAGGAGGCCAGTGAAGTCCAAGGAAATCTCTCTCCTGCAAGACATCATTGGGCAGTTGGATCAAGGCCTTGAAGGGCCCTGTGATCCTTCCTCGAGCTCCTCAGAAAGAGAAGCGTTGCTCGCCCATTGAGACAAAAGCGGCTTCATCTAATGTGATTGGACACAAAAGCATTGTCAGATGTGTAAATGCAAATTTAATGAGTACCAAGGAGGGAAGGGAGGTGGCGGCTGGTGAGAGAAACTTCCAAATCAATGCAAAAATATTCGGCGCTGCAGTCATTTTGATTAAAAAAGAACACAGAGAGAGGAGGCCACTTGAAATAAGCAAAAAGGGGGGGAAAGAGCTAATGGGAATCTCATCCATTATTTAATCTGTTCCTTATCTGAAATGTACAAAAACTGGAATCTACTATGGTGTGTGTGTTGTTCTCTTTGTGCAAAAGCAACCAGAGCAAGGGGCAGCAATTTCACTTAATATATTAAATCCAGTGTCAGGCTCAGAGCCAGATTAATAACCCCAGCTAGCCAGAAAATCCCTATATATACAGTGGTACCTCGGGTTACAGACGCCTCAGGTTACAGACTCCGCTAAACCCAGAAATAGTACCTCGGGTTAAGAACTTTGCTTCAGGATGAGAACAGAAATCGCGTGGTAGCAGCAGGAGGCCCCATTAGCTAGAGTGGTACCTTGGGTTAAGAACAGTTTCAGGTTAAGAATGGACCTCCAGAATGAATTAAGTTCTTAACCCGAGGTACCACTGTGAGTGTGTGTGTGTGTGTGTGTGTGTGTGTGTGTAATGTTTCTGGCTTCATGTGTTATGTGGTTTGATTCATAAGTATCCCCACTGTTGGGCATATAAATAATAAACATAGCATAACTCAAGGACAAGCTAGGGATGGGATGGGAAGGAGTGAGAGAGAAGGATCTCCTCAGATTCCTCAGCGCTGCTCTTGGTACAGGAAGGGGGTAGGAACCGGGGTGGGGGTGGAATTTGCTCAGGCTGCTCTTCACAGCAGGCGGAACGGATTTGAGATTCCCAAATTTGCCTGCAGGTTAGAACACAACTTTCAGTGGGATTACCCACTTCTCCTGATTGTGTGGTGCAGTTTGAGTCCCAAAGAGTATAAGCAAAAATAAATATGCAGATTATAGTGGAAACTGCATTTGGGAGGAAATTCATATTCTACGGCAAAACAGTGCACCTAGCATGTAGCTAGCCATGATGGGTATTGTCAGGGGGTCTCCTTACAGAGAGCCCCCACCCATCATTTTCACCAACTCATCACCCAGCGTCAATACCAGTAGCAAGTCAGAGGAGAGGAATGAGGAAGCGAGCAGAGTGGAGTGGAGAGAGGGCTGTCGTATCTACAGAGCCCTTGCACCACTCTGAGGGAGAGCTAGGGGAGGAGGAGCTGAGACAGCCATCGGACACAGGGCGGCCGTCCCGTCCCCCCCCCCCCGACGCCTGAATTGAGGCGTGCTACCACCCGTAGGGCAAGGGGGTGGCGTTTTGGGGTCCCCAGGCTCTTATGCTGGGCAAAGACCAGGAAGAAGCCATTGCGAGGTTCTGATACAGACTGAGCAGTCATGTTTCCCGATACTCTTGCACTGTAAGTAGCATGCACAATAAAACTCTGAAAGACATGACAGAGTGGAGCGTCTTTACTCATGAGTAGCCGCAACCTTCTCTGACAGGTATGTTCTACCTCTGCTTTGAAGGCAGCTGCTAAGACTCAAAAGTGGGAAGGTGTTTTTGCGCTCAGGTCCCGGGTTTCCCCTAAGCACCTGGTTGGCTATTGTGAGAATAGTTTGCTGAAGTAGATGGGCAATTGGCCTAATGTAGCAGTCTATTCTGATGTTATTTTGTTCCTCTCTTATTATTTCCATCTGGTTGGCCAATGTGAGAACAGGATGCTGGAGTAGAGGAGTCTGGCTTGAACCAGATTGTTGCTTCTTGTTTTGTATTATTGGGGAAATGGGTGTGAAAGAAACATCTCTCCATGTTTGTTTCTAAGAAGCTATTTCAACAACTTTTCTGGCTTGGGAAAATGAGTCACACGAGTACGCACACCCAATCAGATACACAGACATAGCACCGTCCAAAACGTTGGTCCCCAGGTCCATCTTTACTCAACAGATTCTGCTGCTGAGTCACCACTATTAATGCCAGCTGGTTTCCTCTCTGCCAAAGTGGCAGCGATGAGGGGGCCCATAGTATAAGTTGGAGTTGAATCTGATTGGGGGTGTGGACCCATTTGCTGCTCCGAGGAGGAGGTTGCTGAAGACAGCAGCAGAAAAGGTCTGGGGGAAAGATGGCTCTGTGTTTGATCACACCCACTCACCAGTGCAAATGACTGGGGAGTGTGTGCAGGCCCGTCATAGCCATAGAGGCTAGTGGCGCAGAGAACCACGGCGCCGGGCGCTGGAGGGCGCTGGAAGGGCGCCAAGTGAGCGCAGGGTTCCGCCGATTTGGCCAGGACTGCGCTCCACTAGCTGAGAGGCTGCGCCGCGTCTCTCTCCTTCTCTGAGGACTCCACGCTGCGCCTCCTTCTCGTTTCCCCAGCGCTGGGTTCCGCTCAGTCGAACTTCGCCACCAGCACGCACACAGTGCCCAAGCAGCTCTTGCTGGTCCCGCGGTGTGTGCGCTGGTGGCAAAGCTTGACTGAGCGGAACCCAGCGCTGGAGAAACGAGAAGGAGGCGCCGCGCGGAGTCCTCGGAGGTGGCCTCCCGCTGCTGCCGCGGTCTGCTTGGCACTCCCAGGCCATTGGAGAGGCTCTGGGGGGGGGGCGCTGGAGGGACCTAGCGCCAGGGCGCTGGATGGGCTTAAGACGGCCCTGAGTGTGTGCTATTTGGTGAGCAACTCTCCCCCTCCTCTGCTGAAAATGTATATACTGAGCCCCAAATATGCAAACTACACATATTGGGCTTAGCTCTGCACCCAAACCTCAGTTTGCTACGTACCTCCCTCCGACATGCTTTTACGGATTGCACAATGGCAGATCAGCAATGTACAACCCATCAAATAAAAAGAATGCATGGCTGAGGGTGCCTCTTTGTTCCCTGATTTGCCTAATCTAGTTACAGAAGCGAGTCCCCCCCCCTTTTTCTTTCTTTCTGGTGGCTGCTTTCGGGACCTCTTCTTTTCTCTCCTGCACATGCGCATGCGCACGTACTTATGAATTCATCATCTGTCATTTTTCATTAAGCTGGTTAAAAGAGACGTTTTGAAAAGCTCAGAGTTTCCGAGAGCAGCCATGTGTACTCTGTTGGAAGTAAATGAAAGCTAATTGGGGGGGAAAAGTCATGCTGGACACTGGGACAAGATGCACCCTTTAAATGCAGATTATTGACCTGTGAAGAATGTATTGAGCAGAGCAGGGGGGACCTCGGTGGATTTGCTTTGTGGCTGTGGCTAAGTGGCTGATCCTGAGACAGCAGCAGAACCAGGGGGCATTTTTACACATTACAAAACTGACCCCCCTGGACCAGAAAAGGAATGCCATCTACTGGGTCAGGTGATTGTTCCATCTTAACCAGTGGCAGCAACCTAGCAGTTCGAAAGCACGTCAAAGTAGATAAATAGGGGGAAGGTAAATGGCGTTTCCGTGTGCTGCTCTGGTTCGCCAGAAGCGGCTTTGTCATGCTGGCCACATGACCTGGAAGCTGTACGCCGGCTCCCTCGGCCAATAATGCGAGATGAGCGCGCAACCCCAGACCCGTGACCGACTGGACCTAATGGTCCCTTCATAAGGCATCGTTTCCAGGCCTTTGGCCATCCCTCTATCATAACACTAGAGCTCATGGGCTTCCAATGAAGCTAAATGTTCCATGGTTAAACTATGGAACTCCCTGCCACAAGAGGCAGTGATGGCCACCAACTGAGATGGCTTTCAAAGAGGATTGGACAAATTCATGGAGGAGAGGGCTGTTGGTGGCTACTAACCATGATGGCTCTGCTCTGCTTCCATAGTCAGAGGAAACAATTCTTTTGAATATCAGTTGCTAAAAACTGCAGGAAGGGAGAGTGCTTTTGGGATGTGCTCCTCCATGGGGGTTTCCCACAGGCATCTTGTTGGCCCCTATGAAAACAAGATGTTGGGTCATTGGCCTGATCCAGCAGGCTCCTCTTGTGTTCTTTACTAAAGTTCCCAGGAGTCTCCATGGGTATCAAAGTGGTGTAAAGTGCTTTAAATGGATGTTATCTTGGGGGTGGGGGTGGGGGGTGATGGCCAGCTCATTGCTTGCTCCAGCTGGACTTTCACCTCTGCAGAGCAACCTACCATCAAATGCCCTGTGAGAAGGAACCCCCCAAAACTGCTTTTCAATGTAGTCATACCTTGGATGCCGAACGCCTTGGTACTTGTACGTTTTGGCTCCCGAATACCGAAAACCCAGAAGTGATTCTTCTGGTTTGTGAGTGTTCTTTGGAACCTGAATGTCCGACGGGCTTCTGTGGCTTCCGATTGGCTGTAGGAGCTTCCTGCAGCCAATCAGAAGCCACACTTTGGTTTCCAAATGTTTTGGAAGTTGGACAGACTTCCGGAACGGATTCCGTTCCACTTCCAAGGTACAACTGTATTCCATTTTTGTTTTATTTTTTTAATCACATTGCATGTTACTTGTAGGCTGCTTTGGTAGGATTTATATCCTTCCCCAAAGGATTAAAAGGTCATTTGCTCACATCTCAAACTGAGGCTTGCTTAAGATGATCACATAATGAGGAAAAACCTAGGTCATCAAATGAGGTGAGACTGGATCCAGAAATCTTCTGGACCAGAGCGCTTTCTTAACTGCAACTCTGGAGCCACAAGACCTCATTTGTCTTTTTTTGGGGGGGGGGGTGAGCATGCCCCTCTCTTTGTTCAGACAAGCTCCTTTTGGAAACCAAGATAAATTGATACATTTGGCATGTGCCAGTTTATGAGCATCGACACAGCTGCAGTGGTATAGCTAAATCAATTTTAAATCATACCCTCCGTTAAATCAATGGAATTTGACGTGGAAGAAGGCCTCCTGAGAGGCACAACTTGTGTTCCTTGGGGAAACGAAGCTCATTAGTCTTCTATAGTCAACAGATTTCATCCACACACTCTAGGACAGCTTTTTAAAGCTTGTTTAATGGGCTTAAGATACTATTAAAATGCTTGTTGAAAAGTGTATTTTAAAAATAATAATAATGGAAAATTCATATATCATTTGCTTCTGCTTCTTTGGGGCTGAACATAACACCCCCAAACATTGACTTTTCAGGCTCAAGCCTAAGGATGGGGGGCAATTTTGGTTCTATTCGCATTTCAAGGCAAATCTGGCTCATTTTCACTTTTCGAAACAATAGCTCAACTTAAACACAGGCATCCTTTGAAATTTGCAGTGTGCTTCCCCTGCCGAGTGACGTGTACAGAAATTATATACCAGGGTAAAGTGAGCATAAAATGCATCTATTGGTGCAAATAGCACTTGGGGAAACTGATTAGCAAAAATGTGTGCATATTGGAAAATCGCATGCAGATTTGGGTATGCGAGTTTCACACTAAAATGCTGGTTTTCATGATGGCATTTTTTTTTAATGCAAACTGATGTGGACTGGATTTAAAATAGGAAGAATCAGAAACACAGAAAAACTGAAATGGACAGATAAATCCTTCTGGAGCCCATGATGTCTAAAAGCCAGAACCTGCCATTGGAGGTTTGATCTGGACACATCCTAAGATGGACATCCTAAGGTGGTTAAGGAACTCAGTTGGGGAGTTGCCTGGTCCAAGTCTTTCTTTAATGAGAGAGAATCCTTAGAAAAGAGAGCAAATGGGGCAGGAGGGAGTCATAGTTATCCATCCACCATGAGCCCCTGGATAGCAGACTTACCTGTTAGGGATAGATGTGCTGTGTCTCTGTTTAAATTATTGCAATTATTTCTACATTTTCATCTGTTCCTGCCTGCATTCTGTTATTCATACAAATCAGCACATGCAGATATGTGTAACCTCTGATCCTCTTTTGGGATGACGTATTCATTTTTTCAGAGAGAGAGAGGTTGGTGGCCAAATGTCCCTCCTAATACAATATAGACTGTCAGTCAGACTTCTGATCAGCAATCAGAAGCTACCTGAGGTACATAGAATCATAGAATCATAGAGTTGGAAGAGACCACAAGGGCCATCCAGTCCAACCCCCTGCCAAGCAGGAAACACCATCAAAGCATTCTGACAGATGGCTGTCAAGCCTCTGCTTAAAGACCTCCAAAGAAGGAGACTCCACCACACTCCTTGGTAGCAAATTCCACTGTCGAACAGCTCTTACTGTCAGGAAGCTCTTCCTAATGTTTAGGTGGGATCTTCTTTCTTGTAGTTTGAATCCATTGCTCCGTGTCCGCTTCTCTGGAGCAGCAGAAAACAACCTTTCTCCCTCCTCTATATGGCATCCTTTAATATATTTGAACATGGCTATCATATCACCCCTTAACCTTCTCTTCTCCAGGCTAAACATGCCCAGCTCCCTAAGCCATTCCTCATAAGGCATCGTTTCCAGGCCTTTGACCATTTTGGTTGCCCTACATGCTTCAGGAGATCACTTGCTGAGCTCAGGTGCCATCAGATTCTGATGAAAACGGTGGGCATTCTTTGAGCTTCCCTCCCTCCTTCCAGCTCTCTGTTAATTTGTTAGAATATGCAGAACCAACAGGGAAACCAGAAGGTGGAGCAAGTGGTTTGTTCCCCTCCATGTCTGGAGTGGAACCATGTCCTGGCGTTGGCAGAAGTGAGCAGCCATTTAAATTTCCCAGCATGCCCAGGGAGCAATGCGACATGAGTGGCGTTGTGAGAAATTAAATGGCCGCCTGTAGAATCTGCCAAGTAGACCCAGGAGCTTGCTGGAGGGAGATTCAGATCAGACCTGGAGCCGGTGAAGGCACAGGAAACCATGTGTCGAGTCCCAGGCCCAGGCCAACGTTTGGCACTTAGTGGGTCCCAGAAGCTGCTCTTGGGTGCCTGATTCTAGGCTTGTTTAAAAGCCTGCAGTCCCTCTTGGTATTTCCTAGGATGAGGTGCCCTCCTTCCTGCCATGTCAGTGTTTTCCCTCTACCACATGGCTGCTTTCTTTGCTCCTCTCTCTCTCTCTCTCTCTCTCTCTCTCTCTCCCCTCCTCTCCCCACCATTCCTCCCAATAATGCTTCCTCAGCAAAGTTGGCTGGATGTGGGGTGGGAATAGGTTGTGGCCTGGATGACAGATGCTTAGGAAATTAGAGGTGGAAACAGCCGAGTCAGGGACCAAATTATTTGTAATCCCAGGATCGTCTTTAGTTCAATAATCACCGTAAGACCCGCTAAGTCTGGAAATGAAGCCTGAGGGAGAAAGAAGTTAAGGAAATCTGTTCGACTTCTTAAAAGTGCTCACAAGAAAGATTCTCTCTTGCTCCCCACCCCCACCCCAGCCTGCAACTTCCCAGTGAAAGGCAGGCAATTAGATGAAAAATGGCCCATCTTCTTTTCCTTACCTGCCTACCTTGGGCACCTCAAATTGACCTCTCCATTATATCCCACGATCGGTGGAGCATGACACCGATTTCAAGGCGGCCACAGAGGAAACCAATTTAGGTTTGGGCTGCCTTGACAGGAGCAGGCCTGTCAAACCTGGGATTTGGCCTTACTGGGATTTGGTCCATGATATTATTGCAGAGAAGTTGATAAAATGTGGGCTGAATGAGGCGGATTTGCAGCTGCTCAACTAACTGAACCCAAAGAGTGCTCCCTAATGGTTCCTAGTAGCCATCCTGTGGAAAGTGACAAGGTTCTGTCCTGGGCCCGTTGTTGTTCAATGCCTTTAAAAAAACAACTTGGTTGAAGGAATTGAGGGAATGCACATCAATTTTGCAGGTGACATCAAACTGGGAGGAGTAGCTTATGTCAGAGAATCGGGATTCCGGATGATTTTAATGGATTGGAGAGCTGGGCCCAAAGTAACGAAGTGAATTTCAACAGGGACAAATGTAAAGTTCTGCACTTAGAACCAGCTGCACAAATATAAGATGAGAGGCACCTGGCTTGCCAATAGTGCATGTGAAAAGGATTTAGGGGGTCTTAGTGGGCCACAAGCCAAACATGAGTCAACAGTGTGATGCTGCTGCAGTGTGTGTGTGTGTGTATATATCTAATGTTATTCTAGGTTGGATCAACAGAATTCAAGGGAAGTAATAGTAGCAATCTATTCTGCTGTTGTCAGACCACATCTGGAATACTGTGTCCAATTCTGGACACCACAGTTTTAGAAGGATGTTGACAAGCTGGAATGTGTGCAAGCAGAGGAGGGCAACCAAAGTGAACACGGGTCTGGAAACCAAGCCTTATAAAGAATGGTTGAGGAAGTTGGGGTGTGATATGCTTAGCATGGAAAGGAGGAGATTGACAGGAGATATGTCTCTAAAGGGCTGTCACTTAGAAGATGGAGCAAGCTATTTTTTTTTCTCCTGCTCCGTAGGGCAGGACCCAAACCAATGGATTCAATTTACAACAAATTAGATTTTGACTAAACATCAGGAATAACTTTATGGTGGTAAGAGCTGTTCGACAGTGGAATGAACTGCCTTGGAAGGTGATGGACTCTCCTTCTGTCGGAGGTTTTTAAGCAGGGGTCCGATGGCCATCTGCCATCATGCTTTAGTTGAGATTGCTGCCTTGAAGGGGGTTGGACTAGATCACCCTTCAGGTCCCTTCGATCTCTGTGGCAAAAGTAGTAATGGCATCAGCTTCTGCCTGCCCTAACACATATTAATGCTACCCTGGGCATATTTGATGATACTCAGATACAGGGGGAAATGGGACGATATCCATGCCACTCCAAATGTCTTCTTTACCCACCTCTTGTTCATTACACCCTCCGTGATTTCCCCTTGTTTCTGTTTAGCCAATTTTGAGCTCTTCGTTAAATAGCCTTTAGCAGACACCAAGGGTGGGGGGGGATCTCGTACCCACTACTAAATTATTCACATTATTGCATCTCTGGGGGGAAAAGGGGGGGAAGGAAATCAATTTGGCCTAATTTCTATCAAAAAGCAAATATCATTAGATCACTTAAAATGTGGTTACTTCTGTGTGGATGTTGCCTGTATCTCAGTGTGTTTGAAATTAAACATGGATGTGAGTTTCCTGTAAGGCCATAAATCTCACCTCTTTGAGGACAGGGTATGTGAGGGGGAGGAATATTAAAATACAAAACATAGTCTTGTGGAACAGAGGACAGTTTTGCAATGTGACAGAAGGTTAAGGCTATCAGTGGCTACCATTTCCACTGTCAGAGGCAATACTCCTCTCGATGCCTGTTGCTGCTTGTGGGCTTCCAACAGGCATCTCGTTGGTCACCGGACTAGGTGGTCCACTGGCCTGATCCAGTGGGACTCTTCTCATGCCCTGTTGCTGCCAAAGGTGAAGAGGCAGGTGGAATGCACAAAACCCTTCCCACACACAAAAGCCGACTAGGCTGGCAGCTTCATCTTATTTCAGCACTGCGGCAGTGGACAGTCTGAGAAACACACACACACACACACACACACACACACAAACACACACACAACAAACAATGCTGTCCATCAGCACCTTCCTGCTTCTCTCTGCTCCTTGGTATCTGCTGTCCGAGGTAAAGGGACCCCTGAACGTTAGGTCCAGTTGCGGACGACTCTGGAATCATCTCGCTTTACTGGCCGAGGGAGCCGGTGTACAGCTTCCGGATCATGTGCCAGCATGACTATGCCGCTTCTGGCGAACCAGAGCAGCGCATGGAAGCGCTGTTTACCTTTCCACCAGATTTATCTACTTGCACTTTGATGTGCTTTTGAATGGCTAGGTGGGCAGGAGCTGGGACCGAGTAACAGGAGCTCACCCTGTCGCGGAGATTCGAACCACCGACCTTCTGATTGGCAAGTTCTAGGCCACCTTCAAAACATAATAATAAAGCAATAAAATAAAAAGCAGTAAAAAGCTACTATTTAAAACACCCATGGGAAGCTCGGTGTCCAACGACTGTGTTGACACTGGAATGGAGAAGGTGGGTTAAAAAGAACAGCTAATAGAAAATAGGATTTATCTGTGGTATATATAAAGAAGTATGTTCATGTGCCATTCAGTGTATGTGTCTGTTCCTTGGTATCATTTGCTATTATGGGCAAAGATGGGGCATGCTAAACTACTTGAGAATGGTCATCAGTGATGATTGACATGACCATCTCATCTGCCATCTCCTGACAATTTTCCAAACTTTGTATGGATTATTCTCTCTGCCAGCCATCTCAGCACACCAATTATGTGGCCCCATGGATAATATTCTGCAAGATTTGAGATGTCTTCAGAAAAGACCTTTTTTATTGCACTCAACCCTGGAACCTGTTTGGGGGCGGGGGAATCTAACATGTTTGGGGGTGAATAGTGGGCTGGTTTTTTTGGTATTGGGAAGTAGATTTTCTCTCTTCTTTTTTTAAGAAGAAAAGGGGGGGAAATCTCAATTTCCTTCACACTTGACTCACTCCTTAGATTGCTCTGAGATCTACAAAACAAGCCAAGTGTGAACACAGTTGATTGAACCATCACCGAATTAACATAAGCAGTGGATTTCTCGTTGAACTGTATTTTCTCCCATACTTCCAATAACTCAAAATCTGGGACAAAGTTCTGCTTAAATTTCCCATCTGAATCTCGCTATGGCTGTGAAATAACTTCGCCCCAAAGGAGTGAGTCTTCCAAAGTAACAGGAAGCTTGAGAATTTAGGATTGTACAATGGTCACTCAATAAGCAGATCTATGTACTGGTTAAATTGGCACCAGGGTAGCTGTCTGTCCCACAAGGCATTCATTTTCTCCTTTTTGGAAAATGTATAAATATAAGAGCAATTAGTAAGTGATGTAGGGGGGGGGCTTGAAATATCACGTTCCCTCCCACTTTTCTTTCTTTGCTGGCTGTGAATTCCAAAAAAAAAAGGCTTCTTCTTCTTTTTCAGAGACATCAGTTCCATTATTACTTACAATAGATTTTGACTCCTGGCACCATCTGACAAATTTTGGAAAACCTGCGCAGGACTCTGTCTCCAGAGAGTTGTGCAATATTGCTCTGTCGCAATAAGAAAAGGAGCCAATTTGCTACGCTTAGACTATCTTGCAAATTGAGTGAAAAAATATTACTGGCCAACTGAAGAAAATAATGATCTGATAGGCGTAGTTCTTGGAGAGCTGTTACCTGCCATGCAAATGCCCAGTTAGAGTAGATGTCAATAATCACACGCTAGATGCAAGTTTCACAGAATGAATGTTTCATGTGAGAGAAGCTCATTCTGAAAGCCCCTTGTATGTGGAAAGCTAGCAAATAGCAGAGAGCTTCTGGCTTAATCTTGCCTCCTGATTTTCTACATGCAGTGAACCTTTGAAACACATGCTATTAAACAAGTGAACAGGGTCACGTGAATTGCATGAATGCAGTTAACATGCATTTTTTTGTTCCATAAATAGCAGTCATAGGTGGGCGGGAAAATGTGAGCAGCCTCGCAGCTGCAGGTGGTGAGGTGGTTGAATTAACTCTTTCACTACCACAGCACCCCACAAAAATTGCCTCCCTGTGGCCACTCCTAGTATACTTGCTGTTTAGTGCCAACTCAGGCTTCCCTTGAAAATCAAATAGCAGCTTCAAGGTCTGTGATACTGACACATTTTCTAGCGGTTTTGGTGCTGCATCGCTTAGGTGGCCATACCATGCCATAAAGTCCTATCCTACTTATTACTGATCTTCAAGAGAAGGAATTTCCCCTCCATGCATTATAAAAGTGAAGCAAGTACATAAGGCTGCACCATGTGCCTGCCTGCAAGTTTGGACTGGCTTTCAGGGACGGTTCAGAACTTTTATCATTTCCCCTGCATGTGGTAGCCCCTGGAGATACAGATATGCAAATACAGTAACTTCTGGGCCTTTTATCCTCCAATGTCAGCCATTTATTGCATGCATCTGGTAATACATTTTTCGCTCATACAAATCATCACTTGAAAGTGGAATTTGCAATTACCCAGTATTTTGGATCTTCATCATTCAAAGTTCTTCCCTTCATATGGCCATGGTTCCTTTGGAAGGAATTTTTAAAGTATGAACTCACCTAAAGTCATTGCCTCTTTTAGCTGCCTAACAACCCCAGATGCAGGGCCTTCTCCTTGCTCTGCATCAGGGCCAGTGAACCCGTGGCCCTCCCATCAGTCCCAACCAGCATGATCAATGGTCAGGGGTGATGAGAGCTGAAATCCAGTATCTTTTAGAGACCTAGAGGTTCCACACCCCAATTTACTCCATCAAGTTTCGGGTGTTAATTAAGAGAACGACCTCTATCTAAACAAATGAGAAGTTTTAGAAGGCTTTCGATCACAGATCACTAAGCTTGGGGCAGTCTAGCCACTCCTGAGAAATAAGTATTTTATAAGAGAGGCATTCTCCACAATTAACTTCTCTGGTGAAACTGATTTTGTTTAATTATTTATAATAATAAAAAACTGCAGGCCTCCAAAACTTGCCTGAAAAAAGGTGATTGCAGGACAAGGAAAGTTCCTCAACTTCTCTAAAACTTCAGCCTTTGTTATCTACAGGTGACAGTGAACACCACTCACAAAAAGTAACTTTGCAGTCGCTTACATGTATATGATGTTGATAGG
Source organism: Zootoca vivipara (assembly GCF_965207765.1). Taxonomy (NCBI): domain Eukaryota; kingdom Metazoa; phylum Chordata; class Lepidosauria; order Squamata; family Lacertidae; genus Zootoca; species Zootoca vivipara. The sequence goes on from NC_142593.1 coordinate 58,427,600, forward strand.
TTGGCAGTCATGAACTTTGGCTGACTTCCAGCAGATAGATGGACCAATGGTCTGGATTAGCTTCTTAGTATTCCTATGATCATGTGGGTCGCGTCTGGGAGGGCCAGCACATAAAACTAGAGAAAGGGTATAAAACAGAGTGTGATGGACAGCTGAGCTAGACCAGGTCAGAATTCCACCAGAGTGCTGGAGTGCTCTCTGATTGGCTACCAAGACAGTCACAATCAGAGGCAGTAATGCTTATCAAGAAGTTGCTTGAAACCACAGGAGGAGAGAGGGCGCTTGTGTTTTGGTTTTGCTTGCATCTTGTTGGCCATTGAGAACATGACGTTGGACTAGATGGGCCACTGGCCTGATCCAGCAGGCTCTCCTTATGTTCTTATCAGCATAGTAGCTGGGCGGTGGGTGGGATAGTGTTGTGTTTGCATGCTCTGTTCCCACCTTCCAAATGCTCAAGATTCTGCTTCACAAAGGAGTCTAGGCATGTACATGTACATGCCAAATGCACGTAGTAAACGATACCCTGTGAAACCTGAGGTTAAAAATTGCATGTAAACAGCATACATGTGTTCAAGTGGATACATGTGGGCCTCTACAATAAGTAGCCATTGACACAATGCAAATATGATGGCTTATCGAGAACCGGAGAGGACAGTTGCAAGCCCATGGTGGCATCCAACTCTCTTGCCTCCTTTCCAACTTTGGACATGCCTTTTGAACATGTAGGGAAATCCCACAATGAAGGCTAGGGTGTCTGGGGTTAGAGAAGCAGTTGCTCAGTTGCCAAAGCACCACAGCTCTAGATGAGAAATGCTGTGGGTCTACTGAACCTCGAACATCTCTGTTTCTCCTGCCCAGCAAGCTCAAGTGCTGTTAGTAACAAAGTTTCTGTTTGTGACATCTCTTACTAAAGTTTCACCAAGTTTATTTCCCATGTTCACCTCACCCTCATATTTACTCCTGCTGAGGCTCACCGAGATGGTCCACATTTTGGATCTAACTAAACTTTAAGGGTGCTTCTTTCAAAAGATGCTTTAGTGAAATCAATTTCTCTCTCTCTCTCTCTCTCTCTCTCTCTCTCTCTCTCTCTCTCTCTCTCTCTCTCTCTCTGCTGCCTGTAAATCAAGCCTTCACATGGACGATCCTATTTTTATTTTCTCAGCTGCCGACTTCTGGAAAAAGGGCTCGGTGGGGCAAAGTGGTGATAGAAAGGCCCAGCTCCGACCTCTTCACTTTCGGCAGAAGGTTATTGTCTTAAATAGAGCATCTAGCTTTGCAATTCCCTGTTTGATCCTTTGCAACTCTGGCTCAGACACCTGATATATAATTTCCATCCGCCGCCACCGCTGCCTGCCCCTCTTTGCGCACACCACCCCCCAACACTCCAACGCATTATAACAGGAACTAATTTTGTCTGGACTATTATTAGATCATGAGATCAGGGCCACATAGAGGTCGTAAAATGTTTCATTCTCTCCGAACGGCCATCGTGCCGCTATCAGGTGCCATAACGTGAGGTTTGCTTATTGTGCATATTGCTTAGAGTTGCAAATTGCCCATTACCCAGCTTAAACACCTGGCATTTACATCCATTATAACCCCGACGCCCCCCCTTTATGGCCTCCCAGGAGAGCCTTCCAATTGGTCAGAAGCGCAAATGAATGTTTTATGATTACGATGAATGATGTGCGGGGAATCTGTGGGAAGGGACGGTTTGCCTGGCACTCCGGAGTTTGCAGCCACCTCAAGCCCAGGACTTGCTCCCCCTGGGAGTTGTGGATGGGGTCTTTCCTGACTTAGTTACCTGGTGAACGGAAGGAACTGTTGAGTGTCTTAATTAAGTAGCCGGGAGATGGAGAGTGCCCAAGAAAGAAAATAGGATACATTTGATAGGGAGGGTGGTGGTGGGGATTTGATTCAGTTTGCGTATACAGGGAAACGTACCTAATACTTTTCAAAACAATGCACAAAGTGAAACACAGTCATCCTACAAAATGCACACACTTCTGTGCTGTTTTCTGGCCAAGGAATGTGCAGCGGAATGCATGTGCACGGAAATGCACATGTTAGTGAAAAGAATGCACAAAGTGCATTCTTTTGGAAGAAATTGCTGAGCAAAAACATATACCTTCGGCAAAACTGCATGCACAATGTGCATATTGGGAAAAATACACACACAGAGACACATCAGACTCACCCAATGTTTTTTTTCTGGGCGGATGCAGGGGTACACATACCCCTAAACATTTTGTGAATCTAAGTTTGGCCTCATTGAGGGGCTATATTTCAATATGAGTAGGGAAATGAGAGTATCCCTAAGCATTTTTTTTTAATAGATAGAAAGCACTGGACTCACCCATCCATAGTATTTGAGTATTCCGAATCGGAATTTGGCAAATATTATTTCAAAGCATTACCATTTTAATTTTGTCCTTTTCCCAGTAAGCTCACACTAACATACATGGGGTGCCAGAGTAGTCACCCAGAGGAGATCCACAAAGAGTTCAGGACTATCAAACCCAACAGATAAACTCAGGAACAATGATGAAGGAACTACAGGGTTCCTTCATCTCAGGTACCAAAGCTCAAGGACCTAACTCTCGGGCTGAAAGCCCATGAACTTTCAGCAACTACTGGCTCCAAATTTATGCAGGACTCCACAATTTTGTCCAACCTTTGAGAAAGAAAGGCGCTCCAGTGTTTCCACATACTAACTAATTTTGACCCAGGTTATTCACTCATGGAACCATTTAGAAAACTTTCTACCTCTGGTCAAGGCTGAGTTCACAGTCTTGGGGACAATAGCTATTAAATGTGACTGACACAAGAAATAAAAAAAAATCAGATCTGAAGTGCCATTTTCAGGCAGACCAAGATGCTCAAGTGATGTTTATCACTTGGAATTTTGTAACTGGCTATGGATACATGACCAAACATGTATGATTCATACCAGGTCTGAGCAGAGCACATTTGCAAAATGCAAAAAGATTTGGACCAAACTACTTCATTTAATTTCTTTTCATCCACAAATGACTACTGTAGATTGTATTGTGGGAGGGCAGGCTGGCTAGTTTTTGAGGGTTGTAATCTCAACATGGTGCTGGAGGAGACTCTTGAGAGTCCATTCTGCAGGAAATCATTCCTGTCCATTCTGCAGGAAATCAGCCCTGAGTGTTCACTGGAAGGACAGATCCTGAAGCTGAGGCTCCAATACTTTGGCCACCTCATGAGAAGAGAAGACTCCCGGTAAAAGACCCTGATGTTGGGAAAGATTGAGGGCACTAGGAGAAGGGGATGACAGAGAACGAGATGGTTGGACAGTGTTCTCGAAGCCACCAACACGAGTCTGACCAAACTGCGGGAGGCAGTGGAAGACAGGAGTGCCTGGCGTGCTCTGGTCCATGGGCTCACGAAAAGTCAGACACGGCTAAATGACTAAACAACAACAATCTCAACATTATGTTGTTATGCTTGCTTTCTAAGCAACACCTCTAGCTACCCCACAAGTTGACTTCAACGCTAACCGAATTAACCCTTAAAATGCAACCAGGATGATCCTTGCTGTTGTACTTCCAATAGTAATTACTTTCCCCCTTCAGAAAGCAGCTTTAGATACCAGTTCACAACATGTTGGTAAAAGTAATTGGAAGTCCTTTTGTAAGCACCTTTGCAATAGTTGAATAGGTTTAGCTACTGTTAAAAGTAACAACTTCTCCTGCCCAGCTCCCTGCAAGTTGATTTTTTTAAAAAAGGTTGAAATACTTATTTTATTATTGATTGATTGACTCCACATTTATTTTGTTCCCTGTGTGATTGGCAGTAGAAGGTTAGAACTATAAAACAGAACAATGTGTAAAATCTAAAACAGAATAAAGCACTGCAATATGAAACCAAAATGAAAACCAACAAATTGCAGCAGTGTGTGTGTGTGTGTGAATATGAAATGCTAAACCACTTCTTAAAAGTAGTTTAGGAGAATATCTAATACTGTAGTTCTTCACCTCTCTGCACGAAGACAAGAGTAAAGGTAGCAGCCGATCCCCTCTGGAGAGAATAGGTGAAACAAAAGGTTATTTTTACTATTACATTGCTATCCTGCCTCTCTGCAAAGGACCTGGAGGTGGCATGCATGATTCTCCCATTCCCCCATTTTATCATCACAACAACCCTGTGAGGCAGATTTAGTTGGTTGAAATTGATGGTTCAAGGTCACCCGAGTGAGCTTCACGGTTGAAGGAGGAATTGCTCTTTCCCTGACCCATGTCACATTTACATATGCTCAATTGCATATTTTTTATCCCCCCCCCCAAAAAAAAAAAATCTAGGCAAACAGATCACATTCAAATTTTATGAATTTTTCACACATTCCTCCCATAAAATAGACTTTTGTTTTCATACACTGCTAAGTGCATTTCCCCCTAAAATATGCATGTTGTAAGTACTTGATGCTTTGAAATGCATATTTGGGGAAACTGACTTCATTCCAAAACCTGTAGAAATGGTGTAAAACCTGATTGATGGTTGCCTTCCATCCAAGTTCATGACTGACAACTTGGGCTTGTTGGCTGCAAAGAGCAGACCAAACACATTTCTCCGGTGTCCCAAGGGGGTGGGAGAGAAGTTGCTTTTCTCCTTAACTAGATGGAAGGCAGAGCAGACAAGGCAAGGGCATTCCACTGGGGAAAACCACCCAAATAAACGGCTTTCTTTAACACACATTACCGCCCGGAAGACTCATTCCTCACATGCTGACAGGGCGCGGGATGGTGGAGCTGCAAGCAAAACATTAAAGGCCATTTGCTGCCCTCAATCTTGCAAGTCTTTTGGCACCAGGCATTCCCCCCCCCTCTATCTCTGCTTCTAAGCAGGTCCCCTCCTTCTGTTGGAATGACATCATCTCTCCTTGACGGAGGGCTTTGCAGCGTAAAGGGGCGGCCAAAGGCAACCTCTTCCTGTCCTTGCTGGCGTAGCTAGCTGTTTGCCTCCATCATAGGAGTTTTACATCCTCCTGCCTAGCAACTAGGGATACAAGAAGGCGTCACTTCCCCATTAACCATCGCTTCCATTCTTCTGCAGTTTGTCTTCTGCAAAAACAAAAACAACATGCTATTCAGCTCTCTGCCCACTGTGGCAAAATTAATTTGTCATTATGCTATTCCACCCCATTTATTCCATTGCAAGGAAATGCAAATAGGGTGGGGGGGCATGTAGTCAGTTACATATTGTTTGTGTACTGCCTATGAGATCCCCTTACCCATATGCACCCACACTACCTTTCTGCATTTGTAAGAGCTCAAACTTTTAATGTGGCAGTACCTGCCCTGTGGAACTCCTTGCCTATTGACACCAGGCACCCGCTTAAAACATTTGTGATTAGAAAAGTCTGTCCACATATTTAGGAAGTTGGTGAGAATTTCAATCTGTTTTTATTTAGCTTTTTGACTGTCTTACATTATTGTCGTTATTTCATTTCTAGCTGATAATTTTATTGTTTTATATTTTTTTGTATACCGCTATGAGGGTGGTTTTGTTCCGTTTCTTGCAGTCAAATGGCGTATCATAGAATTGTAGCATTGGAAGGGACCATGAAGTAAATGAATAAGTAAAAGCAATGGCAAAAACAGACTGTTTTCACTAGATTGACGCCTGTTCCAGGCACGGGACAAATAAGCAAATATCGGCGATTTCTCCTCCTGTTTCCATTTCTGCCAGAATTCTCTCACATCCCACCTGGCGATATTGAAAGGTCACAAACGGGGCCACGTTCTTGCCTCAGTGTGTCCATCTTCACTATGACGTTCCAGGAAAGATAAATCTTTACAACACTCCATGAATGTATTATACTCACAACTCAGTGGATCGGGAAATGGAAACTCCCCCCCGCCACCTGAGGGCCACTTTTCCTTCTGGACAGTCTTTTAAGGGCCACATGCAGGTGACAAGAGGCAAACATGTATAGACTAATGAATGGAAATATTATTGTTAGGTGGAAACTTATAAGGTAGAAGTGAGGAGTGTGGGTTTATTTTTTTTGGGGGGGGAGGGCTTGCCTGTGCCTGGCCTAAAAGGAATCTGAATATTGCCTGGCATCCCCTCAGGACATTTCAGGGGAAGGAGATCTGCAAACCCCAAAAAATTCATGCTCGGAGTTCGTATCTCTGGGGAAGAGGGAGGGAGGGGAGACCCTTAACTTTTCAAGAGACTCGGTATATGCTGTGTGACCTAGGCCTAAAGGAGGCATTATGCAGGATACAGTCTCCCCTCACAATTTTGCACACCATCCTCAACAAAGTGCTACTGAATGTATTGGGGGCGGAGAGGACTCTGAGTCCCTCCCTCTCCAAACTGTCCCCTTTTGTTGCAACCTCCCCCCCCCCAAGACCCACTCCAAAATTTGGTGCAGTGCTACCGGTATGTCTAGGGTGATTGTGGCTGCAAATTTTTCATGGGAAATGTACTTTATGGACGAATCCCATTAATAACACGCCCACAGTTGCTACGCTGTCCTGTTCTTCCTTGTTGCTCTTAAGTGTGCGTAATTGTATGTGTGAATATATCCATATTGCCTTTCTCAGCAAAGCTCCCCCATTGCCTCCTCTGCTCAGCCCCCCCTCTTTCTTGCCCTCTTCCTGCCTCTGCCCAATCACAATGTGAATCTGCAAAAAGTTTAGCGATAATTAGCAGTGACCTCTGGCAGTTCTGTTCGCTCCCTGAATCCCGCTTGTCAGCGCAGCCTGTCAGACGGGCAGAGAAGAAATGAAGAATTCGAAGGCGAGGAGGCACAAGCTTGCAGATTTGGGGGTGGGGGTTGAGGCGAGGTGTCCCTACACTACAAACACATTGCTATTAAAGTGTCAGGGCGTTTTTTTTTGGGGGGGGGGTTGTTTTTGGTTTGCTGTGGCAGTTTGTGCAAAGAGTTTTATGGATCAGCAGATAACAGTAATTATCAAACAGGCTCCTCAGCTAAAGTTGAATCTAACCTTTTATCATTTCGAACCATGGTTCTCTTCCTCCTCCTCCATCCCTTCCCCCTTCTCTCTCTCTCTCTCTCTCTCTCTCTCTCTCTCTCTCTCTCCCTCTCTCAAAAAGCTAATGCATTAAATTTTCTTTGCTTGCTTGTTTGTTTAGTTTAGCAGCAAAGAGGAAATTAGACATCCACATAGCAAGATGGAGGCACGGAGTACTTGACCGAGGTGAAGGGGACGCTGGTATGGATAATAATTATAAACAAAGTAACAAATTGCTTTGTTAGGGTAAAGCCAAAGATCCATCTATTCTTACACTAAAGGCCATTCAGCACATTCCCTGGGGTGAAAAGGCTGGGTTGGCCTCGGAGCGTGCAAATTGAGGGGATCCAATCAGATACTTTTCATAAACACATCTCAGTGGCAAGGAGGAACGAGGGAGAAATTGGGATTCGATTTGCATTCTTATCGTTTGTGGGAATGTTCAGGGTGGCAGGAGAGGATATACTGTTTATTAATATTCTTCCTAACTTGCGTTAGCAAGTTTCTTTACTTAGCAGAGTGCGTTCCCCTTTACACAGCAGAAAACTAGTTGCAAACTTTTGTGAGTTTCTTAAGACAATACACAATTCAGTCTGGCTTGTCCAGATTGAAGTGTGTTCTAATATTAAGATCCCTTGTATCCCTCCTAAAAGAATAAAGACACCACAGTCTTATTCATAAGCAATAAAAAGAATATTTACTCATGATCAGACAGAGCGCAGTGTGATACCTGAAGGCAGGCTTAAGGTATAATAATAATAATAATAATAATAATAATAATAATAATAATAATAATAATACCCCACCCATCTGGCTAGGTTTCCCCAGCCACTCTGGGCAGCTTCCAACAGAAAATTGAAATAAATTAATCTATTAAACAATAAAAGCTTCCCTAAACAGGGCTGCCTTCAGATGTCTGCTAAAAATCTGGTAGTTGTTTTTCTCTTTGACATCTGATGGGAGGGCGTTCTGCAGGGCGGGCGCCACTACCGAGAAGGCCCTCTGCCTAGTTCCCTGCAACTTGGCTTCTTGCAATGAGGGAACCGTCAGAAGGCCCTCGGTGCTGGACCTCAGTGTCCGGGCAAAACTATGGAGGTGGAGGCGTTTAAAGTTGCAAACTTATACCGGTACTAAAAGGTTTATTCCATAAGGAAGCTGACCTGGGGGACTGTTGGGCTGGCAGCCTGCAGTTCATTCCAGGAAGTTTGCAGGACAAAAAGAAGATGGGAAAGAGCATGCCTTGGCCTTTTACCAGGTCTGGAAAGCTCACACCCACCCACTAGTCACATGCAAGGAAGGATGCTCCAGGCCAGGAGGAACAGGAAGTTTCGACTGGCTAGACCAAACATTCCCTTGCATGTACACTCTAGGAAAACAAGGAATGTTGTACTTGACTGCTCTCAAAGGATTATATCCTACATTATTATCAGAAGTAGTAATACCTCCCCATCTGACTGCGTTGCCTCAGCCACTCTGGGCAGTTTCCAACAAATATAAAAGCATAATAAAACACCAAGCATTAAAAACTTCCCTATATGGGCTACTAGCCATTGATAGCTTTGTCCTACATCCATCACTGATGCTGCCTTTGCAGATCCTGCACTGAGTAAGGAGTCACTTTCTCAGAGCCCTTCCCATTCCACAAACCTGTATTTAAGATATCTTCATTGTCATTCTCCCCTTGCGGGAACAACGAAATTACTCGGTTGCTACATCCACTCCGATAAAGCATTCCGCATAATCCCAAATTACAAAAACCTAATTAAAAACAGTAAATATAATACAAAATAACAAGTAAAATAAGATGACTTCAAAGTCCAGGCTTTCCATTTAAGGCCAGAATCGCTCTAGAGAAGAAACTGTTCCTGAGAAGGCTCGTTCTTGCCTGCATTGTTCTATATCTCCGTCCCGATGGCAGGAGCTGAAAGAAATGGTGACCAGGGTGCGTTGGGTCTCTTGATATGTCTAGTGCTTTTCTATGGCACCTGGTGGTGTAGATTTGTTCTAAGGTGGAGAGTGAGCAGCCAATAATGCTCTCTGCTGTTTTAATAATTCTACACAGCCCTGCTCTGTCCTGGGAAGTACAGCTTCCGTACCACACACATAAACCGTACGTGAGCACGCTCTGTATGGCACAGTGATAGAAGGCAAGCAGTAGCTTTTGTGGAAGATGGTTTTTCCTTAAGATTCTCAAAAAATACAGTCTCTGCTGTTTATGATGATCAGAGCCGGCTCTAGCATTAGGCAACCTGAGGCGGCCGAAGCCCCAAGGCAGCAGCTTCCCCAGGTGCCACACCTCTGGGACTGGCTGCAGTGGCATGGCATTTTGTGAGCGCCCAAGATCTTGTGCAGTTTTTTGTGAGGCAGTGGCAGGCGGGCAGGGAAGCGGTGCCAGCAGCCACAGGGATGGTGGCTGCGGCAGAAGCGTCAGGGAAGGCGAAGGTGGTACGTCCTGTTTTGCCTCATGTGGTAAAAAGGGATGCAATGGTTGGGATATTTCTGCACATAACCCATTCTTCCTTTCAACTGAAGGCCCCCTCTCAATTATTATCAAAACTCTTTGACTGCCTGTAAAAACCCTTTGAGATTTATCACATTCACGAGCATCTCAGGCCCTCGCTTTTGTTTGTGAACCTGGTCTCTGGGCCGCCGCCTAGAATAAATCTCCCTCGCAGCTCACTCTGGGTCAGGAGAGAAGCTGGTTAGAGGAGACACCAAAGCCAAACGAATTGTGTTATTAAGACATCTGTGGTGTCTAATAAAAAGCTACTGGGCAGGCGAGAGGTACAAATCATTATGAATCAATTTAGCCCCAGCCAACAAATACAGGGCATAATTCATGCTGGAGGATGAGTTAAGCACCAGCCTTTTCAAAAATATAGTGTCACGTCAAGGCTGTCTCCTAAGCCAGCTTGCCTTTCTGGAATTGCAGTATTTCATTGCCCGGGACACTGGGATGTGCTTATGGCACAGAAGTGGCAGCCAGAGTTGGGTCTGCAGATTTTGGGTGTCCAGATTATGAATGGGAAAGGCAGGGGGTCTCGGAGGTGGCCCTGCCAGGACAAAATTAAGGCATCTTCGTCTAGCACAGCAGGAGCAGAGGTCAATGCTTTGTATATACTGACTCAAGCCATCTAGCTCAGAACTCTGTACACGGATAAGGTTTCAGACAGGGAATTTTCCTGGTCCTACCTGTAGATGTTAGGGATTGAAAGGGGGACCTCCTGCATGCAACAGATGCATAGCTGCCAAGTTTTCCCTTTTCTCGTGAGGAAGCCTATTCAGCATAAGGGAAAATCCCTGTAAAAAAGGGATAACTTGGCAGCTATGAACAGATGCTGGACCACTGAGCAATGGCAAATCTTCAAAATTGCCTAGGAACACAGGGCACCTGTCAGTCCATTGATCCATCTAGCTCAGTATTGTCTCCACAGACTGGCAGCATCATTCTAATGCCATGGTAGTCATCCTCATCGGCACCAGAAATCCAGTTGTGTCCATGCACTGACCGGAGGCTTTTCAATCCAGCAGAGAATTCTTTGAGCAGAAAAGCAGGGAGCAGGGGCAGAGGAAGGGGAGGGGGTGTGGTCCACCCTGGGTGCTTTGGACTCAAGGGCTGCAATGTTGTGGCCCCTCTTGAAATGACCATTCTGTAAGATCGGACTCCCTCCGTGCAGACTGAAGGTGTAAATAGGTGAATGAAGCATATTTCTTAAAGCTACGGCCGTCTCCGCCATGCCTCAAGTCTCCAAAGGACCACAGAGCCTGGATGGGTGCCTGGAACCCCATGGGCTTTTGCCACCCCTCAGCAGAGAGACAGGGAGGCACCCAACTTTTTGTAACAATGCTGAGAGGAACACCTCCAACTTGGCCCGGTAGCAAATCGTCAACCAGGGCACGTTTCTGAGGACGGGTGCTACACGCCAACAGGGCCTTAGTCCTGCCAGTGACAGAGCCACAGCCTTCGTCCTCCACCATCTTCATCCTGCTGTCCGAAGGTCATGATGCAGCTGAGGAGACGTGGGTCTCATCCGCGGCTACGAGAAAGTCTTTGAGCCCCTGAAGTTGGCCGCGTGCTCTACTTTGAGGGCTTAATTAAGGTTGAAGTGGTGCTAAGACCCTGGAAGAGGTCCAAAGCTAATCTGTTTACTCTCCAGAGATGGACGTCTGTCTGTGTGTGTGTGTGTGTTTTGCCTCCGTTCTCAGTACAAGGCAGCGGCTCACTCTCTCCTCGCTGTTCGGAGGAAAGACCCAGGACAGAAAAGGCAAGGCGCAGAACCCAGAACTGCAGGTTGATATGACTGTGGCGGAAGGAAGAAGCCGTAGCCTCCCTTAATCACCAGAGTGGATTCTTGACATTTGAGGTCTGCACACGGGAGCCTCTTACAACCAGTGGATGTAAAATTAGAGATCAGACTAAGCTGTGGCTGGCGTTAGCATAGAGCCATGAGAGATTTGGAATTTTGGACAGTTCTAGTGAACTGCAAATGAGAAGAGGGGGTGGGTTTCTTTCTTATTATTTCTCCCCTAGATTGATTGATTTAAACCTAGTTTCAGTCCCAGTGACCTATTATTTGGAATTCTGGGCTCCCCATGTTGTTTTAAGGCCAACATTAGCTCAGGTATGGGGAAAAACTTGTTTCTCTCCACGGATGAGGGAGAAATTTAAGCCATGTCCAACACAAGCATTTAAAACACTCTTTTACCAGTTTAACAGCCATGGCTTCCTTCAAAGAATCATGGGAATTTTAGTTAGTTAAGGATGCTGAGAGCCCTTAACAGACCCCCATTGTCCTCACAGAACTACAATTCACAGTCTCCTGGGAAGAGGGGTTGATTTTTTAAACTAAATATGCAGTTTAACTTCAGTGGGGTTGTATGCAGCTCAGAGAAGATTCACTGAAATCAATGGATCTAAATTAGTGGCGGTCATTAATTTCAATGGGTCTACTCTGAGTAGGAGTGATACAACCCACAGTATCTGTGTGGTGAAAAAAAACACCCTCTGTACTGTAATTCTATTCTGGAAGCAACCATTTGTCATAATGGGCAGCGGCTTCCTGGGGAGTCATACAGAGGACATATGGAATCATAAAACGGTAGTGTTGGAATGGGTCCCAAGGGTCATCTAGTCCAACCCCCGACAATGCAGGATTCCTGCCCTCAGTGCCAGACACAATGACCCATTGCACCACAGGAATCTTATGGTAGTTATAAGGGCAGCCACACACCCCCCCCCCCTGGGTATAATGTCCTTGTAAGGCTAACAGTGACTTTGTGGGTGGAAAAAAGTACATGGGAGCAACCATCTTTTTCTCTGTACAATTCCCCACAAAGAGACTTTGTATGGCAGTATGCAGTCATTCCCTAGGAACATTTTAATTTGTTTCCCTCTCCCCCCCCTCGCCTAGTAACAATGAAGTTGCTAGCTGCTCCAAGCAACTGTAAAATGTTCAGTAATAATAATTTAAAAGGGGTAGTCCTCAGACCAGCTCTTAAATGCATAACAGTTGTCAGACCGGTACACATACTGAGTTTGCAGATTACAATGACAAATTCCAATCTGCGCGCACACACACACACACACAGGGGGGGTGGGGGGGGAGAGGCAAATGCGTTTGAAATAAAGCACACCTCTTTTGCAGTTTCCAAAACAAGGTGCAATCTGAAACACAAGCGCCCTTTGAATTCCACTCCTCCCAATTTTGCAACGGAGCTCTCCGGTCAAAAAATGCATATAGGAATGCATATATTATTGAAAATGACAGGCTCACCTTTCGCTATCCTTTGCTTCCAAATTTGAAGCAAACCAGAGTCCTGTGATATACTAAGACCTAAGTGGTTGAACAGGGGGCATAGGGGGGTCTTTCAGATAATCTGGTTCCAAATTGTTCACTTTCTCTTTCTTTCTTTAAAAATACTTTTTGTACTAGTTGCAAAACTGGGAGTGAATTTCAAAGCATGGCCGAGTGTGGGTTTGCATACTGACAAACACAAACACACATGCATACACCCTCCCTCACACATGACAAACCTTAAGGCTACAACAGTGACGGATTTACGTATAAGCTAAGCAACCTATAGCTTAGGGCCCCATGCTCTTGGGCCCCCCCAAAAAAATTTAAAGAAAAAAAAACTTGGATGTACATTTCCTAATTATAAGATAAAAAAAACACAAAAGATAAAACCTACATACAGCAACAGTGTTTTGTGTTGTGTAGGCTCCTATGATGTAAGTAATGGGCCCCCGCCTGCTAGCCGAAGGTTACCAGATTTTTTTCAATGAATCCAGGGACACTTTTCAAATTTTCCCTAAAATAGATAGATGATGGTGATAGCTAGCTTCTGATTCTGAGGTCAGTACAAATCATGACGATATGAGCGGATGATGCTCAATCACCTTAGCAAAGTTACATCGACCCTAACAAGGGGAGCGTGTGTGCGGCATGGCGGAGATTCTGCTGCTGTGCCGACAAACTTGGGCCTCAATTCTCCAAGTCTATCAGCCTGGTCCTTCCACAGGGACTGAATTCACTTAACAACAACAACAACAACAAAGTGCCGACTAATTCCTCTCCAATGCACATTTTGCAACAAGAGCAAAAGGCTTCCCCGCATCTCTCCACGCCCATTGATTAGTGGGGATTATCAAGCCATTCTGATTATCAGCATTGAGTTGCTTCAAGAACCATCAGAGGCGACGTTAAATTGATTAATCCAGTAAAGCTTCCCTTGTAATTACACACATCCCCTTTCAAATTACCCAACCACAAGTGTGCTGGATTTGACGGGAAGGGGTTAGGGCTCCATGTGTGTCTGCAGGAGCCTTCCCAAACCCTCGGAAATCAGAGTTCAGCAGGCAGAATCTCATTTGCAGGGCCTTTTTGTAAGTGTCCCCCCTCCCCTATGTTTCCTTGGCAATGTAAAGTCTGAACATGACAATTGCATGGTTGCAAATATGTGCATTTATGCACCCATCTCAGAGTGGCTTATTTTTTAAAAGTTTATGCCAGAAAGTGGACAGAGAAAAATATTGTTTCCTACCTCTCTCATAACACTAGTAATCATAGGCATCCAATGAAATGGAATGTTCTCAGATTGCATTTGACTTATCTCGCTTGTTGGAAGAACTCAGAGGCTGTGGAAAAGAATGAGGATTAACAGAGTGACTTATGGGAACCATCGGAAATGAATATGAGAAGCAGTAGAAGTATGAGATGATCAGATCCCCTCCGACCTCAGAGCATTGGTGAAGTCTCCCCGAAAAATGTATAATTTGGCATAAAATTTGGGTTGTTTAATTACTGAATAATTTGTATGATTCGGAATATATGATGTGATTTGAATGGAATGTTAAAAGGGAAAAATTAATAAATATTACAAAAAAGAATGTTCTCAGATTGCGGAAAGATTTAAAAAAGGGACTTCTTCACGCAGCACATAGTTAAACGACGGAACTTGCTCCCACAGAAGGCAGTGATGGCTGCCAGCCTAGATAGCTTTAAAAGAAGATTGTACAAATTTATTGAGGAAGAAGCTATCAGTGGCTACTAGTGTCAATGGCTATGCTCTGCCTGATCCAGAGGGCTATTCTTGTGTTCTTATGGCTGCTTGTTTGTTTGTTTGTTTTTGCTTGATGATAAATCAGTGTTTATAGAATGTATGAAAGGGTGCGCACCAACAAATGCATTTTAGAAAGGGACAAGATTAGGCATGGATGCAGAAAGCATTTTTTTAATTAATTCAAGAATCCTTGCGCTCCTTTCCACCACCCCCTTTCTTCCCGCCCAGAGTGGCCCTGCCCTCTGCCTGCCCGTCAGAGCCGGCAACAGCAGCCTCTCCTCCTCCTCATCTGCTCTCCAGCAGTTGCTACGAGCTGCCCAAGGGATGGGCCAGCAGCGGCGGACATGGAGAGGCAACAGGATGCTCCGTCACAGTTGCTTCTGATTCCCTCATGATTGACTTTTAGGAGGGCTCTGAAAACATCCCTTTCAGCATGTGATGGGTGAGAGATAACTGCTGCCGGCTACCCTGATATCACTGGCTGAATGTTTCATCTGTGTTTAAGAGGCTGCTCTTTTGAAATATTTTATATTCTTGATGGATTTGTCGCCTTGGGATCCGCTGGGAGGAAGGACGGGGTGTAAACAGAAATCATCATCCTCGGTCGTAGGCAACATATCCACTGGTGAGGGGCAATGGGAGCTGCAACCGTCGGTCTGGGTGCTAGTCTGGCTATTCCAGCCTTAGCAAGCCCCTGGCCCTGGTTGAGGAACAGAGGAGTTTGGTTGTCAGTTTTCTCTCCATTTCTAATCTGGAGGGTAGCAGAATTCTGGGCCAGATTTGGATAGAGTCGGGGTTATTGCGGCAGATGGGGAGGCCTCGCCTACTTCAATCCTTTCCGATGAGCGTAGAAGGTCCGGGGAATCTCTCTGCAGGCCTCCTGGTGAGCTTGGCTCACAAATAAAGGCCGACAACAGAGTGTGGTGCTTATGATAGGAAATGAAAGGCAAGGAGAGGAAAGGAGCCAGCAGGGGGGACACTTCACAACCGCTTTGAAAGGGGGGGAGAGATAAAATAACCAACATCTGATGTTTGAAATATAGAAACAAGCCTTTCTGGCATCTGGAAAAAGAGGGCTTTATTGTCTTGATAACAGAGGGTTTTATTTTTATTTTTATGTTTTGCTCCCTGGGTTTCTCAGACTCGGCTCCACCCGCTGTATCAAACACGAAGTTAAGATTTCTTGAGGGCTTCTCTTTTGAACGGAAGTGGATTCCCCCCCCCAGTTAAACCTGTCTGTGCAAGAACGAAAGAAGAGTGTTGTTGAAAGCAACGAGGAAGGAAGAAAGGCTTCGTTCATGTGGGACACATTTCTCTGAAACTTAAGCAATTCTCAGGTTGTCGGACTCAATATGAGCTTAGAACTTGCATGCATATGGAACTCTCTCTCTCTCTCTCTCTCTCTCTCTCTCTCTCTCTCTCTCTCTCTCTCTCTCTCTCTCTCTCTCTCTCTCTCTCTCAGTTATCTGAGTGCATCCCTCATCCCAGAATTTCCTTGCTTGTTAACAGAGGAAGGCTCATTCCACTTTCTCTGCTGGTCAGGGTCGATGGATGTTGTCGTCCAAAAATATCTGGAGAGCATCAGTTGGCCAAGGCTTAGCTAAACATGATCCTTGCAGGAGAAGACTCCACTCTCACTTTTGGATGGGGGTGAATTTGCCACACACACTCTGCCTTTAGTAAAATGGAAGGGATTATCTCAGAGATGAGATGTGGTTTAGCACATGGGCATTTGTTAAGGAGTGGCTGTCTGCCATTTTAAGCTGGCTCCACCCCAATTCCTTCTCTTGTTTCCTTGCAGAACTCTCCCTCCCTCCCTGCAAAGAGTGTTCTTTGCTAGTTACCTTTTGTAGGGACTGTGTACCGGTAGGATTTTCTGGGGGGTGTCCCTAACTGGCCTTTGAAACTCTGAGAAGATTTGGGGCAGATGAAAGGAAGTTCTCCTTCGTGTGGTGCATAGTTAAGCCATGGAACTCGCCCCTGCCAGAGGCCACTGACTTGGATGGCTTTAAAAGAGGATTGGATAAATTCATGGAGGAGAAGGGTATTGAAGAAGAGGGCAACCAAAATGGTCAAAGGCCTGGAAATGATGCCTTATGAGGAACGGCTTAGGGAGCTGGGTATGTTTAGCCTGGAGAAGAAGAGAAGGTTAAGGGGTGATATGATAGCCATGTTCAAATATATAAAAGGATGCCATATAGAGGAGGGAGAAAGGCTGTTTTCTGCTGCTCCAGAGAAGCGGACACGGAGCAATGGATTCAAACTACAAGAAAGAAGGTTCCACCTAAACATTCGGAAGATCTTCCTGAGATTAAGAGCTGTTCGGCAGTGGAATTTGCTGCCAAGGAGTGTGGTGGAGTCTCCTTCTTTGGAGGTCTTTAAGCAGAGGCTTGACAGCCATATGTCAGGAATGATTTGATGGTGTTTCCTGCTTGCCAGGGGGTTGGACTGGATGGCCCTTGTGGTCTCTTCCTACTCTATGATTCTATGTAGCATCCGGTTGGTGACTGTCAGAGCCAGATGATGAACTGGATGGGCCATTGGTGATTCCATGACTCTATGATAGTCACGATGACTATGCTCTGCCTGCACTGTTGGAGAAAGTGTGGCTCGGTTGTTGGCCTTTCAGACTCTGGGAAGATTCAGGACAGACAGAAGGAAGCATATGTACCAAGGTGACATCACACACACTAAGTCTTGACACTGTACATGTGATATCAGGATGTCGGAGGAGCTGTGGTGGAGCTGAGCCCAGCAGCAGCACGGTTTCAGAAGTTGGACATCTCCATCTCCTGCCACCAGCTGCTTCCAGCCTCTTTCCACTCCACAGCAGCACCAGGAGGAGCCACAACCATTGAGGCCATGCCATGCTCAGCTCTGTGCTTGGCCTCCTTAGGAGGCCTTTGGACTTTGGGGGGCTCGGCCTTCTCCTCCCCCAAAAGAGGGGGGGAATGGCTGAGCCCCTAGGAGGAGGCACCCCTGGAAGGAAGTCCTTCTGCATGCAATGTGTAGTTAAACCATGGGACTCAGATGCTGGGCATTATAAGTGGGGAGAGGTATTGGGGCATTCCGGTCCTGCTTGCATGCTTTGTAAGTAAGGGAGCGGGTGGCGCTGTGGTCTAAACCACTGAACCTCTTGGGATTGCTAATCAGAAGGTCGGTGGTTTGAATCCGTGTGACGGGGTGAGCTCCCATTGCTCTGTCCCAGCTTCTGCCAACCTAGCAGTTCAAAAGCACACCAGTGCATGTAGATAAATGGGTACCGCTGTGGCAGGAAGGTAAACGGCATTTCCATGCACTCTGGTTTCCATCACGGTCCTCTGTGTGCCAGTCGCAATTTAGTCCTGCTGGCCACATGACCCGGAAAGCTGTCTGTAGACAAACGCTGGCTCCCTTGGCCTGAAAAGTGAGATGAGCACCATACCCCATAGTCGCCTTTGACTGGACTTAACGGTCCAGGGGTTTTTACCTTACCTGCATGCTTCCCATTGGGGCATTGTGCGAACAGGATCCTGGAACAGAAGGACCTTTAGCCTGGTCCATTAGAGCTCACCTTACATTACCATGTCCCTGTCAAGGCAGCCTGAAGGTAACCACATCTGACCTATTTGTCGAGGCTTTTCTCTCTTAGTTATTTGAGTTTCACATCGGAGTTTTTTGCCCATCTTGGCATCTCTTACACTGACGGCACAAGAAGGAGGTCGGGAGCAAGGCCTCACCTCGCAGCTTCATGGTGGTGCGATGGAGACCACCGAAGAGGCAGGGTTAATCACCATGACGACAGCAGCTCCTAAGCATCTTCCTGCTTCCGCGTTTTTATTTTACTTCATTTTATCCTTCTTCTTTTTTGCCACCTCCACTGAATGTGTTGTGCTAATCTAATTTGTTCAGCTCGGCAACTAAACAAATAACCACGGAGTAGGCTGGTTGCTTTCATTCAGACATGTGGCGAAGGAGAGAGCATCGCAGAAATGATATTTCCTTTAGATATCTGATGAGGCAGAAAGGAGGAGCAGGGGAGGGGGGAGGAAGGAGAGCTAAATGGAAAGGGACTTTATAAGTACTGGCAGGTTATTATTGCAACACTGACTCGAATCATCTTGGATTCATCTGGTACTTGTGAAATCCTAATATGAACATCTTAACAGGATGCTAGCCTGGAAATACCTTGGCTTTGAGGCAGTAGCGAGAAGACAAAATCAGAGGCCTGCAAGTTTTTCTTTCGCCCCGTTCCTGGGAATAATGGTCTCCTTGCAAGTCTTGCCAATGCTCCCTTGCAAAATAATCCCCTCGAAAATCCACAATGGACTGGAGCTCATGGCTATGCAATGATGCTAAACGTTGGAAGATTCCGGACAGATAAATGAAGTGTTACTTCATGAGAGCATCCTTAAGCTGTGGAACTCGCTCCCACAATAGGCAGTAATGACCACTGACCTAGATGGTTTCACAAGAGGATTTGACAGATTCATGGCAGAGACTGCTGCACGCTCGGCCTCCACGGTCGGAGGCGGTGATGCTGGAAGCCGTAGGAGGAGTGAGGGCTCTTGTGAATCTTGCTTGCAGGTTTTCCAAAGGCATCTGGTTGGCTCCTGTGAGAACAGGATGCTGGACAAGAAAGGCCAATGGCCTAATCCAGCGAGCCCTTCTTGTTTACTTATGTTCTTATTGCTGCTTCCTTTTCTTGCTCTGGCTCCACCTCTTTTCTCTTGGACACGTCCCATTAAAAATTTCCACCTTTCATTGGATGCCAGGATTGGAGACCTGCCATACTTTCCATTCAGAATAGAGGCAGAAATAGCTTCTCTCCGAAAACGTGCGGCAGCATCTGATATAGGCATCTCTTACATTGTTGGGGTTGGTGGGTTCATGCACTTCAATATTTTGGTGAACATTACATAGGATTAGAGTCCTAGAAGATTTTCTCCAGTGAGGAGGAATAAAATTCAAGTTCTCTCTTCTTCTTCTTCACTGACACCCCTCCTTTAATCTTAACTAATTATAGTTCTACAAAATTGAATTTTAAAGGTTCGGTCCCTAAAGGGGCCGAGATGTAATTTGTTGTGGATATTAAATTGTATAAATATGGCGCATACGTGTATAACTCCCCGTGAAGAACAGCTGGCACTCATTTGAATCAGCAATAATTCAGATGTTTTAGGTGGAACCTGATAGCACCAGAGAAAATGGTAGCTGGTGAATTCATCTCCTGATGGTAAAAAAAAAAAAGTTTTTAAAAAAGTGGTTATTTTCCTCCTTCAACAAGATCACACAATTCTTTATTCTTTAGGCAAGCTTACTAGAGCTGAAAGTTTCCCAGTCAAAGCTCTTGTTTCAAATTTGGGATGTAGTGCAAAAATGGCCTCTTTAAAAAGGTGTGCTTTTTTTTTCCAGGAGAGGACATTTTTCGAAAGGTTTGTCAGTGTGGTGGGCTAACAATCACCACTGGGGAAGAGGTGACTTTTTAATCTCTTTTTGAAATAAAATAAGCAGCTAGTCCTCTCAGAGGTCACTGACTGATGGCCTCCGAACTCCATGCACTAGGTGTTGTTCTGGAGCAAATAATCGTAAAAAGTATGCTTAATGTGCATTATGTGGAGGTTTGTGTTTGCAGAATGTCTTGTTTTTCAGCGAACTGCAGAATGTGCTCGTGCAGCTAAGTGGCAAAAAGAGGGTGGGGTCTTTGTTTCAATGTTATGCTAATCGATGACTCATCCCTGAGAATCTGCATCTCTCTCAGAGAATCTGCCAGCATATTGGGAAAGCGAGTTGCTATCTGTATCTCAGAGAATAGTTCTTGGACTATATTAACAAAGAAGAACTTAAATGAAACTGGGCTGTGTTGCTCGCTGTTTTAGAGCAATGTGTTGATTTGTATTTGTAACATTTTTTTGTGTAACAAGTTAAAGACAATTTGAAGTAAAACTTGGGAACTCCTTTCTTGGTGTGGAGAGCTTACTGATTCATACTCTGCACATGGTCCAGATCAGGGAATTCTGCTCTTATAACTCTAACGATAATATGGTGTGAGGAAAAGATGGGTCTCCATCCAAAAAATATTCCCATGTGTGAACCATGTTGCTGCGGTGAAGTGTGCATAGGTGTACCAGCTCTGGTCCCCTTAAACACAACTCACCACATTATGGCTCAATCATTTCTTTTCAGAGGTGTGCAGAAAACACCCTAAAATTAATTTCAGCAGCAGCTAGGGGTGGGCGACCATGCTAATTCCAGTTTCGCTCAGAGTCTCAACCCCCCACCCCCACCCCAATCTTCTCCACATTTCCACATCAGTGTGCAAATTCCTTTAAGCTTAAATTTCTTTCAGCATTCATCAGCATTTTAGTGTGAATTTCTCACAGTACACATATTTTTGGAATGCAATTTTTCTTAATGCAATGCAATTTTGTATGCTATTTTCACTAATATATGCATTTTGATGGGCATGGCGTAGCAGGAGAGCTGCGCTTAAACCAGGCATCCCCAAACTTCAGCCCTCCAGATGTTTTGGACTACAATTCCCATCATCCCTGACCACTAGTCCTGATAGCTAGGGATCATGGGAGTTGTAGGCCAAAACATCTGGAGGGCCGCAGTTTGGGGATGCCTGGCTTAAACACTGAGAGAAGTGCAAATTCCCATGGATGGCTCTGTTTCAGATCATATATACTTTCAGAAAGTTTTGATTTGTTATGTTCAGCTTTCGATGCAAACTGAGTCGAATTTATCTCCTATCACTACCTGCAATCAGACAAAGAGGGGAGCAATCGTATGCATCAGGTGTGTTTGTTGGTGTGAGATATATAAATATGTTACCCTACTTTGTGTTAAGTAAGTTAAACAGCAAATAAGACTATCTTCTCACATCGGTCTCAGATCTTGCTGTGATACTGAGCAGAAATGACCTAAAGAATAATCCATTGTACTTTGCTCCCTGCTTGATAAGGGAAGGGGTGGTGGTGGAATAAAAAAATCTAATTATTTTATTTTATTTTGAGGAATCTTGTGTGTTTATCTTGGAGTTCTTAGTGGATCTCATGGGCTCCCTCTGGTGGTTGACAAGGCACATTGTGGAAGAAAGGAGGGAGTAAGGTGCTTTAAGGAACCAGCAAAGTCTAGGTGAGGACAGGCATAATTTCAACTATTTTGCATTTGCTTTCTGACCTTGGACACTTCCATTAATGGGCTTAGGCTATTAAAAGGAGAACAGGGGTAATCAGGTGTCACCCTTGGGAATCATTATTGGTTTCTATCAGTTTCTCATTTCCATAGCACCTTGCAAAAAATTAAAAATTTAATTTAATTTTTTTTAAAAAATCCTCATGTAGATTCATAAGAACCTAAGTGCAAATTTCACCTGGTCAGGATTCAACTGAGTTCTCTCAGCAGAAGCCCTGTGCAAGGACTTGCTTCCACTTGTACAATGAGATTTTGCCCCTGTCCTCCTCTGCACACACCACATGCCCTCCAAATTAGCTGGGGGGTTGTGCACAGGGAGACGTCAGGAAAAAACCCCAGAACAGCACACACAGCCATAGGAGAGGGGGGATTTTTGTGTCTGGCAATCCAAAATGCTTGCCCCAATAGATTGATCACCTTAGTGCAACCCTGAATTTCTAAGTACATAAGAAAGGCCAGCTGGATCAGGCCCGTGGCCCATCTAGTCCAGCATCCTGTTCTCCCGGTGACCAACAAGATGCCTGTGGGAAACCAAGAAGCAAGATTCGAGCCCAAGAGCAACTCTGATTGTGGACGGCAGAGTCAGGGGGAAGGGGTGCACCAGGAAAGCAAGGAGCAAACAGGCTTCAGAGAGGCTCACAAACTTATGAAGATTAAAAATAGAGACAAGGCAGAGATAAAGCAAAGGAGACAGAACCATAAGTGAGCAGATTTGAGATGCAGACAGGGAGACGAAGATGAGCCTGCCAGCAGCCTCTCCCTGCTTCCTTTTACAAAGGGCTGCCATAAGACGGGAGCCAAAAGAAGGAAGCAGACCTCAACCGCCACCTTCTTTCTCAGAGAGAATGTTGTCTGTGATTGCTGTCTTGCCAGCACCTTTTATCAAGCAAAGTGGACTCTCTGTGAACATCCCGTGATGCCAGAAAAGAACCTCAGACTCAGACTTAATAAGGTTGACCATCCAAAGGTACCATCAGCCCAGTATGTAACCTTTTGTGATGTGGTCGGGGGATGAATGATTGCGGTATCTAGGGAATAAGACACTATTAATGTTGTTTATTTGCAAATAGGATGATGGAAACCGCCTTCTTCTATGCTCAACCCCAAACGAAGAACATTATGTGAGCTCATCTGTCATATCATTATATCTGCGGGGTCTTTCTTTGGTCTGCAGTTTTATTTGTTTAATGGTGTTGCTGTTTGTAATAAAAAATTAGAAATGCAGCAGTCACGAAATTAAAAGACGCCTGCTTCTTGGGAGAAAAGCAATGACAAACCTAGACAGCATCTTAAAAAGCAGAGACATCACCTTGCCGACAAAGGTCTGTATAGTTAAAGCTATGGGTTTCCCAGTAGTGATGTATGGAAGTGAGAGCTGGACCATAAAGAAGGCTGATCGCCGAAGAAGTGATGCTTTTGAATTATGGTGCTGGAGGAGACTCTTGAGAGCCCCATGGACTGCAAGAAGATCGAACCTATCCATTCTGAAGGAAATCAGCCCTGAGTGCTCCCTGGAAGGACAGATCGTGAAGCTGAGGCTCCAATACTTTGGCCACCTCATGAGAAGAGAAGACCATAGCACGCCAGGCACTCCTGTCTTGCACTGCCTCCCGCAGTTTGGTCAAACTCATGTTCGTAGCTTCGAGAACACTGTCCAACCATCTCGTCCTCTGTCGTCCCCTTCTCCTAGTGCCCTCAATCTTTCCCAGCATCAGGGTCTTTTCCAAGGATTCTTCTCTTCTCTCCTACATTCTGTGAACTCATTGGAGGTCTGTGTATTCTAGCATTGCACCACAGGGAGAAAAACCGGTCTGTGTGTTCTAGAAACCTTTACCTATTCAGTATCTCCATTCTGTGCATGATTTTTAAACATCGATTGCGTTGCCCCTTCCTCTCCTTTCCTCCAAACAATCAAATCCCAAATGCTGTCACCTTTCTCCATAGTGGAGTCACATCATCCTTTGTGGCCTTTGTGGGATGGGGACGGGGAGGAGAGTATCTGCTCTCACCATCCCCTGGCGCTTCTCTTCTGCATGTGAGCCTTATCCTCTGCCTTCCGCCCCCTCCCTTTTCAACCCCCAGGCAGCCAAAGGGAAAAGCTTCAAAACTGGCAATGTCAGCGTGGGTTGAAAGGATGGATCACAGCCCGCGCCTCTCCCAGTGGGGGAAAGGAGTCTGCATTTTTAGTCCATTTACATAGGAGAGAGGAGAAAGAGAGAGGGGGAGAGATGACAGGATTCCTTTGGGGAGCTTGCCTGCCGAGGTGTTTCATGGCTTTGACTCACGCAGGGATGACGGGGACCCACCTGGCTCTCGGCTCTCCTCTCTGCAGCTGTGGAATCTGACTTCACAATTTCCACTCCCTAGCGACTCGCTTTGGTTCCAGTTTGAAAACTGAGAGGCTGACAGCAAGGAAGATCGGGCTGCGACTTGCTCACACTCAAAGGACCCACAAGGAGATAACTCCCCATTTTATTTCTGTTATACCACACACACACACACACACACACACACTTTTAATATAACTCAATTCCAATAAAAAAAAAGAATCAATTAAAACCTAGGAAAAATGGTTGCAGGGTTTGGGAAGGGGGAGTGCATTTGAAGATGTTTCAAACTTGACTTCAAAGATGCTTGCAGGAGCAGGAAGTGCCTCAGGAACAGGGAATGTATGAGCTCTCTTATCTAGGCATGCCTTGTTGACTACTTGGGGCAGGAGGGCCGAGAGAGGTGCAGACATCCTCTTGAATCCTATGAAGTGCAGGTGCCCATCGTTTGTGTTCACCTGCATCTTGCTCAAAGCAGGAGCAGGTTGGGGAAATAATGTGCAAAAGAGAAAGGGAATCATTTAAGATAAACCCTTAGAGTTTCCTCTACCGGGAAGTTTTTAACATTTGGCGTTTTATTGTGTTTTCATATTATGTTGGAAGCTACCCAGAGTAGCTGGGGAAACCCAGCCAGATTTGCAGGGTGTAAATAATAAAAGTATTATTATTATTATTATTATTATTATTATTATTATTATTATTATTAAGCTACCACACCCCACCAGTGCAAAAAATAATAATAATAAATCTGCTTGTGCAACAGGACCTGCCCCCTTCTTCTCTCTGCTCCCAGGACACCCTGAAGCCACTGGTGGAGGAACGGGAGGCGGGGGGAGCGCATTGCCCCCAGCACCATCGGGGAGGGGGGGTACCATCGCGCCTGCCCCTCGACACACACCGCATCCCCCTCACTGCACCAGGCACCATATCCCCATGGGTGGCACCCCACACCCCCAGGACCCACGTCACGCCCCTGGGACACATGCCACGCTCCCACGGGCAACGTGCCATGCGCCTGGAATGTGTGTCCCCCCCACAGGGTGGCATGCCACACCCCCAGGACATGTGTCACACCCCCGGGACACACCCCAGCCATGCCCCCGCCTGCTGCCCCCCCCAGTGTCAGAGCATGCAGCTTCGCCACTGACTGAACCCTCTCCATGTCTTTTCCAGAGGGCTGGGGGAACTCCTTGTACAGTTTTGGGGGGCTCCCTGGGGGGAGGAGAGGAGAGAGAGAGAGAGAGAGAGAGAGAGAGAGAGAGAGAGAGAGAGAGACTCTCCTGTTGCACAAGGAGAAATCCTTGTGCTGATTGAATGAGAGACCTAGTGCTACGTTGCCCTCCTGCCCTTATACTCAGTATAATCAGTACACTATACAGCTGACGACAGAGGGGACGATAGAGGATGAGATGGTTGGACAGTGTTCTCGAAGCTACAAACATGAGTTTGACCAAACTGCGGGAGGCAGTGGAAGACAGGAGTGCCTGGTGTGCTCTGGTCCATGGGGTCACGAAGAGTCGGACACGACTAAATGACTAAACAACAATACAGCTGAAACTTCAATCTTCATTTTTAAGAGCTCACTCTTGAATGTGTGTGTGTGTGTGTTCATTAGAAGTGCATTTGGACCAGCACCATATTTGAAATGTCACACCTCTCTTCACCTTTACGGAGCTTTTGTGCAAGCAGTACATTGTGCATGTTTGCACTTTTGTCAAAATGTCAACACTGGATGTCAACTTCTGTACTCCAAATTCAATTTTGAGACAAAACTCTTAAAGAGGCTCTTTTTTAAAAAAGTAAAGGGGGAAAAAACATTCTAAAATGAGTGGTTCAGAAGATCCTGTTCCAGCACAATAGGCGACTGATAGGTTTTGTGCTAAATTGTTGGATTTCTCAGTGCCAAAATTTCAAGAGGAGTTTTTTTCAAGCTGGAAGAGACCCAAGGAGTCATCTAGACATAAGGAGGTGCCGTAGTCAGGTCTTTGGGTCCATCTAGAATAATCATTTTTAAATGATGGCAGCCATTCCAGAGTGTCAGGAACAGCCTTTCCCAGCTGTGATTCTTTAAGAAGAGATGTCAAAACTTGATCACTGGGCACCCTGCATATTCTAACATGGACTTATGCTAAGTTGCAGAGGAAGGAAGCGGGCTGTCTAATACTGAGGCAGCATTGTCTGACTGGCAGTGGCTCTCTGAGGTTTCAAACAGAGGTCTCTCCCGTTCTTACGTGGAAACACTGAGGATCAAACCTGGGACCTTCTGCATAATAATAATAATAATAATAATAATAATAATAATAATAATAATATGTTATTTATACCCCGGGCATCTGGCTGGTTTTCCCCAGCCACTCTGGGTGGCTTCCAACAAAATATTAAAATACAGTAATCCATCAAACATTAAAAGTTTCCCTGAACAGGGCTGCCTTCAGATGTCTTCTAAAAGTCTGGCAGATGTTTTTCTCTTTGACATCTGGTTCCACAGGCCAGGTGCCACTACCGAGAAGGCCCTCTGCCTGGTTCCCTGTAGCTTGGCTTCTCACAGTGAGGGAACTGCCAGAAGGCCCTCGGTGCTGGACCTCAGTGTCCGGGCAGAACGATGGAGGTGGAGACATTCCTTCAGGTATACTGGACCAAGGCCGTTTAGGGATTTAAAGGTCAGCACCAACACTTTGAATGGTGCTCGGAAACGTACTGGGAGCCAATGTAGATATTTCAAGACCGGTGTTATGTGGTCTCGGCTCGGTGATGCTTTGCCCTTCAGGTACAGCTCTTCTTAGCGGAAGTTTGAGGGAAATAATAGTACCACACTCATCAGCCTTGGTCAGACCACACCTGGAGTCCTGTGTCCAATTCTGGGCACCACAATTTAGGATGGATGTTGACAAGTTGGAATGTTTGCAGAGGAGGGTAACTGAGATGATCAACGGTCTAGAAGCCAAGCCCTATGAGGAACAGTTGAAGGAGCTGGGTATGTTTAGCCTGGAGAAGAGTAGATTGAGAGGAGATTTGATAGCCATCTTTAAATATCTCAAGGGCTGAAACGTGGAAGATGGAGCAATATTGTTTTCTCTGGAGGGTAGGACTTGAACATCAGGGGAAACGTTTTTGACAGTAAGAGCTGTTTGACAGTGGAACGGTCTCTCTTGGGAGGTGACGGACTCTCTTTCCTTGGAGGTTTTAAAGCAGAGGTTGGACAGCCATTTGTCATTGTTTCTTAAGCTGGGATTCTTGCATTGCAGGGGGTTGGACTAGATGACCCTTGGGTCCCTTCCAACTCATTGTAATTCAATGACTCTATGAAAATATATTCAAAAAGTTCCAGGGAATGAAAATCCTTCTCAATCAGGTGTCAAGAAAGAGGGAGGGAAGGATCTCTAGCGGGAACGAGTTATTTGCTGTAACTCAGTGGTAGAACATCTGCTTTGCATGCAGAAGGTCTCTGGTTCAATGCTCAGTAACTCAAGGTATGGCTGGAAATTTTTGCTACCTGAAACGATGGCGAGCCATGGTCAGTCATTTCTGAGCTAGGTGGATCAATGGGTCTCCCTCTGTATCAAGCAGCGTCCCATGTGCCTCCATCCTAAAGACTGCTTTGTCCATGGAATACAGTATCATAATAGAAGAAGACCCCAACCGTGTATGTGTCTTGAGAGTGGAGATTCACCAGGGTGTACTTCTAGGAATGAGTACTTAATTTATCCAAGCGTCCATGGCATTCAGAGCCTGGAAACGCTGGAGCAGGAGGCCTGCAAACCAGCGTATTTTAACAATTCCTGACAGAGGAACATTAATTTAATGCAGAGAAGGGAGCTGGCGAGCCGGAGCGTTGAGAAAGAAACATTGTAATCTATTACGGGGACTAGGTTGCCGTTGATCAATATGGCAAAGTCAATAATAGCTTTTGATTCTGGAATATTAGGCTGACTGTCAGATTTGTGTTTATTAGAGGTTTTTACAAATGAGCCGAGCCGGTGACCTGAACGGAGAGGGAATGCGGATGCTCAGGCGAGTGTGCGCGACTTGGCATTTTAAGAGATAAGCAGCTGCTTCATATATTTACCTAAGGAAGGTTATTTATTTATTTTTTAAAAAACCAACTCAGATGCATTTATTTATTTATTTGATTGCTTCAACCTTGAAAAAAAAAACAGAGAATATCCCCCCCCTCCATTTTAAAGCAATTGCTTGTGGTTTTGTTAGGAGTAACAACATTGTCTATTATTATTATTATTATTATTATTATTATTATTATTATTATTACTATTATTATTATTATTATTATTATTATTAATGTGAGATGAGCCTTTCAGCCCGATCAGGCCAGCATTTAGTCCAACACTCTCTTCTCAAAGTGGCCAGCTGCCCATGGGAAGATCACAAGCAGGACTAGAGTGGAACAGTACTGTACTCTCCCCTCCTAAAGTTTCCAGAAAGTGGCAATGAGAAGTCTTGCTGCCCCCAATAGTGGAAGAAGAAGATACCCATCTGGGTTAGTACCACTGGAAGGCTCATCTTCCACCACCTGTAGTTGCAGGGGGCACAGATTGAAGAGGGAGAAGGAAGAAAGGTGTCCATTGCCCACCTAGATGTAGGGGGATTGGGAGATGTCTTCCCCTCTCACTCCTCACACCCCAGGAAAATTATGTCCTCAGAGGGGTCTCCACTCAGACTGTGGAGTCAAGAGTAATTGCCCCTGGAGCCGCAAATGGGCATGCAGGCACCATGCCAATAACAATCTGCTTGCAATCCTAAGGATGGCGCCCACAAATATGGCTGCCATTTTTCACTGTCGACATGTGTTGGCTGCAGTTGTTGCTCTTGTTTCATCATTTCAAATGCCCAAACAAACAGCAACGACAGAGGAGACCCACTGAAAGTGGTGAACCTAAGTTACTTGTGCCCATTCACTTCTACCCTGAGTAGGGCTAGCATTGGGTACCCCTATTTCATTTATGTATTGGGATACTCTTATGCCACAAATTCATTCGCCGCATTTTTCACTCCACAAGACGCACTTTTTCCCTCCTAAAAAGGAAGGGGAAATGTCTGTGCGTCTTGTGGAGTGAAGGCACTGGTCGGCAGCGGGATCCCTCAAGTGGAGGGATGCCTCTGCCGCTGGAGCCATGGGTCCCAGCGGCGGGGGAGGGACAAGCAGCCCCAAATCAGGCTGCTCCTCCCTTCCCCCGCTGCCGCCGACAATGGCATTGATTCAGAATTTTTTTTCTTGTTTTCCTCCTCCAAAATCTAAGTGCGTCTTATGGTTAGGTGCGTCTTATGGAGCGAAACATACATTATATGAACACACACACACACACACACACAGAGAGAGCAGCTAAGAACAATCACAAGTACACAATAAAAACCATGTAATTAACAACAAGAAAAACTCAGATCACCAGCTAACTACTTCAGAAAGGTTGATCTTAACAGTCTGAATAAGTTCAGATCTTTAGAAGTTAATATATAGTTGATGCCTGCTAAATCTCTGGGCTGGGCCAATGAGGTTAAAGTTTCGGTTTTATGTTGATGACAGATGAGCCTCACCAGCTCAGGGGACATTTTAAAAAGTCTCGGATGGGGAAGCTGCAGCTCTCCCAATGTTGTTGCACGTAGAGCTACATATGGTGGGCCATAGGCTCCCATCCTTGGATGGCATACTGGGTGAGTAACTGATTTGCATCTTCAAGGTCTTCAATAGTCAGGGACCCCTGACCATCAGGTCCAGTCGTGACCAACTCTGGGGTTGTGACGCTCATCTTGTGTTATTAGCCGAGGAAGCCAGTGTACAGCTTCCAGGTCATGTGGCCAGCATGACAAAGCCACTTCTGGCGAACCAGAGCAGCGCACGGAAACGCCGTTTACCTTCCCGCTGGAGTGGTACCTATTTATCTACTTGCAATTTGATGTGCTTTCGAACTACTAGGTGGGCAGGAGCTGGGACCGAGCAACGGGAGCTCACCCCGTCGCGGGGATTCGAACCGCCGACCTTCTGATCGGCAAGCCCTAGGCTCAGTGGTTTAACCCACAGCGCCACCCATGTCCCTATGCCACCCACGTCCCTCTGCATCTTCAAAGGAGGGCCCAATTCCCCACCATTAAACATGGAAGTAGAGCACTGGTGATGAGTGAGTCCATCTCTGAATGAACATGCCTTTGAAAGGTACCCTCTTTTCCCAGGACATATTACTCTCTCTCTCTCTCTCTCTCTCTCTCTCTCTCTCTCTCTCTCTCTGTGTGTGTGTGTGTGTGTGTGTGTGAGAGAGAGAGAGAGAGAGAGAGAGAGAGAGAGAGAGAGAGAGAGAGAGAGAGGCATGGAGGAGTTATGATGTGAATCTAGCATGCTATTCTCTTCTTTCTAGGGAAGAAAGAGCATAGTTCTTTGAAGGACCTCTCTCTCTTTCTTGGCAAGACCACAAAATGCTACAATTTGGGCAACAAACAGAGGCTTAAGTGGGGTCATTGTGAACTTTTTGTTGTTGTTGTTTCATTCATGAGCCCCGACCTGACTCTTTGTGCTCAATTCCTGACACCCTGCAGATAGTTAAATGGGACCATTATTGGTCACCAGAGCCCCACAGGTCAAGAAGAGAATGGAGCTGTTAAAAATAGGAATGCGAGTTCAAAGTATGGGGTCAAGAGAGATTAATTGAAAAATCTTCTGCCGGCCCCGACATCATCTGTGGAGTCTGCAGCATCTAGACATCTCCAGCTGTTGATAGGTTTGTGGTGAATGCAAATGAGGCCCTCCCCATTGTGGTGGATTAGTATGGGATCCAGGTGGAATTTTCTTCTTTCCTCCCCTTGGATGTCAATTAGTGCTAAACTCCAGCTCTAGACCTAAACAAGCAAACAAACAAACAAAAACCCTTGGCGTTGACCCTGTCGCCGCCCCATGCTGAGATGTTGTTTGTTTGTCTGCTTGTTTTCCATTTCATAAGACAATGATGATCTTGAGGTCTTACGTTGCTTTAAGACCTCTTACTTGCAGCCCATCTGTGTTGTACAGACATCACTTTTCAGAAAGCTGTGATTACAGGACAGAGAGAAGAAATAACTTCTTCCCACAGCACACATTTAAACTATGGAACTCACTCCCACCTGAGACAGGGATGTTCACCTACCTAAAGGTAAAGGCAAAGGGGGCCCTGACCATCAGGTCCAGTCGTGTCCGACTCTGGGGTTGTGGTGCTCATCTCACTCTATAGGCCGAGGGAGTCTACGTTTGTCCGCAGACAACTTCCGGGTCATGTGGCCAGCATGACAAAGCTGCTTCTGGCAAACCAGAGCAGCGCACGGAAACGCCGTTTTCCTTCCCGCCAGAGCGGTCCCTATTTATCTACTTGCACTGCTAGGTGGGCAGGAGCTGGGACCGAGCAACAGGAGCTCACCCCGTTGCAGGGATTTGAACCACCGACCTTCTGATCAGCAAGCCCTAGACTCTGTGGTTTAACCCACAGCGCCACCTGGGTCCCTGTGTTCACCAACCTAGATGGCTTCAAAGGAGGATTCATGGAGGAGATACTGCTAGCCATGATGGCTGTACTCTGCCTCTACATTTGGAGGCAGTGACACTTCTGAATTCCAATTGTGTGTGTAGACCTTTCAACCACCCCCAAATAAATTCAAACAAGACTCAATTTTTTGGTTTGGTTTTTGGCAGAATTTAGGCCACAACTTTATTGATTACAATCAAGTGAGTGGTTGCATAAGCTCTGGTTCGACTAACTCTCTGCACCCTTGCAGGCAGCGCTGACCCAGGGCACACCATAGTTCAGCCTTGGGTGAACACCTGGCAAAGTGGAAGGCGGTGTCCAACCAGTCCACCAGCCAGATGCATGACTTTCAGCACTGGACCCCATTTTATTTGTATGGCCCCTGCCCCCCCAATGGATGAAATAGTCTCCCCTCACTAGACATGCTTTTTTGTAGGGGGTGGGCAAATTGGGGAAAGGGATTTTGAAACAGCCTTGTGCTCCAGCAGCTAGTACTCAGAGACTCTGAATTTTGGGATCCAGATTATCTATCTATCTATCTATCTATCTATCTATCTATCTATCTATCTATCTATCATCATCTATTAGATTTATATCAAACCCTTCATCACAAGCTGATGACCTTGTTAAATCCCTATTCTCAGAGCATTGTAAGAAATAATATTTCCTAAATCTATTGCCAATGAAATTCATAGAATCATGGAGTTGGAAGAGACCACAAGGGCCATCCAGTCCAACCCCCTGCCAAGCAGGAAACACCATCAAAGCATTCCTGACATATGGCTGTCAAGCCTCTGCTTAAAGACCTCCAAAGACGGAGACTCCACCACACTCCTTGGTAGCAAATTCCACTGCCGAACAGCTCTTACTGTCAGGAAGTTCTTCCTAATGTTTAGGTGGAATCTTCTTTCTTGTACAGGTAGGTAGCCGTGTTGGTCTGATGTAGTCGAAACAAAATAAAAAAAAATTTCCTTCCAGCAGCACCTTAAAGACCAACTAAGTTTTTATTTTGGTATGAGCTTTCGTGTGCATGCACACTTCTTTCTTGTAGTTCATCAAGCAAGTTCTCCTTTTATGCCATGCGTAATTTTGTAAACTTCCCCTCCCCTTAGCAGTCTTGCACCCAAAGAAACTCAGACATCTCAAAGTTGTTGACTCGTCTCATAGGAAAGATGAAACAACCTTTGATCGGTTTGGTGGCCCTTTTCTGAGGGGATGCAGATGCTGCTGCTGCAGGAATCCAGCTTCACAGCTCCAGGTGCACCAGCAGTACTCCCCCCCCCCACAGACACACAGAAAAAGGAGAAAAAATATTGGTTTTCTCAATACAGCAAAAACGAGACAAAGCTCCCCTTGTCCAGGCTACAGCTGTAATACTGGAGGTCATTAAGGATCATCCTTGTAAGAAAAGAAAGAAAATGAGTCACAAAGGTATCAGAAGGGATAGCCCCCCACCAAAAATAAGAGGGGGAGGCTGAGGGAGTCTACAGACTATAACTTGCTGAAAGAAATCTATGCATCACAAAGGCCTCTCCTTTCTCTCTCTTTTTGCAACTAATCTCCTTTGCACTGCCAAAACTCAACGTAGTTCCTGGGTATGAATTGATAATATTTTTAGAGATGTAGAAGTAGTATCAGTTCCAGTGTGTGTGCATATTTGTGTACACACACTCCCTTCTTCTTCTTCTTCTTCTTCTTCTTCTTCTTCTTCTTCTTCTTCTTCTTCTTCTTCTTCTTCTTCTTCTTCTTCTTCTTCTTCAGCAATCACTTGTAGCTAAGTCCATAAACATGGTTTTAACAATGAGTCTGTAAGTGACTGTGGAGGCCAATTCTGGATACACACAGAGGGGGGTGGAGAGAGACAGACAGACAGACTGCCACTGTGGGAACTGGGCTTTGCATGATCAGTTTTATAAATGATAAGAATATAGGAATCTGAATCTGCTGGGTACAGAATCAGACCATTGGTCCATCTAGTTACAATGACTAGCAGAGGATCTCCAGGTGGGGAACATTTGCCGCCCTACCTATATATGTTAGGGATTAAACCTTTAACTTTCTGCAGATGTTGTCTGACTTCCGTAGTCTCTACACAAGGAATACAGGATTAAAATATTTTATTTTATGAGGACTAGAAGCTTATGCATAATTCCTTGTCAGGTTGTTAGTCTACTTCACGGGTGTCAAACACAAGGCCCGGGGGCCTAATCCGGCCCGCCAGACCTCGTCATGTGGCCCGCGTAGCCGCCGCCGACAAACACCGCTGACAGTAGTTCTGGAGCCTGCGATTGGCCGAGGGTCAAAACCGGGGGCGGGGCTGCAGGCGGAGGCCGGGGCGCTGGAGCCGTGCTGACGGCCTTGGCCAGGGAATTTCAATTTCGAATGAGGCTGAGGGAGGCGGCGGCACAGCGGCCAGACGGGGAAGTGAGATGCAGGACGAGGAGGAGGAAGCCCGCCGAGGAGGTAGAAAAGCCCTACAGGCACCACCGGCAAAGTTGGTGCCGGGACGGAGCAGCGCTGGATTTTTTTTTGGCGGGCTTTGCTGTTGTCTCCGAGAGTGAGTGAGGCGGCACTGGGGAGCCGCCGCCCGCCGCTTCCCTTCCTCTCCTCGGCTGCATCCGGGAGGTGGGCGAGCGAGTGGGCGAAAGGGACGCGGAGTGAGCCTGAGGGGGAAGTAGGCGAAGTGCAACAGCCGCTCTCTTGATGGAGCCGGGTTTCTCTTCCCTCTTCCCCCGTTTTCTCCTCATAGACACTCGGGAGGGTGCCTGGCTTTTGCTCTGCCCCCCCACCCCTGAGCCGCCCTTTGGCTTCTCAGTTCCTGCGGAGCTGCTCCCTGGGGGGCGGCCGGGAGGGAGGCGGCGACAACGGCACGGGTTCCTGCTCTTCCCACTCTGCTGCCGCCTCCTCTCAGCCCCTCATGATGTAGGGCTCCAGATGGAGTCGCCTCGCGGTTTGAGTAGGTGGGAGGGGAATTTTTTTGGGGGGGTTTCAAGCCTCCTCTGCCTGCAGTCCTGGTAGGGAGAGGCGGCGGCGAAGACGACAACAGCGCGGGTGGGGGGAAGAGCAGCTCTGAGGCGAAGATGCACGTCCGCTGGGGCTGCCGCTGCCTTCCTCCTCGGGAAATCCGCTGCCCTCCCTCAGCGCGAGGGGAAGGGACTCTGGCGCCGAGGAGGGAGGATGCAAAAGCAAAGCAGGGAGGTGGCACTGCACCGCATGTTCCTGCCCCTCTCCAAAGCATGGGGTGGGTTGCAGCGTGTGGCATCCTGCCTAGCGGGGTTTGGGTGTGTGCAGGGCGGGAGAGGGAAGCCCTCTTTCCATCTGCAGGTTTTTAATCCCAGCAGTGGCTTTCTCCTTCCTGCCGAAGGTTTAGTTGAGCGCCCCCCCCCGGAAGCCGTCAATCCCCACCTTTTGTTCAAATTTCCCTCGTTTACATCCCCTCCCACACACGCGCCACGACGCAGGAATGTGATCCGCGTGGGGGCGGGAATGAGCTTACATTATTACAAAAAAACAGTAATAATTGAATGCAATGACAATAATTTATTATAATAAAGAGTGGACACATAGTCCTACAGACACAACCGGCCCTTTGAGGGTGACCAAACTGCTGATGCGGCCCCCAATGAATTTGAGTTTGACACCCCTGGTCTACTTGATCCAAAGGAGTGACTCACAGAACTATTGCCAGTGTCTAACAATTGTGTATGAGGCTCACAGGACAGCTGTGGCTCTTGAGTTCAGTGGCCATGTCTCCATTTAGGATTCCTCAGAGGGGCTTGGGTTTGTTTGTCACTTTTGTAAAAACAACAACAACAAAGCACCCCTTGCAGTAGAATTAAGTTGATCATTAGTTCCGATGCCTGACCATTGAAGAAATCAAAATGCACTTCAATCCAGTTTACTGCTGTTCAAGTAACTATAATTCTTTTCCGATGGAACGGAAGCCATTGCTGGGTGTTGTGTTTGTGAGGGGTTAATGGGGCTAAAAGTTGTAAATAACTCCTTTAGCTGACTAATTTATAGTTTTCCAAGACTCAACTCTTTTTAGCAGTAGTGAACCAAATCTCTGCATCCCTGTGCTTAAATTCCCTAGCTAAAGATGCAGGGGACCAAACTGGGAGTTTATGCAGATGCTGTAGCCCTGAGCCCTTCTCCTAAAATGACCTTCCTAGAAGAATTCCCATAAAACAACCTTCCTGGCAGAAGACTTCCCTTTGTTTCCAATGCCAAATCTCAACATTTGCAAACCCATAGCAATGTGTCTGTCGTGGTCTCCTTCCTTACAAAGAATCTTGGGGACTTTGGTACGGTCAGGCACCTCAGAACCTTCTCTGAGAGCATTTAACCGTGCAAAAAAAAAAAAAATCCCCTGGGAAAAGAAAGGAACTGCTTCAAAGCCAACTTCTCTACAATGGGGAGAAAAGCTTGTGCAAGTGCTATAGGATTTCGTTCCTTTTAAATTTCCCATTGCCGTCTTCTGACTCTTTATAGATTTTGAGAGAGTAACTTTTGTTGCAGACGATTAACTCCATGCCTATTGGACTTTACCCATAAGGGTATAAAAACACTGAGATTTAGTGAGTTTGGAAAAAAAAAAACCAAAAAGAAAAGAAGAAAACCACCTAAGTATTGGGTGGGAACTTTGCCAAGGGCAGCTATTTTGGGTTGACTGCAAAAAAAAAAAAAGAGAGAGAGAGAGAGAGAGAGAGAGAAAGAGGTGAGGAGGTTGAACAGAAATGTCCTAAAATAAGACAGAGGTTCTGCGGTTCCCGTTTCATTTTCACTGCTGCAATAGTGATGTCAGCCCTGGAAGGGGAATATGGTGGAGTAAACAGGGACCTAATAAAAAATTAAACCGGCTTTTGATCTCCCCTGCTCTCCCCTACTGCTTTCCTTTTTGGGAGCCGCTTTGGGAGTTGGCAATCTTCTCCAAACTGAATTTGGATGCTGCTGTTGGCAAGGCGCCACCCGCTTTCTTGGAGTGACCTCTGCCGTTTTCTGGTCCTACCAGAGAAAGATAAGGGTCATAGCTCAGTGGCAGAGATCCGGCGTGGTGTAGTGGTTAGAGTGCTGGGCTAGGACCTGGGAGAGACTGGGGTTTAAATCCCCACCCAGCCATGAAGCTCAACTTGGGCCAGTCACCCATTCTCAACCTAACCTACCTCGCATGGTTGTTGTACAGGTAAGATGGGGGGGAGGAGAATGTATGCCACCTTCAGCTCCTTGGAGGAAAGGTTGGATATAAACTCAATTAATTAATTAATCAGAGCAAATGCTTTGCACACGAAACGCCTCAGGTCTAATCCTGCCTGAACCCTGGAGAGCAAGATCACAATATTGAGCAAGATCACACATTGGGGGGGGGCTCAAGTCCAAGGGCCAAATGTGGCCCTTCAGAATTCTCTCCATGCCACACCCCTATCAGGTCCTGCCCTGAATGTTTTTTTGCAAGCCTGGAATGTGTCCTTCACCTCTGATCATACCTGGAGAGAAAGGAGGGTGAATAGAACCTAGTCTGCTCTACAGAGGTTGGGTTTGCATTCATTGCTCCACCCACTATGGCCTCTGACTCCGCCCACCATGGGCACAAAAGCAGTTTCCCCCCCTCTGAGTGAGACGTGTCAATGATCTGACTTGGTGGAAAGCAGCAGCTTATTTTCTGATGTACCTGCAAAGGCATTCCCATTGTCAAAGGGTGCAGGGTGTACAGAAAGACAGTCTAGTATGTTGCAAAGATCTTGCCCACACATTCACACAAATGCACCTCTCTGAGAGCCCATAAATACACGCCAAGATCTGAGAGGGCCTTAGGGATGACCTCAAAGCGGTCTGTATCCTTGCCATGGCCACTCCTACTTTGCCTTCTCCTACTCCAAACCCTCCAACATTTCTCTGATGAAAATAGGGATGTCCTATTCCACAATTTGCTATTTATACCCCACCCATCTGACTGGGTTGTCCTAGCCACTCTGGGTGGCTTCCAACATATATAAAAACTTTACACATTTAAAAACTTCCCTTATACAGGGATGCCTTCAGGTGGCTTGGGGGGTTGGATAGCTCCATACCCTCCAACATTTCTCTGATTTAAATAGGGATGACCTAAGGACATTCCAGGATCAAATTAGAAACTGGGATGGCTTCTGTAAATCTGGGGCTGTCCCCAGAAAATAGGGTCTGCTCCTCTTCTTTTCTCCTGGGTATAGCCAAGGGGGTTAAGGGGTTGGCAGTGAGCCCCTGCTCTACGTCCACATTTGGAGACAACCATGCTTCCAAATACCAGTTTCTGGAAGCTACAGGAGGAGAGACTGTTCTTGTGCATGAAACCTGCTTGCTGGCCACTGTGAGAACATGATGCTGGACTAGATGAGCCACGAGCCTGACCCAGCCAGCTCTTCCTACTGTTACAAAAGCCTGGCTCCTGTCCCTCTCTCTGCCGAGCTGTGGCAAGAGCGCCTGGGATCTCAGGCACCCACACAGGATCTGTGTCCCTTTGGAGAATAGAAGACACGCTGGAGGCTGTTGTGCTTTAAGAAATAGGGTTTGTTCGCCTATTTACACCCTCAGTCTGTATGGAAGGGCTCCAGATCTTACAGCATGGCTGCCCAAAGCATTACAGACAGTCCTAACTTCTCCCTCGCCAAGATGGATCTCAGCGTTTCTTCCTCCTCCTCCTTCCCAGAAGCCCTTTGCCCTCCTCCAGAGCAGTTACCCTGGCAACCTTCCAAATCTCCAGTCACTGGTCACACCTAGGGCAAGGAGCTGTTGAGGACCCTCTTGGAAAGCTAATGGCTCTACTCTTCCATCAGCCAGCCAGACTGGTTTGTGTAAGGCAGCCCAGGATTTCCTGTTTGGCACAGCCCCACAACTTGTGGTTTTTTAAAAAAATCCATACCCCACTCAGAATCCTAGTATTTATTTGTTCCTAGTGTTTAGAGGGATGCCCCCTATTTCTATAACACAATTTTCTTATGCTCCATGTGTGGAATCTAATTGCCACTAGTTGTATTCAAAGTCTTCCTTGCTCCTCTTTGTTTCCTGGAAATGCAAACCAAGCCAGAGTGATTGCCTTCCTCCAGTTTTGCTCCAGGTGAGATAGAAGGGCCCTTCTGGGTTTGCAGAACACATGCAACCATTGGCTGATCACCAGCCAGGGCCCATCAGCCTTGCCTGTTCACTTAGCATTGCCTTCCCATCGCTGTGCTCCCCCCACCCCCACCCCCCACCCCCGGAAACAAACACGCTGAGCCCCCTGGGAAACAACTTCAGCTCTGCTTCTGTGGAAGCATGTGGGGTCACATCCCCCTCTCTCCCCCATCTCCACTGAACAAGGCTTTTCCTCGAGGGAGCCAAGAAGAAAGACACTTTTCTTGTTGTCATCGCTGCAATTATCAGCTTTGAACATAATGGCAATTTGTTGTTGTTGTTGATTGGCTTTGTTATGCAAATGCACCAGCCCATTTTCTGCCTGCCATCTCCCTTCCCCTCCCTCTCCCCCCCCTTTTTTTTGCACAGCATAAACAGGAATATTGCACATTTAATTTCAACTTGTCATTGGTTTCCCTCCGAGATTTCCTCCAGCCATTTCTCTGTTCAGCTGCGCTCAGGCCGGTGGGAGCCTCTGAAACAGCATTTGAAATTCCAACTTTGTTGCTGCTATTTACTTTTTATCATAAAAGGGCATTGTCAATAGGTCTTATGCAGCGCTTGTAAAACCCATTTAGGAATTTAAATCTCCACTAAAACACAGAATTTATGTCTGCTTTTATGATTTACGAGCCTAGATTTCTAAAACCCCAGTTTTTAATAGTCTGCACATTTATATGCCAAGCAATCAGCTCTGCACTCCATGGAAGACTTAAAGTCGCTAGAGCAAAAAAGAAATGGCGGCTGAACTCGAGAACAAAATGTGGGGATTGCATCAGAATTGAAACTTGGGGTGTAGGGGGAGCTGCCTCAAATGAACTTAGGGAGCTGCTTTATACTGAATTGGCTGAATAGCTCAGTTGGCTAGAGCATGGTGTTGATAATGTCAAGGTTGCAGGTTCGATCTGCTGCATATTCTTGCATTGGGTTGGACTAGATGATCCTCAGGGTCCCTTCTGACTCTATGACTCTTTGATTCTACTTTTCCTTTCCAGAACACTGGAGTATGTAGCTCAGTGTTGTCTGCACTGATTGGCAGCAGCTCTCCAGAGATTCTGAGATTGATCTCTCCCAGAACACTGGTCTGTCTGGCTCAGTATTGTCTAACCCTGTGATTCCCAAACTTTTCTGGAACACTTTAGTTCCATAAACACACACCCCATGCCCCCTGCTCTATAATAAAGCATTATTCAGAATTGTGGTTTGCAACACCCCCTAAGGGGGATGACAGCACAATAAAACTCAAAGCAGCAACAATGAATTGCACATTTATTCAAAGTCGAGTTAAACAAAATTGATGAACTGGATGTACCAGCTTTTCAGAGTCGGATACTCATGTACACCCTTGAAATCCTGCTGTTGCCCCCTTGCCTCTTAGCACCCCCCTGGATTACCCCCCTGCCCACTTTGAGAACCTCTGGTCTACACTGACTAGTAGCAGTTCTGCAGGGATTCAGACAAATAGTTCTGTCCCGGCCCTATCTAGGGATGTTGGGGATTGAACCTCGGACCTTCTGCATGCCAAAAAGAGAGAGGAAGATGTTCTGCCATTGGGCTGTGTCCCTTTCCTTCTGCACAAGCAGAGAGATGCTACTTGTATCCCGGGCCATGTCCTCTCGGGCTGGCCAGTGGGGCATCCAGGATAAATGTGGTGCATCCCAGTGTAACAAATGGGAAGTTCAGCCATTTGCCAAATCAGTTTTGCAGACACAGGGAGGGTATCAAAGGGCTAACTATAATAATTACAGTATTTCATACTTCCAAGTGTTGTGCTGTGTTTTCTGGCTCCTTTAAAAAGAGCTTTCCAACTTGAAATGGGAACATGATGACCAACATCTCACCAACTAGAGAGATAAGATTGTAGTGTCAAACTAGGAACTGGGTTCAAATCACCTCTCAGTGTTGAAACTTGGTGGATAACCTTAAGCTACCGTAGTTTCTCTCTCTCTCTCTCTCTCTCTCTCTCTCTCTCTCTCTGCGCTGTGTGAACTTAGCAGGTTTTTTTTAGAATAAGCATAGATAGAATGGCATATGTTCCACTGAGAAATAGTGGGGTATCAGTGTTATATATACTTGCCATCTCCATGCCAAGCAGGAGGAACAAAGAAGGTGTGCAGGCATTTCAGAGAGAGAGAAAGATTTGATGGTTGCGTTGCATCAGTGGAGCTTTGGGCAACTGACAGTCTGAGCATCTTCTAGAAGAAGCACTTTAGGATTCTCCAGCCCCACTTTTATTAGTCACTTCCAGAAATTATGGGGCATTGTAATTTACTGCCGGAGTGGCTCCCAAACTTTTTTTCCCCACTTGAAAATTGCTGATGTTCTTAGCAAACCACTTAATGGTTTTCTCTTTCTGCTTGTTTTAGCAATTGCAATGTGCTGTGCTAGATGCTGTATGATTTTTAATTGTGTTTTTATTGCTTCTTTTATTTCCTGTATTTTATTTATTGCAATTTGCATCTCGTACTGTAATGCAATAAAATATCAGAAATAAGAGAAGCAATAAAAACGCAAGTGAAATCGGGATGGGTATTTAATGTGGACGTGTTGTGTACTCCCTGAATGAACCCCCACCTTTGGGGGCCCACAGACTACAATTTGGGGTCCCCTGTATGGCTGCATAGAAATATTGGTGGCTGTTTAAATGCTGCCCTATCCAAGATTTTGGAAAATTGGAATGAAGAAACCTACAATAAGACTGTGTGTACTTACTGGGATTGCTTTATTTCTCAGTATATGGGGGGTTTGCTTCAGATTCCATATGCATCAGCGTGACTGCATATTGCATCAAGGGAAGTAATAGTACCACTGTATTCTGCTCTGGTCAGACCTCACCTGGAGTACTGTGTCCAGTTCTGGGCACCACAGTTCAAGAGGGATACTGACAAGCTGGAACGTGTCTAGAAGAGGGCAACCAAAATGGTCAAAGGTCTGGAAACGATGCCTTATGAGGAACGGCTTAGGGAGCTGGGTATGTTTAGCCTGGAGAAGAGAAGGTTAAGGGGTGATATGATAGCCATATTCAAATATATTAAAGGATGTCATATAGAGGAGGGAGAAAGGTTGTTTTCTGCTGCTCCAGAGAAGCGGACACGGAGCAATGGATTCAAACTACAAGAAAGAAGATTCCACCTAAACATTAGAAAGAACTTCCTGACAGTAAGAGCTGTTCGGCAATGGAATTTGCTACCAAGGAGTGTGGTGGAGTCTCCTTCTTTGGAGGTCTTTAAGCAGAGGCTTGACAGGCATATGTCAGGAATGCTTTGATGGTGTTTCCTGCTCAGCAGGGGGTTGGACGGGATGGCCCTTGTGGTCTCTTCCAACTATGATTCTATGATCTGTCTCTGGTCTTAAGGTTGCACATTCATTCCCAGAGCTTGGCCCCTTTGCTTTAGCAACCAAGGAGGAAAGCTTATTTGGTCATCAGGACAGATGAGCATCACTTGCAGTCATTTATGACGAAGGATAAGGTGTGCCTTTTGCAGCAAGTGATTTTATGCTCAGAGTTTTAGGTGGTGGGGGTGAGGGAAACCTGGTGGGACATTTCCTAGTCAGCTTCAGCACATATGGGCTCTTCTCACAGTGGCCAACCAAATGAACCAATGGGAAGCCCGTGAGCATCGGCGCAACAGCGCACTCCCCTGAACTCATGTTACCCAGCATTCAGAGTCATGCCAGCTCCCATTCCTGATTGATTGCATTATAGGGACGGTTATTTTATCGGCTTTTTTTTTTTTTTTTTTTTTTGCCTTGGCTAAATATGAGCTGTTTTGGCACGATAACACTGAGGTCTATGTGTACTGGCCAAGATTTTTAAAACAACCACACCAAAATTATTTATTTGTTTGTTTTTTTGCTTTGAAACACAGACCCCGATGCCACAATGCAAATTGCTTTCAAAACTCTCCTCCGTTTCAAGAGGTAATGGGCATTGATCTTCCATAAATTCATACACACACACACACACACACACACACATTGCTGGAAGGAACTAGTTCCATACAAGCCCATTATTCCCAGTTATTCTCACTCTTAGTACCTATCCCAGATACATACCGGGAATACTATCCTGAATTCCTCTCTGTTTTGCTGTTGGGATAGATTTTTGGAGATGTCTTAAACAACAACAAAAAAAAACCCACGTCAGATTTCATTCTCATTCCCTGACCTGCCTCAGTAGCAACTGAAAACCATGATTTCCGATTCTAGGAACAAAATGTGGCCTGTGCATTACTCTTTCCCTCTCTTTTTTTCTTTCTGCCGCCTCCCATTTTAAACAAACCACAGTTCCCTGTGACATTGAAACTCAAGGGACTATGGTTTGCTTAAAGTGAGCTTGGTGACAGCAAGCCAGGATCAACCCTGGTTCCAGATTTTGGCTTTGTTTAATATTTCATTTATTATTATAATTAAACCCACAGTTTCTCCAAGGAGATCTAGGTGGTGTGCATCATAATCTACCCCCTCCCCTTCATTATAAGCCAGAATTTGCATCTGCCTGAACAATTTGAGAATAGGATGACTGGGCTGTGATGGTCCTTTGGCCTGATCCTGCTGAGTTCACCTTATGCTCTTGCTTGCTATCAGCCTGATCCTAAGCATGTGAAAAAGGCTGAATGTGTTCACTGTAGCTTGTTCCAAAGTAAGTATGGGGGGGGGATTCAATTAAGTTTTCATTGGAGGACACTCTCTGAAACAGGGTGCCAACAAAAAACAAGCAAAAAACCCAGTCTATTTGCATTTCCCCAAATTTTGCAGTTCTCTGGACAAGCAATGTATTAAAAAAATGCATACACTGAAGTGTGCAAATAAATGCATATACCTGTATTAGTGAAAATAAGATACAAACATGCAGTATATTAAGGGAAATCCATTTGTGAAAATGCTTCTATAAGAGAAAAGTGTGCATGAAATGTGCATATTAGGAAGAATTTGCGCTAAAATGCTGACGAATTTTCACAAGGACTGTTTTGTTTTTTAGAAGGGGAAACAGACCACCGTGTAAATGTGGAATAGTGAATGTAAGACAGGAAAAATAAGAAGGTTGGGGAAGAAAAATGGGCATACCCAGTGCTCCCCCCTTTTTAAAAAAACACAAAGTTTAGGCGTACTCTCATTTTCCTACGCATATTGAGATACTGCCCCTCAATGAGGCCAAACTTAGCCCCGAAAAAAAGCATTGGGCATACCATATCTGCCTGTCCTGCTGCAG
This sequence comes from Zootoca vivipara, assembly GCF_965207765.1. Lineage (NCBI taxonomy): Eukaryota > Metazoa > Chordata > Lepidosauria > Squamata > Lacertidae > Zootoca > Zootoca vivipara. The sequence continues at coordinate 58,471,533 of NC_142593.1, forward strand.
ATCTAGCCAAACTTGGAATCTACCGGTAGCAGCTTTATAGCCGCACTGCCAACATTGCGTACAATTGCTTATTCATTCATTTGTTTTTAGCAAATTTCTTTCACACCTTTCCACTCTCTCTCTCTCTCTTTTTTAAAGTGCCTAAGGTAACTAATAACCCATTACAAAAAGACATTTAAAACTATAACAAAGCAAATTAGATACACACTCTATGGCAGATTGATTTGTTATTTATTTAAGTGAAATAAAACTTAACCCAATAAATTAAATGCCTACCGGATTTTTATTTTTATAAAATATTTTTATTTTTGTCTTGAGGAGGCAATGGAAGGACAGTACTAATTACTTGTAATTATTCCCTGAATAAAATTAAGAAGGCATTTGCACCTATATATATGATACCAAACATTTAACAAAAGAATCTGCAAATTAAACTCTGCATAATGCATTTTTGTTGTTGTTCATAAAGTAGTTTTGAATTGATGAGAAAATAGGTATAGAATATATTTCAAGTTTTATTCAAATTTCCCTTTTTTGCGGGTTGGTGTGGAAAAACACCCCCAATGACAATGAAACAAAACTTTCTCCCATCACTTCAAAGAGATAGATAAATGATGATAGATAGATAGATGATAGATAGATAGATAGATGACAGACAGACAGACAGACAGACAGACAGACAGACAGACAGATAAACTGATAGAGAGATAAACAGATAGAGAGATAGAGAGATAGTGAGATAGATAGATAGATAGATAGATAGATAGATAGATAGATAGATAGATAGATAGATAGATAGATAGACAGACAGATAAACTGATAGAGAGATAGAGAGATAGAGAGATAGGTACTGTAGATAGGTAGGTAGATGATGGAGAGAGAGAGAAAAAAAATATCTCCCATTCCCAATCTGGCATCTTCTTAATGTTACAGGTGGACATAGGTGGCGCTGTGGGTTAAACCACAGAGTCTAGGGCTTGCCGAACAGAAGGTCGGCAGTTCGAATCCCTTCGACGGGGTGAGCTCCCATTGCTCGGTCCCAGCTCCTGCCAACCTAGCAGTTCGAAAGCACGTCAAAGTGCAAGTAGATAAATAGGTACCGCTCCGGTGGTAAACGGCAGGAAGGTAAACGGCGTTTCCGTGCACTGCTCTGGTTCGCCAGAAGCGGCTTTGTCATGCTGGCCACATGACCCGGAAGCTGTATGCCGGCTCCCTCGGCCAATAATGCGAGATAAGCGCCACAACCCCAGAGTCGGTCACGACTGGACCTAATGGTCAGGGGTCCCTTTACCTTCACCTAATGTTACATAGAACATAGGAAGTTGTCTTATACCAGTTCAGAGCACTAGTCCATCTATTATTGTCTACACTGATTGGCAATGACTCTCCAAGATTCCAGGCAGGAGTCTTTAAGACCAGTTCTACCTAGAGGGAATCTGGAACGTTTAGCATGCAAAACTTGTGCTCAACCACTGAGACACAGAACCTGTTTTTGGATTCTCATATTTCCTGACTTTGCGGCTGGGGCTGATGGGAGCTGTAATCCAAAATTTCTGGAGGGCACAAGTTTGCAGAAATATTCTCTGACAGAAAGACCTCGCTTTTGTTTAACAAAAAGATAACTCTACCTTTAATAATCACCACAGGATGAAACAGCCACATCAGAAAAGACGCCAAAGCTCAGGACTGCAATTTGCTTCATGGAAAGCAGCATTTTGGGCTTCTGCTCAGTTGTGGATGCAATTCTGTGTTTACAGGCATTTGGGTGCCCTTGAGCTGTTTACTGCACATTGTGTATTTTTTTCTTAAAAGGGAGAATCAAGATCCATAGGGAAATGCAGCTTTTTTTGTTTCCTGCTTAGATCCTTTAATCCCTTTGTTTTACTCCGGTGTGTCCTTTTTCACCGTTCTTTCAACCAGTTGCCCTCGAGATTAGTCAACATAATTTGAAAGTTTACCAAAGTCGGCGTCTCCTCAGCTCCAAATTGAATCCAACGTGAGTGACAGTGGCCATTACCCACAATGCACTGCAATGCCACTGGGCCGAAGGGCAAGATCTAGGACTGGAGAGGAAGAACATTGTGGTGCTTTTCAAGCTTCCATGAGTGCTCTCAAAGGAACCAGATGTTATGCCTTTCCCTCTCTTTTTAATATCATGGTCTCATCATCACACGCACATTTTCAACATGGAGGGAGAAGCATCTAATTTTTCAAATACCTGGGCTATTGATTCCAAATTGTGCTGCTTCTGCTGCCGAGGTTAACCCTGTGTTGTGGCGTAATGAACATCTCTCTCTGTGTTATATTTTCTTCTGATAATTCAGAAGACCCTTAAAAGGGGAATGTGAGGCAATGTTGCTGGAAATCTGCACATGTTTGTGAACTTGCACATTTCCCATAGACATCTGGTTGGCCACTGTGAGAACAGGATGCTGGCTGAGATGGGCCATTGGCCTAATCCAGCAGGCTCTCCTCATGCACATGAGAGAGAGATGTAGGTGCAAGATCCCAGGGGCTCCGTGGGCACATTGATCATGTGGGTCCTATGATGGAATCTGTGGCTCCCCTTCTAGGAATGGGGCAGAAATTTGGATTTCAGTGTGAACCTACCTAAACCACAGTATCTGAAACAATAATCAAGCTCAAACGCAGTTGTGCTTCAGAGCTCACACTTCTCCAAATTTTGTGAGGCACTTCTGCAAGCCAAAAATATTAGGGGAAAGTGTGCATGAAAATTCAAACATTAGGAAAGGTCACACACACACACACACACACACACACACACACACACACACAGGAAATAACTGTTTGCGACAATTGTGTGTATTAGAGGGAATGTGGACTAAAATGCTGACGACTCTTCATGAAGGGTAGAAATGATGTAGAAATGTTGTGAATTCAACTCAGAATTAGGGGGGGGGAGGGGAGAGATAGAAAAACTGAACTTGACAGTTTCCCCATCCCTACTTCCTTCCTGCCTTGATCATACCACTCAGAAAAACTCTTTCTTTGCTCCCTTTGAAAATCCTTGAATATGTTGCCCAAGGAGGAACCTCAAAATTCACCTTGAAGTTTTGCTTTCAACAACATTCTCAGCCGACTCTGTCTCCCCCCTACATTTATCACATGGTGTGATTTTAAATCTGAAGAGCTGTTCTCCTCCCATTCAATACCAAGCAAGCGCCAACCTCCCCTTTACGCCACCTCCTTCTCCTGCTATCCCCCTCAGCTGCTGAGCTGTAAATAAGAGGGATTGATGCCGGACACCATGCTCAATGTCACAAAGCACCATATATCACAACAAAGAGCCACTCAGCGGTAGGGGGGATCTGGGAGCAGATACACGGAGCCGAAAGCATTCAAAAAAATGCCAGTGACCCGTCATAATTTGTCAAGCAGTTGCAGTGACTCCACCATGAGCTCACACAGTCCTCGCCGTAGCCAACTCTCTGAGTCAGACGTTGGCTTTAGATGATCCATGAATCACCAGTTGCGAGAGGGGAGGGCACTGGTTTCCCCCCTGTTTTTAGCACCGCCAGTGAATTGCAGCTGGAATAAAATAAGAAGATGCTTTGGATTTGCAGTTTGGTCAAAAGATCTGAGGTTTCTTGAAGGAAACTCAGAAGAGGTGGCAGGCAAATCATGGTAGGACTTAGCAGGGAGTGTAGGATTCTTAGACAAAGATCTCAAGGTAGTTGGAACGGGGTGCTCAACACCCAGTTTTCCTTCGCCTTTCTCCCCCGACCAGCTCAGCTTCCAAGTAAACAGCTGAGCTGTGGAGAAATCTTCCTTTGCCTCTCAGGCAACACTTGCTTCCCACGTGGTGCCCACTTCCTGTTTCCTTGTGTCATTTCCTGCATGATAAGTGAATGTGTCAAAATTGTCTGTAGTGGAACTGCCATTATCCTCCCCCAACCATGCATGCACAGACTACACCACAACAATTCCTCAAGGTTGGATATAATAATAATTTATAATAATAATTTATTATTTATACCCCGCCCATCTGGCTGGGTTTCCCCAGCCACTCTGGGCGGCTTCCAACAGAAAAATAAAACACAATAATCTATTAAACATTAAAAGCCTCCCTGAACAGGGCTGCCTTCAGATGTCTTCTAAAAGTCTGGTTGTTGTTTTCCTTTTTGACATCTGTTGGGAGGGCGTTCCACAGGGTAGGCGCCACCACCGAGAAGGCCCTCTGCCTAGTTCCCTGCAACTTGGCTTCTCGCAACGAGGGAACCGCCAGAAGGCCCTCGGTGCTGGACCTCAGTGTCCGGGCAGAGTGATGGAGGTGGAGACGCTTCTTCGGGTATACTGGACCGAGGCCATCTAGGGCCATTTAGGGATGGATATCACACATCATTTTTAGGTGGCAACAGAATTACACCTCATCATTTTAGAATTCCAGTCACTCTGAATGGCTTCAAATATATATAAAAACATAATGAAACATTAAAAACCACAAAAAAACAGTTCCATATACAGAGCGGCCTTCAGATGTCTTCTTGTATAGTTACTTATCTCCTTGGCTCGGTGGTTGCATAACTCCATACCCTCCAACATTTCTCCAATGAAAACAGGGATGTCCTAAGGAAAAGCGGGATATTATAAGATCAAATCAGAAACCAGGACAGCTTCTGTAAATCCTGGACTGTCCCTGGAAAATAGGGACACTCAGAGGGTCTGAAAACAAGCCTGAAGACTGGCTGGCCTCCTCAGCACCACCCATACAACTTTTTTCCCCTACAATGTGCAGGGGAAAGTATTGGTGGCAGTTACAAACTGCAGCTCCCTGCCTTTCCAGCCTGATAAGGCTTCCTCCAGGCTTTCTGACAGCTGACAAAGTACAGAGGACAGGCCTGTCGGGAACGAAGAATGGGTGCCCTCCTTTCTGGCTGGTGGCCCTTGCTGTATTCAATTAAAATTGATCAAGCGGGGTCAGAGTTGCCCCTCTGTTTCACTGGTCACCAGAAGCTTTCGTGATGACTAATGAGGTGGGAGCACTCAACAAAACTCGGTGCCATTCAGGAAGGTTTTAGTGTTTATTTCCCCTCTCTGCCCTTCCATATCCCCAGTAGGTGCAATAACTTTCTAACTAACCTGACCTCATGCAAGGCATCCATCAGCATAATTCAATAACCTCTCAATAACCCTCCTGTCTTCACCGCTGCCTGCCCTTTAACACGGCCACAGACGTCCGGAGGAAAAATTCACACAGGTACAAATAGATGCCGTTTCATCTCTGCCCTGCCTGTTTTGCAGCTGGTTTTGGCAAAGCAGGATGGAATTATTAAGGGTTGGAGGGTGGAGCAGTGTTACCAATTTAGAATATGATCGAGAGGGTATTGCTTGTGTAAAATGCTCCACTATTCTGAGCATGAGAAACTATTGTGTTAGGGAGTGCCAATCCATGTAGACCAGGGGTTGGCAAGGCTTACCAGGCAGGGGGGTGGATCACTCCCATGGAGATCCACCACGCGCCGGACCAGCGCATTGCAATGCCGGAAATTGCATCTGCGCAGAAGCGGTTTTTGGGGTCTGGGCAGAAGCGATTTCCAGAGCCGTGGAAGAGAGTCCCTGCGCCGCACTGCGCCGGTTTAGTGCAGCGGGCAGGGACTCGCCGAGTGGGAAGCTCGGTTCGGGGGTGGCTCATGGGCCGATTACGCGACCCTCATGGGCCTCTTCTGGCCCATGGGCCTTAGCTTACTGACCTCTGATGTAGATAGTACTGAGCTAGACAGACCAATGGTCTGACTCTGTACAAGACAGCTTCCTATGTCCCTATATGTCAGGGACTGGCAGGATGCTGGCATGTGTGCACCAGGGGGGAGGGGGCTGGAATATGACTCGGGAGAGGGGGGTCAGTGATTTGTGGGGAACTGTTCTGACCAGGTGGCGAGACTCAGGGTCAGAGGAAGCTTCAGAGCTGGAGGATGTGTTGGAAGAAGAGAAGGAAGAGGCAGGTTAGGCAAGTGAAGGGCCGAGTGCTTCCCCCATCTCCTGCACCACTGTCTTCCAGAACCAGGAGGGGGTTGAAAAGGGATGAGTAAAGGAAGCTTCAATGCAGGCATAGTCTCCGACTGCATGAACACAACCCAGTGGATTAAGGTGCACAATCTGGTGGAGGGGAAGACCTGGGAAGAGCTGCCTAGGCACCATAGCTGGGCGATATATTGGTACAGTGGAACCTTGGTTCTTGAACACCTTGGTACTCAAACATTTTGGCTCCCAAACGCCGAAAACCCAGAAGTAAGTGTTCTGGTTTCTGAATGTTTTTCGGAAGCTGAACGTTTGATGCGGTTGTTGGCTATTGTTTTCGGGGCACCTGCGCCAGTCGGAAGCCACACCTTGGTTTCCAAATGTTTCAGAAGTCAAACGGACTTCTGGAACGGATTACTTTTGAGACACAAGGTGCCACTGTATATTGTGCAGAATTCTTTCATGTGTGTTGACAGCCAAGTTCAACTTCCTTTAAGAAAGAAGCTGTGCAATAGTATCTAACCTTTTTTTGTGGGTGAGTGCAACCACCACAGAGCTTGGAAAACCGTTCCCTCATTCCTGTTTCCTGAATACTTTGTGGCCATCAACTTCCAGTAAAATATACACTGATAAACAGTGCCAATTGCAGGAGACTTCTAATCTTTCCCGCAGGGGTGGGGTGGGGAATCAGCTTTCCATTGCAACACAGAGGAAAACCAATTCTCACCTCCATCCTCCTTCATTCCTTGAATTAGAACCTATGGTGGAAATGATCTAACCTTTTTGATATTACAGACTGGCTCAGGGTGAGAGCAGAAGTCATTAATTGAGACTTCTAAGTCCTGCAAAAAAAGGAAGAAGTGGAGGGATTTGTAGGTTTATGGAGGGTCAATGCTTGCTTTGAAATTGAAATTGCCAGATCTGTAGTCCAACCAGCCCATCTCAAGGATGTTCCTAATATTTTTAAAGACTCGGGTGCATTGGCATTTTTATTTTATTTTATTTTGCAGATACTGGACTGGGTAGCCATCTGGCCATCAGGACTGGCCATCTGTCAGAGACTCTGTAACCTTGATTCCTGCATTGAAGGAGGTTGGACTAGATGACCCTTGGGGTCACTTCCAACTCTACAATTCTGTGATTCTATGAAAACATGTTCTGCTCTAGCACACCTCTTCTGGCATTCCAAATAGCCATGATGGCTTGAAGTGGAGCCTCTGTATCCAACAAAACGAAAATATACATACATACAGGTTTTTAGATGTTGGGCAACAATAGTGGGGAAGAGCTGTTGCCTTCCTGTCCTGGTAGTTATGGGTTTCTCAGAGGCTTCTGGCTGGCCAGTGTGAGAATTATGGTGCAGGAATGGGTAGACCATTGGTTTGATCCACCAGGGCTAACATTTAATGGATTAGACTAGCCTTTACCCAACCTGGCATCCTACAGCTGGACTACAGCTCATCTATAGAAAACAAGGTTGAGAAAAGGCTAGATTAGACTGTCAATGTAATCTACAATCTGAATGAAAACAGGCTAGCCAACTGCTTTTAGGGAAACCAGAGCCAAGATAAGGACTCATGGAATCATAGAATTGTAAAGTTGGAAGGGAACCTGAGGGTCATGTAGCCAAATCTCATATAATGCATAAATCTAAAGTAGATCATACATGACAGATGGCCATGCTTTAAAAACTCCAAGGAAGGACCATCCACCACTTCTTCACTCCACTGCCAAAAAGCTCTCGTTGTCAGAAAGTTCTTCCTGATATTTAGTCAGAGTCTCCTTTCTTGTAACTTGACATTGGTTCAGGTCCTACCTTCCAAAGTAGGAGAAAACAAGCTTGTTCCATCCTCCATGATGGGACAGTCCTTGAGATATCTGAAGATGGCTATCATATCTCCTCTCAGTCTCCTCTTTTCCAGACTAAACATACCCAGCTCCTTCAAGGCTTGGTTTCCAGACCTTTGATCATCTTTGTTGCCTGCCTCTGCACACATTCCAGATTGTCAATATAGTTCTTAAACTGTGGCGCCCAGAACTGGACACAGGATGGGGGTCTGACCAAGGCAGAATACAGTAGGAATAGTTCAGTTGGCAGCAGTGGATTTGGCAGTATCTGCTCCTTTCTTTCCCTTGATCAATATTTCACCTGTAAGAAGCTCCTATCCAACTTGGATTCTCTTCTCTTTGAGTATTTCTGACAATGGGATCTCACCTTAAGCTTTGTGAAATCAGCCTTCTCAAAGTCCAGAGTGCATGTCTGACTCCTCAGCTTTCCCTTGCCTGTATATAACGAAACCCAAAAGACATCATCACTCCTTTATGAAACCAATGATCTTGACAAAATAATAATGCTAAAATGAAAGCAGTCTTTTGATACCCACCATCGACTCTCTCTCTCTCTCTCTCTCTCTCTCTCTCTCTCTCTCTCTCTCTCTCTCTCTCTATATATATATATATATATATATATATATATATATGTGTGTGTGTGTGTGTGTGTGTGTGTGTGCAAAAGTGAAAACTTTTGTTTTGACATTTCTTGCTGGGGAGAAAATATTCATTCATGTTGGCGTTAATGACATTTCCTTGTGAAATGCTTCAGTTTTGATCTATTTATGTTAAATATACTTTCACAGGGTTTAGCTATTCTCATTAGCAAGGCTACCTTCCTATACTTACTTGAGTAGAAATACGTGATGATGTAATTAGGAAATTCGGTACGCAGGAGATCCAGGAATACTACGCACTGTGAACCGAGTCTTAGTTGGCTTTGCTGCCAAGCAAAAAACTATCTCTATCTTACAGTTGCCGTCTGCCTCATTTTTCTCTGTGACTTTTATTCTTCAACCAACCTCCTTCCAATATGCTATGTTCATTCTCAAATAAACTCCACTTTTTGCAATGGAACATCACAGGATTGAAGCCTAAGGCAGCCTTTATCGGGGTCAATGAGCACCAGCTGACCTACTTTGGCCAGGTCTGACTCCATGTCTGAAAGGGTCCTAGGCAAATGTTTTCTGGCAGACCCCCTCCTCTGTCAGTGGGCACCAGTTCAACTGCAGCTAAATGTCATTTTCTAGGGCTGACTTCTCATAAACTCAGGCTCAAAGTAGCAATGTCTTGGACACCAAGAAAATGTACCTTAAGGAAGTTCATGGAAGAGACATTTCCCATGCATCCATCGTATTTGCCGTGATTCCTGCTTTGCAGGGCATTGGACTAGGAGACCCTGGGGGTCCGTTCCAACTCTACCATTCTATGATTCAATGACACCATTGGGGTAGCTAATATCTCAGAACAATCAGGATTCAAGATGACCTTAACAGATTGGAGAACTGGACCGAAATCATTTCCAGTAGGGACAGTTGTAAGGTTCTGCACTTCCGCAGATGCAAAAATATAGGATGAGGAACAATTGGCTCAACAGCAGTACATGCAAAAAGCATCTAGGGGTCTTACTAGACCACAAGCTTAACACGAGTCAACAGTGTGATACAGCAGCAAAAAACAAACCAACAAAATATCTTCAAATATCTTAAAGGCTGTCATGTGGAAAATGGGGCAACTTGTTTTCTCTCGGCTAAAGCATCCATGACAGATGGCCAACAACCTCTGCTTAAAACCTCCCATGAAGGAGCGTCCACAGTCTTCTATGGGAGACTGTTCCACTATCAAACAGCTCTTACTGTCAGAAAGTTTTTCCTGACGTTTAGTCGGAATCTCCTTTCTTGTAACTTGAAGCCATTGGTTTGAGTCCTGCCCTCCAGAGCAGGAGAAAACAAAATTGCTCCGTCTTCCACATGACAGCCCTTGAGATATTTAAAGATGCCGATCAAAACTCCTCTCAATCTCCTCTTTTCCAGGTTAAACACACCCAGCTCCTTCAACTGTTCCTCATAAAGCTAGGCTTCTAGACCCTTGATCATCTTAGTTGCCCTACTCTGGACAGCTCTTACCATCCGAAAGGACTTCCTGGTGTTTATTCGAAATCTCCTTCCATCATGTCGCCTCTTCCCTTGCCTTTTCTCTAGAGTAATAGTAATAATAATAATAATAATAATAATAATAATAATAATAATAATTTATTTATACCCTGCCCATCTGGCTGGGTTTCCCCAGCCACTCTGGGCGGCTTCCAACAGAAAAATAAAATATAGTAATCTATTAAACATTAAACGCCTCCCTTAACAGGGCTGCCTTCAGATGTCTTCTAAAAGTCTGGTAGTTGTTGTTCTCTTTGACATCAGATGGGAGGGCGTTCCACAGGGTGGGTGCCACTACTGAGAAGGCCCTCTGCCTAGTTCCCTGCAACTTGGCTTCTCGCAACGAGGGAACCGCCAGAAGGCCCTCAGTGCTGACCTCAGTGTCCGGTAAAGGTAAAGGTAAAGGGACCCCTGACCATTAGGTCCAGTCGCAGACTACTCTGGGGTTGCGCACTCATCTCACTCTATAGGCTGAGGGAGCCGGCGTTTGTCCGCAGACAGCTTCCGGGTCATGTGCACGGAAACGCCATTTACCTTCCCACCGGAGCGGTACCTATTTATCTACTTGCACTTGACGTGCTTTCAAACTGCTAAGTTGGCAGGAGCAGGGACCGAGCAACGGGATATCACCCCGTCGCGGGGATTCAAACTGCTGACCTTCTGATCGGCAAGCCCTAAATGCTCCAACCTTTCTTCCAAGAGGAGTTGCTCCACCCCCTGGAACACTTTGATGGTGTGAAAAGAAATGTACGCTCCCGGCTCTGTGAGCCTGAGCTCCATGCTGGGCCTGGTCTTTACCTTGACCCCTGCTTCCCCTCTCCTTCCACATTGCCCGAGGAAGCAGTGCCAGAAATAAGTGCTCCTTGTTCCTCTTATTAGGGTTTATTATCATAACTGCTTATTATATTGCCCATTATGTTAATGAATTAGAACAACAGATCTGAAATGTTTGTTGTGGTATAAAGCTCATTAGTCTGAGAGAGGAGCTCAATGTGCACCAAAGGTGGTGGAGCTTGGTTGCAGGAATATTGCCAATTAAGGCGTATATGAGCACGCAATTAGGTAGCAGGCCATGCTTGATTTACATTGCTTTATGGCCAAGAATGGCACAGGACGTCTTTAGAAGCTGAGCGCAGGGGAGGGAGGAAGCAAGCTCCCTTTTAAGGAACCACATCATTGGTCCTTCCAGTTCAGCATTGCCTGAGCTGATTGGAAGTGAATGTTGGACGATTCGGGAAAGGTGAAAGAAAGGACTTCTTCATGCAGTGCAGAACTAAACTATGGAACTCACTCCCACTGCAGGCAGTGGTGGGCATTAAACTAGATGGCTTCAAAAGACAAATTCAAGGACAAGAGGGCTACCGATGGCTGCTAGCCATAATGGCTCTGCTCTGCTTCCATGGCTATAGAATCCTAGAATCCTAGAATTGTGGAGTTGTAAGGGGCCCCAAGTGTCATCTAGTCCAACCCCCACAATGCAGGAATCTCAGCTAAAGCATCCATGGCAGATGGCTATCCAACCTCTGCTTAAAAACTTTCAAAGAAGGGGAGTCTGCAACCTCCCGAGGGAGACTGTTTCACTGTCTAATAATAATAATAATAGTAATAGTAATAGTAATAGTAATAGTAATAGTAATAGTAATAGTAATAATGGAACCCAGGTGGCGCTGTGGTTAAACCACTGAGCCTAGGGCTTGCTGATCAGAAGGTTGGCGGTTTGAATCCCTGTGACTGGGTGAGCTCCCGTTGCTTGGTCCCAGCTCCTGCCAACCTAGCAGTTCGAAAGCACGTCAAAATGCAAGTAGATAAATAGGAACCGCTACAGCAGGAAGTTAAATGGTGTTTCCATGTGCTGCTCTGATTTGCCAGAAGCGGCTTTGTCATGATGGCCACATAACCTGGAAGCTATACGCCGGCTCCCTCGGCCAATAATGCGAGATGAGCGCACAACCCCAGAGTCGGTCACGACTGGACCTAATGGTCAGGGGTCCCTTTACCTTTACCTAATAATTATTATTATTATTATTATTATTATTATTTATACCCCGCCCATCTGGGCGGCTCCCAACAGAACATTAAAAACACGATAAAACATCAAACATTAAAAACTTCCCTAAACAGGGTTGCCTTCAGATGTCTTCTAAAAGTCAGATAGTTGTTTATTTCCTGGTAGGAGCACGTTCCACAGGGTGGGCGCCACCACCGAGAAGGCCCTCTGCTTGGTTCCCTGTAACCTCACTCCTTGCAGTGAGGGAACCGCCAGAAGGCCCTTGGATCTGGACCTCAGTGTCAGGGCTGAATGACAGGGGCAGCAATGATTCTGAATAGCAGTTGCAGGGTACCACAGGAGGAGAGAGGGCTCTTGTGTTCGTATCCTGCTTGCAGGTTTCCCATGGGCATCTGGTCGGCCACTGTGAGAAAAGGATGCTGGACTAGATAGGCTCTTCTTATGTCCCGATGGTTGTATGTTGGTTGCTTGGTGATAAATCAGTCGAATGGTTTATTGCATATCGAGGTCAGGAATTTAGCACCGTAGCAAGCTCTTCCTATGTTCTTGAGTTACTCTATAGGGTTTCAGACCAGGAGTCTCTCCCAGTCCTACCTAAAGATTCTGTTGAATGTTGAGAGCCAGTGTGGTGTCGTGGTTAAGAGTGGTAGATTCGTAATCTGGGGAACCGGGTTCGCGTCTCTGCTCCTTCACATGCAGCTGCTGGGTGACCTTGGGCTAGTCACACTTCTTTGAAGTCTCTCAGCCCCACTCACCTCACAGAGTGTTTGTTGTGGGGGAGGACGGGAAAGGAGAATGTTAGCCGCTTTGGGACTCCTTTGGGTAGTGATAAAGCGGGATATCAAATCCAAACTCTCCTTCTCCTTCTTCTTCTTCTTCTTCTTCTTCTTCTTCTTCTTCTTCTTCTTCTTCTTCTTCTTCTTCTTCTTCTTCTTCTTCTTCTTCTTCCTCCTCCTCCTCCTCCTCCTCCTCCTCCTCCTCCTCCTCCTCCTCCTCTTCTTCTTCTTCTTCTTCTTCTTCTTCTTCTTCTTCTTCTTCTTCTTCTTCTTCTTCTTCTTCTTCTTCTTCTTCCTTGTCTGGTTCTCAGCATGCTTAGTTATCATTGACCTGTTTTGTAATTTTTGACACCCTTAGGTATGTTTTCTAAACATTTTTTTTAAATGAAAACCTTGTATCACTTTCAGCATTTACATAGAAATGCTGACATTTGCTAACATGTATAATGTTTAGTGAAAGGGTAGGTCATTTCACAGAGCCCAAAGGGAACTCCGGGACAAATCACAAGAGATACACCCACCTGAAAAAGCAAGAAAATGGAGGCAGGCCCATTACTGTCTCCCGATAACCCACTCTAATGGATGCCTGTGAACTAGTAGGAGTTGTTCCCATTAAATTCCTGCATTATCAGGCCATTACTTGACAGGGCAAAGATTAATTGTGAACTTTCCAGAGCCCATTCATTCCCTTTGCCAATCCATCTCGACCCATTACGCCTCTTCAGCTGCTTTGTCAATTTTTACATTGCCAAGGAGCCAGGCTGCATCCAATGTTCTCTGTCCATCCTCGGACATGTCAAACAGTCGTCAATCTGGTGTGACCTGGCAGATGGGGTGGGGGGGTGTTGCCTGTGAAGGGGGGAAGTGGGGAGGCTGGCAAGTGAAGCGGAGTGACCAAGAGACTGAGTGACAAATTAGGAAAACACCTGGCCTCAGAACTCACCTTGGCCATAAACTTGCGAAAAATAGGTCATTGGTGCTTCAGGATAGAGTCCTTGCAAACACACACACATATTGCAATTAATTAATCAGAAATATTTGTTAACGATATTTCTTCAAAAGATTGCAGGGCAGTGTAGAAAAGGTGTGTGGAAAAGTAGTCCGTACAACATATGGATACATATTTTTTAAAACTCGACAAGGAAAACATAACAAGGCAATTTTAAAAACCAAATACCAAAAAACAGAAGAACAGAAAAGGCTAAATTCAAAAAAAATCAAGGGGGGGGGCTGCAGCTCGCTGGAAGAACATCAATTTTGCATGCAGAAGGTTCCAGATTCAGTCCCCAACAGCATCTCTAGGTAGGACTGTGAATGTTCCTCACCTGGAGCCATGAAGAGCCTGTGGTTCCCAACATGGGAGGTACCATAGGATTACTTAGGCGGGGCCTAAGAGGCAAGTGGGTGGCAGTGAGGTGCTGGAGGTATAAAGGACTATCAGACTTTGAAAAGCTGGTATCACTGGCTCAACTTCAGCAATTTTGTTGAATTAATGAAATAGTTTCAACTTGATTTTGGATAAATGTGCAATTAATCATTACTGTTTTGAATTTCATTGTGTTATTACCTTCCTTAGTGGGCCATGCAAACCACTATTCTGAAATTCTGGATGTTGTTTTTATAGGGTAGGGTTGACTAGGGGGCATTGGGGACAAGTTTACGGAATCAAGGAGGCAGTGACCTGAAAGAGTTGGGGATCACGAGTATCGGCAATGCTAAGCTAGATGGGCTAAGGGCCTGACTCAGCTTAAGGTCTTCTGACATTGACATATGCTAAATATTTGGGGTTGTTTTTTTAGGGGGGGGGACATGCAAACACATGACACAAGACCACACCTGTAAATCAATCCCCTCCCATCCTTACATTAGTCTCATCCCAACCCTCCTAAACCATGAAATTAAAGATTCTATTATTTATTTATTTATTTATTTATTTATTTATACCCCGCCCATCTGGCTGGGCTTCCCCAGCCACTCTGGGCAGCTTCCAACAAAACATTAAAATACAGTAATCCATCAAACATTAAAAGTTTCCCTAAACAGGGCTGCCTTCAGATGTCTTCTAAAAGTCTGGTAGTTGTTGTTCTCTTTGACATCTAGTGGGAGGGTGTTCCACAGGGTGGGTGCCACTACCGAGAAGGCCCTCTACCTGGTTCCCTGTAACCTGGCTTCTCACAGGGAGGGAACCGCCATAAGGCCCTCGGCGCTGGACCTCAGTGTCCAGGCTGAATGATGGGGGTGAAAACACTCCTTCAGGTATCCTGGACCGAGGCTGTTTAGGGCTTTAAAGGTCAGCACCAACACTTTGAATTGTGCTCGGGAACATTTAATAATGAGTTTCATTTAATAATGAAAGCACATTTTCTTCTTTTTCGGCATTCTAGCGTATGCTGGGTTTTTAAGCCCCTTTCCATGGTTTCCTTGTCTTTCATGATTGCGTGAGATGAATAAAGAAGAGGGAATTTCCCAAACGGCTTCTTTTTATTATTTTTATTTCTTGCCACGCCAACAGTGTGTGTAAAGATGGTTGAGCTGCAAAATTAAAGTCCTTCCACAACAGATAGAAAGCTGAAAATTTGGCCAAGCATAAATCAACACTGTCCAAGCCTGGGGTAAAGAAAATCCATTGCATTTAGCTGTTTTCCTCTAAACCTTGAAAGGTGTCTCAAAAGAGCTGCCAACCACTGCAATATCAAAAGTTAAGCCGGGGAACTTTTTAGAATAGCTGTCTCTTGGCCATTCATGTGGACACCAGTCCTAGACTAGACTTTATCAAATGGTAAAATCACGTCCATTCTATCATGGAAAACTGCAGGTGAAGCAATTTCATGATTTAGTGCCCCTTTGACCAAAACCCACCCCACCTTCCTTGAAAAAAGAATGCATGCCAGGAAGAACATAAGAAGAATCTCCTTGATAAGGCTTAAAGGTAAAGGGTAAAGGGATCCCTGACCATTAGGTCCAGTCGCGGACAACTCTGTGGTTATGGTGCTCATCTCGCTTTACTGGCTGAGGGAGCCGGTGTACAGCTTCCGGGTCATGTGACCAGCATGACTAAGCTGCTTCTGGTGAACCAGAGCAGCACACGGAAACGCTGTTTACCTTCCTGCCAGAGCAGTACCTATTTATCTACTTGCACTTTGACATGCTTTAGAACTGCTAGGTTGGCAGGAGCAGGGATCGAGCAACGGGAGCTCATCCCGTCGTGGGGATTTGAACCACCGACCTTCTGATCGGCAAGCCCTAGGCTCCCCTGTTCCCACAGCGGCCAGCCAGATGCCTGTGGAAAACCTGCAAGCAGGATTCAAGCACAAGAGCTTTTTCTCCTGTGGTTTCCAGCAACTGGTATTTAGAAGCATTGTTGCCTACAGCGGTGGAGGCAGAGCGTGACAATCATCGCTAGTAGCCATCGATGCCCTCTCCGTCACAAATTTGTCTCATCCACTTTTAAAGCCATCCATATTGGTGACCATCAATAGGTTAACTTTTTTTTTTACTGCCCCCCCCCAAACCCATTTCTTGAAAAAAGAATGCATGTTTGAACAGTTCACCCTACACCCTAGCTTTCTGCTTGCGTTCAGTGCCTTTGTTGTTGGTGCTGGTTTCTTTCTGGGGAAAGGAATTGCTCAGTCCTCTTGTTTCCCCCACTGCACTTTGCAGTGATGGACTCCGGGAACAGTCTTACTCACCTGTTTTGTCTCCATTGAGCCTGTCACAATGAGTTCTGCTTAGCTTGCAGCGGAACTTAACTTCTGCGACGGTTGTCCTTAAGATCACAGCCTTAGTCACCTTCAGAGGCCGGCAGGGAGGGGACTGTGTCCTAGAGGATTGGAAGGGTCAACCCGTCATCGCTCCATCACTTTGGTACAGCTGCAGCACTGGGGGAGGGAGGGAAGAAGCTAATTATGACTGATAAATCGAGGGCTCCTGTTGTTAGCAATGTCATTGCGCTCACCTTTTTCACAGTCCCCTCTTTCCAGCTGTGTAATTAATTAGTGCATTGGAAGTGCTTCGTTTTCCGTGATCTACAGGTTGACCTTGCACCTTCCTTGGCTTGTCCCGGATTGTTATCATAGGAGCCTTTGTCCCTTTTGGTGCACCGATGAAGGACCTTAGTGGGATCTTCTTCCCTCTGTCTTTGGAAGAGGCGTTGGCAAGGCTACCTGAGCGCCCTCCTTGACGTATGAAAAAGTTTTGTGCGTGCCAAATTTCTTCTAAATCCCTATATAAGTGTCTCAATCTGAGATTGGCATCCTCCGACTCAGCCAGGGCTGAACTGCTATCCTCCCCCCCAGCCCATCTTTTTGCAGTGTGTGTGTGTGGGGGGGGCATTTTCAGGGAGCAAGAAAAGGGTGAATTGGCAGGCAAACGCATTCTGCCCCCCCCCCCGAAAGTGGGGAAAGAACTGGTCCAGGACACTAGTTGTTGGAAAACAGGCCACATCTTTATTGCCTATTCGAGGAAGGCAGGGTTAACATGGAAGCAGGATCGATTTCC
Source organism: Zootoca vivipara (assembly GCF_965207765.1). Taxonomy (NCBI): domain Eukaryota; kingdom Metazoa; phylum Chordata; class Lepidosauria; order Squamata; family Lacertidae; genus Zootoca; species Zootoca vivipara. The sequence continues at coordinate 58,488,776 of NC_142593.1, forward strand.
ATACCCTCCAACATTTGTCCGATGGCAATACAGATGTCGTATTCAACAACAACAACAACAATGTTGTTGTTGTTGTTGTTGTTCCCCGTCCCTCTGACTGGTTTGCCCCAGCCACCCCTGGAGGTTTCCAACAGATATAAAAGCATAATAAAACATTAAACATATATTTTTTTAAAAAAACTTCCCTATAAAGGACTGCCTTCATATGTCTACTAAAAGTTGTATAGTTACTTATCTCCTTTCCCCAGGGGTCAAATAGCTCCATACCCGATGAAATAGGGACAATTTTACCATACTCTACAACATTACTTCAATAAAAATAGGGACTTCCTAAGGAAAAGCGGGACATTCTGGGATCATATCAGGAACAGGGATGGCTTCTATAAATCCAGAATTGTCCCAGGGAAATAGGGACGTTTGGAGGGTCTGGATTCCACATTCCACATATCCTGTGCTGTTGGAATAGCACCCCAAGGTGACCGGAGTGAGAGATAACAGCCAGGCAGAGGTCCAAACCAGAGCTCAGGGCATGCCATGGCCAAACGTCCTCCCAGGCGCCTTCTGGCTGGGCAGGTGGGGACGTCCTTTCCTATGCTGATCCTACCTAATACCATTTCTGGCCAAAGTCAACAGGGCTAACATAAATAAAAGCCTTATTTCACTGAGGAAAAGGCAAGAACCCCCCCCCAAAAAAAACCCAAAGATCATGCCAACTGAAGCCGATAGGAAAACTCCTTGTCAACCAAGCAAAATTCAAGGAGTGTCCAGAATCTGGTCTTCAGAAGCATTGCTCCATCCAACTCCGAGATAGCCATCATGGTTGATAGCCATCGGAACCACCTCCTCTATGAATTTGTCTGTTCTTCTTTCTGAATTTGTCTGATCTTCCAAGTTGGTGGTCATGACGTCCTCTTTTCATGCTTTCCCAGGAGTCAGAGTTTCAGACAAAACCTCCATGCTTCTGCAACCTTTGCCATTCCAAGGGAGGCTTCTCACATGAGATTTCCTTCTCTCGCCTCCCGCAAACCCCACACCTCCCTCCTTCCAGAGAGAAAACACCCAAGCCCTGGAAGGATATTAATGTGCAAATTAGTGCAACCTGACTTGCTCCAGATTGCTAGTTAGAATTTGCATATTAATAAATGGGTATTTTTTTCCCTGACAGCATTTAGTGGATCAAGAAGGGCAGATATTTTTTTAAAAAGGGGGATCAGCATTTTTTTAAAATAATAATAATAATAACAATGTGTTACCTTCCTAGGTCCCTTTGCCTTCTCCTCTGCCCTCAATGATAAATCTTCATCTGTTTGTGTACTATATTATTCATATGTGCAGAAGTTGCATATAAAGATAAACATCCCAAAATTGCTATTTAATAACTTCATAAGAGCCTTGTTTGAGCACACCAAAGGCTCATCTCATCAACATCCTGTTTTCAAAGTGACCAACCAGAACCTGCAAACAAGTTATAAATGCAATACCTTCTTTCCACTTCTGATTTCTGGCAGCAGGTATTTGGAGACATGCTCTCTAAAATTGCTATCTACAATGGAATTTGTAAATATCAGGAATTTACAGAACATTCACCAACTGAAAATGAAGTGGCCCAGATCTTTTGCTTGCAGGTGCTTCCTCCTCCTCCTCCTCCTCCTCCTCCTCCTCCTCCTCCTCCTCCTCCTTCTTCTGCGATCACTTGTAGCCAAATAAGATTGTATTGCATTAACACAGTCTTAACAGTGACTCCGTAAGTGACCGTGAAGGCCAGTTCTGGATCCACACATCCTTCCACCAGGGGGGTGTGCGGACTGCCCCGGGTGTCACCACTGAGGGGGATGACAAAATGTCGGGTGGCACTCACTGCGGGGCCTGCAGCATGCCCAAGCCACGCGTCTCTCCTGATGCGGTGGCTTGGGCGCATGCAGGCTCCATGCTGCCCAAACGGTCTGCCTGCTGCCTCCCCCCCCCAGCTGTAGGGCGACTGAGTGGGAGGAGGAAGGCAGACTCCAGAGACCCCATGGCGCACCTTGCCCTGCCCTCACCACGCCCCTATGGGTGGCTGTCCCTGGGCGTGCCGTCCCAGGCACCCGCGCGGTTTCCTCTGTCACTGCCTTCCACAGTGGGGACATAGGTTTCCGGGTGGGAGCTGATCGTGGTGAGTGAATGTACCTTCCTCTTAGCTCATTTTCCTTTTCTTCTTGAGTTTGTGCTTCTTCAAAGACTGTTCTCCAGTTGGAGCGATTGCAGGCCAGTGTTTCCCAGTTATCAGTGCTTATATTACTTATTTCTTTATTTATTTTGCTTTGAGAGCATCTTTAAACCTCTTTTGTTGACCACCGGCATTACACTTTCCATTTTTAAGTTGGGAATAGAGTAGTTGCTTTGGAAGATGATAATCAGGCATCCGAACAACATGACCAGTCCAACAAAGTTGATGTTGGAAAATCATTGCTTTGACACTGGTGATCTTTGCTTCTTCCAGTACATTGGTATTTGTTTGTCTGTCTTTCCAAGTGATGTGTGAGATTTTTCGGAGACACTGTTGATGGAATATTTTGAGGAGTTGGAGATGCCGTTTCACAAACATACATTAAAGTTGTGCAATAGCTTTGTAAACTTAACATTTTGGTTTCCATGCAAATGTCCCATTCCTCAAACACTCTGCATTTCAATCGGGAGAAAGCTATGCTTGCAGAGCTCAGGTGATGCTGGGTTTCGGCACTGATGTTGGCCCTTGTGGAAGGATATGCCCAGGTAGGAAAAATTATCAACACTTTCCAGCATTACACCATTAAGTTGGATTTGTGGCACTGCAGAGGGGTTGCTTTGTGCTTGTTTGTGCATCACTTTGGTATTTGATATTGAGCAATAGCTCAAGCTTTCCGTAAGCTTCTGCAAAGATATTTAGGATAGTTTGGAGGTCATCCTCTGAGTGTGCGCACACAATGTTGTTATCAGCATACTGAAGCTCTACGACAGAGGTTATGGTAACCTTACTCTTTGCTTTCAGCCTACTCAGATTAAAGAGCTTTCCATCTGTTCGCTATATTATTTGTACCCCAGTGGGGAGTTTCCCTTTGACAATGTGTAGGATCATAGCAATGAAGGTAATAAATAGAGTTGGGGCGATAACACATCCCTGTTTAATGCCTGATCCCACTGTGAATGGTTACAGGTGCAAAAAAGTCTTGAAAATGGGGCTGCATGTAACCACCCCAATCCCATCATGAGCACATATAAACATGAATCCACAGTAAAAAAGAAATGAAAAGGAACACCTGGAAGGGTCTTAAGTCAATACAGTATAGGGTGAAGAACTAAGCCATCTGCTTACCTTCCAAGTCCCGGACTGCAGAATCTGGGACTGGCAGCCGTGTGACACAGGAAGTTGTGTTGACGTAACTTCCGGTGTTGCTTTGCCCTTCTATGGGCACCAAAAATGGCCGCCGCCGGCTTTAAAAGTAGCTTCTACGCATGACCGGAAGTACGTCGACGCGACTTCCGGTGTCGGCGGTGGCCATTTTTGGTGCCCATAGATGGGCGGGCCGACACCGGAAGTTGCGTTGACGCACTTCTGGTCATGCGTAGAAGCTACTTTTGAAGCCGGCAGGAGAAAATAACGGAGAAAAACGGGAGACGAAGTGATACAGGGGACCACCGGGAAAAGATAAGTAAAAACGGGGGTTTCCCGGGGAAAACTGTGTACTTGGCAGCTATGGCCATCTGAGATATGGGGTGAGGCCAAATAGTTTTCCGTGGCTTTGACAAATGGTTTTTTTTTTTTGATAATGTGGGGGAAAGTTCTTGGGATCTTTCAAGATTATGCCAGAAGTGTATGTATTAGGCTGCTTCAAGATGTCCCCATCCCAAGGCAAGTGTCTGGAGGAGATGATGATGAACCAATCTACCCCCTCCACAAATGGTTTGACGATTCTGCCCAGGCAAAAGGTCTTAGTGGAGACTGCGAAATGAAAAGCCCTGCTCCATAAGCCAAAGCCAGTCATACATAACGGCGGCATTAAAGATATATTCCCTGTCTGAGTTAATTACTTGTCACATCCGTCTCAGGGAGAAGGGACTGGCAGATAGCCAGGGTGTCTTGTGTTGGGAATCTATCTGTGTGTTCATCCAGACATGCCTGCATGCATACAGAGGGTCTCTTGGCCCTGCTAGATTTGTCTTCCTGATTTGCCATTGTTTTGATTTGCTTTAGAAATGGGCCAGAATCGCATTGACATTCTCGGCGTGGAGCATCTCTTGGATGTTTCTGCCCCGATGGTACAGTTTGTTCCTGCAGAGATGATCACACATGTCACAGACAGCTGCCATTTGCGGCACGCTTGAAGCTACACTGAAATTGCCCCGTCGTGGGTTTGCCCCAATGAATCGGAGAGCAGAGCTGTCCAGTGAGGACATCTCGGGTGAGTCTGAGCATCCCTTGGATGGTCATTGTCAGGGGTTGTTGTGGCTACTATTGAGTAACGACCCTCCACATCTGCTTGTCTTTCAGATGTTTTTATTGGTGCATATTATTTACAGTGCAAAGTGTCCATAAATCGTGTCTGCCTCAGTCTGAGTGAGAATCTCGCAATGGCTGCTTTCTGTTTCGCACCCAACATAACAGTCTGGGAACTCCGAAGCGCCTCTCCCTGCTCCGACGGGGAGCCGTTCGCCTCAATTCGTGGGGGGGGGGATGGCCTTCTGGCTGACTGTCTGCCGGTCCCTTCTTCCACTGCTCTCTCTCCCTCCCCTTGGAACAAGGGCTCTCTGACGCTGTCAGAGCCTCGGTTCTCCCTTTCTGATCTGATCCTGTGCTTGACTTACTGCTCGACCTGATGAGGGGGGGGGGTTGTTCCCTATAAGCCTTCCCCCTTACAGTCATGTAGATTCTCAGGGATGTTGTTGTGCAGCTTAGTAGCAGTCCATCTCACTCATTAAAAGTCACTTAGATGATGATGGTTTATTTAATTAATTCATTTATTGCATCTATATCCCGCCTTTTTCTCCTCCAAGGAACTCAATTTGGTGTGCATGGTTCTCCCCCTCCTCCATGTTTATGGTAATCCCCACAACAACCCTGTGAGGCAGGTTGGGCTGAGAGGCAGTGACTGGCTGAGGGTCACCCCATGAGCTTCATGGCCAAGTAAGGATTTGAACACTGGTCTCCCAGGCCCTCAGGCCCTTGTCCAACATTCTAACCACTGTATTTGAATTTATATTCCACTCTTGCTCCAAAATGAACCAAAGGGAACAAAAAGCATGGAAATAAAACAATTAAAATCTTCTTTAAAACATATTTAGAATGATTCTAGTACAGAAGCAGACTGGGAAAGATCTCATACCCAATTTCTATACTAATCTCCTGATGATGATAATAATAATAATAATAATAATAATAATAATAATAATAATAATAATATTTTATTTATACCCCGCCCTTCCCAGCCAATGCCAGGCTCAGAGCGGCTAACACCAAATATAAAACAACTAGTTAAAATACAATTCAACAACAGACTAAATGCATTAAAATTAAAATTTAAAAAAAATTAGAAATTAAAAATGCAGCCTCTACAAAAGGGGAAAAGAAAGGGAAAATGGGGGAGGGGATCAGGTTGGCTCCAGGCCAAATACCAGGCGGAACAACTCTGTCTTACAGGCCCTGCGGAAAGAAATCAGGTCCTGCAGGGCCCTGGTCTCAGGAGACAGAGCGTTCCACCTGGTGGGGGCCAGTGTTGAGAAGGCCCTGGTTCTAAGATGGTGTGTTCAGGAGAAACACATCATGGGCAGAGTGCTTTGATTGGCTGGGTCTATAAGGAGTAAGGCAATATTTCAGGTATCCTTGTCCCAAGCTGGATAAGGTTTATACACCCAAACTAGCACCTTGAACTTAACCCAATAGGTAATTGGCAGTCGGTGAAACATCCACCAGCCACCCGAGTTTCTTCTGTCCTCCGTCGGCAACCATCACTTGTTGACCCAAACAAAGTCCACCCACTGAGCCTTCCCAATCCCCCCCCCCCGAAACACAGCAACCAAAGGCATCGTAGAGATTTGCTGGCAAAACTCCAGCAACCTCTGTGAGTTTGTATGTATGTGGTTATGTACATCCATGCTGTATTTGTGAAGGATTATTTTACCTCCCCCAGGTATGCCGCAAAACAAATGTGAAGATTTAAGTCAATAGTCAAGTTTGTGCAAGGAATCCCATTTCCTTCCAGGAGAACATCTGAAATCTCCACCAGTCAAAAGATCTTGGGATGAATGCCAAATCCAAGGGCACCTAATGTACCTCATTGACATTTGCCTTCCTGGTATGGTGATGATTGGAAAGAAAAAAAAAAGCTATATTTAATTAGTTTTGAATGCAGGGTTTTGGGGCTCAGCTATGTAGCCAGTGTGGTGTCTGGCAATGTTATTGCACAACAACAGTGTCCATCAACCACACTCAGAACAGCTTTGGATCAATGGGAAATGCCTCCCCTCTTGACTTTCTAGTCCACAAGGGTGAGAAAATGTCCAGATGTTTTGGACTACAATTCCCATCTTCCCCGACCACTGGTCCTGTTAGCTAGGGATGATGGGAGTTGTAGGCCAAAACATCTGGAGGTGGCCTGGTCCCTGGTGTGGTACATGGCCTGAGAGGCTCCATTTCGGGTGCCGCTCTGCCCATGTCTGGGCACCGGAAATCGGGCAGAGCGGCACCGGAAGTCGCATCTACGCATGTCCAGACATGCGTAGAAGCAACTTTCGGTGCTGCGACGCTGCTGATCCCGCATTTTTCAGCAGGAGACTTGGCAGCTATGCTCTGGAGGACTCCATTCGGCTCCTGGGTCTGAAGTTCCCCACTTCTGCTTTAGATACTGCTGCCGGGAGCTGCTGGGATGGTCTTGTTCCACTGCTGCTCTATTAAAACCCTGTGGCAATGATATGGAAGATTGTTCCCTTCCCTGAAACTGTGGAGCCCAGGGTCACGTATGTCCAGGCACATTAGGCTTTGTTGCGTTTCTGATTCTTATCAGCTCCAGGATGAGTATGGCCAGCAGACAGAGATGATGGGAGTTGCTTAGTCCACCAGTATCCCTAGGAATTCTGCAGATTCCTCCCCTCCATACTAAATCCTAAGGTTACCCTGAGCATCACCTACCCAACTTTGAGCATGAATTACATACTTTCCCCCATGCTTCCGCCACTCCTCCCCTGAACTTTGCAGCCAGACCATTTATCACTTAGGGGACATAAATAATGGAAAAGAATAGTACATAAAATTAATTGCAGAAAACATGGCCTTTTAAATTCTCATCTGCATTTTCCTTTAAAACGAAACAAGAAACAATGGGGAGGCGAGGCAAGTTAGCATCCTTGGGTTCACTCTCCCCACCCCTTAAAAATATATATATTCCAGGCTTCTTCGTATAATATCTACAGAAGAATTAGCTGCAAGAGTTTGCAGTCCCATTCATCCTGCTAAGATGTTCTTATCGGGCGTCCATAGATCTTTATCCTAGGAAAACATTAATTGAATATTTATTGATGAATACTAGAGAGAGAGGAGAGAGAGAGAAACATATGAGCGCAGGTTAGCCAAGGAAAGGGGTGGGGTGGGGAGGAAAGGGGGGAAATGATCCACTAGGAAAAACTTATGCACAAACCCCTTTTCAGAGAGAGAGAGAGAGGAAGAGAGAAGAGAGAAGAGAGAGATTGCTGGTGTTCCCTTGCTCAGCTTCCATGGATTTCAATGGGACTTATTTGGGTTCATCCAGTTGGATTGTGTCCTTGGAGAGCATGGAGTCAATGGCATATCATCCCCCTTGAGTTTGTCCCATTACTCACCCTGTCCTAATTAAATCGTGGCAGAAGGAAAGAAACAGGAGGACAAAGAGTGTTTTCTTCCTCAGGAGAAACCATCTCCCCTCACTTAAGGAAGAGGAAGAAAAAAAGCCAAGGCAAAGAAAAACTGCACAGAGCAAAAAGATATGACTCTTTTCATTTTACTCCTGAAAAAAAATGGGGTTGGGGGATGGGAGAGAGAGGGAGAACGAAGGAGGGAGGGAGGGAAGGAAGGAAGGAAGGAATGTAGTTCATGGCAGGACACTTTAGTACATCATCTATGGCTGGCTAAAAACGCATTCATGCACATGGCTGAAGCAGGGGAGAGGATGAAAATCCAAGAGTCCAAGAAATAGAAATGTATTTATAGAATCATAAAGTTTGGAAGGTGCTTAGAGACCATCAAGTCGAACCCCTCTTCAGTGCAATAATCTACAACTACAGCATCCTTGATATTTCAGCCTCTGCTTAAATATATTTACGATCATTTATTTGATATTTTTAAATTTTAATTTAGAATATGATATGATATCTTTATAATCCAGTGTGTGTGTGTAAGCATGTTTTGTTGTTGTTCTTCTTCTTCTTCTTCTTCATCATCATCATCATCATCATCTCTCCCCCCCTTTTTTGCATTTGTAAAAGGAGAGACTCGCTGGCTATTAAATCATGACATCAGAATGGAACCCCGTTGCCTTTCAGTCTCAGTGGGAGGAGACACCTTAAAAGAAAGACATCATGTTCCTTCCCCAGTGAGAGCATAGAAATATCTATCTGGCCACTGTGGGGACCACAAGGCTGAATCATAGGAACATAGAATTGTAGAGTTGGAAGGAACTCTGAGGGTCATCTAGTCCAACCCCCGGCAATGCACAAAACTCAACTGAAGCATCCATGACAGATGGCCATCCAGCTCTGCTTAAAAAATAACCTCCCAAGGTTAAACAAACTCCCAAGGGTGTCCATTCCACTATCCTACAGCTCTTTCCATGGAACGTTCTTACTGATGTTTAGTCAGAATCTGCTTTTTTATAACTTGAATCCATTGGTTCAGGTTCTGTTCTCTGGAGCAGCAGAAAACAAGCTTGCTCCATTTTCCATCCTTCCGATATATAAAGACAGCTCTCTTCTCTTCTCTCTTTGGCGATCACTCGTAACCGAGTAAGATTGTCTTCCATAAACATGGTTTTAACGAGTCCTTAAGTGACTGTGGAGGCCAATTCTGGATCCACACGTCCTTCCACAGTGGGGACATTGGTTTCCAGGTGGGAGTTGATCACGGTGTGGATTTGCCAAGCGTGCCTTCCTCTTAGCACATTTCTCCCTTGTGTCCCAAGATCGAGCGTCTTCAAAGCCCAGAGCCCCATTTACACCACACAGCCAACTTCATACTTTTAATAACTTCTTTATTACATAACCATATTGCTTCCTTTCTCCCTTCCCCCCAGGGACAATCTCTTTTTGAGGGTCCGTTTCTCACCCCAACCCCCAACACCCCTGCTCAGATCTAGTCAATGTACAGCCTTTTTTCACTCCTTGGGGGTTTTCCCCCCTTCCCACCCACCTTGCCCATTCCTTCCAGCCTGCTTGGGAGTACAGCCCATGCTCAGTAGCAATTGCTGAAGTATTTGCCCTTCTCCCATCTCAGCATGACGGCAATCTCGTGTATAAATAGTATAGAGACATACTCTTCGTTGCCAACGATGATTTATTCCATCTGCCTTGAGAGAAATTCAGAAAGTAAGAAATTAGCTAGCTGGGTGAGGGCAGCTCTCCAAAGCAAAAGATGTGAGGGCAATTCACCCAGCAGGAGATTTCGAACCCGTGGCTCAGAGGTTTCTTAGAAAAGCTGTGGAAGAATGACATCAGCGGCCTAACAGAAATTGATTCTAAAGATGCGAGGGGGTTATTTTAGGACTGGAGTAGGCAGGGAGTCCTTAATGGAGCACAAAAATGGAAAGGGAGATGAGTTAATGGAGCCAATGGTGTGGTTGGAGAGTTTGAAGCGTAGGGTTTTCATTGGGAAATCGATTGGGCTGGGGCTCTTTGCAGCTATACTTAACCTAATTCCTGAGAGGGAAGAAGTGTTCTTGAGGACAGAGGGTGTATACAAGACCATGACTTCCAAAACTGACTATTTATTTTTCTTTGAGGCTGAGCATGTGGTATGTGGCAAGGGGGAGAGGTTGAGGGATCCACTTCTCTGGACTGCAGATGGCTTCAGACACATGATTGATGCTTTTCCATGTAACACAACAAAATAAAAAAAAGGGGGTGCCTTATTGGCTCACAGGCCTTTTGAATACAAGGGTGGAGAATTTTTCTTTCCACTCTAGGGGACACATTTGCTTCTGAGCAAGCTTCCTGGGGCCACATGACAGTGGTGTGGATGCAGGGCCGGCTCTAGGTAGACTCTCGGTGGCGTGGTGTGCCAGGGCGCTGGACCAGTAGGTGGGGCGCTGCACGGCAAAGCCGCGCGGAAACAATGCTGCGCCCTGCCAGGGCGGGGGCGCCGGAGCGATCTCCGCCCCTCAGCGCCAGGGCGCCCAACCTGCTCAAGATTGCCCTATGTGGGTGGGACCAGAGGCAACAGTGAGCAGAGTCTCACCTGAGCAGAGTCTCACATGGTGTGCAACTTCCACAGTAGCAGACCCTCCAAGTGTCCCTATTTTCCAGGGAGATTCCTGATTTACAGAAGCCGTCCTGGTTTCTGATTTGATCCCGGAATGGCCCATTCCTTACGATGTCCCTATTTTCATTGGAGAAATGTGGGAGGGTATCCAGTAGGCTAATTTTTACAGCCAGCCACCCTCTGTATCCTCTATCCAGACAAACAAGGAGCTTGATCAGAGTTCAAGGACCAGTTCCCACCAGGCAAAAACACACAAGGTGAGTGCAAAGCAGGTCAGGTCAGAGGTGTGGCCTTGGGAGAAAGCAAAATGCTAATATTAAATCAACTCAACTCAGATGTTTAGTGCCTTCTCTCACAGTTGCTTTTGCACCGGGGGTGGGGGGGAAGCAAGGTTATTATGTGCAGCCAGAACATCCCCTGTTGCCACCTCCCCTGGGTTCCCTAATTCCTTCTGGGCTGACTAGCTAGCTGTCCCTTCCCACCACTGTCAGATACAGGGTGTTTTGGAGCAGCAAAGGTCAGAGTAGTCAATCCCTCTGTCTGAACCCACCAGGGTGGTAAGATTTAATTTTCAGAGGCTCTGTCATTTAACAGCTTATTCTAAAACAAGGAAGAGTCCCTTGAACAGTCTTCACACGTTTCTGGTTCCAGAAACAGCCTGGTTTCAAGTTTCCGCAGTCAAACGCCATAGCCAACTTGAAACCCTGCATTGAAAGTTTGCTTGATAAACTTGGATTAACATTGGGTGGGGGATGGGGGGATAAAAATATTGCAATAATAATAATCTATATATATTTCAGTTAGAGTCCACAGTGGCCACTGGAGTGGGAAGAGGATAGCTTCCAGTCACAATGATCTGCTTAGATACTCTTTCCACTACACATGACATGCAACTTTCTATAGAATTGGCCAGCATAGCCCTTCTGACACTTGCCATAGCACCCTGAAAGACATAGCTTTTGCACAGTGATGTGTGTTGCAAACAGCTATTCCTCCTCACGCAATCATTTCTCTACCGCCACCAGCAACTGGGTCAAAAAAACAAAAACAAAAATTTAAAATCCCACAGTTAACTTGCATCAGGGACCACATTGACTTAGGTCAAGACTAATGTCCTGGAAGCTTGACTAATATATATCTGAGAGAAGAGTCATTTTCTAGTGAAATAATTATTGGGCTGAGTGAAATATTACCAGGAGGCAGCTAAGGGAAAATGTAGCAAACTTCAGCGCTGAGAACCGGGCTCATAAAAGCATAGTAAAAGTACTTTCATTTAGAATGACTTTTTCAATAAACTTTTAAAACAGGAAGCTCTGAAGGTTTGTGAGTGTGTTGCTGCCTGCATGCAATGTAGAAGACCACAACTGGATATAATCTTTGATAGTCAAACGATTCCCTAGCAGTTACCCCGTTCCTCATTTGCCTTCCTTTTGTCAATCTCTGGATGAATGTTCAGGATTTTGTTATGCATATGAAATAAGGTCAGAAGTTTAATAATGATGATGATGATGATGGCAACAGATTATGGTCATGCGCCATGGTGCGCTTGCTGCATGGAAGCCACTTTATGTGTGATGTGCTGGTTTGGACAATATGTTTGCGGCTTAATGGCATGCAGTAGCGTTGTATACATGCCTACTCTGTAGCAGGTCCTGCTAAGTTTAGTGGGCCTTACCGCCAGGTAAATGAGCATAGGTATTGTCAAAGGCTGTTGTTGCGACTACTCTAGAGTAATGACTCTTGACATGCTTGTCTTTAGACAGTTTTATTAGGTGCAGTCTATTTACAGTGGAATGGCTGTACAGAACATGTATTCTCACTCCGAGGCAGAATCCGGGAATGGCGCGCTCCTCGTCCTCTTCCAGCATAAGAGTCTAGGAACGCCAAACCGTCTTCCCCGCCTTCTCCTGCGTAATTCCGGAACCGGAGGGGAAAAGGGCCTCCTCTCCATGTTTTCCTTCTCCCCCTTTCCCCCCTCTCTTCCTTCCTCCCGCATGTGTAGCAGGGGCTCTCCTGTGTTGCCAGAGCCCTGCATCCTCCTTCCTCCTTCCTCACTCGACTCTTCCCCCTCCTCGCTGGCATTGCTGCTGGGGGAAGAACTGCTCTTTATGATGGGAGGGGGCTCCCTGTATTCCCTGCCCCTTACAGGTATGCAGCCTGAAACGTTGGGGGGGGGGGTGATTTGTAGGGCCAAGCAAGCCAAAACATCCCCCAGGGAACTTGTTCCATATGGTTCATTGGTGACTTAATGGTAGTGCTTTTCAGTGGAGCTCTTCACTGGAGCCAGCTGGTGTTTCCTGGAACTTTTCCACACTAAGGATACTGGAGGAAGTTGGTCTTTGCAAATTCCCAGTACAAACAGAACTTTATCCCACCTCCTGGGATAAAGTGTGGATTGGACATAGCTACCCACCAGCTTTCACACTTCTCAAATGTTCCAACACAGTTCTTGGCTCAAAAAGCGTACTGATACATTTAGAAATGTGTATTTTGAGATAAAATACTTTTTAAGTGTGAATTTCTGTTCTTTGGGGGCAGGAGTCACAGATTAATGTGGAAGTGGGATGTAATGAAATGGATTTACAGGTACTTTTTTGCAATTCTACGTTTTAAAACTGTTTCTAATGTTGTATTTTAAATTGCTTTAGTCCACCCTGTGACCTTAGGGTGAAAAAAAAATTAAAACCATAACATTCCATGTATGAGTGATGCAGACTGAGTTTCCTGTTCCTGAATCACATTCTTGCACATGAATGACATGATACTGCAGGGTTCCATGGAGGTGAATTCGCCAGCACAAATGCAGCCCCACCAAAATAACTTTCATAGTAATGGCACATTATGTTATTAAAAGGGGGTCCTCTCATAATCCAGGAGCTAGTGATCATCTGTAGGATAAGCCAGTGCTGCCTAGTGGTTGGAGTGATGAACTATGCCCTGGGAAACCCAGTTTGAAATCCCCAGTCAGCCATGAAGCTCACTGGCTGACCTGCAAGTCACAGTCTCTTGGCCTAATTTCCCCTGCAGAATTGTTGTGATAATAAAATAGTGAGAGAACCATGTCGGCCACCCTGGATTCCTTGGAATAATCAATAAATAGAAGTGGGTTGTAAGGCCATTTGATCAAGCTAATGGCCCATCTAGTCCAGCAACCAGTTCTCACAGTGGCCAACTAGATGCCTGTGAGAAACCAGCAAGCGGATTGTGCGCACAAAAGCAATCTTCCCTCCTGTAGCTTCTACCAACTGAAGCATTGCTGCTTCCAACTGTGAAGGCAAAGCATAGCCTTCAAAAACTAGTATCCATTGATAGCCTTCTGCCCCAGGAAATTGTCTAATCCTCTTTTAAAGCCATCCTAGTTGGTGGCCACCACTACCTCTTGTGAGAGGGAGTTCCATACTTTGTGTTGCATGGAAAAATATATATGTCAATTTAATAACTAAAAGCGTGCGAACTGGTAAAGGTAAAGGGGCCCCTGACCATCAGGTCCAGTCGTGTCTGACTCTGGGGTTGCAGCGCTCATCTCGCTCTATAGGCCGAGGGAGCCGGCATTTGTCTGCAGACAGCTTCTGGGCCATGTGGCCAGCATGACAAAGCTGCTTCTGGCGGACCAGAGCAGCACACGGAAACGCCGTTTACCTTCCCGCTGGAGCAGTCCCTATTTATCTACTTGCACTTTGGCGTGCTTTCGAACTGCTAGGTGGGTAGGAGCAACGGGAGCTCACCCCGTTGCAGGGATTCGAACCGCCGACCTTCTGATCAGCAAGCCCTAGACTCTGTGGTTTAACCCACAGCACCACCTGGGTCCCTCCGTGTGAACTGGTAGCCATCACCATATCTTCTGGTAGCAAATCCCAGGCTTTATGTGGAATTAGCATTGGGCCAGCCATAGTGTGAGGTCATTAAAATGTTCCTCGGGTCACCCTTCATCAAGCAAAAGGGGAACAAACACTTCCGTCAGCCTCTGTCCACCAGCCCAAACATTGTGACTGGGAGATGGAAGTTTGCTGCTCCCTGCCATGAGTCTAAGGGCCAGTGCTGGACTCAGAGCTGTTCTCGCAGGGAGTGGCAAAAAGGTTGCCTCCATCCAGGACCTAATTTGTGGTGTCAGAGTAACCCATTATCAAGGCGATTAAATTTAAAGAGCCTGCAGTAAATGCTAGCATACAGAAGACATCAAGCATCATTAAAATATAAATGGAAGCCAGGCTTAATGAGGTAAGGATGGGGAAGTTGCCCAGGATCTCTTCAGTATTGCTTCCCCCACCCTTCCCACGCCCTGCTGTGTCAAGAGGTAGTAGATATTAGGTTTATCATTACCATGATGGTGGCAAATATAGCATTGCAAAAGAGGATAGTGCTAGATTTTCTTTGCAAGGGTTGGAGTTCAGTACATGCAAAGATATACAGTGGTACCTCTACTTACTAATTTAATGCGTTCCGAACGCACATTTGTAAGTCGAAAAAAAAATGTAAGTCGAATCCCATAGGAATGCATTGGGAGAAAAAGTTTGTAAGTCGAAGCAACCCTATCTAAAAATTCGTAAGTAGAAAAAATCCTATCTAAACCGCATCCAAGATGGTGGACAGAGTTCCATTTGTAAGCAGAGTTATTCGTAAGTAGAGGTACCACTGTATCTGAGGCTTCCTCAGCACCGTCTTAAGCGCCCCTGTCGCCATGGTGCGCCAGATCTCTCCGGCGCCCTTCCGCCCCATTTCCCAACGCGGTGGGCGGGTGGGCGCGGTGCTGCTGTGCGGCGGGCGGGCAGCCACAGCGCGATCTCTCCGGCGCCCTCCCGCCCCGTTTCCCAGCGCGCTGGGCAGGTGGGCGCCGCGCGCAGCGGACCGGCGGACCGGCCGGCCAGCGGGCGGGCGCAGCTCGCGGCGTCCTCCTGGCGGGCCGGCGCCATGGTGCCCTGCACCACCGGGGGTCTACGATGAGCCGGCCCTGGGCTTCCTATCCCTTTGCAACCACGGAAGAGAGTTGTGTGAATCCCTTCTGTAGAGATATGCTCGTTTTCTCGCCACATGAGGAGCATATGCAAAAATGAGTAGGCAAGTAGCTGCCCTAAGAACAAGCCATTTAGAAGCCTTCAGGATTTGAAGCAATGTATCTCTGGAAAGCAGGAGCAAATCTGCCTTCAATGTACTAAACCTGGAAGGAAGGAAGAACTTGATTCCACAGGTGGCCACCAACCTAGATGGCTTTAAAAGAGCTTTAAAGCCAGCAATGCTTCTGAATCCCAGTTGCTGAGAATCACTGGAGAAGAGAGCGCTCTTGTGTTTGAATCCTGGTTGTGGATTTCTCACAAGCACCTAGTCGGCCACTAGGAGAACGAGGTGCTGGACTGGATGGATCATTGGCCTCATCCAGCAGGCTCTTTTGATGTTCTTAGTGAGACCCCCAAGTTAGGGATATAAGATGCTCCTACACTCATAAGACAGGGAAGCAATGGCTTTGGTGGGGATCAAGTGGAGGAGGAGCAGGAGAATGTTGAGAACCTCCGGGATCTACCTCCTCATTGACAAAACTTTGGTTTTTACAAAAACCTGGTTGCACTGTGTGTTTCTGGTTCTCATGATTTTGACTGTGTGCTGGTGACAAATCCTGAAAGGTTTTGTGTGTGTGTGTGTGCAAGGGCGTAGCCAGGATCAAAACTAGGGGGGGGCAAGCCATGATCATTCAGGGGCGGGGCCACAAAGTGGGAACGTGGGCGGGGCTACAGGGCCAGCTGGCCTGACGACATCGTGGTGGCGGCAGCGGCCACCTTGTGCTTCTGGGGCTGGCAACGGCGGCGGCTACCCTGCTTGGCTGGAGAGGACGGGAGGGTCGGGCAGGCAAGAGGGGGTGACAGGGTGGGCGAGGGCAAGGCAAGGCACGGCCGCAGTCACGACGGCTCCGAGGCGTTGCTGCATATCAGCATAATATTTCAACCATGTTGTGGGTTCAAGCCCCACCTTAGGAAAAAATTCCTGCATTGCAGGGGGTTGGACTAGATGACCCTTGTGGTCCCTTCCGACTACAATTCTATGATTCTATTGATATATTGCCATAGCATATGCATCATTCTGCTTTCTTGAATTGTCCTACTCCTAGGCATAGCAGCCAACTCCTAGAGGCCTAGGTGCCTCCCCCCCCCCAAATACTAGTAAATACCGTATGTGAAAAAGTCATCCCCCCCATGTTGATGGGCTTTCTATGTGGGGCTTATCTGCCCCCCCCCATATTTTATTAAGAATGGAAGAGGGAGGGAAGGAAGGAAGAAATAGAGAGAGGGATAACTCATATTTGTGGGTGCCTCTGGGTGACGCTGTGATGCTGGAACTCTGCAGCAAGAGGACGGGAGGGTCGGGCAGGCGAGAGGGGGTGGCAGGGCGGGTGAGGGCAAGGGAAGGCACGGCCGCAGTCACGACAGCTCCGAGGCGTTGCTGCATATCAGCATAATATTTCAACCATGTTGTGGGTTCAAGCCCCACATTGGGGAAAAATTCCTGCATTGCAGGGGGTTGGACTAGATGACCCTTTGGTCCCTTCCGACTACAATTCCATGATTCTATTGATATATTACCATAGCATATGCATGATTCTGCTTTCTTGAATTGTCCTAGGCATAGCAGCCAACTCCTAGAGGCCTAGGTGCCTCCCCCCCCAAAGGAAATTACTGGTAAATACTGTATTTTAAAGAGTCCTCCCCCCCATGTTGATGGGCTTTCTATGTGGGGCTTATCTGCCCCCCCCCCAGTATTTTATTGAGGATGGAAGAGGGAGGAAAGGAAGGAAGAAATAGAGAGAGGGATAACTCACATTTGTGGGTGCCTCTGGGTGACGCTGTGATGCTAGAACTCTGCAGCAAGAGGAAGATACCGGTACACCTGTACAGGAGCCTTGTAAGCAGCTTTCTCTCTGCTTGATTTACAGCAGGCACGTCCAACAGGTAGATTGTGATCTACCAGTAGATCACTGGATGTCTGTGGTAGATCACTGCTAGATCACTGGCACCCCTAAAAAAAGCTCACCCAAATTTTTCCTCCTCCCTAAAAAAAGCTGAACTATGACCTGAAGCCCTAAACAAAAATGGGCCTCCCTCCCTCCTAAAAGAAACTCAACAAGTTTGACCTGAACCCCCCAAAAGGGGGTAGATCACTCCCAGTTTTTAACTCTGTGAGTAGATCAGAGTCTCTTGGGAGGTGGCCACCCCTGATTTACAGTATACAGATGCAGGAGGAGGGGCAGACTGGAACACCAATGCTTTTTATAAACATCACTGTGTCTATCAAAGCTACAGCCCCCCCCTTCTTATTCACTTCCTTTTAGCCTTGCAGGGCCACCTTAGTCAAATTGAATCCTCTGCACCCTCATTAAATCGCCAGTAGAACTGTTAATGCGATCCCTGAATGCCCATTAACAACTCCCACTGAATAACAATAGGGTGAATAGGGTGGACCTTGCCTGAAGGGATATTTAACTCCATTGTCTTAACTGCTTAAGTACTGGTAGCCACTTTGCTTTATTTATTTGATGTGTTTTTGTTACAGCTGTGTTCCCGCCCCCAGCAAGTGGAGAGCTGCTCTTGCTAAAGCAAAGCCCTTTCCACTTCAGTTTTTGGAGGGGCAAAGTATTGGTTATGGTCTGTAAAATACAATAATTTTTTGCTTCTAGGGGGGGGCAGCTGCCCCCTCCTGCCCCCCCTGTCTACACCCATGTGTGTGTGTGTGTGTGTGTGTGTGTGTGTGTGTGAAACTTAGCATTGCTTTTCAATTCCTGCATTTTCCAGGAGCTGCTGCAAAGATTTACTTTATTTGATATTGATCTTAAGGCCCTTGTCAAAGTCACTGAGAGTTGGTTTAGTCAGTTTCATGACACTTACCTGTCTGTGAAACTGATGTGATGCTGACATACATCTAGCTATCCAAATGTGGCACTGACATGGATGTTAAGATGGCATGGGCTTAAGATCAGGGCAGATATTTGAAAAAAGAATATCGGAAACAATCTTTCATCCCGTTATCAATTTCAGTTGTTGTTGTTGTTGTTGTTGCTCTGCAGAATAATAATTTCAGAATAGGGATACCATATACATATGCATGAACTGCTTGGTATTTACAATAATGAATGATCTGTTGAAAGTCCAAAATGATGGAAAGGCAGAGCTGGATTAAGACATTTAGAGGTCCTGAGCACTTAAAACATTTTGGTGCCTCCATATACAGCTAGATTTAATTCAAAATATAAACAGTAATACACCATAAAATATATATTTCTTATTTTTTGAAATGAAACAAAACCTACAATAAGATGGGAAATGTGTGTGTGTGTGTGTGTGTGTGTGTGTGTGTGTACACACACACACACACACACACACACACACACACACTGTACATACATACACACTTCCACTTTATTTATACTGGGGGGGGGGTTCTTGCTCTTTTCTAATTGCATAGTCTTTGATCACATCCTCAAAACTAATCTTACCTAATTTCTGTGGTTCCCCCCTTCCCTTGATGCCTTAAGAATGGGCTTATTTTGCTTAATGGTTAATCCAGCCCTGTGGAAAAGGCCTGGCCTGATTGAGACATGGACCTGGTGATAGTTTTGGAATCAAAGGAAGGTGCCATGGCTCCTTTCTAAAATGAAATAAAACACAAACTTTGTATGCAGAAGGTTCAAGCTTCAAGCCTGCAGACGTGCGTCAAATATGAATGGATGGCATCCAACCTTCATTTCACTCATGACTAAACCCATTGAAATGAATGAACATAGCTAACTTAGAATCATTCATGTCAATGGGTATACTCTAAGGAGAACTTAGTTGGATACACTCCTGTGAGTTTTTATGGGGTCCAAACTATATGTGATGTTAAGGGCATACGTAACTGGAAATTGCATGTTTGCTTTTTATTAACTCAGCAACAGATGCAGAGTGGGAAAATCCAGATCAGAATAACAGAATGGAGGAACAAGAGGCTTAACTCTTTGCCCCATCATAGTCTCATTCCACTCACAGTCTCATGGTGGACTTTGGAGAGATCTCTTTGATGAGCATATATTTTGGTATGCAGTTTGTAAGGTGTGAAAACGTCCTTTCATTCAATGGCCTTATGGGTGAGTAATGAAAATACAATTAAGGTGCTCTTGTTTATTATATATTATAAAATGACCCCACTTCCAGACCCTGCAGCTGCTATTTGACTTCTCTGTTGCTAGTAAGTGGTTTAACCAATCAATCAATAAATTCAAGCATGTGGGTATCCAGATCAGGACCATGACAGGAGCAAATAAATGATCTCCCCTCATCACACCAATCACAATCTGTATCATTTCCCCCATGATTTCTTTCCCGGAAAACAAACAACAATCAAACCAAGGGGGCTATTAATGTTCTCAGCACCCCCGAGTGCACCCCACAGTGCAAATGAATGTTCAGTACAGGTCCTGAGACACTGTCATTCCCTTTCACCCTTTTCTCCTGACGGAGCTGAGAATCCCTCCCTTGGAACTTGCCGAAAGAAAGTTGGTCGGCATCCAGCTTCCCTGAGTCATTGGACTGCGTGGGCGGTTCCATTTGGAAGCTCTGCTCTCCAGCTCACGTCTCGGCAGCATGATTCTAACCAAATCCCATCAGTGAGAAAACAAAGGTGCATCAACAAGCTCTCCGACCATCCCCGTGCCACCTGGTTTGGCTACCCAACCAGGAGTCAAACCCAGAAAGTTCTGACAGCCTGGTGCTTGGAGGGAGGTTGGCATAAGGTCTCTTGGTTCCATTCTCATACAATTCCATGAGCTGATGGCAAAGCCCTCAGTCCTTTGGTTGGGTTAGTCAGCTCAAATGTCACATGGGCCAGTGCTAAAGAAATACATCTTAGGACCAGGATACTTGGAAAAAAAAATCTCACCCCTGTGGATGGTCCGCTCCCAGGGCTGTCTTAAGGTCATCGGGCACCCTGGTGCAGGGATCCCTCGGGCACCCCCACACACTCTAAAAAAAGAGAGGGAACCTCTTACCTGGAATGCCGGGCAGCGGGAGCCTCACGGCAGCCCCCGCACCTCACAGCAGGGCCGTGCTGTGTCAGAGGCTGCCTGCCTGTCTGGTGCCGCCGGATTGAGTGGGGGAGGGGATGCCGCTGCTCCGCACGGCCTTCCTCCCTTCTCCCAGCGGAGCAGGGTGCCTGGGCAGGCCGGGCCACGCTGGGTTCCTTCCCGCCAACAGGGCGCTGTGTTTCATTGGTAGAGGTGCTGCCATGTGGTGTCACCTCTACCAATGAAACGCAGCGCCGGGGCGAGGGATGACCCTGGCGCTGCAGAGCGGAACAGGGTCCTAGTGCCCCTGTTCCGCTCGCTTCCCTCCCTGCTCTCGCGGCGCGGCTGGTGGAGGGAAAAGGGAGGCCGCCGCGAAGCTCTCCCACTTGCTGGGGCACCCCTCTGCGCCCCCTGATCGCCCAGCCGCCGTGGTGCATTGCGCCACTAGAGTCAATGGGCAAGCCGGGCCTGTCCGCTCCACAAAATGTAGGAACAAGGTCCTTTAGTGGTGTGGTTCCTTGGAATCCCCTCCACTTAAATATGAGAGATTGTCTTTGTGGTGTCTGCTGAAAAACTTCCTTTTCCAAAAAGTAGAGGTCTTTCCTCATCTGCATCTGTGTTGCATACAAATGTGACTTTCTGAGAGCTGGAATTTATTTGTTGTTTATCAAATTTATATACTGCCCTTCATCCAAAGATTCCGGGGCAGTTTACAAAACGTGGCAGGGCTGGGTCAGCCCGGGATCTGCTGGATCCTGAGCCAGCCCCACTGCCCTCTTTTGACTATGTCATACCTGATTCAGGCAGGATCACCATGCCAGCAGATCACTCTTCCAGTGTCTTCTGTCCCACATTCATAGGGGAGAAGGCTATGGATGGCTACTAGCCACAGATGGAGGCAGCAAGTCTTCTGAATACCAGCTGCTGGGAACTGCAGGCTGGAGGAGGGCTCCTTCTCCAATCCTGTTTGCTGGTTTCCCATGGGCATCCCATGGCTGTCTACTTTGATGAGAGGATGCTGGACTAGATGGGCCATTGGCCTGATCCAGCAGGCTCTTCTTATGTTCTTATCCATTTCAAGACAATGGGGTGGTTGGCCAATTTCTCTATTTTTCATGTGCATATCCACGCTTCATTCCTCCTGTAAACAAAATACTAAAAGGTTTTTTGTGTTGCCTGGGCAGTGTGAAGCATCTTATATCATGCTTGATCCCCCATTAAAAGCACAGGCCAAGTGCAATCGCTTTTCTCCGTTTACTTCCATTTATTTAAGTGTTGTTGGGGTGTTTTTTGTGGCATTTTGTTTTGTTGGTTAACAGTTGTTTTCATTTTATGCTGTTTTTACTGGAGTCCTGTGCCACCTTGAAGTTTATTATAATAGAAAGGTGGGATTAAAACAAACCAACAAAAAATCCCTCTTTGAAATGGATAAAGACTAGCTCCCTATTCAAAGCCCCAACAAGTTGCCACTGCTTATCTTCGCTTTTCACTCAGCTGTGCTAGACAAGTTGCCATTGTGAAGCGATTTCACAACAAATCCATGGCAGTTTTGAAAACTCTGTGCCATGAAATGCTACACTTCCCTCCACAGATCTGTTTGGAAATGGATTGCTATGGGTTGTGCCCAACTGCTCAAAGTAGACACACTGAAATGAATGAACCTAAGTTAATTGCATCAGTGAACTTCACTGGGTCTACTCTGAGCAGGACTAGCATTGGCCGCAACCCTATGAACATTAGAAGAGCCTGCTGGATCAGGCCAATGGCCCATCTAGTCCAGCATTCTTTTATCACAGTGGCCAACCAGATGCCCATGGGAAACCTGGAAGCAGGATTCGAGCACAAGAGCCCCTTTCCCCTCTTGTTTCCAGCAACTGGTATTCTGAAGCATCGCTTGGAACATCTCTTCCACTCCAGCTGGGAGCATGCACAAGTGAAAATCATGATCTTCATTATTTCCCTAAAAATAGTGTGTGCTGTCTAAAAATAATTGGGGGACGGGGACAAACGCACCATTTGAGTCTCCAGTGTGCTGAACTTCCCATTGGCTGAGCAAGGTGCAGAGGACAGCGAAGGAAATATGCTTGATCATAAGACGGGGTTACTTACTCTGCAGAAGATCATTTCTAGGTATTTTAACAATGCAGGGATTCCGAGAACCCATTGGACGAAAATAGCCTTAGAGCTGGCAGGAAAGCTACAATGGACTTTTGAAAATTATTATTATTAACAGCCGCGTCTCGACTCGGAAGCAGGGCTTGCTCAGGCGGAACAATTAAAAAGCACTAGGCTGCAAGAATAAAGGAGGGGAAGAGGAGGTGGAGTTTACCCCTCTCTCACTTTCTTTCTCCCCGTCTGAGCCTCTCCTCCCCCCTCTCTTTTGTGTTGCTGTTATAATCCGAGGCTCCCACTGGGGCTAGCGCTAAATCTTCCACTGAATTAGCATGGCGGTTCCCCGGGGAGGGCCGCCGTGGTGATGACTAAGGGAAGGGGTGATAAATGTTAACAGAAACGCTTTGGCAGAGTGCTGATTTGGTGTTTGCAAAGCGCACACCTGCACAAAATATGCCGAGTGAGGGGAAAATCGCAGCTCCATCTTTACGGGAGACAAACGCGCGCCGAGGCACGCACTTGTTTAACAAACATTGCAGGAAAGCCTGAGCGCCGCCTTGGCAGGAGGGGGAGATGGAGGGGAGGTCACACAGGGGTTCCGTGGCTCCATTTTAGCAGAGGGAGAGAGGGAACTGGAACAAATGCCTTCCGTGTTCACACAGACTGTCCCAGCAGCCTTTCATTCCTTTCATGTACAGTGGTACCTCGGTTTATGAACACAATTGGTTCCGGAAGTCTGTTCATAAACTGAAGTGAACTTTCCCATTGAAAGTAATGGAAAGTGGATTAATCTGTTCCAGACGGTCCGCGGGGTACTTAAACTGAAGCGTTCATAAACTGAAGCGAACTTTCCCATTGAAAGTAATGGAAAGTGGATTAATCCATTCCAGATGGGTCCGCAGTGTTCATAAACCGAAAATTCATAAACCTGGTGGAACCTCGGTTTATGAACACCCCGGTTTACGAATTTTCGGTTTATGAATTTTCGGTTTACGAATTTTCGGTTTACGAACGCCGCGGACCCATCTGGAACGGATTAATTCACTTTCCATTACTTTCAATGGGAAAGTTCACTTCAGTTTATGAACGCTTCAGTTTATGAACAGACTTCCAGAACCAATTACACCAATGCTTCGGGTTAAGTACACTTCAGGTTGAGTACTCCGTAGACCCGTCTGGAACGGATTAATCCACTTTCCATTACTTTCAATGGGAAAGTTCGCTTCAGTTTATAAACGCTTCAGTTTAAGTCTGGAACAGATTAATCCACTTTCCATTTCTTCAATAGGAAAGTTCGCTTCAGTTTATGAACGCTTCAGTTTATGGACAGACTTCCGGAACCAATTGTGTTCATAAACCGAGGTACCACTGTACTTCCAGTGCTGGTTATCATTCTTGGGGGTTCCACAATTCCACTAGCCACACTCTCAGTGGAGAGTATTCCATTACTGCCTGGAGCAACCGGCCTCTTCCCAGCCCCTGGAACTAGGAAGGAGACAGGATGATGGCCACCAACCTGGATACCTCCAAAAATGGTTTGGAAGAAGAGGACTGTTGATGGCTACTGCAGAACGACGATGCTCTGCAGTAATGCTTCTGAATGCCAGTTGCTGGAAACCTCAGCAGGAGAGAAGCTTCTTGTCTTCAGCTGCTGCTTGAGGGTGTCCCAGAAAAGGCATGTGGTTGGCCACTGTGAGAATAGGATGCTGGATTAGATAGGTCATTGGCCTGATCTAGCAGAGTTTTATTCTGTCCTTGGGCGTCACCCATGGTATTGTGTAGCATTTTTGATGTGCAGGGAAACTGTAGGGGTTTTCCTTTGACCCTTCTCTACTTTTGTTTTGCGCTGTTCTGCTGAATAGCATGGAAGTGACAATGTGATTGCCGGAACAATTCCCACCCACCTTGTAATATAACCCTGGAGCTGTGAAGTGCAACACAGGGTTGTCCCAAAACTCAGACTGTGATTTTGAGGCGAAGCATAAGGCTGTGGAGGGGACTATTAAAACCAACCAACATGGCTGGATCCCTGATCCTTGGAGAGCATAGCTCAGTGGAAGTTCCCCAGTTCAATCTCTGGCACCCCCAGTTAAAAGGACCACATCACAAACAATGGGAGAAATTTCTGATTGCAGTCTTGTGCAGGAAGGAAAATAGAATCTCAGAATTGTAGAGTTGGCAGATACCCTGAGGGTCATCTAGTCCAACCCCCTGCAGTGCAGGAATCTTAACTAAAGCATCCATGACAGAGGGCCACCCAACCTTAAAAACCTCAAAGGAAGGAGTCTGCCACCTCCCGAGGGAGTCTGTTCCACTATCGAACAGCTTTTATTGTCAGAAAGTTATTCCTGAAGTTTAGTTGGAATCTCCTTTCTTGTCACATGAATCAATTGGTACGAGTCCTACCCTTCCACAGTCCTATAAGCTGTGGAAAGGAGGGTCTCTTTCCACAGAGCAATTCCCCCCTCCCCTTAAAGAAAACAGGACACAAAACAAGGAGATAAACAGGGGTTGAATCCCTCCAAAGAACGGTGTTGTAGCAAGCTGACAATGCAAGTGAGTTCATTCAGAGGAAGAGGCAGGAAAGGAGGAGAGAGATACCGAGGCAGTGTTTAATTAGGGAGCTAATTTCATGACATCATGCCTCTTGGCCTTTATTCCATTAATGAAGCTGAAAGTAGGCCACAAAGCGTACGGATTTACTCTTCCCTGTTGGGGTTGTGTTGTGTTTGTCAATCTGCTTACTTGCCTGCCTGCCTGCCTGGAAACTGCAGTATCATAGGCAGCACTTAAGTTATTCCATAACATTCACCATCCACTCTCTCTCCCTCTTTCCGTAGCCTCTTTCGACTGCATTCCTAATGCCCTGTATAATTTGACTCTCTGCATACTGATGTGTTGATTTCCTTAAGAGAGCGGAAAGTTGTGGGAGAAATAGCCCTCACAAGTTGAGCAAGTTTTCATACAGCTGTCCTGGAAAAACAACAACAGGAAACCACTCAGCTAAACTCAGAATTAAACATCCCAACCTGCTGAAGGCTTTTAAAGCAGAATACTTGAGATTCGGTGGTGGGATCACGTAGAAGTTTACTATGTTTATCTAATTTGGCTGATTCACATATTTGGCAGAAAACACTGGCAAATTCTAAAACCTAAGAATGGTGAAGGTTGTCAGCTTTTCAATTGACAGCTGTAGCTGTGCCTTTAATATTTTCTGAGGGTTGTGTTCATCTTTAACCAGCCTTACAGGGACCATATGATAGCAATGGCTGTGGCCATGCACACCCCGTGTTTGTGTGAATGTGTCTGTGTGTGTGCGCACGCACACGCATGCTCCCACACACACCCCCTCCTCAGCAGATCATGTAAGGAGGATTGGGGCTGTTACTCCCTTTTTATCAGACTATTAAACCGGTGAATGAAGAGGATAAATGCAACTCATAAATGCCACAGCCTTCCAAAAACAGAACATATCCATAAAATGTAGTGAGCAGGATGGCCTGGTCAATCAACAGCCCCCCAAAATGACGATTCTCAGAAAGTAAGATCAGAACTCAAAGAGCTCTTTATGGTTAAGTTAAAGAGTTGATATTTTGATTGAGTTTATTTATTCATTGATTCCTTTACCTTTACCAGCTAAACCCCAATCCAGTTATCTTGATGGTTGCTAGTTCTGATGATTCCAAAAGAAGATGAGGAAAATCCATGGATGGCAAACCTATTAATAGCTATTAGTCATTTTAGCCCAACGGAACCCCCTTTCACAAAACCAGTCAGCCTCAGGATGACCACCACTGGATACAAATGAACAGGGATGGCTGTTCTCTTCATGCTCTGCGTATGGCAAATCTTTGGGCTATCTTTGGTCCTCCAGATGTTGCTGAACGCCAGCTCCCTGAAAACCTGACCGTTGGCTATTTGGGGTCTAATGAGAGTTGGGCTCCAACAACCTGGAGAGTCACAGATTCCCCACCCTTGGCTTATGGGCTTCCAGAAGTGCCTGGATGGCAACTGTTGGATACAAAAAGCTATGCTAGATGGACCCATACCCTCATTCAGCATGGCACAACTTATCTGCTTATCACAAACTGTTTATGAAACCCAAAAGTGGTTTGTCCTGGGCTCACAGAACTGTGTTCACAATTCTTTGGATTCTAACCCAAAGCTTTAGCATTAGCTTATGATGGGAAAGCCTGCTGCACAGAATTGTATTCCAGGGAATCTGAAACTCCATTTTAATTTGGAGCAGAGAGTGTTACTTTTTTCCCTACTAGCTGGTGGCCCTATAATTGATGGACTATGCTGAAATATATCAATAGTCTGATTCACATATTTGGCAGATTTGACCGCTGTCCAAGGTGCTGAACCAGCAGTTACCAGTGTAAAACAGCTGCCTTTTAATGAACTGGTGACCAATGGGCCATCTATTAGTAGCAATTTTCACTGGCACTGGCTTTGCAGGACTTCAAGCTGGCATCCATCCCAGCCAGGCCAGAAAAGCAGAACCAGCCACCAATGCCTCTCCTAGACCAAAGTCCTGTAAAATCGAAGTAGCATCTACTTCTCTCTTCACACATGTCCATCAGAGGATGACAGGAAGCAGTGGCTGGCATGTGTGAATGAGCTGTCCCAGATTTAGCAGCACACATATCTCAACCGATGCCAAGAGGGAGAATCAGTCACTTGGAAAGTCCCCAGTGAGCGATGCAGGAGGAGACAACTTGGTATTTTAGGCTTGAGATGTTCTGAGGTTAAACACTGCATTAATTTAAAATATTTCATAGGCCAACAAATGAATGTCTCTGTTCCTTATCCCCTCTCTTGCTTTCGGACGCAGAACAGAGAATGCTCAATAGGAAAATCTGGCTCCTGTGTTTTAGAATCAACTGTCGGTGCTGTTGCAATGTAGGTATCATGATCTGCACTGAACAGCCACAATACTGGTCTTCATGATTTCTTCCCCCAACCACTCACCCCTGAGTAATTCAGACAATCCATTCAGTCCCTGGTTCAATAGCTTAAAAGGGCTTCTTTAGGAAGGACAGAAGCCTGACAGAAGCCTGGCTAATGTTTTGCAGGTGACTTGGCATCTCAACTCCAAGGCCTGTTTCTTGTTGTTGTTTTTGTTGCCCTCGCTCAGACATGCTGTTCTAATGGTGTGGTGCCAGCCATATTCTGGGTCCGTGTTAATCTTTGGAAACAAGTCTCAGTAGGGGACTGATGACAGTGTACCCCTGACCTGAGGGAAATCAGGAAGGAGAGAGGAACCAGACACAGAGATATTTGGGATGAGGAGGAGGAAGCAGGGAAAACTGGAAGAACAAGCTGCATGAATATTAAATTCTCTTGAGCTTGGAGATACAATAGCTGAACCACTTAAACCCCACCTTGGAGGCTATTTCCCAAGGAAGGGAAACAGCTTTCAAGTATGTTTGCACTGGGAGGCAAGCAAAGGGGCTCAGCAGTGCTTAGCTGGAAGGTCAACATGATGGACAGGAGAACTGAGGTCCTTCTTCAGTAATTTATGTAGACGTACAGGCAATTTAATTGGCAAGTAGAAGGAACATAGCTCAGGGGTGCATGCTTTGCATGCAAAAGGTCCCAGGTTCAATCCCTGGCCTGTCCATGTAGGTCTAGAAAAGAGCCCCAGTTTGAAACCCTGGAAAGCTTCTGTTATTCAGTGTTGAGAATCCTGAGCTTGATGGACCAATGATCTGACTTGATCTCAAGCAGTTCCTATGGAGAAGTGCTGTTGCTGAGTGGAAGAGCACTGCTCTGCATGCAAAAGGTCGCCGATTGAACACCTAGCACCTCCAAACAGGTACAGTCCCAGCTTGAAATCCCGGAGAGCTGCTGCCATTCAGTGTTGACAGCACTGAGCTAATGCACCCCAAATCTCACTTGGTATAAGGCAGCTTCCTGTGTCATGAACAAGAGCTTTAAGGAGCTCTGGGAATGGCTCTTTCAATGAAAGGGTGGCTGGGAATTATGTCCTGTCTCATATGCAGGGGCGGGGGGGGGATCAGATATTTATACCCTGTGTTAATGATCCATAAGAAACTGCCTTAGCCTGCCCTCTTTCTTAGGGCTGTTTTACACATGCAGGTAATCAGATGACAATGCACTTGATGACTTTGAGCTGAATGTGTAAATTGATCCACATTGATAAGGATGAGGAGATACAAAATTTATCTCTGCGACGTTACTCTAATTGTGATCATCGCACGCTAGCTGGAGGCTTTCAAATGGGTAACGTCTCCAATAATCAATCTTGCACATGGTGTTCAAAGAAGATGACTCCTAGGTCTCATTTGTGCTAGATATTTACCAAGCATATTACCATATAAGTTAATCTGGCTTCCAAGTGAGAGGTGGAATGCTGAGTCGCTGCATTTGTGGTGAGAGCAAGGGCGCAGCTCATTTCAACCTTGATTGGTGATTTAGTTATTTATTAAAATGCACCAACATTTATACTTTTAAGTTTTATTTAAATATACCATTCTGAAAGCCCCCCCTCTCAAAATATCATTCCTAAATTCAATCTTCTAATACGCATTTTTGAAATGAATACATGCACACACATGTAACCAAGAACTGCATTAGAAAATTTGGGATGTGTGGAAGCTGCTGAATAACTGTGTTGTGGTACGCACATTATGAGTTTGGAAGGTGCCCATCCGCTTTGTTTCTGTTGGAATTTGCAAATCATCAATCATGCCTAAGTGCAGGTGGGTGGAAAAATCCACATATAAAGGACAGATTCTTGCATCCCAGCTAGCTAGCATTAAAATAAAATCACCTCCCTCCCAATCAGATGGTGAAGAAATGCAGAATAGAAGCTACTAAGTGCTGTATATTTTTTAGGGGTTTTTGTTGCAAACTTCTTAATGGACTTTGACTGCAATACCAAGCATGTCTACTCACAACTCAGTCTCCCTGGATTCAATGGGACTGACTCCCAGGTAAGTGAGGTTAAGATTGCAGCCTTTGCCTCACTGCAAACAAAAAAGTAAAACAAACAACAAACCTACCAGTAACAGATTTTGCAGAAGCTGCTTGAGAAACTGAAGGTGCAGAAAATGCCAAAAGAGGTAACTGAACCAAGAATCAATTACAAAGGAGAATAAATGAGCAGGGTAGGAGCAAGTCACTTTGTGTGTGTGTTTCAAACCTACTAAAGAAACTAATGGAGAGCTGAAGTTGTGGTACCCCACCACCACCACCCACAGCATCTCATAAAGATCCAGGTCTTCTCACTGCAAAATAAGGGATGGGAGGTGTGTTTTGCAACTGCCTGGATTAATAAGTGCCAGATCAGTAAGAGGATCTGATGGAGGAAGGGTCAGCTTCGTGGTGCGCCTGTATTAGAGGGCCTTTCAAAGTGTGCAAGACAGGTTGCTTGCCTACATCAAGCACAAGCCTCTGCAATGAAGCCTGGCAGCGTCCCAATTTCTCCAGAGTTGATAAGGATTCCAGCAGTTGGCAGCTTAAAGGGAAGATCATGGAAAGGGAAGATTCCAGGAAAACGGTTTGAGCCGGTGCATGCCAGGTGCCTAATAGCTGAAGCATCCTTTCTTTCTGCCTTAAATGTGAAGGCACAGTTAACTCTTGAACCCAGATAGCTTTGCTTTGAGTGTGCACATGATGACTCGGAGTTTTGAATTGCTCACCTTAACCCCCTCCCAGTGTGTGTGTGTGCGCGCGTGTGCGCGCGCACTCATACTCCCCGAAATACGTCTCTGTAATAGTCAGGTTATTATTATTTTTATAAAAGAAGAAGAAGACTTCTTTTTTCTGTTGAGGTCCCAATTTGGATTGAGTCCCATGGTGGCCAGGGATGGGGGAATGGAATTTGGTTCAGTTTGCTTTAAGAGTGTTTATGTGTGTGCATCACATGCAGAAACATCTCACTTTTACATGGCAGGAAGACAGCCTACTGTACAATGATAAAAGACACACCTATAGCTGCACACACTTTTGCATCTGCTCCCACCCTTTCTGCCCAGAAGATAGTCCAGCTCTAGTAGGTGGAAGAAAGATTGGGATTTACTGGTAGGTCTCCCGGAAATTTGCTGTAGATTGGCAAGGATTTTTGACTCGCCATGGTTCGATAACAACAACAGGAATAAGAAAGAGTATGTTTCTGAAATAGGGAAAGCCTTTTTTAAGTGGGGGAGGGAACCAGGATCATGCTCAGGTTCTGAAAATAAATCAGATGCACCCTGAAACTTCACAGCAATTATATACCTCCCTTTATTTTGCAACTGGCTCCATTTCTTGGTCATTGTGGTCCCAGTAAAAGCAAAGGTAGACTCCCCCTCACCAGGCTGAAGTCTGTGTACCCTTTCTCTAGTACCTCACAGTTTTCAGATTGCTGCGTTAAGATCAGAGTTACCAGAAAACAGGTTTTCCTGTAGGCAGTGCATTGAGGCTTATATCCATAAATCTCTGTTCCATTTCTGGTTGCTCCCAAAGAGGCAAACAGAGTTGTTGCTTTTTAAAGCGTCGTTGTATATCCTGAATGTTACCCATCTGAGGAAAGAAACTCCCGCTGACCCCTGCAGGAAATCTGTTTGCACCCTGAAGCATGAGATTTGATTAGCCTCATTATCTTAGTGTGCATTTTTTTAAAAAGTAAACGTTATTAATGGTAATAAAATTAGCTGGCCTGTTCTAATAACCCAGCCACAGTATTTGTCTCAATGACCTCCTTGGGTGGCCAAAGATTTTGCACCGCATGTAGTGTTGCCGTCTTTATTTATTCTGAATTTAACGGCCATTAATTTCACTGGGCGACTGACCCATTGTTCGCCTGCGAATGGATGGCGCTTGCAACCAAATGAGCAGGTCTTTCCTGCATACGCAGAGCCCTAAATGTGCACACATCTCCCATTGCCATCAAGAATGGTAATTCTAATGAAAAGGTGCTTCAGTGCTTCATAAACCTCACAAGATATGGACTCAAACTCCCTTGGAGTTTTCCCAGGCTGTTGACTGAGATTAGGTTCTTTTGTTATCAGTGCGCTGCCAAAATTCCCGTGGTTGTTTGTTCTGTTTTTATGGTATAGCGTATTTAAATTTATGTTTTTAAATGCTTTTCATGTTGCCTGCAGATCACGGGGTAGCAAGGACCACATCACCACTTTTGCTATTAAAAGGGTTTGGATGGAAAAACTAAGAACAGTACAACATTTTGAAATTTTGAAACTCTCTTGGGAATGAGATCTCGTGGAGCCCTTAGAAGATGCAGAATGGAATAAGAATTGGGCCAGGGCTCCCTATTGATTTGCCTGAACAAGAGCCCATGATAATGCTCTTAAAACTGTACATTGGTGGTATATGCACCCACTCTTATTAAGTAGAATTAACAACACAATTTCAGCAACTTGCTGGAGAAATTGTAATGATATTGGCTCTTTTATTCATACGTTGTGGTTATGCCCCTGAGTATCTTCTTTTTGGACTAAAATGCTTCATTTAACAGGCCTTATTACAGAACAGAATATTTCTTTAGACCCTAAAATTGCTCTTTTATCTTATGTGGAAGATACAAAGGATCTCTCCAACAAAGACCTTATCAGACTTCTAATGACTGTGGCAAGGCTCACTATCACAAAATATTGGAGAACCTTGAGCATGGACCTGTGTGAGGCTTGGTTCTCAGAACTTTAGGAATTAATACTAATGGGGAAAATGTTATATATAATCCCTCCCCCCCCCCAACCAAATGAAATCAGATGTATGCTATACACCATGGTATATAACACAGTGTCAAAAGAATATGGCTATAGATAACAAGCAAGCCATGGAGACCTGTGGAAGAATGCCTCTGCTTAACAAGTGAGATGACTTTGATAACAGATGTAGCTAATTCCAAAATCTGTATTTCTGAAAGGGGTGAGTTGTTTGTTATTCCTATTCCAAACAGGAGTAGGCGCAGGATCTGTTTTTTTCAGTGCAACAATCTGTGTAGCATTCATATAGTTCATATACAAATTCTGCAAAGACTTTTTCAGGCAGGGTATGGACCAGGCACCCCCAAACTTTGACCCTCCAGATGTTTTGGGCTACAATTCCCATCATCCCTGACCACTGGTCCTGTTAGCTAGGGATCATGGGAGTTGTAGGCCAAAACATCTGGAGGGCCGCAGTTTGGGGATGCCTGGATTAGACCCACCAAACGGAATCAATTGAAAACTAGTGCTTTGCCAGGTAGGCATACAGTAAAGAACAGGTTGCCTCTGAGCACATGCTCAGCTCAGGTGTCCATTATCCACGCCATGTACTTTCAGTACCAGAACAAATCCTCCCTCCTCCTTTGCTGCAGCAAAATTCTTGAATGGGTTGTGGGCGCCATCTTGAATTACTTTAAAGGAGGAAGTAGATAAAACCATGGAGGATAAGGCTATTGGTGACTTCTAGCCATAATGACTTTGGAAGAAGAAGAAGAAGAGTTTGGATTTGATATCCCGCTTTATCACTACCCGAAGGAGTCTCAAAGCGGCTAACAATCTCATTTCCCCTCCTCCCCCACAACAGACAGCCTGTGAGGTGGGTGGGGCTGAGAGACTTCAAAGAAGTGTGACTAGCCCAAGGTCACCCAGCAGCTGCATGTGGAGGAGCGGAGACGCGAACCCGTTGGCAAAGGAAGGATGGCTCTGAATGCCAGCTGCTGGGTATCATAGCTGGGGGGGACATGCTGTTGCTCTCAGGGTCTGATTCTGCTTACAGGCATCTGTGGGAACAAGATACTGCATTCAATTGTCACTTGGTTTGATCGAGCTGAGCTTTTTAAGTTCTTGCTTTCAACTTTGCTTCTGTTAAGAAATTTCAATACAATAATGACGTCAGCTCTCAATATGAAGCTTCATTAGAAAGGCAGAGGTAAGATTTGAACCCAGGACCTCCTGGTGCACAGGTTACACTTGGTATTGTCCCTTTTAGCTGATATGGTGGAAATAAAACAAAGGGAACTCATTTTATATAGAAACATCCTTGCTAAGCTAAGAAGCTAAGAAGGTCTGGGTCTGGTCAGTACCTGGGTGGGAGACCAATTCTATGTATTTCCCTTTGAGTTGCATGGTGGGATAACGATGGCACACACACACACACACACACACACACACTTACAAGGAAATTCCTAGTAAGATGCATACCTGGTTAATTACATCATCACCATTCCATCATATTACAATAAAGAATTCCCTTTACTCCTGTAAAAGTTCTTTGAATAAGTTGCCCATAAGATGAAATACCTTCTCTCTTCCCTACACCATTTTAATTGTATTGGATTGGCACAGCCTCCTCATCTTAGAGCTGCCCTCACTGGTAATATAAAAGCTACTTGAAAGGCGCAGGAGAAAGCCAAGCCAGGATTTAAGCTATGTCCTCTGAGTTCCATTGAAATATACTGCTGGCTTAATTTCTTGTGTTAGCATCTCCCATATTTATAATGCCTTCTATTAAACAGCATCCCATTGGCCAAATTTCTGGAATGATTTACATATTTATTTATACCTTCTTTTTGCACGCAGACAGGGAGTGATCGTATCTCTCTTTGACTACCAGCCCCTGGACACTTGATTATGTTGTTTTATCTTCTATCCACTTGCCTGCTTTGTCTAAAATGCTGTAACTAGAACCAGGTCTTTCTTTTAGTGATCATACCACCAATATCACGCAAGGAGAATTCCCTTGGTGAGTCTGAAGTGGGTCAGTGCTCAGAGGTGGGTTGCCCAATGAAGTAACATCTACCCTTCCAGGGAACTCTCCAGGGTCCTGATCAAAGTCTTGGACACACTGTATTTATTGCCTCATAGTTGCTGCCCTTGATTATTACCATAATCAAGGACAAAAGTGGTAAGGACCTAACAGAAGCAGAAGACATCAAGAAGAGGTGGCAAGAATACACAGAGGAATTATACCAGAAAGACATGGAGGTTTCGTACACCCCAGGTAGTGTGGTTGCTGACCTTGAGCCAGACATCTTGGAGAGTGAAGTCAAATGGGCCTTAGAAAGCACTGCTAATAACAAGGCCAGTGGAAGTGATGATATTCCAGCTGAACTATTTAAAATTTTAAAAGATGATGCTGTTAAGGTGCTACACCCAATATGCCAGCAAGTTTGGAAAACTCAGCAATGGCCAGAGGATTGGAGAAGATCAGTCTACATCCCAATTCCAAAGAAGGGCAGTGCCAAAGAATGCTCCAACTACCGCACAATTGCGCTCATTTCACACGCTAGCAAGGTTATGCTTAAAATTCTACAAGGCAGGCTTAGGCAGTATGTGGACCGAGAACTCCCAGAAGTGCAAGCTGGATTTCGAAAGGGCAGAGGAACCAGAGACCAAATAGCAAACATGCGCTGGATTATGGAGAAAGCTAGAGAGTTCCAGAAAAACGTCTACTTCTGCTTCATTGACTATGCAAAAGCCTTTGACTGTGTCGACCACAGCAAACTATGGCAAGTTCTTAAAGAAATGGGAGTGCCTGATCACCTCATCTGTCTCCTGAGAAATCTCTATGTGGGACAAGAAGCTACAGTTAGAACTGGATATGGAACAACTGATTGGTTCAAAATTGGGAAAGGAGTACGACAAGGTTGTATATTGTCTCCCTGCTTATTTAACTTATATGCAGAATTCATCATGCGAAAGGCTGGACTAGATGAATCCCAAGCCGGAATTAAGATTGCCGGAAGAAATATCAACAACCTCAGATATGCAGATGACACAACCTTGATGGCAGAAAGCGAGGAGGAATTAAAGAACCTTTTAATGAGGGTGAAAGAGGAGAGCGCAAAATATGGTCTGAAGCTCAACATCAAAAAAACCAAGATCATGGCCACTGGTCCCATCACCTCCTGGCAAATAGAAGGGGAAGAAATTGAGGCAGTGAGAGATTTCACCTTCTTGGGCTCCTTGATCACTGCAGATGGTGACAGCAGTCACGAAATTAAAAGACGCCTGCTTCTTGGGAGAAAAGCAATGACAAACCTAGACAGCATCTTAAAAAGCAGAGACATCACCTTGCCAACAAAGGTCCGTATAGTTAAAGCTATGGTTTTCCCAGTAGTGATGTATGGAAGTGAGAGCTGGACCATAAAGAAGGCTGATCGCCGAAGAATTGATGCTTTTGAATTATGGTGCTGGAGGAGACTCTTGAGAGTCCCATGGACTGCAAGAAGATCAAACCTATCCATTCTTAAGGAAATCAGCCCTGAGTGCTCCCTGGAAGGACAGATCGTGAAGCTGAGGCTCCAATACTTTGGCCACCTCATGAGAAGAGAAGAATCCTTGGAAAAGACCCTGATGTTGGGAAAGATTGAGGGCACTAGGAGAAGGGGACGTCAGAGGACAAGATGGTTGGACAGTGTTCTCGAAGCTACGAACATGAGTTTGACCAAACTGCGGGAGGCAGTGCAAGACAGGAGTGCCTGGCGTGCTATGGTCCATGGGGTCACGAAGAGTCGGACACGACTAAACGACTAAACAACAAGTTGCTGACCCTGTGCCAGATTATCCTGTTTCCAGTAGAGCCTTGCTGAAATATTCCTTGATACCCTGCAAGCTCCCACATCAATGGATGTGGCACGGGTGGTTTTTCCAACCTTCACAGGTTGGTGCAAGTTGGTGTGATGTCATTACATAGAACCAAGTATTTAAATATAGTTAT
Organism: Zootoca vivipara; assembly: GCF_965207765.1. Classification (NCBI taxonomy): domain Eukaryota; kingdom Metazoa; phylum Chordata; class Lepidosauria; order Squamata; family Lacertidae; genus Zootoca; species Zootoca vivipara. The sequence continues at coordinate 58,525,039 of NC_142593.1, forward strand.
ACAAGGAACTCCCATGCTCAGGCTCAGAAACCTGAACAATTTCCCCCAAACCCAATTTATTCCGGGTCCCTGTCACACCAGTCCCTGTTGTGACCTGGATGGCGCGCAAGGGTCAAGCAAAGGGTCTGCTGGTTTCCCTTTAAGGTTTCCAGACTCAAAAGAGAGCAGGGCAATTAAAGGCACAGAAGTCCTGTCCTCTATTGAGTCTGGCAACCCTAATCCTAAGCCATGGCGAAGAGAATGAAAGAGCACCATCTCAAAAGCCCCTGAAATATTGGGTGGGGAGGGGAGAGTAAAATGCAACAAAATAAATAAATAAGAAAACAGGTGCATTGCAGTAAACTTGGATCAGAGACGAGGAACCCAGAAGGCCTGCCACGCTCATGGCTCATTAAGAACTCCAGATCTTCTCACTGACTTCCCTTGCAAATGAGTTCATGCTCAGTAAAGGAAATTGATTACTTTCCATTGCAATTAACATCTGGTCTTGGGTCAGATCATTAGGATAATTTGTTATAGGGGGGGGGAGAAATCAACCATTAATAAAGTTTCTCTCGGACCAATTAAATATGGTACCACCGGCACATTTTCCATGACTCAAACCACTTTTTCTCTCCCAGCTTAGAGAAGAGAATTTAAGGAATAGACTTTGGCTGATGGGAGTTCTAATTCAAGACCACATAGCCTGTTGGCTTAATTTATTGCCGTCTGCACAAAGTGTGTCCTCCCAATGGCTTGGTGGTGCTTGTTTGGGGGGATTTCAGGGTGATATACAGTTTTTCCCTACTTGGCCAGGAGAGCTTCTAGGAGCAACATGAATCAAGGAGACAGCAATAGGGTTTTGTGTTTTGTTTCTTCTTCTTTTTTAAGAGCTGAGCTGAAATTTCAACAGATTTTGTTTTCAGTTTTCAATTCAAATGGATGATTTTTAATCTTTCTTCTTGAAGTGAATCAAACAAAACTATACAATAAAAATAACAGAAGCACAAATACAAAAAAGTAGCAGCAGAGACTTAAATCAGGTAGTAGAGTAATTAAGACAATTAAGAAAGCCACATTTTGTATTGTCCTGTGGAGAGGAAGTCCTGTGTGTCTGTATTTCTAGTTGTTGTTTTTGTTGATGATGATGATGATAATAATAATTAATAATACTTTATTATTTATACCCCACCCATCTGGTCGGGTTTCCCCAGCCACTCTGGGCGGCTTCCAACAAAATATTAAAATACAATAGTGCATCAAACATTAAAAGCTTCCCTAAACAGGGCTGCCTTCAGATGTCTTCTAAAAGTCTGGTAGTTGTTTTTCTCTTTGACATCTGGTGGGAGGGCGTTCCACAGGGCGGGTGCCACTACCGAGAAGGCCCTCTGCCTGGTTCCCTGTAACTTGGATTCTTGCAGCGAGGGAACTGCCAGAAGGCCCTCGGTGCTGGACCTAAGTGTCTGGGCTGAACGATGGGGGTGGAGATGCTCCTTCAGGTATACAGAACCGAGGCTGTTTAGGGCTTTCAAGGTCAGCACCAACACTTTGAATTGTGCCTGGAAACATGGGCGTGGGCAGGAGGGGGCAATTGCCCCCCCTAGAAGCAGAAGGCTGAGGGGCACAGGCGCGGCAGCCCCAGGCTCCCGCTCCCGGCGCGAAGCTCCAGAGGCACGCAGGGAGCGTAAGCGGAGGAGCGCTAAGCAGGAGTGGGGAGTGTAAGCGGAGGAGGCAGCCACAGGCTCGCGTTCCCTGCGCGCCTCTGGAGCTTTGTGCCGGGAGCAGGAGCCTGGGGCCGCCTCCTCGGAAGACCGGGGAGGCGCGGAGGAGGCAGCCACAGGCTCGCGTTCCCCGCGCACCTCTGGGGCTTCGCGCCGGGAGCGGGAGCCTGGGGCCGCCTCCTCGGAAGACCGGGGAGGCGCAGGCAACGTAGCCCCGCCCACATCCCCACTCTGCCCCCCTCCCCTCCCGTCCCTTGTCCCCACCCCTTGCCCCCCCTAATTTTTATCCTGGGTACGCCCCTGCCCGGAAATGTACTAGGAGCCAATGTACGTCTTTCAAGACCAGTGTTATGTGGTCTCGGCGGCCACACCCAGTCAACAAGATAAAACCCCACCAAAGAGCATGTGATTTTTAGAGAACTATCCAAGCCTTTGGCAACATGTGATTTATGAGTCCGCCCCCCCCCCCCAGCTAATGCTAAACTCCACATTTTTTCATACCAAAGTTAGAGTTGCAATTCCTGTGAGGTCTGAAGTTCTGGGAGCTGCCAGCATCTGTATCAAGAATCTTTGAGAACTGAAACCATTCAGTTGACTGTCCCACAGATTTAGTAAAGAAAGCTGTGGTCAAGTTGGAATTGGATAGTTCAGCATTTTCAGTCATTTCTTGACAAGCCATTGTCCAGAATTTGAATGCTAGGGTTCTTGAAGGAATATATGCCACAGATGAAAGATCCCTGTTGAGATTTCAAAACGAAGGAAGGGGTGGCAATTATAACAAAGAGGGTGGCATTACATATCATGGTTAAGGTTTTGCGGCAACAACACCACGAACAATAGAAATAATATTTTCCATATTAGGTGTCACAGAGGGAAATATTGTGCATAGGACTGTGCCGAATATTCCCCAGGTTCAATTTTCTGAGAAACAGCTTGCGCCAGTAGTCACTTTATTATTTATTTGTTTATTTATTTATTTGTTTGTTTGTTTATTTACCTTGCCTTTCCCCCCTGTTGCTTTTCTCACTTACAGATGCAAACAAACATCACTTGAAAACATAGAAAAAACACTTATTAAAAACAAATAGACATTAATAGAATTAAAAATATATGCATATATAAAATCAGTTTAAAACGTACAAATGCTTACAGCTCTCTTTCTCAGTGTTACCCCAATGCCTTTGTTTCCCCCTGCCTGCTATTGTCGCTGCCTTCTCCCTTCTGGGTCAGTTGCAAAGATAACAACATGGAGTGGGATATTGCGATGCTGAAGAGCCGGTCAGTTTGGGTTTTGTGATGATGTCACTGATAGGCAATTCAACCGACAGTGAGGGCAACTTGGGGCAATGTAAATGAACACATTAACATTTCCACAAACAGTGTCAGGGTTTTGTTTTTTGCTGGGGTTTTTTTAAACAGTATTGAAAATATTCCTGAAAACCGAGTTGTTTTTGGCTGAGCTATAATCACACAATCTACCTCTCAGGTCTCAGTGGGTTGTCGGGGGGATTGACAAGTCTTGAAGAATATTCTTTTGACTTGAACAAATTTGACCTAGAATTGTTGAGAGAGTGAGGGAATAAAATATGGAAAGCCCCAGGATGGCATTTTCTACAGAAGCGTTTCTCCAACTGCTAGAAAATTTGCAGGATGAGCCTTCCTCAAATCTCCTGGATGTCGTAAATTCTGGGGCAGCGGAGAGAGATATGCCAATCCAGATGTGCCGCAAATGCTAGCTTTGTATTTTATTGTAAATAAATAGGCGATAGCTTGGTCTGCGTGGGTGGCTGAAAGCAGGAACTGGCCAGTAAAAGAAGGATCAGAAGCCAGGGCAGGGGCAGTTCACCTATTTGCTGGGTGGTGATCCTGTCCTCCCAGTGAAGGAGAAGTACTCAGAACTCTTCTACTCCCATCCCTAAAAAAAACACGTAACTTGTGAGGCCTTAATGCAGGGTCCCCAAACTAAGACCCGGGGGCCAGATGCGGCCCAATCACCTTCTAAATCCGGCCTGCAGACGGTCCGGGAATCAGCGTGTTTTTACATGAGTAGAATGTGTCCTTTTCTTTAAAATGCATCTCTGGGTTATTTGTGGGGCATAGGAATTCGTTCATATATATTTTTTTCAAAATATAGTCCGACCCCCCCAAGGTCTGAGAGACAGTGGACCGCCCCCCTGCTGAAAACGTTGCTGACCCCTGCCTTAATGCATCAAGCTCCAGTTCATGCCTTTCTTTCCCTTGCCCTACCATGAAAAGGGTGGTGGTGGGGGGTTTGATCAATTCAAGCTAGGGATTTGGGAGAAATTCAATTCCATTGGTGTTCAAAGGTGAGCGCAGCTCATTTGCATTTTCCAAAACAATAGGTGAAACAAACACAGTCTTCTTTGACATTCAGATATCTCCGAATTTGGAAGGGCATTCCACGTAATGTGTACAAAAAATGCACAGACCCCCCCAAATGTGTCCCTATTTTCCAGGGACAGTCCCAGATTTACAAAAGCCGTCCCAGTTTCCGATTGCATCCTGGAATGCCCCGCTTTTCCTTAGGACATTCCTATTTTCATCAGATGAGAATGTTGGAGGGGATGAATGTCTCCAAGTAATGTGCACCAAACTCAAGTGAAGTGTTCACAAAAAAGTGGGAACATATAAGAATACAGTGGTAACTTGTTACAGGTAGGTAGCCGTGTTGGTCTGGATCGAAGTAAAATAAAAAAAATTCCTTCAGTAGCACCTTAAAGACCAACTAAGTTTTTATTTTGGTATGAGCTTTCGTGTGCATGCACACTTCTTCAGATACAGTGAAATGGAAGTTTCCAGGCACTTATGTAGAGAAGGGGTGGGGAGGGGTGGGGAGGGGGAGGGGGGATCACTCAGAAGGGTGGTGGAAATGGGTGATTGACTGACTGATAGCTGTTGATGACCGCAAACGACTGCAAATGGTTTTGCATGAAAAAGCAAGGGTTGAGATGGCTGAAGATCGCTTATCATGTATAATGAGATAAGAATCCGATATCTCTGTTCAAACCAGGTCCCTCCATGGTTTTGAGCTTGGTGATAAGTTGGTTTAAGTACACAATTGGTTCCGGAAGTCTGTACTTAACCTGAAGCGAACTTTCCCACTGAAAGTAATGGAAAGTGGATTAATCCGTTCCAGACGGGTCCACGGAGTGCTCAACCTGAAGCGTACTTTACCCAAAGTATGAGTGTAATTGATTCTGGAAGTCCGTACTTAACCTGAAGCGTACTTAACCTGAAGTGAACTTTCCCATTGAAAGTAATGGAAAGTGGATTAATCCGTTCCAGACGGGTCCACGGAGTACTTAAACTGAAAGTACTCAAACTGAAGCGTACTTAAACCGAGGTATGACTGTCTTATATTTGGTTAGATTTCTTGGCAGAAATCTGTTAGGGGGTGTTGCGTACATTGATGTTTATACCAGGAGGGACTCACACCTTGATAGAGGCAACCTATTGAATTGGGGGGGGGGCTTCTGTGCTGCTGTTCATTCACACACATACCTAAAATAATCTGGTCATATGTGCTCTTCCGAGCATGTTCTCTGACATGTAGCTGTGAATGGGAAATCAGGGCACTTTTTTCTGATGGATCCCCTGCAAACCTTGCAGTTGTTTAGATATGTAGCTGAATCACCCATCTCTGGACTCTGTAGGACATGGATATTTACTGTGGCTTTTGAATCCAATTGGCTGGCTGCTTTAGGATGCAGGTGTGACCAGCTAACCAGCTGAGCTATGCAAAGGCCACTGCCAGCTTCCACAAGCAACGTTTTGAGGAACATGAGCACATCTCTGGCTCAGCCACTCCCTTGTGTTTCCAGAACAGGAGCAGTTGGAAGACATGCATTTCCAAAGGACTGGGAATCCTCAAGAGATGTGTTGGAATAAGGGCGTGTAAATCTGGCCTAGTTGATGGACTAAAAGTGATGCACTTTTAGAAGGTTGTATTCGAACCAGAATAGGTTTGGAGGAGGGCATTCAAGATGGTTAGGAATATGGAATGCTAGTCTCGCGGATAAAGGAGCTGGGTATGTTTAACCTTGAGAAGAGAGGACTGACTCTGATGGGACAGGACAGGACTGGCATGTAGAAGAGGGCAGAACTAGCTCCAGTGGGCTTAAGTTACAGGAAGGCGGATCTCAGCTGAGTTAAGAGAAACACCTGGTGGGCTTTCCCTTGGTGGAAGTCCTCAAAAAGAAGGTGTTGGAGATTCCCCATCTCTGGATCTCCTTCCACAAGCAAGGGGCTAGACTCAGTGCCTTACACAGGAGGTCTTTAGACTCAACATCTTCCTTGAAGGTTTTTGCTTAAAAGCTTGGATGGCCATCTGTCATGGATGCTTTAGCTGAGATTCCTGCATTGCAGGGGGTTGGACTAGATGATCCTTGCGGACCCCTCCAACCCTACAATTCTATGGGTCTCCAATCTTTGTTCGTTCCAGTAGGCACATTTGGTCACCAGTCATAACACTGGCTGCCTGGAGGCCGTGGCTCAACACAGCATGGCTGCCATGAGGGTATGAAATAACACAGAGTGGCTGGCACATCTAAGAAGAGGCACAACTACAAAGGGAGAAAGGGTATCTACATCAGCCACTACTGTGCTTGCTATTTGTGCCTCTTCTTTGCACAGAACAAAAGAGATGCTGGACAGCTAATCCTAACATCCACTGAAATTTGGGCATCTCTAAGGAGCAGGGTGTTCTATGCACTAGTCACTGAGTCTGTGCAAAGAGGAACTGAGCAGGGACAGTAAGGCATATTTCAGGCACTGTATAATTCCAAAGGGATATTTACTGAGACCTTCTGTGGGCATCATAGGAGGTGGTGGTGGACAAGCCTGCACCTGCAATCACCGAGTTAGAGACCCCTGCCCTAAAAGGTCCCTTCCAACTCTGAGATTGAATCTGTGTCTCAGAAAGCCCATCCTGGAGGCTTAATTGGGTTCCTGCCATACACAGTTAGCATGCGACGGTCCCCGTCCCCCCCCCCCGCCCACACACTATGCTCGGAAAGTGACAGCTGTAAAGAGGCACACACAGTACTTAATCTTGCTCTGAAGGGGAGCCCAGAGAATGACTCACTGCTGATATTAGCACGGGACTGTCTCTGGCTTCTGGAGCAGAAAGCCTCTGCTGCTGGGGAGAGAGACAGGAGACAGCTCTCCAGCTCTCCAGACTGCAAATCTGGCCAAATCTGTTGATTGGATTTGGGTTAGCTCCTTCTTTGCGCTCGGGAACAAATCTGCCATCTGCCCTCTCGGTGGCAGATTTGGTGGCTACAATTCAACGAGGGACAGGTGACTCTGTCAGAGTGGGTTTCTCTAAGTTTCTCGTTTTCCCAGCTTTAAGTCCAGTTATCCACATTTCCAAATCAGCTTTTAAAAATTATTATTATTATTATTATTATTATTATTATTATTATTTATTAAATTTGTATAGAGGCGTTTGTCCTAGGATCACAGGGCCATGTTTTAATATTAAAACCACAAAAATTCATCGCATGATCGCAAACAAAACAAGACCCCCCCCCAGTTGAAAAGGACATAGATTGTTTTATTAGCCAAAGGCCTGGGAGAAAAAGAATGTTTTCTCCTGGTGCCTAAAGGATATATGAAGGCACCAGGCAAGCCTCTCTGGGGAGAGCATTCCACAAATGGGGAGCCAATGTCGAAAAGGCCTGTTCTCGTGTCGCTGCCCTCCAGACGTCTCCGGGAGGAGGTACACAAAGAAGGGCCTCAGATGATGATTGCAGAGCCTAGGTTGGTTTCTGTGGGGACTAAAGATGCCTGTGAAAATTAATCAGCTTTCATTGTCATTGTCTACTCATTTTTGCATAGAATTTCCCCCAAGATACACACCTCTGCAAAAGTAGGCAGTGAGAACCTATGCCCTTTTCTGAAACTGTTTCAATTCTGTGTTACCCTCTTTGAGGCGAGGCAAACCAAACTACATGCATTGTCTTGCTCTGGGTTGCATTTCTTAGGCCATGTGTGAGTTAATATAGGGAATAAGGCTCTTTCCCCTTCCACAACTTAACCAGTCAGAACATTCAGGGTGGATTGAGCTGGATGTCCAAATAAAGCACTAAAATCTAGAAATGAAATTGCTATTTTAACAATTATAAAAAAAGTCCCTGAACATCTTCCGAGTGGTCTTTTGTGCGAGAGCCACGCGGTCGGCGATTTCCCAACACCGTCTGTCCAGAGATCCCCAGTCGCGTGTAGCATATTGACCCACTGTCCTGATTCCGTTTTAATCAGAGTATTAAGCTCTAAGTGAGTTTGGCACGGTTACTCTGCTTCTACATTAGCCAACATTCTGTCGGTTTCATTTTCCACAAGCCGGGCTAAGTCCATGATTGTGATGCTGAGTAGCCATTAATTCTCATTTCTTTCAGCTATTCTGTAACTCTGGCTTATAAACTCTCCGATAAAAAAAGAGAAAAGCTCCCCAAAGTTACCTTGGCGACTCATACGTTAGCCAAGCTGACAGATTTATGACAGTTACATATATAAATATTTATATGCTGCGGCAATGCAATTTTTAAGGGCAGATATATATACCCTCGTATGCCGGCTCTCAAACGAGACTTCATGCTCGCACATGCATCCAACTTACAAGAGTTACGCTTGGAATGGGGCGACATCAGAGCTGAGACAATACTATTTGTGGTGTGCCCTTACTTGTTGTGTATGTGTGTGTAATTGCTGCTTGACTCCTCCTCATTTCAGCACCCCATGCAATATGGCTGCATTGCTCTCATCTGCCCTTGTTCTCAGTTGTTAATAATAATAATAATAATAATAATAATAATAATAATAATAATAATAATTTATAACCCGCACATCTGACTGAGTTTCCCCACCCACTCTGGGCGGCTCCCAACAGAACACTAAAAACAGAATAAAACTTCAAACATTAAAAGCTTCCCTAAACAGGGCTACCTTCAGATGCCTTCCAAAAGTCATATAGTCTTCTAAAAGTCATATAGTCCTTGACATCTGATGGGAAGGCATTCCACAGGGCGGGTGCCACTACCGAGAAGGCCCTCTGCCTGGTTCCCTGTAACTTCGCTTCTCGCAGTGAGGGAACCGCCAGAAGGCACTCGGAGCTGGACCTCAGTATCCAGGCTCGATGATGGGGGTGGAGACGCTCCTTCAAGTATACTGAGCCGAGGCCTTAGAGCCGGCCCTGCGTTTAGGGCTTTATAGGTCAGCACCAACACATTGAATTGTGCTCACCACATAGACAGAATTTTTGTTTAATGGTTTTTGGCATGAATTTTGGCCACAACTTTTATTTAATACAAAACATGTGAGTGGTTGCATAGGCATTGGTTCTCAACTGTCACCTAAGGACAGAAATAATAATAATAACTTGCCTTGTCAACACGAGGAAATCCTACAGGGAGAGACGGGGACCCGGGTGCAATGAACTCTCCCCTCTCCCTTCAGGCTCCCAGGGGCCTCAATACGCTGTCCTGGCCCCCTACCTTTGGGTTGCGGACACAGCATAGAGCCCCTGTATTCCTGACCGGGATTTCCCCAACCACGCAGGCATAAACTTGGGGCCAACATAATCAATAAGACCCTTTAATACAACCAAAAATAACCAATGCCTAACCACCAACCTTACAAGTTGTGACTATTTGCTATGCAATAGGCAAAAAACCAGATGGCACCAGCCAATCAGCCAAATGGAAAAAATTCCTACCAGGCCCCTGAATACAGGTGATCCCTTGAGAGGCACAGCAATGTCAACTCAAAGTGGGACAGTCTAGAGGTGTGCACTCCCCATTTGCAGAAACAACTGGATACATTCTTGATCTGACAGGCTATCCCAACAGGATGAATGGGCCTTTGCAAGGAGCATCAATTCTGTGTTGCTTCAGTTTCATTTTACACATATCTGCTATTCCTCATTCCAAAACAAAAAAGTTTTAATGTTGAAGAAGCTGCCCCAGTAGGTCATGTGCAATGATCCCAAACTCACCTTTAATTCTAGTATATTGTTGTCGTTGTTTAGTCATTTAGTCATGTTCGACTCTTCGTGACCCCATAGATCAGAGCACACCAGGCACTCCTGTCTTCCACTGCCTCCCGCAGTTTGGTCAGACTCATGTTGGTGGCTTCAAGAACACTGTCCAAACCATCTCATCCTCTGTCGTCCATTTCTCCTTGTGCCCTCCATCTTTCCCAACATCAGGGTCTTTTCCAGGGAGTCTTCTCTTCTCATGAGGTGGCCAAAGTATTGGAGCCTCAGCTTCATGATCTGTCCTTCCAGTGAGCACTCAGGGCAGATTTCCTTCAGAATGGATAGGTTTGAGCTTCTTGCAGTCCATGGGACTCTCAAGAATCTCCTCCAGCACCATAATTCAAAAGCATCCATTCTTCGGTGATCAGCCTTCTTTATGGTCCAGCTCTCACTTCCATACATCACTACTGGGAAAACCATAGCTTTAACTATACAGACCTCTGTCGGCAAGGTGATATCTCTGCTTTTTTAAGATGCTGTCTAGGTTTGTCATTGCTTTTCTCCCAAGAAGCAGGCATCTTTTAATTTCATGACTGCTGTCACCATCTGCAGTGATCATGGAACCCAAGAAATTAAAATCTCTCACTGCCTCCATTTCTTCCCCTTCTATTTGCCAGGCAGTGGTATATTATTATTATTATTATTATTATTATTATTATTATTATTATTATTATTATTTACCATTTGGTATATTATTATTATTATTATTATTATTATTATTATTATTATTATTATTATTATTAGCTGTACAATAAACTAGCAAAAAGAACAGTTAGAAACACCCAAAAGGAAGCAGATACATTTAAAACTAAACTAAACAACATAAAATGGACACACATGGTAAAGGAGAGGCATTGTAACCTATCATTTTCTTCTCTTTCCCAACACTTCCTTATGACTGAGGAGGAGGACAAAGGTACTCCTGTTGAGGAGGACAAATGTACTCATGCTTATCCAGTGCAGGAGGACAAATGTAGTCACCCTTCTTTCCCTCCTGCTGGCTCCCCCTTTCTCCTCCTTCCCACCTCTGCCAGACAACTGATGACCACAGCAACTGCTTTCCCTATCAATTCCAGTGATGAGGTCAGCTGTTTCATTGTCTGGCTAAATAGATGGGGATGATGCCAAGTCCAACAGGAGGCAATGGGGGTCATTTATATGTAAACGATGGGAGCGATTTATTCCTTCCCAAAGCCTCAGAGTTGCTTTATCAGCAGTCATTAACCCAAAGCATGTAGGTAAGAGTACGTGACCCGCAAGCCTCTCCTCCTTTTCTCTCTTTTGTTTGAAAGCCTAAGTGTAAAATCAATTCTTCTTAATTTTGGCAGGGCGTTTTTAAGGTTAAAAAATCGAATGGACAAGATAGACTCTTCCGTTCTGTGCACACCATTGTGGCGGGTTTTATTTACTTGTTTCACACTCTCTCTCTCGCCCTCCTCCCACTTCCCTCTTTATGGGGATCTCAGATTCCTTCTGTTGATGCTGGTTTGAATGTCTCTGTTAATAAAACATTACAGGGAAGCTGCGGGGAAAGATGATGGATTAAAAAACATTGGTGGTGACAAGGAAATGGTCCTCTCCGAAGCCACTTCCACTCCAGTTCACCGCTCCTTCTCCTGCTAATGAAAAGCTTGAGTTTTAGCAAGTGAACTGGGAATAGGGTTATGTGGGGTGCTGTTGTTGTTGTGTGTTTGTGTGTGGGAACCACTGCTACTGAGATGAGGTTACGTGAGGTGATGGGAAGTGGGGCTTTTGTCATAGTGAAATGACCAACATCGAACCTGACATCTGCCACGTCTTTTTATTTGCATTCCGAAGTACTAAAACAAGCAGCAACAGAACAAAATAGAGGCAATGCTTCGCCAAAATAATCCTGGGCAGTGGCATAGTAATGGGGGTGGGGGGGGGGGCGCTGCCCCGGGCGGCAGGCTGGGCGGGGAGCAGCAGGGCTGACCACCTCCGACGCACCCCCGATGCAAGCGAGACTGCCTCACTCCACGGCTTGCTCGTGGGGTTTGCCGCGGCGCCGCGATGCATGCCTCCTGTGTGCGCATGCATCGTGGGTCATGACGCATGCGCGCGACAGACACCCGCCTTCGGGTTTGCCGCCCCGGGCAGCCAGGTGGCTAGCTACGCCGCTGATCCTGGGAGCTGTAGCTTGTTAAGGGTGCTGAGAGTTGTTAGGAGAGGCCTATTCCTCTCCCCGTGCTACAGTTCCCAAGGTGGTTTTTACATACCGTCCCTCTTCGCAGGGAGTTCTGCGAATTATAGTTGTGTGAGGGGAACAGGGGATTCTCCTAACGACTCTCAGTGCCCTTAGGAAACTACAGTTTCCCGGGGTTCTTTGGAGGATTCCATGACTGTTTAAAGAGGTGTGGTACTGTTTCAAATGTACAGTCATACCTCGTGTTGCATCTGCTTCAGGTTACGTCTTTTCGTGTTGTGTCCCACGACAACCCAGAACGGGTTATTTCCGGGTTTTGCCACTCTTCACCGCTCGCACATGCGCAGGAGCGCTAAATCACGCCGCTCACGTGCGCAAACGCGTTGCTTCTAGATGCAAACACTTCAAGTTGCGGATGTGCCTCCGGGATGGATTATGTCCACAACTCGAGGTTCCACTGTATTTGATTGTGAAACTACTCTGAGAACTGTAGTCATTGATAGCCTTGGTCTTTCTTTCTTTCTTTCTTTCTTTCTTTCTTTCTTTCTTTCTTTCTTTCTTTCTTTCTTTCTTTTTCTTCCTTCCTTCCTTCCTTCCTTCCTTCCTTCCTTCCTTCCTTCCTTCCTTCCTTCCTTCCTTCCTTCCTTCCTTCCTTCCTTCCTTTCCTTCCTTCCTTCCTTTCCTTCCTTCCTTCCTTCCTTCCTTCCTTCCTTCCTTCCTTCCTTCCTTCCTTCTTTCTTGATCACTCATAGTCAAGTAAGATTTTCATCCATGAACACAATCTTAGCAGTGAGTCCGTGAGTGGCTGTGGATAGCCTTGGTATGCACAGCTCAGCTCTTCTGTACACAGATTGTACACTTGTTGAATGCAATGTGTGAACATCCTTCCACATTCCTTCCAGTAGAAATCATACATCATAAAACACTTCTCCCTCCCTCCCTCCCTCCCTCCCTCTCTTCCTTTCTATCATGGTGTGGGGGGGGGGCTTGCTATCCCTTCCTCTGTTCACTGAAGGGGGATGTGCACTGGGGTGTGTATGTGTGTGTTTGTGTGAGCACATTTAAGTCATCGTTCTGAAGAATGAACAGAAGTGAGGATGATCCTCCAGGAATTTACTGTAACTCAGTAATGGATTTTGCTTGTTTTCAGGCTTGGTTATAAAATGTCTTGTAAAAAAATTATGTCCCCAATGCATACTGTGCAGAAATTAATGGTGAATTGGAGCAAAATTACTCTGGCTGTTATGCATTAAAAAAATTCCCAGTGACATGAGATCAAAACATTACAAAAATATGTGTGTGCGCTCTCTGCTCCCCTGTTCCCCTCATCCCATATGTTCCATATAATTCTTTGCTGCTGTACTGTTAGATATATAGGCTGGGAGGGGAGGGAAAAAATGCTTTACTGTGCAACCTTGTACATGCCTACTCAGAAGTGAGTTTGCTAGGACTTTTGCCCAGGTAAATATCAGCCTGAGTATAAATAAAACACACAGGTAGGATCCCATATGAAGTTCTATTGCACAAGCTCCATTTAATATTTCATAGGTTTTGTCCAATAGATTTAGGTGGGTTGGTGGTGTATTTTTTTTTAAGAAAAACATTCTCCTGCATTTCCTCAAGAACTCTTCTGGTACCTTGACCGAGACGAGCTGCTTTCGCAATTTCATCACACAAGTAGAGAGTTTTGCACGAGGCTTCAACTTCAGCATCCTGAGGATATCAGCTTTCATTTGAAGAAAGAGTTTCTAGTCCCTAGGATGCCCAAAATAGGCTTGAAATTAAGCGCATGATGAAATCTAAAAAGCTGGGTGGTGTGCAAATGAGTGAAAAAAGCTGGGAGGATTAGGCTATGTTGGGCATGTGCGAGATTTGCCTGAAGTTCAATTTTTGAGTCAAAATGAATTGCTTGGGGATGGGGACACGAATATTTAGTGGGGGCTTAATTGTGAGAACACTCGACTTTAATCAGCCCTGCTCTCAATAACTAGTACAACATCTTATCTTTTTCAACGATACTTTTCTTTTCACTGTACAGTCTCCTTGATAAATATCACAATTGGGAATCACTTTGGAAACAGAATGACATCATACACACCCTCCAACATTCCTCAGAAGACAATAGGGCTATTCCATTATATATCAGTATAACAGCCGTGGGAGAGCAGTGCTCTTTTTTTGCATGTTGAGATATTTGTTAAAATTTTTCATGATACAAATAACGACACTGAAGCCCAGTTAGCTCCAGAGCCCACCCTCAACCTCCATAACCTTCTTGACCTCACACACGCCACAAACTCCATTTCCCCACAGCATACCTGCCAAGTTGCTGTCAGAGAAATAAGGGACTGGGCTAGAAATAGCAGACCAGAAGTAGCGCTGCCGCCATTTTGGAACTGGGCAGAGCAGCATCAAAAGTCGCTTCTGAGCATGCTCCACCCAGTTCCAAAATGGCCGCCGCGACAGAATAAACCGGGAGAAAACAAAAAAAATCTGTTTTTTCAGCTACGAACAGCTGGAGAAACGGGGATTTCCCGGGGAAAACGGGATACATGGCAGCTATGCCCCATAGCCCTGATGGCTTCATGGTTCTCCTGATGGTCCCAGCATTTTGGGGGCAATTGAAGACTATGCCTCATGATGCCACACCTAGCCAATCAGATAGGGTTAAGTGCTGATACGGCTCTGTCCTTTAGTGTGATGGAGGAAGCCAACTCAAGAAGCCTGTCCTACCCTCTGAACTGAACAGGCAAACTCTTTTAATGCAGCCACCCAAGGGCGTAGCAATGCTGCCTAATAGATTGTGTGCAAAACACTCCAAGGCTGCATCCATCCTCCCGGGAGGAAGTATGGGATTTGCACCCACAAGATGGAGCGAAGGCCACCTAGTTGCATGACTTTAAAAGAGGATGAGGCCAGGAATCACAAGGGGGGTGAGAGAACTATTACACCCAGGTCCTGCTTGTGGGCTTCTCATGGATGATGGACTAGGTGGGGCGCTTCTTCTATTCCTGCAGCCTTTAAAGCAGAGGTACTTCAAAATACTTTTCCCCACCCCCCACCTTTCTCCTCTGAATGTAGAATTAATCCATTGGTTTGCGGCTACCCACTGCAAGCTAGGATATGTTTCATTTCCTTCCCTTTTGCTTAAATGATCTATAGGAGCAGCACATTTTTTTGCCCTTAGGTTACCCAGTCTTCCTCTGGAGACTCGGGGAAAATTGCACAGCCCACATTAGGTTGAAGTTTATATTGTGAAATTAAAGTGTTGAAAGGAGTATTTGTATTTATTTATTAAACCGGTGCTAGTAAATCAAGGAGTTATTGTGAGGGTGGGCTGTTTTTCACGTCCAGAGAGAAAGGTCCTTAGTAAGACGCTGGAGCTTAAAACTAGAGCTTTGTCAGAGTAATCTTCTTCTTTTTAAGTTTGACTTTCACTCTTTTTCCTCCGAAAGCTGTGTCGATTTGTCTGTCCATATCCTGGACAGGCAAAGGGTGACTAACACAGTGCCTTTCAGATGTTGTTGGACTCCAGTTCTCATCAGACCAAGCCAGCATGGACAATGCTGAGGAATGATGGGATCTGGGCAAAATGAAAGGCACGTTGGCTTAAGGTAATAATAATAATAATAATAATAATAATAATAATAATAATAATAATAATTTATTATTTATACCCCGCCCATCTGGCCGGGTTCCCCCAGCCACTCTGGGCGGCTTCCAAAAAAAAACAGAAATTCTAAAATACAGAAATCCATCAAACATTAAAAGCTTCCCTAAACAGGGCTGCCTTGAGATGCCTTCTAAAGGTCTGGTAATTGTTCTCTTTGACCTCTAGTGGGAGGGCATTCCACAGGGTGGGTGCCACTACCGAGAAGGCCCTCTGCCTGGTTCCCTGTAACTTGGCTTCTCGTAATGAGGGAACCGCCAGAAGGCCCTCGGAGCTGGACCTCAGTGTCCGGGCAGAACGATGGGGGTGGAGACGCTCCTTCAGGTATACCGGACCGAGGCCGTTTAGGGCTTTAAAGGTCAACACCAACACTTTGAATTGTGCTCGGAAACGTACTGGGAGCCAATGTAGGTCTTTTAGGACCGGTGTTATGTGATCTCGGCGGCCGCTCCCAGTCACCAGTCTAGCTGCCGCATTCTGGATTAGTTGTAGTTTCCGGGTCACCTTCAAAGGTAGCCCCACGTAGAGCGCATTGCAGTAGTCCAAGCGAGAGATAACTAGAGCATGCACCACTCTGGAGAGACAGTCAGTGGGCAGGTAGGGACTCAGCCTGCGTACCAGATGGAGCTGATAAACAGCTGCCCTGGACACGGAGTTGACCTGTGCCTCCATGGACAGCTGTGAGTCTAAAATGACTCCCAGGCTGCGCACCTGGTCTTTCAGGGGCACAGTTACCCCATTCAGGACCAGGGAGTCCTCCACACCCGCCCGCCTCCTGTCCCCCACAAACAGTACTTCTGTCTTGTCAGGATTCAATCTCAATCTGTTAGCCGCCATCCATCCTCCAACCGCCTCCAAGCACTCACACAGGACCTTCACCGCCTTCACTGGTTCTGATTTAAAAGAGAGGTAGAGCTGGGTATCATCAGCATACTGATGGACACCCAGCCCAAACCCCCTGATGATCTCTCCCAGCGGCTGCATATAGATGTTAAAAAGCATGGGGGAGAGGACAGAACCCTGAGGCACCCCACAAGTGAGAGCCCAGGGGTCTGAACACTCATCCCCCACCACCACTTTCTGAACACGGCCCAGGAGGAAGGAGCGGAACCACTGCATGACAGTGCCCCCAGCTCCCAAGCCCTCTAGACGGTCCAGAAGGATGTTATGGTCGATGGTGTCAAAAGCCGCTGAGAGATCCAGCAGAACAAGGAAACAGCTCTTACCTTTGTCCCTAGCCCGCCGGAGATCATCGACCAGTGCGACCAAGGCAGTTTCAGTCCCATGATGAGGCCTGAATCCTGACTGGAAGGGATCCAAATGGTCCGCTTCTTCCAGGCGTGCCTGGAGTTGTTCCGCAACCACTCGCTCAATCACCTTGCCCAAGAATGGAAGATTTGAGACTGGGCGATAGTTGGCCATATTGGCCGGATCTAAAGATGGTTTTTTAAGAAGCGGTTTAATAACCGCCTCTTTCAGCGGGTCTGGGAAGGCTCCCTCATGGAGAGAAGCATTTACCAACCCGCGAAGCCCATCGCCCAGCCCTTCCTGGCTAGCTTTTATAAGCCAGGATGGGCAAGGATCAAGGAGACAGGTGGTTGGTTTCATTCGTCTAAGCAGCCTGTCCACATCCTCGGAGGTAACAGATTGAAATTGATCCCACAAAACTTGACTAGACAGGACTCTAGCACTCCCCCGCCCCGGCCCTGCTCCCACGGTGGAGTCTACCTCTTCCCGAATCTGAGCGACTTTATCTGCAAAAAACTTTGCAAAATCATTGCAGGAGATCATGTGGCCCGTACTGGGCCCGGATGGAGCAGGTGGTTCCGCTAAATTGCGAACCACCTGGAAGAGTCTCCTGCTGCTGTTTTCTGCAGATGCGATGGAGACGGTGAAGAAGGTCCTCTTCGCCGTCGCCATTGCCACTTGGTAGGCTCGAAGTTGAGCTCTAGCCCGTGTCCGGTCTGATTCAAAATGAGTTTTCCGCCACCGGCGCTCTAGCCGTCTCAACGACTGTTTCATTGCCCTCAGCGCCGGGGAAAACCACGGGGCTGTCCGGGCTCCATGCAATCTGAGAGGGCGCTTCGGAGCCAGACAGTCAATAGCGCTGGTTAACTCCGCATTCCAGCGGGCCACCAGGGAATCAGCTGAAAGGCCATCGACATGGGATAAAACATCCCCTACCACTCTTTGGAAGCCAATTGGATCCATTAAGTAGCGGGGGCGGACCATCCGAATCGGTCCCACCTCCCTGCAGAGGGAAAGGGTTGCGGAGAAGTCCAGTTGCACCAGAAAGTGATCTGACCATGGCACTTCTTTTGTTTCGCTTTTACTTAATGTCAGATCACCAACATCCATAGAGGTAAACACCAAGTCCAAGGCATGTCCGCGGCTATGAGTTGGGCCAGACTTATTCAGGGACAGCCCCATGGTGGCCATGCTTTCCACGAAGTCCCGAGCGGCTCCTTGTAAGGTCGTGTCGGCATGGATGTTAAAATCCCCTAAGACAACCAAGCTAGGTGTCTCCAGGAGCACATCCGACACGACCTGAAGCAGCTCGGGCAGGGAATCCCTGGTGCAGCGGGGAGGTCGGTACACCAAAAGGAATCCTGTACTGCCTCTATTGCCCAACTTCCAGAACATGCACTCAGAGAACTGGGTCTTCCCAATAGGACGCCTGGTGCAAACTAATGACTTCCTAAAAATCACTGCAACCCCCCCTCCCCGCCCAGATGGCCTGGGTTGCTGTGCATAAGAGAAACCTGGTGGGCAAGCAGCGCCAAGAACGGGCCCATCGGCTTCCTCCAACCAGGTCTCTGTCACACATGCCAGGTCAAATCCTCCATCCACAATCAGGTCGTGAATGGCGGTGGTCTTATTCATCATCGACCTGGCATTGCACAGCAGCACCTTCAGGTCATGTGGGTATCCCTTGCTGATTCCAATATCCGTCCGGTCAGGACCAGACCTGGAGGCAGGGATAGTCCTCAGACAACGACTAAGTCTGCCTCCTCGGTAATGACATGGTCTGGTCTTAGCGTAACTCCTCCTCCTACCCGTGACCACTGAGATCGGTTGTTCCAGTGCACACCCCCCTGTGGAATCTGCCCCAGCCATTTTGCTTGCTGGGACCCCCTCCCGGGCAGCCCTGACCCCTCCCCTTAAAAACAAAATAAACCTCTAAAAAACAGCAAAGAACTCAACAAAAGAAGAACACAAAAAAGACAATAAAACAATAAAACCAAAAACAATAAAAATTACAAATACACTAAAATTTAACAGATTCCCACCCCCAACTAAAAATCCCTCCCACCTACCACCCCAAACACAATAAAACAATAAAACCAAAAACAATAAAAATTACAAATACACTAAAATTTAACAGATTCCCACACCCAACTAAAAATCCCTCCCACCTACCACCCCAAAGAAGATAAAAACATTAAAAATTCTTTAAAAGGCATTTTAAAAAGGACTCTGTGCTGTTTCAAGTTCCCCTGGGCAGCACCAGCAGCAGAGCGGCGGCAGCAGTCCTTTATGAGGCCTTCCAGGCCCCGCCCTAGACCAGGTGGAAAGAGGCAGGGACAGGGCCTGTGGGCACTCACAGCAGGAGAGAGTCCTGGGCAGCACCAGCAGCAGAGCAGCGGCAGCAGTCCTTTATGAGGCCTTCCAGGCCCCGCCCTAAACCAGGTGGAGAGAGGTAGGGACAGGGCCTGTGGGCACTCACAGCAGGAGAGAGTCCTGGGCAGCACCAGCAGCAGAGCAGCGGCAGCAGTCCTTTATGAGGCCTTCCAGGCCCCGCCCTAAACCAGGTGGAGAGAGGCAGGGACAGGGCCTGTGGGCACTCACAGCAGGAGAGAGTCCTGGGCAGCACCAGCCAACCAACATGGTGCCCTCAGGTTCTTGTTCAAAACCCGTCTGACACAGCCAACATGGACTGTGGTCAGGAAGATGGGATTTGTAGTCCAACAACATCTTGAGAACACCATGTTAGCAACCCCCAACTTAAGGTTGTTGGTGAATGGTGGAAGTCAGTTGGTAGCCCATCACACCTGAACCTGTGTGATGTCTCAGCAGAGTACGTGGAGCCCCAGCAGGGTGTTCGGAGATCCCCTGCCCCCAACATACAGCTTCTTCCAGAGTCCCCGGTTAAAGGAACAGACTCCCCTCCCACATAATTCAAGGATTTGCAACAGGACTTAATGAAAGCAGTGCCCTAGAGACTACCATAAAGGTAAAGGTAAAGGGACCCCTGACCAGTCATGGATGACTCTGGGGTTGCGGTGCTCATCTCGCTTTACTGACCAAGGGAGCCAGCGTATAGCTTCCAGGCCATGTGGCCAGCATGACTAAGCCGCTTCTGGCGAACCAGAGCAGCACACGGAAACACCGTTTACCTTCCCGCCGGAGCGGTCCCTATTTATCTACTTGCACTTTGATGTGTTTTCGAACTGCTAGGTTGGCAGGAGCTGGGACCGAACAACAGGAGCTCACCCCGTCGCGGGGATTCGAACCGCCAACCTTCTGAGCGCCACCCGCTGTGGGTCAAACCACAGAGCCCATCTCCGTATTCCTGAACCAGTGGGAGGGCAAATTACTCTGCAGGTCATACACTCGACCTCGCTGGTGTTGCCTTGGTAACCCAGTGTATCTGGCATCCTTATCTCTGAGCATCCAGATGTGAGGGATGTGCTCCTCAAGGCATGAGCCTAAGCCCTGTGTAATTTAACCCGTTGTTCAGATTACACCAACAAAGGTTTAGGTGGTGGTCATGGATGAGGGGTGCATGAGGGTGACACTCCTGCCTCTCGGGGCCAAATCTACACCACCACCCCAGAAGGAGAGAGCTCTGGTCTTTCTTCTAGAAGATGCCTCTGCTCACTTCACACAGGTCATCAGGCAGTGGCAGCAAGGAAAAGGCGTATCAGAAGGCTGTGGGCCCCAGCCAACCCCCATCACTGGCCCAGAAACGAGAATGAATCAAAAGAGCAGAATCCCTGTTTGGACCCAGGTTTTGAATTCATGTCCTTGAGAGAAAGGGCTACAGCTTGGAGGTACGGCATCTTCTGTACATGCTGAACATCCCAGGTTCCGTTCCGTGTGCAGCTGCTGCCAACCAGTGCAGGATAATGCTGAACTAGATGAACCGAAGGGCAGATTCCCTATGAAACAGTTTCCAATCCTTCCTTAAATTCTGGAAGTAATTAAATCCCAACTAGTTTAAAGTAACCTTGGAACCAGCATTAGTTTTAACAGCTGCAAATGGAGTGTCTTCTTTTTCTCGCCTGATCTTGAGAAACGCAGGGGGGGGGAGGGCAGGGCAAGGTGAAAGATTTTTTTTATTATTAAAAAAAGGATCATCAAAAGCATGAATTCCTAGATTTAGAAAAAAAAGAAAAGGGGGGGGGAGAGAGAATCACCTTCTAGCTATAATTGGCTCCATTCTTTGTCATTTTGCACAGAGAAATGGTGTCCACCGAAATACGTATCTGCGTTGCATCCCAAATGTCCTCGGTTGAACTTTGCAGCTGTCTAAAAAAGGCAGGAGGATGGGTCAATAATTTTAGCTTTTGAATAGCTCAGCTGAATCTCTGGCTTGAGTAAAGGTGGGAGACGGGTGGAGCTGGAATTGGCTGGCTTTGTGGCAGCCTCGCCTCCCTCTCCCCTTCTTCCTCTCTCCAGCTTTTATTGGGGGAATGTTAACAGTTTGTAGCCAAGGACTGCAGTGCAAGTCTCTGAATATGGGGATGCGATTTTTACGGAAGTCCTTGAAGTCTCTCTCACTCTTGTTGCTTTAAGAAAAAGCCTGTCAGGGATAGCAATGGTTCCACTTTCCCCCAGTGTGTTTGGGGCACAGAGAAGGTTGTATCTGACGCCTAGAGGTCTGAGTTCGAGGCATACCACTGCCAGACAGCCGTCGGGGTTGGCAATGGGCAAGGGCGTAGCTAGCTACTCTGGCACCCGGAGTGGCAGGGGTGCGGCGAGCCACCCATGGGGGCGGAGTGAGCTGCCCACGGGGCATGGAGAGCCGCCTATGGGGGCACCGCAGCGACCCATGCACGGAGTCCACCTGGTGGATGCAAGCCCCACGCAGCCGTTTGGGGCAGCATGGGCCCCCGAGCCACTGCGTCACTCCCAGGAGAGACGCGTGGCTCGGGCGTGCTGCAGGCCAGGCCCAGGGTAAGTGCCGACCCCAGTGCTGTGCCATTTTGTCACCCCCCTCAAGGATGATACGCGGGGTGGACCGCATCCCCCGAACCCCCTTCCTACGCCCCTGGCAATGGGCTGTTACTGGGGTGCAGGCTTCAGCAAACGCCCAACACTGCCAACAGTTCTTGGTGTTAGTACCAGCACATCAAGCCCTAAATGGAAGGGACCCAGGGACCTTAAAGAGGGCATTTCTCAATACCAGCCATACAATGGGCAAGACACACCTTGTTGGTGGTTGCCCACTGGGCATTGACCTGTAATGGTACCTCTTCCGTGGAAGTTCCTCATTTGTGAGATGCACTTGTCTTCCTCACTGTTGCCTTTAAGGATAAATTTCAGAACATTTTTGTCGACCCCAAGTATCTAAGACACTGTTCCTGGGAACCTTGAGATCTCTTGTTGAAATCACGTTTCTAACTGTTTTTTGTTTGTTTTAAGAATTTGCTTTAAATTATTATTATTATTATTATTATTATTATTATTATTATTATTATTATTATTATTTCGAATCCCTGCAACAGGGTGAGCTCCCGTTGCTCGGTCCCAGCTCCTGCCCACCTAGCAGTTCGAAAGCACATCAAAGTGCAAGTAGATAAATAGGTACCGCTCTGGCAGGAAGGCAAACGGCGTTTCCGTGCGCTGCTCTGGTTCGCCAGAAGCAGCTTTGTCATGCTGGCCACATGACCCGGAAGCTGTCTGCGGACAAACGCAGGCTCCCTTGGCCTATAGAGCGAGATGAGCGCTGCAACCCCCGAGTCGGACACGACTGGACCTGATGGTCAGGGGCCCCTTTACCTATTATTATTATTATTATTATTATTATTATTATTATTATTATTAATCATTGCTCTGCCTGCCACCTCAAAGAGCAGGATATCCATCGAAGTAACAACAACAACAACAACCCCCTTTTTTAAAAAAAACACCAATCAAATTAAAAAAGGGTTTCAACAAACAATGGGGGCAAATGTGATTCAGTTTGCATTGAAAGGTGAATGTTCCTTTGTCGTTTTGCCACCAATTGACTCAGTTTGGAGAGGTCAGTTTGGAGGTCTTCAAAATACCTTTCAACAACACCAAATATTTTAGTATCAACAGCAAACTTGGCCACCTCACTGCTTGTTTATTAACAAATAAAAAGCACAGGTCCCCATACCAATCCATTTTCTACACACACACCTCATTGTCAATAAAGACTTCGCTGTCAGAGATGTGCCTTCCTCAGCTGTGTTGGACCAGGACACCCTGCTATGAAGGACGAGGAGGTGCTTAGTTCCTGTCCATCCCTGCTCCCCTACCCCACCAGATATAGTAGGTGGTGATGCAGAGGACTAAGTGAAGCAATGGACTTGCTACTGAGCAGCAAATTATATTTTATTGTATTGATGTCCCATCTTTTCCCCCCAAGCAGATTAGAGTGGCAGAATGGTTTCCCCACTCCTCCTCATTTAGTACCCACAACAACCCTGTGAGGTAGGTTAGGCTAAGGGGCAGTGGCCGGCCCAAGGTGAGCCTCATGGCCGAGTGGGGATTCGAACCCTGGTCTCCCAGGTCACAGCCGAGCACTCTTAACAATTGTGCCACACTGGCTCTGCAAATGGGGAAGGGAGTTGGGGGCATCTGCCAATAGCAGAGGGAGTTGCTTGTCTGCAGCGGAAACACAGCTGGTGAAAGAGAGCCATTACTGGCACCCACTGGGTGGTGCAATTGGGCCTACCTGCCATTTCCCGAGCCACAGACCTCTGCTGTTCAGCCTCGGCCAGTCCTGCCAACTCTACCACTTTGAAGCAGAGGTTGCCAGTTTTTAATGCTGACCTGCATCTCTGCAAGATGATCTGCTGACATTGCCTTTGCTATAGTCAAGTTTCTACCAAGGCGCTACAGTTTTATCCCTTTGCAGATGTTTCCAAAGCAAAAGTACTGTCCATTAAGATGAAATTTGCAAAAGCAGGGGTGGGGTGGGGATTGACCTTCACCTTCCAGAACCTTCCAGGCAGACTAAAAGAGATGTTGCAAAACCTGATTTGCTGCAGAGAGAGCCATCCTGGCTGATAAGCCCCAGTTCCCAGTTTAATTCATCAAAATGTTTGTGCCTTACCTATCCAAAGTTTGAGACATATTCCAAAAAACCAACTATGAAATAATGGCAATAACAGATGCTACCGGTACTTTCACACCACACACTTCACACCCTATGATACCATTTTAAATAATGATGGTTTCCCCCCAAGGGATCCTGGGAGGTGTCATTTATTAAGGGTGCTGAGAATTGTTAGGAGACCCCCATTCCCCAGCAAAGTGACATTTCCCAGAGTTCCCTGGGAAGAGGGATTGATTGCTAAACCACTCTGGGGATTGTAGCTCTGGAGTGGAAATTAAGCAGAGAGTAGCACAGTAATACTTCTGAACCAGAAATATTCACATTATGGTAGTGGGCTGTTTTTCGATGGCAGAAGTTCTCAGGTTCCATCCCTGGCATGTTCAGATAGGGCTTGCAGATACTCCACCTGAAATCCAGGAGAGGTAAAAGGTAAAGGATGGGGGTGGGGAAGACTTCTGCCACTGCCAACCTATGTCAGCTACGGTATGCTGAGCTAGGTGGACGAATGATCTTGCTTGGTCAAAGGCAGCTGCCTAAAGGTAAAGGGTAAAGGGAACCCTGACTGTTAAGTCCAGTCGTGGACGACTCTGGGGTTGCGGCGCTCATCTTGCTTTACTGTACAGCTTCTGGGTCATGTGGCCAGCATGACTAAGCCCCAGTTGCTGGAAGCCCCAGGAGGAGATAGGGTTTTTGTGCTTGCGTCCAGCTTCACGAATTCCCATGGGCATCTGGTTGGCCACTGTGAAAACAGGGTGGTGGGCTAGTGGGCCATTGGCCTGGTCCAGCAAGACTCTTCTTACGGTCTGATAACTTTGGACATTGTCAGGAAGGTTGTTCCATAACCTTAGCCTCACTCCTTGTTCTAATATGTCCTTACTTCATGCAGTGTTGGCCCAGACAGAAAGCCACAAGTTCAATCCCTGGAATCGTCAGGTAGCTCCTAATCATTTCAATGGGTTTCTTTTTACTGGATAATTTTCCAGTAGCTAATTCCCAAGTTTGCGTCACATTGCTCTAATCAGTCTATATTCTTCCCTTCGGAAATATCATCTGTTGACTTCTCTTTCATTTTCCTTCCTTCATTTTTTTTTAACCTTAGCATTAGTATGTACAGCACTAATATGGAGGGTTTCTTCTTGAAGGCCAAATTATCAGGCTGCGCTATCTCTGTCAAAACTCTTGAAGAAATATTTCCAGAGAGAGAGAGAGAGAGGAAGTGCCTTGATCTCCTGCTTAAGATAATGTCATACCTGGCAAATATTCCTCTTGATCGTCACAAAGGGAGAGGGGGGGTCCATTTAAGTGAGATTACAAAGACATGCAAATAAGAAGGGGTCTCCTTTGAAGTGAAGACAATTGGTGTCATCTCAATGGTCATTTCTTACTAAGGGTGATTGCCTCTTTATTAATAAATGAAACTGAGCTTCTGAATGGTAACTTTCATCTTCAAAGAGGATTGCCGGCATTTATCCGATTCATGCATCTCCTCTGTGAGGAACATCAGAAGACTTGAGTCAGTCGGTCGATTTGCAGAGAGTGAAAGTGCTGCATTGGACGGAGCACAAACTACTGTGCTTATTTGGTTTGGGGGTCTTTTTCATGAACCGCACCTTCCATTTTCGGGTATTTGTTTGAAACAAATATGCATAGCTTTGCTGTTGTTCTCTATGAGGCTTCCATAACATTTTTTGCCCTCATTGCTCCTGCCCTCATTTCCCTCACTGCCCTCTAAACATTTTGGCTGCAACAGCCCACATCATTGGGGATAAATGAAATGGCATAGTGGCAAACAAAATCACATGGGTTTGAAATCCGACAGGGTCACCTGGGTTCCCATTGCCCATGGATAATCTATGTGGTGTCCCCTAGATGTCGTCATATTGCAACTCCCATTAACCTTGATTTTTAGTCATGCTGGGTGGTCCTGATGGAAATTGGCGGTCCAGCAATAATTCAGGGGCACCCCATTCATTAGCCGGAATTTACCCTTCAGGTGAAATAGCAGGGTGGTCAAATGAGAATGAAGCAGTAGCGTGGTACTAAGGAGAAGAAGAAGAAGCAAGCAAGAGAACAAGGGGTCTCTTGTGAATTTATCAAGGTCAGTATTTCAGGATAATGTATTTGCCTGAATCACATACAGTGCTTTTGATGTTGGGCTGGGTTTTTAAGCCTTTCTGGATAGTGGACTGTAAGATCTGGAAGTCATGTCTCACACTCGTCCCAGACTTAAAAGGATGGGCTGTGATTAGTCGGTGATGAACGCAGGGCATTCTGTATGGGCTCAAGGACGCATTCTGTTAGAACCTTTATTAATACAGGACGTGTTCTGAGTCTGTATTTTAATGGAGCAAATACAGGCGACTCTCAACTTACATTGGGGTTGTTCCGGAGATTGCGCCTAAAGCCCGAATTATGTTTAGTCAAAACAAATTGGGGTCAGTGGCAGGTGGGATTGCCAAAGTATTTTTCCCTGGACTCCCGCCCCTTTCTGACCCCTTTTTATTTTTTAAAAATTGTCAAGTATGTAAAGCCGAATGGACACAAGTTAGGTGTGCAAAAGTTGTGAGATACCTGTAGTTAGTGATAATAAATTTAGCACAGATATTTAGGGAACCCAGGATTGAGCCATAATATAGTGTGTTCGGGCATGTAGTTTAGCTCTGGAAAGTGAACATAACGTGCCTTGGATCGGATCCTTCCAATGTGTTGTAAATAAAGACTGACTTCCAGTGATGCTTGCGCAAGAGAAATAAACTTTCATTATGAGACTTCCACTGCCACCAATGCCCCTCTGGAGGGAGGAGAGAAGTGGAAGCCTTTGTTGCTCACATGGCCCAAAATCTATTTCCCCGTAAATCTATTGGCAGGGCTCCCTTTTGCTCTCCTACAATATGTTAGCTTAGTTAATGAACCACAGTCCCAAACTGTTTATAGTACCAATCTAATATGGATGGTGTTGTCATAGATTTCCAATGGGAAGGCCTACGGATTTTTGCTGCAGTTAACAAACAAGTAATTAGTTCAAGTTCATCATCTCCAAAAGTCTTTAGAGAGAGAGAGAGAGAGAGAAGATATCCCCAAAGTGCCATTTTACCTAAGGTCCTGCAGAATTTCAAATCTTGCCACTGCTTTCAAAAAGTTGGGTGACTGTCCTAAATAGATGAAGAAATTAGGGGGAAGAAACCAGAATGGGGTGGTTGATGATGCCCAAAATGATGGTGCTTTACACCAGAGGTGGAAACTTCTGGCTTGTGGTCTGAACATAGTCCCCCCCCCTGACATTCCTATTGTTATATCCTCCTGGGATTACAGTGACATGCTCTATGTGAGGCTGCCTTTGAAAAGTGCTTGGAAACTTAAACTGGCTCAAAGAGCTGAGCAGGGCTGGTTATAGGGAGCAGATAACTCTGCTGGCTACTAGTTGATTCAAAGTGCTGTTGATATGACCTTTAAAGCCCTACCCCAGGGGCCAGCAAACTTTTTCAGCAGGGGACTGGTCCACTGTCCTTCAGACCTTGTGGGGGGCCGAACTATTTTTTTTTGGGGGGGGGAGGGGATGAACAAATAAAAGGACACATTCTACTCATGTGAAAACACACTGATCTCTGCCGGATTTTAGAAGGCGATTGGGCCGCATCCAGCCCACGGGCCTTAGGTTGCCTGCCCATGCCCTGCACAGAGGGGGTGATGATTCCTTGGGACCAAACCCAATATTTGCTTTCAGGGGGCCGGCCCCCATCAATGTTGGCTGTGCCAAGTTGGCAGAGATAGGAACATGGAGGGAGCATGGCTTTAATGGTGCACTGCTGCTCCTGAAGCCGCCACATTCCGGGGGAAGGAGGGGAGAACCAGCCCAGGCATGTGGTGTCAGCAGGAGAAGGATCAGTCACTTGCTATTAAGGCCATGTCGGTGCCGTGTTCCTGGCTCCTCCAACCGCGTGTGACGTCCTGACACATCATCGCCACATGTGTGCGATGTCATCCCATTGTGACGTCACACGTGTGATGTCACAGGCGTGACAGTGCCCCCCCAATCTTCTTCATGAGCCGGTGCCTCTGCCTACACAACTTAGGTCCGAGCTATCTGAAAGACCGTCTTCCCTCCTATGGCCCTGCCCAGGTTCTGAGATCTTCGTGGGAGCCCTTCTTTTGGTTCCGCCCACCTTCACAGGGATGCTTGGTGGGGGCAGAAGAAAGGGCCTTCTTGGTGGTGACTCCCAGACTTTGGAACTCCCTCCCTAGAAACGCCAGACTGGATCCCTCAGTGCTGTCCATCCATTGGCAGTTGAAGATTCTCTTTTCCAGAAGACTTTTGGGAACTGACTGCTTTTAATGAAAGGGCTGGTGCCAGGCTCTTTTATTGTAATTAGAATCATAGACCTGTAGAGCTGGAAGCAACCCCTAGGGTCATCTAGTTCAACCCCCTGCAATGCAGAAATCCTGCTCACAGTCATCCCCAAGTGGGCTTGGATCTCTAACTTTCTGGTTAACCGCCAGATACACTGATCCATTGTACCACTGGGGTGTGTGGTTTTAATAGTTTTTGGTGTGTGTGTCATTTTAATTCTACCAATGCTTAATAATTTTTAGTGATGTTTTCCTCTACGTTCTTAGCTGGTCTTATTTTTATCTGTAAGCCACCTTGAGTCCTTGTCTGGGGGAAAGGTGGGATATAAATATGATGATGATGATGATGATGATGAAGAAGAAGAATATTTCTGAATACCAGTTGCTGGAAACTGCAAGAAGGGAGATTCCTCTTGTGCTCGAATCCTGCTTGTGGGTTTCCCACAGGCATCTGGTGGGCCACTGTGAGAACAGGATGCTGAGCTAGGTGGGCCGTTGGCTGGATCCAGCAGGTCTCTACTTACCTTCTTATGCTCCGTCTTATGCTTCTCCACATCAAGTGGGCATGTAAGTGCCACCTAGTCCTTTGCATCTTGCAACAAAATGTCTGGCCACGTGTGCAGGATAACGTATTTTTTTCTTTGGGCCGTGTCATCACAAGACCTCTGCGCAAAAGAAATCACTGCCCTCGTTTGGCGTGTGTAAGCGTGCGAATGAAGAGGGAATGGGCAGGCTGTGAAAACACGAGCGTGAGTAGGAGGACTTGGTGGCGTGAGAGGGGGGGGGGAGAGGTGCAGGCACTGGAGTTATTTCAAAGGAAACGGCGCCTGTGAATTTTCACAGGTCTCCACTTGTAATAATAATTCGCCACCAACGCCGTGGTTTCCAATCATTACCAGCGCTGGAGGGCTTTCAGAAGTGTTAATTTGCACAGGCCAATAAGTGAAGCCCAATAGAAAACAGCGTGGCCGAGGCTGTTGAGCATATGGGAAGATGGATGAACTCTGCCATTTCATCTGAGCGTTGCATGCTACAGTAAATATCAGAGGTAATGATATTGACTTTAAGGTATTACAGCTCCAAATGTCACTTCTCCTCTTTCTAGCACCTCTTTCTGATTTCATTTACATTCTCCCCCATCTCAGGAAGCCGCATAACTGGGATTGGAAAGTGGGACACAAACTGTCTCTCTCTCCGTCTCCTCTTTCTCTCCTTGTTCTTTCCCTTTTATGTTTCTAACCTCTGGCCACGGCTTCAGAACTGTCTCGTAGAGCCCTTTGCCTCCTCCTTTAATTTTGATTATAAATAATACTGCCCCGGACTTAGGGAGTAGGTCAAATGCGCCAAGTGTCGGGAGCCGGCAAAACAAGGCAGGCAGCTGAAGGTGCAATTGCTGGCTGTGAAAGGTCAAAGGAGCATTAGCGGGGAATGCGACGGAATGAAACCAAACCCAGGGCTTCGGGAAAGCACGGAAGGATAACATTTATACAACATTTAGAGACCTTTAACACACATTAACAAAGGAAGCTCTGCAGCTCCCCAGAGGGCCGGGTGATCTGGAACTTGTTCTTGGCAGCAGAAATGGGTCAAGATGCCACCCAGGGCAGACTGGGGGTTTGCCAACCGTGTGATGTGTCTGAAAAAGGATCTTCCCAAATCAGAAGATCAACAAGAAGACAATTGTGAGATCCTGATTAGGGGTGAATGGATCTGGCGATTTTGGTTCCCATCAGTTTCTCATTTCTCCAATCTTCAGTTCTTCCCAAATCAGACGATCAACAAGAAGACAATTGTGAGATCCTGATTAGGGGTGAATGGATCTGGCGATTTTGGTTCCCATCAGTTTCTCATTTCTCCAATCTTCAGTTCTTCACATGAATCCTATGATCCTTATTCAACACAGAGAAGAGTGAACTCTCCTAGCTCTCACCTGGGAGCTTCCCCCTTCCCCCTCTTTGCATAACCTTTGAGGGAGCTCATATTTAAGCCAAACTTGGTTCATCCCTAATGCATTTTCCTCTTCCACCCAAAATATTGTCCTTCCAGTTCCTCACACATAGCTGCAGATCGCCTCCCCCAATTTCTATTAAAACAGCCATTCTGTGCAAGAACAGGCTGCAGTTCCACTGAAATGCCCACCTGCCCACTAAGGGTGCTCTCTCTCTCTCTCTCTCTCTCTCTCTCTCTCTCTCTCTCTCTCTCTCTCTCTCTCTCTCTCTCTCTCTCTCTCTCAGCAAAGACCCAATTCCCTGAAGCTCAGCAGACAAGGGACCCAGACGGAATGAAGCCATGCCCAGGCCACATTGCCACAGAGGCAATTGTCGGGAAAGGCCTGCGTTTCAATTTCCCCCTGACATGTCCTCAGTGATTTCCCCCGTCTCGGTGGTCGGCAGCAGATTCAATTTGAAAGGTCGGCCAACGGGGGGGGGGGGAGGCCAGCTTGCGGCTGGGACCTGGAGTGTCGGAACAAGGTGTTTAATTACACACACATTTACTGCGCCGTGTCGGGAGGGAGTGAGGAGCCTGGCCTGGAGAAAGGTCAAGCTTTTGCCCTGCTCTCCCTAAATTGCAAAATGGACAAAAAAAGAGGAAGGGAGACCCTGACCTTGTGTAATGAAGAACGGGCCAGGGCAAAGCATACACTTGGGTGCTTTATTAGTCTTGGTTTAACCCTCTCACCTTCTTCTCCCTCTGGAGAGGAGGAGAAGAAAAGAAAGCAAAGTGTGCCTAGTTAATAAATACTGTATCCCGCTTTCTATTGATGGCCAGTAGCCAAGATGGCTCTCCTCTGCCTCCACAGCTGGAGGCAGCAATGCTTCTGAATGCCAGTTGCTGAGAAGCATAGGAAAGGAGAGAGCTCTTCTGCTCTGAACTTGCTTGCGGGTTTTCCATTGGGGCATCTGGTTTGCCACTGTGAGAACAGGATGCTGGACCAGATGGGCCATTGGCCTGATTCAGTAGGACTCTCCTTATGTTCTTAAATCCAGGTAGGAACCTTCTTATTTTCTTATAGGATGGTCTCTCCTTGTGTTCTGGCTAGGGTTGCCATACGTTTCAAATTTCTCGGACATAGGTGAAATACGGCAGTAGGAAACAGTGTCCAGAAATTGGCTGAATGTCCAGGAAAGTCCAGGCGCAGGGCAAGTCTCGATAGCAAGTCTTGATTTTGGCAAATCTCCTTTTAAACTTTTAAAGAAGTTCAACATCTTTAAAAACTCGACATGTTTTGTGTCCGGATTTCCACTTTTTGAAACTTTTTGGCAACACTAGTTCTAGCTACATTTCAATGCTCATACTACAGTGGTGCCTCGCAAGACGAATTTAATTCATTCCACGAGTCAATTCGTTTTGCGAAAAATTCATCTTGCAAATCGCAGTTTCCCTTAGGAATGCATTGAAATTTCTTTTCTTTTTCTTTTTGCCCATAGGAACACATTAATTAATTTTCAATGCATTCCTATGGGAAACCGCGATTTGCAAGATGAATTTTTCGGAAAACAAATTAGTCTTGCAAGTCACCATCAGATTGCAAGACGCATTCGTCTTGCGAAAAATTCGTCTTGCAGGGCATTCGTCTTGCGAGGTACCACTGTACTAGCACTGGACTTGTCAGTGGGAGTTCTTTGGCTGGCATGGTAAAGGTGCCATGGAGTGAATGGTAAGAGGTACATCCATTGTGGGGAACCTTTGGCCCACCAGTTGTTGCCAAACTACAGCTCCCATCATCCCTGGCCATTGGCAGCACTTGCTGGGGCTGATGGGAGTTGTAGTTCAGCAGCATCTGAACTACAGGTTTCCCATACCCAACACACAACACATACAACCTTGGCTGGTTTCCCACATGCAGACCTGGAACGTGGACCCTCAACTTAGTTGTTGTGATTAAAAGCTTTGTTCCAAAACACGCTACAGCACCCAAGTAGGGGGTTGGACTAGATGACCCTTGAGGTGACTGCTAACTCCACAATTCTATGATAAGTCAGGTTATGGTTGACAGAGTTAGAAAGCACGCACATGCTTTCTAGAGTACGCGGCTAGGCAGAAATGAAAGGCTCCTCCTTCTGCTTGCCCAATAGGTTTTCTGCTTCTCTCATGCTTTCTAGGCATGGGTCTGAGTTGTTTTCCCTTTGCCCTACTGCTTCCCCCCCAGGGAAAACCACTGAATCAGAGCTGTATCCCAGTCTGCAAAAATAAGGAATAAATTTGCTCTGATTCATAGGTAAAGGGTGGGTTTTCCCAGGGAAAAGTAGTCTGGGAAATGGAAGTGTGGATGACCCAGAAGCTGACATACTTCCCTGAATTCTCCTTTTGAAGAGCAGGGTGGACACCCTAATTCACATGGTTGAAATCCCTGCGAAGAGGGACTGGTGTTTAAACCACACTGGGATATGAAGATCTTTGCAAGGAACAGGCACCTCCTGGCAGCTCTCAGCCCCCTTATCAAATTGCAGGTCCCATTGCTCTTTGGGAGAAGCCCAAAGACTGCTGAAGTGGTAGGATGCTGCTTTAAATGTACATGTTTCGTGGCTGTGGCCTTACTCTGTGCGCCAGTGTTGTACAAATATATTGTCAGTTATGGGTAGCCTTTGGCGAGTCACTTAGCTTCACACCACACATTTGTTCCCTAACGTGTTGATGTGGTATCTGTTTTTCGAACATCACAAGCATGCCTGCACATAATTACATTTTATTTTATTTTTTCGTTATTAAAAAAGAAAGGAAGTTCTGAAGTATCTAAATACCGCAACGTCCCCATATCGACAGATATGCACCCAGGGAGACAGAAACAGAAATGGTAATGACATTTTTGTTCCCTGCGTTTTCAGTGGGCGCCTCAGGACGTGGTCCTTTGTGTTGAGAACAAAGATACTGAGAGATCACAGCTTCCCCATCTTATTTATAAATCAGACTCTGAAGACTTTTTTTTCAATGTATCAAATAATATGGAAGAACACACACGCACACACAAATATTCACTCAGTACCAAAACTCTGAGGTAAATTTGATATGGTGAGTGGGTTTTTTGTTTTGTTTTTTTTTGTTTTCCTCTTCCTCCTTCCCCTCACTGGCTGAAAGCTCCGGTAATTACCTCACATTTTTGTGGAGATGTAAATGACTTTTATTTGGGGGGTTTTTTGTGCGCTGAGAGAGGAGATGAAGAGGACTCTAAATTGGT
Organism: Zootoca vivipara; assembly: GCF_965207765.1. Lineage (NCBI taxonomy): Eukaryota > Metazoa > Chordata > Lepidosauria > Squamata > Lacertidae > Zootoca > Zootoca vivipara. The sequence continues at coordinate 58,558,463 of NC_142593.1, forward strand.
TTTGCTTCCTGTTTCCCGTAGTGGCTACAGGATTAGTCCACGGTGTCTCTTTGCCCTTCCATTTCCTTGAAGACTTAGGAAGCCTTCATTTTCCCAGTAGTTAGTTCCTCATTAAAATGAATCAAACAGGCCAGATTGTAGCAGGCATTTGAAAAAAAAGAAAGAGAGAGAGAGAGAAAAAGGGGGCTTCGACTCTCCTCTGCTATCTGTCAGGAATTTTAAATTTAGAATTAACATTGAGCCCTCCTTTAAGACAAAAACCTTGACCTTAAGTCGGATCGTGATTGGCACAGGCTTCCCATCCCCTGACTCGATTAACATTTAAATGCCATTTTGTGTGAATATGAGTGGTGCCTCTGGAACAAACAAATTGCTGATGTCTTTCCTGTAGGAATAGCACATCACAGTCACAATTTCGTTTAATACCTAATTGAAAATCCTCTCCTGATTCCTTGGAGGTCAAGCGGGTGAGGAGGAGTTAAGAAGGGGAACTCATCTCGGGACCCTTTCATCCCGCTGGGTGAACTTCTCCATTCTCTGATCCGCCCTTGAGCTGGTTTTCTCTGAGGTTGGATTCACACATCCAGGGAAGCACGGGGTAATTTTGTTGCATCGCTCTCAAGAGGTGAAGAATTTGACTTGGCTAGGCCCTCACTTAGGTCTTCACTACGAAGGAAAACACAATAGAACACTGCTAATTACCCCAATGGGGTTAACTGTGCCATCTCTCCTTGCAAACAGAGTAAAATAATATTTCGTACAGCCAATAAATTAGTAGTGTTGATAGCCACAATGGCTACATTCTACCTCCATTGTCAGACGCAGGGTGCATCTGAATACGAGTTGCTAGGAATCACAAGTGGGGAAAGTGCTTCTGGTTGGCCGCTGTGAGAACAGGATGCTGGACCAGATAGGCCTTTGTTGGGATTTCGCAGACAAAAGCTGATGCTCTTCTAGGCTGCATCAAAACAAGTTTAGTGTCCAGATCAAGGGACATAATAGTCCTGCTCTAAACTGCCTTGGTCAGACCACACCTGTAATCCTGTGTCCAGCTCCACAATTTAAGAAGGTTATCGACAAGCTGGAGCATGTGCAGAGGAGGGCAACCAAGATGATCAAGGGTCTCAAAACCAAGTTTTAGGAGGAACAGTCAAAGGAGTTGGGTATGATTAGCCTGGGAAAGAGGAAAATGAAAGGAGATAAGATAGCCATCTTTAGATATCTCAAGGGCTGTCCCACGGAAGATGGAGCAAGCTTGTTTCCTCCTGCTCTGGAGGGTAGGACCTGAACCAATGGCTTCAAGTTATAAGAAAGGAGATTTCGGCTAAACTTCAGGAAGAGCTTTCTGACAGCAAGAGCTGTTCAACGGTGGAATGGACTCCCTTGGGAGGTTGCAGACTCTCCTTCCTCGGAGGTTTTTAAGCAGATGTTTCAGACCAGGACTGGCCCTACCATGATGCAGAGTGAAGCAGCTGCCTCAGGCAGCAAATATTGAGCAACAGCAAGTGGAGGGAGCTCTCTCTGTGTGCTATGCAGCCTCTCCTGCACCCACTTAACTTGGCCACTGCCCTTCTGGTGCAATGGAGAATATTGAAATAAGAGTCAATGGTCTGCTGAGCTTTTGCACATGAAATGTGACTGGAAGGAGGCAACTTTTTGCCCTTTGCTTCAGGCAGCAAAACCCCTTGGGCTGGCTCTGACAGTTGTAGGGCTGAATCTTGGTTGAAAACAGCCACTTCTCATCCAGGTCTAGGTTTTTCTAGTGAGCCTCCTTTTCTCTTCTCACTCTTCTCACTCTTGGTGGCTCATGCGCTTGGCAGAGGCGAGGATGAGAGAACATGCTTCAGCAGCCATTGTATCTTCCCTGCCAGCACTAATTGTGCAAATGGGGAGAAATTTATAAGTTGTGTGGTGCCGTTCAGAGAGTGGCAGAATTTGCTGCTGGGTTGGATAAATAAATATGCATATACAAATTTCTCCCCCCCCCACAGCCTTCTTTTCCAGAAGAATACACACAGCCTCCTTCAAACAGGGCCAATTTGAAATTGCAAATTTGTTCAAAGCACGCAGGGATCTTTGCCCACTAGACCTGATGCTTCCTGGGTTTAGAATGCCTTGTTAAGATTATTCCAAGTCTCACATTTGTACCAGGAGTCCTAGGGACTGAACTCTGTAACATCTGGGTTTGTCTCAGGGTAAAAGAACATGTTTTGGGGAAAATGTGCATATGGTCCCATGTTTCAAGAACATTTAGATGAGCCTTGCTGAATCAAGACCAAGGCCTGTCTGGTTCAGCGCCCTCTTTGGTTAGGGCACAGTGCTGATAACGCCAAGGTTGCAGGTTTGATCCCCATAGGTGGCAGTGTATCCAACCCCCATGGCAGGTTTGCCAGGAACGGATAAGACAAGGAAAAGTTCTTACCATCTGCTTTTTATTCAATATTCACAGAGAGAGGCTTGGGAATGCAGCCTCTTGGAATAATGGTGTTGCCCCGAGTGAGTTTCCACCCCATCCCTCTCTCCCTTCATGTGCCATCACTATGGGTGCTAAGAAGTGCCCTCTGCCGCTGAACTCTCTGCTCTCCTACTTTCAATGCTCGCCAAGTTCTGGGAGGGGGGGGGGGTCTGGAATGCTTTCTAAAGACTCTGTGTCCATCAGCTGTCATCCTCCCCCCTCTGGTGCTTCTTCCTCCTCCTCTCCCATTATTCCCTAGCTTTCCCCCTCATCTGCCTCTGAGCTGTTTTCTCCCTCAAACCCCTGTTGTAATTCTGAACTGTCTTCTTCTTCTCTGGAAGGGTCAGGCTGGAGAGGCGGTCTCCACCATTCCTCCTCTGCCCAGTCCCTGCATTGCAGGGGGTTGGACTAGATGATCCTCAGGTTCCCTTCCAACTCTACAGGTGTATGATTCTATGATTCTCACAGTGGCCAACCAAGTGCCTGTAGGAAATCAGAATCTGAGCTCAGCAGCACTCTCCCCACTCATGCTCCCTGCAGGGGCACACCTTGGTAATATGGCATCCTGTGCAAGGCCAAAAATTGACATACGCCCCAGCCTTCACGCTGCTTTCCCAAAGGCATGGGTATGAGAGGTGCCAAGCATTTGGAAGGAGGCACAAGGCTCCGCTAGGGTCCTAGAGCTCTCCCATCTGCTTCCCAAAGCTGAGCAAGCGCTTACTAGGTTTTGGGAAGGAGGGGGGAAGCTGCCCTCTCAGCTTGACACCCTGTTCAGGGGGACTGGTCGTGCTGCCCTAAATCCACCTCTGCTCCTCGGCACCTGGTATTCAGATTACACAAAGTCTCAAACACTGGAGGGTTGCTTTGATGGTGTTTCCTGCTTGGCAGGGGGTTGGACTGAATGGCTCTTGTGGTCTCTTCCAACTCTGTGATTCTATGAGTCTATGATTCATAGCCACCATGGCTAATAGTCATTGTTCAAAGCACGCAGGGATCTTTGCCCACTAGAGCTGATGCTTTCTGAGTTGAGAATGCCTTGTTATGATGATTCCAAGTCTCACATCATCCATTTGTCCAAGCCCTTTTTTTAAAGCCATCCATTTGGCGGCCATTACTTTGCGCTGTGGTCACCAGGTCTGTAGCGAATCTATGTTTTCTGTGAAGAAGAAACTTCTCTGTTTGTCTACCCTGAATCTTTCAGCTTTCAACATACAGTGGTACCTCGACTTACGAAGACGATCCGTTCCGCGGCTGTCTTCATAAGTCGATGTCTTCGGTTGTCGAAGCGCCGCTTCTGCGCATGTGCGAAGCGCGATTTCGTGCTTCTGTGCATGCGTCGACCACGCACCACTTTGCGCAGGCGCAGAACGCGTGCGCAGGGTGCACATGGCGAAAAGACTTCCGGGGTTGTTGACTTCGGAAGTCGAAACCTTTAGAACCTCAAGTTCTAGCATTGTGAAAAAGAGAAATAATGCTAGGTGGTCCTAGCAGTGCTGCTCACTATGGGGCCGAACATGTCCCTCCATGGGACACTGGACAAAGCTTCTGTGTTTTCCTAGTGGGACCTGTTTAAGGATCTGTGAGGGTGCTGCTCATGGGAAAAGGACCAATCCCCAGGCCTGAGAGGCCAAGAAGTGTAGAGATGATGTGAGCATGTGCAGGTATAATTATTTTGAGGGAAGGAGGTAATTTGTTCAATTGCATTGCTTTCAAAAGAGATACTGAAATTAGAGCATATTCAGCAAAGTCCTAATCAAATTTTGAAATTGCATTATCATGGAACCTTAGACAAGACTTTCCCATGGCTTTCAGAAGTAATGTGAGCCGCGTCCTCAGTTAACCTTTGCTGGCCACTGTTACTTGGGATAAATGTATTTTGTTTGACGGTTGCTCAGAAAAGTAATGGGAAAGCTCATAGCTCAGTGGTGGAGAACATGCTTTGAATCCCAAAGGTCCCAGGTTTGAACCGTGGCACCTCCCACGAAGAGTCTTAGGTATCAGGGCTGGGGACAAGGTTCTCACTCAAGAAAGTTGTCAATATTGGAGTTGGGGTTAGCTCAGCCTTCAATACCTTCCAGTCCTCCAGATGTCCTCAAAGTAGAAGACTCATCATCCCTCATCATCATGTTGTCTGGGGCTGATAGAGTCCAACAGCATCTAGAGCAGGCATCCCCAAACTGCGGCCCTCCAGATGTTTTGGCCTACAACTCCCATGATCCCTAGCTAACACGACCAGTGGTCGGGGAAGGTGGGAATTGTAGTTCGAAACATCCGGAGGGCCGAAGTTTGGGGATGCCTGATCTAGAGGGTACATCATTAGGGAAGACCGGGCACCAGACTATGTTCTGCTGCAGTTTTAGGCAGCTTGATACTGTTACAAAAGCTGGGTGCCTTCCCCTCTCTCTGCCGAGTGGTAGCAAAATCCCAGGGGGTTCCAAGCACAAACACACCCCAGAGCCTGTGGTCCTTTGGAGAACTGAGACACAACAGAGACTGTCATAGCTTTAAAAAGTATGGTTTATTCACCTATATACACCTATTTACACTGGAGTCCAGATCTTACAGCATGGTCATTTCAAGAGGGGCTTGTCCCCCGCAGCAATGCAGCCTTGGAGTCCAAGGCATCTCTCCCAGCCAGCCTTCAGCCAGCCTGCCGAAGATGGACCCCAACCTTCCTTCCTTCTTCTTCTTCCCAGCATCCCTTGCTCAAAACTCTCTTTTCCTGTCACCTAACACCCAGGTACCCTGGCAAGCTTCCAACCCCCCAGTCTCTGTTCACACCTCAGAGGAAGGCCAGAGGATAGTTCTCTTGCAATGCCAATGTCCCTCAATGGCCTTGTATTGTTTATTCATAGCCCTAGCCTGGCTAGGTCGTTTTGCATAGGCTAGCCCAGGAATCCCTCTGCAGCTTGTCTTCCTTCCTTCAGATACTAAACAATCAAGATCCTACCATTTATTAATTTCTAGGGTTTAGGGGAGTCCACCTCCCAAATCTATAACAATACAGTCACTTTAGAAGAAACATAAAATTGCTGTTCTGTAGCAAAAAAAAAATGTATTGCCAAAAAGCTAAGTTCATCTTCATTTCCCTTTCTTCTAGCACTAGAAACCATGGACCAGAAATGTCCTGGAAGATTCAGGACAGGCAAAAGAAAATATTTCTTCATGCAGCACATTGTTAAACTATGGAACTTGCTGCAACAGGAGACAGTGATGGCCAACAACTTGGATGGCTTTAAAAGAAAATAAGGAAAAAATGATATCATTGGGGATCAGTGGCTGCTAACCCTTACTGGGTTTTTTTTTTTACCTCCACTACTGGAGGCAGCATGCTTCTGAAGACCAGTTGCTGGAAACCACAGGAAAAGAAAGCAGTGTTCTGCTCAGGTTTTCTATTCTGCTGGGCTAGATAGGCTACTGGCCTGATCCAGCTATTGTTATGCCCCTGCTCTCATTTGAAATTCTAAGATGCAATGGAAAAGCAACCTAGCTGTTTGAATGAACAATGCACAAACAGATGGATTCCCTCCCCCTTGCTCTTTTTGCAGAGTGGTTATGAGCAGCACACTTCAGATTTTACAAATCAGAAAAAGAAAAAAAAGAGGGAAAAAAAAGAAAACGAGGATCAGTGAGATCTGTTACATTTTGAAGCTTGTAATGAAAATTATCAGAAAGTTACGTGCCGCTAACAGTGTGGCAAGGTTTATCTGAGAGATCTATATTTCAGCTTCACCGAGAGCTTGCTAAAACTGAAATGCACTAACCCTGCCTCATCCCCACTGTCAGAGATTTTGCTATTGCTATGATACAGTAGGGTGTGTGAGTGTGTGATCCTGGACAAGATGGAGGGTTGCACAGGTGGCCTGGTCGAAGGGGGAATGGTCCACACCATTGATCACGCCATTCTGCTGATTATCACACCACACCATTATTTATCACTCTCGTCCTATAAATCTCTACACTCTTGTGTATTTCTTGCATTTAGAACTCATTACCTGCCATAATGGGGCATTTCAAACTTTGTGTGTGTGTGTGTGTGTGTGTGTGTGTGTGTCATTCTCAGGTTCTGCTGGAACCTCTAATACTGAATATGCAGGGGGAGTGCATTTTGCCAAATAATGTTGACAGGCAACCTGAATAAATCTCTTTGCAGGCAGACCGATGTGACTGCATGCCTGAGGTATGTGTGCAAGGTGGAGGGGTGAGAGATTGCATTGTATCTCGTGCACTTAGATGCACTCTTCTCTTCTCTTCTCTTCTTTTCTCTTCTCTTCTCTTCTCTGCTTTGGGGTATTCATGTTCCTTGAGACCGTTCTGGGAGCAGGAGCTTCAGCGTGCATGTAGTTCATGAAGCTCCCTGGTCGGTAATGTCTCTCTGCAACTAGTGGACTGTATCAGCATAGAATTGTAGAGTTGGAACGCATCACAAAAGTCATATAGTCCAACCCCTTGCAATGCAGGAATCACAGCTAAAGAATCTCACCCAACCTCTGCTTAGAAACCTCTAGTGAAGAGGACCCTACCACCTTCCAAGGTAGCTCATTCCGCTGTCAAACAGTGCTTACCATCTTCCTGAAGTTTAGTTGGAATCACATTTCTTGCCATTTGAATCCATTGGTCCATTCCTCCCCTCTGAAGCAGCAGAAACCAAGCTTGCTCCACTCAGAGGCATAGCATGGGGGAGGCGGTAGCAGGAGCAGTCGTCCTGGGCACATGGTGGACCATGGTGCCACAAAAGGGAAGGTGCCCTTCTCTGACCTGGCAGCGAATGGCACACACAGCTGGCAGGTCTCCTGGGCAGCCAGGTGGGCTGCAAGGGGAGCGCAGGCAGCTGACCAGGCCCTACCCTGCCAGGGCAGAGCCCCCTCTCACTATTCACCCCCTTCGGTGCCTCAAAACAGAGGGCCACATGCTTCTTGCACCAGGTTGCTGCTTCCCCCTCAGATCCCTCTTTCTCCAGGGCCACCACAGAGCTCCCAGCCAAGGCCCCTGTATGGTGGGGTGCTACTGGAGCACCCAGCACAAATAACCACTGTGTCAGCTCCTGGGACGGACTGGCAGACATTCCTGTGGGCACGCTACAGGTGAGCCTCGGCACCCTGCCCCTTTTATGCCTTGCCCCGGACACTGGTAACTGACGCTACGACACTGGCTCCATCTTCAGATATTTGAAGATGACTCTCCTGTCACCTCTCAGTCTTCTGATATTGAGAAGCAACTTCCTATTTAGCATTGAAGTCAGGCTGTATGCAAAGTCATGAAAGTATAGTTGGAGAGGAACTCAGGTGACTGATATGGAACATAAGGCCAACCAGGAGGTCAGTCCACTAGGATCTGTGATGGGCCAAAGTAGGAAGCTGTCACTTCATGCAATAAACTAGTCATAGCCATCAGGAAAGAGGGTGCAAGCTCCATGGTGTAACGGAGGAATGTAGCACGGTGTCAAGGAGCCTGGGTGATGCACTCTGGCATAAGGTAAAGGTAAAGGGACCCCTGACCATTAGGTCCAGTCGTGACCAACTCTGGGGTTGCGCGCTCATCTCGCATTATTGGCCGAGGGAGCCGGTGTATAGCTTCCAGGTCATGTGGCCAGCATGACAAAGCCGCTTCTGGAACCAGAGCAGCACATGGAAACGCCGTTTACCTTCCCGCTGTAGCGGTTCCTATTTATCTACTTGCACTTTTATGTGCTTTCGAACTGCTAGGTTGGCAGGAGCTGGGACCAAGCAACGGGAGCTCACCCCGTCACAGGGATTCGAACCGCCGATCTTCTGATCAGCAAGCCCTAGGCTCAGTGGTTTAACCACAGCGCCACCTGGGTCCCTAGCACTCTGGCATATGCACTAGTAAATTTTGATCCTGACATTCCTAATAGAAATGGATAGATCTCTCAATTTTAGTTTATCTCAGCTTCTCATCATTTAATTCTCCCCAGTTTGCATTAAAATTAAGGAAAAGGGTAGTATGGAAATGCATAAATATTGTTTTCACAGTTTCAAGTAAAATAGATATTCTGCAAGCAATTTTCCTTTAAAATAACCCAATTTTCTATATTGGGTTTCATTAGTTTACACATTTTTGCATGCCCTTTTTGGGATGGAGATATGCATTGCAAAATTCAGAAAAGTGCAGATTTTCGAAGGATAGATTTTTTTTGTTTTTTTTTGTTTGGCTTGGGATGTTGAATTCGGGAGCTTTGCTTTAACCAAGAAACTTTCTCTCTGATCCTTGTTAGTTGGAAGGCTCCCATTTGCTACACATGCATGCAGGAGCTTAAGCCTGAGTTCAATGGGATCATTTCATTTTAGGAACCTGTGGATCATATTTAAGGGATTAGTTGAGAGATTCTTCAGAGTGTACAGCTGGGGATTCATCCATGATTGCTAGCCCAGGTTCCAGCACCCTATAATTCACAAAGTGCCACATTAAATCCAATGGTAAAAGCCAAGATCACACATATTATTATGAATAAGGAATCTATCAATTTCAGTTTTGTTCATTTTCACTTTTTCCTAATCTTAAATTTCCACCACCATTTTATGATTTTTTTTTCATTTTTAATGCACCATGCTTTAGTGTGGATTTCTCTTAATATATGCATGTTTGTATTTAATTTTGCCTAATCTACACATTTTCAGCAATATGTTGTTGTTTAGTCATTTAGTCGTGTCCGACTCTTCGTGACCCCATGGACCAGAGCACGCCAGGCACTCCTGTCTTCCACTGCCTCCCGCAGTTTGGTCAAACTCATGTTCGTAGATTCGAGAACACTGTCCAACCATCACCAATATATGATTTTTTTTTTTAAAAAAAAAACACTTTACCCATTTTTCTGTGGTGTATGCATTTTGAATACTTCCTTTGGCTGCAGAACTGCATTGCAAAATTCGGAATAGGGCGAGTTTAGACAGATGGCTGCATTTTTCGCTTTGCACCTTTTTGCGGAAAATGAAGATTCACCTAAAAATCCAAAATGAATCAAAATCAAAATTGCCACCCATTTATTTTATTTCATAAAATTCATATGCCTCTAAAAAAATTTAAAAACTGGCAAACCTCAAAACAGATAACAAAGAGAATAAAGCAATAAAATTATTTGAAAAAACAGCTATCCAAAGCATTTTAACAACAACAACAACAAATCACTGATAAACGAAAAACAGATAATACAATATAATTAAAAATTATTATTTATATCCTACCCATCTGGCTGGGTTTCCCCAGTTACTCTGGGCAGCTCCATAATAATAATAATAATAATAATAATAATAATAATAATAATAATAATGTGATAAAACCTCAAACATTAAAAACTTCCCTAAACAGGGCTGCCTTCAGATGTCTTCCAAAAGTCAGATAGTTGTTTATTTCCTTAACATTTGGTGGGAGGTCTTTCCATAGGGTGGGTGCCACTATTGAGAAGGCCCTCTGCCTGGTTCCCTGTAACCCCACTTCTCACAGTGAGGGAGCCACCAGAAGGCCCTTGGAGCTGGACCTCAGATTAAAACACGCGTCAGTGTTCTACATTCCCATAAATACATACCATTCTTTTGACCCTGTTGATTTCTAGCAAGTTCCCTGAGTGGGCATCTGACAGCATACAGTTTCTGAACAACTTGTTTATGGTGACACAACACGGCTATGATGGCATGTGCAGAGTGCATTATGCTTCCTAAAATCTAGCACATTGCTGGGCCTTATCAATACCAATAAAATTGGTAAATGAATTCCTACGAGGCTCCAATTATCGACACCTTTTGGAACTCACCCAACCTTGTCTCAAAGGCATCCAATGACGGACTGTCATGTTTGACTGCTGAGAGTTCCGTCTCTTCCATTCCCCCCCTCCCCTCATCTAAATATGCCTGCTTTTCCTTCCTACCCATTGGAGCTCATTAATTCATTCCTGATTCATTCCTTCCAGAAAAATAACATTGCCATAACCTCCATCTAATGTGTCTGCATTTCTGATGTCAATAATTCATGTTAACAGCATGAGAACATCAAGGTTTCATGGGATGGAGGAAAGATTGGAGGAACGGACCGGCGTAGTGGCGGTGGTCAGAGGTCTGACCACACTCATGTAGGTAATGGGGTGAAAAGGCCCAGCGGGTAGCTGGGATTGAGTGAGGGATCTTAAGATGAGTTTGCTTTTATCTAATCACTGTCCCAGCATCCCCTTGCATGACTTCAAAAAGCTTTCAATAAAAACCAAATAAAATGCATGATAAAATATGGACTCACAACAAAAATTCAAATGGCTGTCCTAGCAGAAGCCCATAAATAAAGATTCAGCTAGTGAGACATCTGCAAAATACATTTTCAAAAGGCTTTTAAACTGATTAAGGGAGTCTGCTTCATGTATATATTGATAGCATGTATTGGTACCTTTGCTTACCAAGAGCAGGCAGGGATGCAAGGAGAAAGGAAGACGCGATGGGCAGTGGAGAAGGTGGATTTGCAAAGGATTGCGAAACAGCAAACTTTGGCAGGTTGAAGCAGGCGACGGACACTTAGCTTTACAACTCTGTCAATGCCATACTTTTCGCAGGTTCATAATTCGTATTGCAAACTGTGGGCTAAATGCTGGAGCCATTTGGAGCCCAGATTTCCAAAACTGACCTTTGTTGTGATTTAGCCTTCATTGACAGCTACAATTTCTACAACGCCCTGTTTTCCCTTGCAATATAAACCAGCTTCTGGAAGTTTTGCACTACAACTCCCAGCGCACGGAAACGCCGCTTAACTTCACGTTGGAGCGGTACCAGAGCAATACCTATTTATTTACTTGCATCGGCAAGCTCTAGACTCAGTGGTTTAGACCACAGCACCACCCGCGTTCCTACTGCATCAAATCACAATGTGCCTTGGATGACTTGATTAGGTTAGAGGTCAGGCAGAAAGAAAAATAGATATTTGCAATTCTTTTGGAGAGCGTTCCTCATTGATCACTATAAACTGAGGCCAGGAAATTCAGTCCACAACCTCATTGGCCTGGATGCTGATGTTTCAGCTCTCTATACTTCCCCAGAAAAGCTGGAGATTTCAGTCATGCTTAAAATGCCAGCAAGGCTGAGGTCCTTGGGAACTGAAAAATATACCTAGTGAGACTAGGGACAAGAACAGGGTGAAGTTCTGGATCAGCAATGAAACCCAGCTAAATGTTATAAGCATTGAAAACTGTTTCACACTATACATAGTTGCAATTCTGGGTTTCTGGCTCTAGAACGTCATCAAGAATTGGAAGATCTTTAATTTCCCTCAATCGCTGGAGCAGTTTCTCCTCTCCTCCTTTCTCTCCACCCAGCTCTCCAATTGGCCAGTCAGATTAGAGGAAATCCAATAAATAAAAAGATCTGGCTAAACTGAATTATAAAAGCTTTGTTATTGTGTGGGTTTTGAAAGAACAAGCAAAAGGGGGAAAAACTTTTTTGTGTTCATTTTGCTGCTTTTGCGTATACTTCTCCCCCCCCTTTTATCCTTAGCTGAATGCTTCCCATTAGTCAATGGAGCTTAATAATCCAAAGACAGACAAAGCAAAATACAGATGTCTCCAAGTAATGCAGAGCTGTCCTTCAGATACGTGTGATGGAGTGATCAGTCTGCAATGCAGTGTTGAGACCCCAGAATTATTATTCATTCACAAAGCTCTGTCTCAAAAAGAAAAGAAAAGTGAGTCAATAAAATAAATGTTTAACCAAAATTTCCTTTCCTTATGTGACTCTGGCAGTTCACCCCCACCCCCCAAATTAAATAGAAGACAAAAAACCATGGGAAATTGTTGTTATTTTATTATTTTAAGACATGGGCACCACCCTTCAGTATGAATAATTCAAGGATGGTTGACAAAATAATAATAAAATGACATCATAACTCATCAATCAGAGCACATCAATAAAATAATGCAAGAGGGGAAAAGATGACTGGTTGAAAGCAATGATAAAACTGTAGCTTCATAAAGTTTATGAGCCTGGGGCAATTAAAAGCGGTTCCCCATGATGGCCAAAATAGGAATTGACCAAGTGACAAATTTTGTCCTGTTTCAGCCTTGCTGCTCATCAGTCATAGCTGTGTTTCACCCCATTCCATTCTCTTGAGAAAAAGGGACGCGGGTGGCGCTGTGGTCTAAACCACTGAGCCTCTTGGGCTTGCCGATCAGAAGGTTGGCAGTTTGAATCCACATGATGGGGTGAGCTCTCGTTGCTCTGTCCCAACTTCTGCCAACCTAGCATTTCTAAAGCATGCCAGTACAAGTAGATAAATAGGCACTGCTGCAGCGGGAAGGTAAATGGTGTTTCCGTGTGCTCTGGTTTCCGTCACGGTGTTCTGTTGCACCAGAAGTGGTTTAGTCATGCTGGCCACATGACCCAAACAGCTGTCCATGGACAAACGGCTTCCTTGGCCGGAACAAAGATGAACGCCACTCTCCATAGTTGCCTTTGACTGGACTATGAGTCCTTCAACTTCTTACCTATTCTCTTGAGAACTGATCTCTCCTAGTCCATCCCACTGTGCCTATTTTGCATGCACTTTACTGGGTCAGGTCTTGCTAGCTGCTTTCCCCACAGGAATCTGAGTGGCTGTTGTGAGAACAGAATGCTGGACTAGATAGGCCATTGGCCTGTTCCAGCAGACTTTCATAATGATAATAATAATAATAATAATAATTTATTATTTATACCCCGCCCATCTGGCTGGGTTTCCCCAGCCACTCTGGGCGGCTTCCAACAGAAATATTAAAATACACTAATTTCTTAAAGATTAAAAGCTTCCCTAAACAGGGCTGCCTTCAGATGCCCTCTAAAAGTCTGGTAGTTGTTTTTCTTTTTGACATCTGGTGGGAAGGTGTTCCACAGGGCAGATGCCACTACTGAGAAGGCCCTCTGTCTGGTTCCCTGTAGCTTTGCTTCTCGCAGCGAGGGAACCGCCAGAAGGCCCTCGGCACTGGACCTCAGTGTCCGGGCAGAACGATGGGGGTAGAGATGCTCCTTCAGAGCATCTCCTCCTAGGTACCTCCAAGGACCATCAAGTCAACCCCCTGGAATGCAGGAATCTCAGCTAGCTCATACATGACAGCTGGCCTTCTGCATGAACCCTTATCTGTTTGAACCCAAGTCCATCATACCTTCTCACACACACACACCCAATTCATGTTGAAAGCACTCCCCCAATATGCATATGCATGCGTTATATATGCAGACTCTTGACACCAGTCATTTTTTTATTAATTTTTTTTTTATTTCTCATTTGAAGAGATTTGCTATTCCTAATTTGTGAAAGGTTTCTGCACAAGGTGGCTGGCTGGAAAGGAAAGAGGAGGAGGAGGAGGAGGAGGGGACACAGCCTCTGCTTTGTATTTCATGGTTAGAAAGTCGAGATGAACCATCTGTGAATGAAGGAGACTCCAGATGAGGTGTCTGAGGACACTGCAGATTTCCGATGAACGATCATTCCTCGGGCACATGATATAGAGGATCTTCTGTGACTCGTACAGCTGCAGATAAATCACACCACTCCCCCCCCACCTTCCTCCCACCAGTCAAACAGTCAGTGTTTTAAAGAAGACTTTGTCATATTTAATAGAGCTGTCAACCTTGCTGGTTCCCCCCCCCCCCTTTCCTTTTTTTTCTTGGACTGTTAATAAGAAATTCCAAAAGTGACACAGCTCGCAACTTCACATCTGGAAATGTGCGGTTAAAAACCCCCACAAAGATCTTAGTGACACATTTAGCATTTGGGCAAAGTTCAAAGTCACAGGGTGGCAAGATCTTATGCATGTGTGCGTGCGCGTGCGCGCACACACACACATACCTCATTAACGGAATGGCTTACTCATCCAGGGGGGGGGGGGAATCAATGAAGGAGAATTCACCACCTTCCGAAGTATTCAGTTCTACAGCTCAAACAGCTCTTACCATCAGAAAGTTCTTCCTAAGTTCTTCGCACCGGAATCTCCTTTTTTTGTCATTTGAATCTGCTGGTTTGGGTCCCCCACTCTGGGACAGGAGAAAACAACCTTGCTCCATCTTCTGTGTGGTATGGGGGGCAGTCAAGGGTAGACCCTCGCAAGCCCCACCCTTTAGACCTTGGAACCTTCCCCACCCCTTCCCCAACTAAAGGGGTTTTGCCTCGATAGATCGTGTCCTTGAACTCTGACAATCCCTCTTGCTTGCCTAGATGATGGGGAATCGAGATGGGTGGGTGTGTAGAAACTGAAGATTGCTGCAAGCACCTTCCCACACCCTTTAAACCAGGCACCCCCAAACTATGGCCCTCAAGATGTTTTGGCCTACAACTCCCATGATCCCTAGCTAACAGGACCAGTGGTCAGGGATGATGGAAATTGTAGTCCAAAACATCTGGAGGGTCAAAGTTTGGGGATGCCTGCTTTAAATGCTGTTGAACGATCTCCTCTGTCTGTTCTTTGCTATAATAATGGTTTCTGCAATAGCCTGTCCACTGGTGGAGAAACACAGGTAGCTGTTTGTTTGTTTGTTTGTTTGTTTGTTTGTTTGTTTTGGTTAGAGATGCACTAGAAAAATCTAATTTGCTATTATGCTACTGACATAATTTAAAGAAAGGGGAACCTATGGACCTCCAGATGTGTTTGGACAACAATTCTCTTCACCCCCTAACCATTGGCCATCCTGGCTGGGCTTAATGGGGGTTGGAAACATCAGCAGCCGGAAGGACAATTCCCCAATCCCTAAATTAGAGGCTCCCTAACCCAGCCCTGTTGCCAGGTGTTTTGGACTACAATTCCCATCACCCCTGACTATCATCCTGGGTGGCTGGGAGTGATGGGATTACAGCCCAACAATATCTGGAGGCCACCTACTTTGGGAGAGGCTGATCTAGAGACTTCCTAAGGAACACTTTCCTTTCTGGGAATTTCAGGTGGGCAGAGTGCTGTTGCACTCAGGAGATAGTTGGTTGAACCACGGAACTCCTGCTCGCAGGAGGCAGTGGCGGCCACCAACTTGGAAGGCTTTAAAAGAGGATTGGACAAATTCATGGCGGAGAAGGCGATCAATGGCTACTTGCCAAGACGGCTATGCTTTGCCTGCACCATTGAAGGCAGCGATGCTTCTGAATACCAGTGCTCTTCTCCTCCAATTCCGTTGGCCGGTTTCCCACGGGCATCTGGTTGGCCACTATGAGATTAGATGGGCCTTTGGCCTGATCCAGCAAGCTCTTCTGATGTCGTTATGTGCTAATGTTGGCAACTCTTCACACGATAAAATAGTTAATGGACTTCCCTGTGGCTGATTTCAGATAGAAAACCCTTCTCTTTGAACAACCAAACAAGCAAACAAACAAGGTTAGACTGAAGCTCTTCTTTTGCATGTGCTTGCCTCATCTGCACTCTGAAAAACTACAGACCAGGGACACCGTGTTGGCCATGTGTGATGAGCTGTTTGCCCAGAGAGTCTCTTAGGTATTTTGCATACAGTGGATTACGCTCCGTCCTTTGAAGAACAACTGTGGGAACAGATGACTTGCCTTTGATGCCCTTGATTCTGTGGATTCATTTTCAGAAACAAAGTCCCGAAAAATATATTTGCACTCCAAGGCTGGCTGGCTTTTTCTTCCTTTTGATCTGTGTGTGTGTTTCCTTTTTTCCCTACATGCTCACTAGGGCCATCTTGCAGGAGGATTTATTTTATTATTATTATTTTATGAAAGCAGCCTCCTTTTTGACCAGATGGTTCAAATGCAGACTCACAGCTGGCTGGACCCCCCCCCCATTTTTTTTAAAAAAGTACCTTTACTAATTTCCTTTCTTCATCTGTCTCATTTGCTTCAGCCCTTTGAGTTGGTTGATTTGTCATCGTGTGTGTGTGTGTGTGTGTGTGTGTGTGTGTGTGTGTTGAGGGGGGGCTAAGAATGATAAAGGTCACTTGGAGATCTGCCTGCTTCTGAGGGCCAGGCTGATTGATTTGAACATGCAAGCGTCCCCTGGTGTTTGCCTCTATTTTTAATTCATAAAGGTGTTGCATTGGTTAATTATTTACTCATCGTGACTCCGTTCCAACCATTAAAAACAGTTTAGTGCGTCTTTTTTTCCCCTATGAGGAAAGGATAAAGCATTTGGGGTTCCTTGTACTGAAGAGGAGAGGGAGAGATGATTTAAAGCAGGACATGATGCACCTTTATCACATGATACGAAATAGAGAGGGTTGCATCTAGGGGTGGACAGATAGAATTATAGAATCATAGAATTGTAGGTTTGGAAGGGGCATCAGCAGTCATGCAGCGCAGAATTCACAGCTAAAGAACCCCTAACAAGTGGCCATCCAACCTCTGCTTAAATCAGTGTTTCCCAAACTTGGGTCTCCAGCTGTTTGGGGACTACAACTCCCATCATCCCTGACCACTGGTGCTGCTGGCTAGAGATGATGGGAGTTGTAGTCCCAAAACAGTTGGAGATCCAAGTTTGGGACACCCTGCTTTAAATCCTTCAGTGAGGTAGAGCTCACCACCTCCTGAGGGAGTCCAACGACTCTTACCATCAGAGAGTTCATCAACATGTTTAGTTGGAAATTCCTTTCTTGTCATTTGCTTCCATCGGTTTGGATTCATGCATGGAGAACATGGAGGCTTGTCTGCTAATGGGGGAATTGCACATTACAACCAGTCTTGCCACATTTGCATTAGCTCCTAGTAGTCCTGTTGGTTTTCTTTTTTTTAAAAAAAAAACCCAGCTGGTCTGTGCTCCTCTGCTGTTCACTGCCAGGACTACAGATGGCCAGAGGGTGATACTGCAACTCGGAGCTCAACGGGAAGCAAGTGACATGAGGATCTGACGAGGTTGTACCTGAATTTCAGCATTTATGTGCATGTAGAATGAACAATCCTCCGATTTCAGTGCAGTGTCCTTCTGAATCCCAATCACAAGATTTAAACTAAATATTAGGAAGTATTTTCTGATTACACAAGTTGTTTGACAATGGAACAGGGTGCCTTGGAAAGGGGTGGGTTATTCTTCATTAGAGATTTCTAAGCAGAGGCTGGTTGGCCACCTATCAAGGATCCCGTAGCAGTGGATCTCCTACATCAGCAGTGGGTTGGCTAGATGATGATTGAGGTTCTTTCCAGCTCCATGCTTCTGTGCTGGGATGAGGAAACTTTATCTAGTCCAATGGCTGGGTTGTCCTTTCTGAGCAATCTCCCAGGTGTCAAATTCATTATCAACTGTTTAGTATGTCTAGAAACGCAGGCCTGATCATCCCTGATCATTGCAATAAAGGAGAATCTAGCTAAACACTTGGAGTAACTTTCTGACAGAGCTGTTCAACAGTGGAATGGACTCCCTCAGACGGGAGTGAACTCTCCTTCATTGGAGGTCTTTAAACAGAAGTTGGATGGCCATCTGTCAGGAATTCTTTAGGTATGATTCCTGCAATGCAGGGGGTTGCAGTAGAGGACCCTTTGGGATTTCCAATTCTTATATGATTCTAGAATTCCAAACCATAAAATAAAGGAGTCATTTCCCCTCAAGATTTCTCCTCTGTATCTCTTTTGGCTAACGAGGCCAGAAATAATCAGATGCTAACGTGGATTTGGGGAAAGGAGGAGCGAGGACCGCATTTCGTTAAAGTTTGCAACTTTGCTCTGCATCAGAGAAACAGTCTTCAGAGATGTTAAATAGCTAGCAAGTCTGCTTTGACAGCTGTGCAGAGGCAGGCAGCTGGAAGCAAAACATCCAGCTGCAGACACTAAATACCCCAGTTTAGCAATAATGCACATCTGCATGAAATGTCATGTCATGGATTAAAAGACCAAGAAAGTTTGGAATTTGAAAGACTGCAAGCCTCTTCAATCACCCCATTATCAGCTTCCTTTACAACACTGATATTGTTATGAGTTATTCAAACTAAAATTTCCATGTCTGCTTGACAAAACTATGCCATGTTTTATTGTGATCCATATATTTACTGAGGGAGAAGAAGTGAAAACAAAGGACAGCTTCAGGTGTATGCTGCCAATTACTCTCATTATTGTGTGGGGTTTCAACTTACTCATCCTTGGGCCTCTTTAGGCCATTGATGATATGGAGAATGGGCCACCTATGTGAATTTAGAATTACGTGGAGGACATCCCCATCTTTTGAGACCAGGAGATGCAAGGCTGTTTCACATCCCTCTGTGACATGAAGTGAGATCAAATAGAAGACTTTTTTATGGTGACTCCCTACTATTTAGTGACCCCTCAGAAAGGAAGCCCTCTTTGGGCTTACCTTGAATAACTTCTGCACCACATGAAAGGATCTTCCCTAGATATTTCCTGATCGTATATTGATTTTTGATTCTGCTGACTTTTCATTTTGGGCATTACATTTTAACCGATTCTGCCTTTGGATGTGTTTCCAATTGCACATTGGTTTTGAGTGCGTTCCATAGAAAATAAATGAATAAATGTATATATGCTTTCTCCAAATGCCAAAATTGGCTTTTGCTACCAACACTTCACTGGAACTTTCTGACTGGGTTCACAAAAATAAGTGAGAGTCCTTTTGTCCAGTTGCATCCCTGCATGAATTTCCCCAAAGTATCTAGCCTGCCATTGTTGGGAATGCCATGCTAGACTGGAAGGCCCTTTCTTCTAAGTCTTGAGCTCAACCTTGTAAGTTGGACCTACTCTGAAATTTCTCAGAATCCTCACTTGATCTTGCTATCCTGACTCTCACGTTTTTACATCCATGAAGTTTCCATGTTTATTAAATACGCTAATGTTACCAGGGAATCACAAATAGATCCACTGGTGTGTGGTCAGTTAGCCTAAGCACAACCATGAGTGAGACCTGCAAACGTTTGTGTGCTCCCCAGTAGTTGTTCATACAAGCTGAACATGCTTAGTGGAATTCAGGGCCACTGTTTGTGACAAGTAGTAGCTGTACAAAAGTTGCTCAGGTGAAATTTCCAGTGGTTTATGTCTGTTGACAGACTCTGCACACCAGGGATGCTAAGTCCCATTAGCCCCAGCAAGCATGACAAATGGTCATGGATGATCAAATCAAACAACATCTGGAAGACCACAGATTTTCTATCCCTGCTACACACATACATACACCAAAAATTAATTAAGAAATGGATGGAAGTCTGCTGGGTAGGCATTCAACATTAATCTGGTTCTTTTTGTAGACCATGTCTGAATTAGGAAAGCCTTTAAACCGCAGTACACTCCAGTGATGACCACACTTTCTTTATTGCCCATCTACCCTGGGAATACCATGACCAAACACTACTAGCCCTGAAGCCACTCTCAGCATGTCAGTGGTGTAGCATTGGGGGGGGGGGGTGAGTGGCGCACAGAGGAGCTTGCCCCAGTTGCAAAACTATTAGCAGCACACAAAAAATCAACACCCAGATACAGCTGTGTGCGTCTGGTGCTGAGCTGCATTGAAAACAGCTTCTCCATGCAAACCATGAAGTAACCTCTCCAGACAATGGAACATCCATTCTTTCCTTATCTCTGCAGATGCAATTTCCTGGGTGATATGGACACACCATTAGGTAGCGGAATGTGCATGCACATTCCATCTGTTTTGCTCCCTCCGTGTGACCCCGGGCACTGGAAACCTACGCTATGCCACTGGCATACATACAATCAGATTTACTTTCCTACCTCCTGTACCACAAAGTAGCACCCTTTCATGAATGGTGGGCCACTGGATGCAAAGACTCCTCTGGATCCCAGTGTACATCTGATGACATCTTCAAAAGTGTACCAGAGGCTATCAGTGACCTTATTGAGGGAATCACAGTCTTCTCACAGACTGGGAAATGTCTCCAACCCTTCACTGATCTCTGTCAAAAAACTCTCCCAAAATCTAATTGTCCCCCTTTCAAATTTCCAGCTCACTGATACTTAAAAGGCCTCTGGTTTCTGTATTTTTGAACAGGAGTTAGCTATGTAATTTTTGTTCCTTACTTTTTTTTCTTTTTTGCAAAGCATATAGGAGCAGAGCAGAATTTCTTGAGGGGCAAGGAGAACGCAGGCAGAATCCTCCTTTATCTCAATAAAATTAATGGCAGGCATAGCCTTCGTGATTTGCATTGACAGCAACAAACAGGAGCATTAATGCTGGCGGAGACCAGTGTGTCGATTAGGTCCGTCCGAGTCAGCATGCTTTTAAGCAAATGATTCCCAGAGTCTTCTGTCCCTCCCATTGCTATCTCCTGGGTAGCTGCTGTTACTTTTTGGATACGGCCTGCCAGGAATTCCTGTCTCATTAGATAGTCACACAAACAGAAGGAAGGCTTGCAGAGTAATCAGGAAATAGTAGGTCAATTGATCTGTATTTTAACAGTGACTGTCAGCAACAAGTACTAATTGATTTCATCAGATCCGAAAACTCCAGCATTGTTGATTTGTAGTTATTTATTCAATTTGTATACCCAGGGCTTCCCCCCCCCCTGTTCTGGCACCTCTTGGGTGAGCTCCATTGTCATTAAAGGAGAACAAGGGGGGTGTTCATGGTGAGTTCCAGCACCTATTTTTCTAGGGGGGGAAAGCACTGTGTATACCGTCTTATACCTGTAGATCTCAGGACGGTTCACAACACAAAATCACAACAAACCACTTGGTTGTCATATCCATTACTTTATCTTGCCTTTATGGGGAAAGATACCCATGCTAAGAAGTTGGCATGCTCTGTTTTGAATTGTGGTACAAACACAAACTTGCCTTTTGAGAACTCAGGCCATTAACTCTATACTGTCTGCTAGGCACAGACTCCAATATTCGCCTTGTATTTTTATCTGGGCATTTCTTTCTTTCTTTCTTTCTTTCTTTCTTTCTTTCTTTCTTTCTTTCTTTCTTTCTTTCTTTTAAAAAGACTGTTTCTGAGTATGCATGTTTTCATTTCACTCTGGGCTCTGGGCTCCAAGCTGCTCTGTATAAAATGATGCTCTGTGTACCTTATTCAGAATAATGGGCAGCTTCAACATGGCCATAATTTCATCCCAGCCAAAGTGAATGAAAAAAAATTACATAACCATAAAATAACAAAAGTAGTCATGAAAAATAAATTAAACATTAAACATTGCAAAAGCAAACTGAACAATTTCCACATAAATCACAACAAAATCTAAAATAAAGATACAAAAAACAAACAAACCCAGCAACAATATCACAACACACACACACACACCATAATGCCCCATTATTTTAAAGGCTAAATGGCTTTGTAGGAGGATATATAGGAGGAATTCACTTTCCTCCCCCATACTTTTCTTTTTCTTTTTCGAGGGAGGGGTTCATCTTGTTCTTTCTTACCTTAGAATACTGTAGTTAAAAGCTGCTTGACTGAAACTTTGTAGCATTTCCTTTCTGGTGCTTGTGCCCTCTGAAAGGGTTTACATTGTCATTGTGAAACTCTCCTAAAAGTTGCTTGCAAAATGCTGAAGAGCTCTGGGTTTGGTTTTGTGCTTTGCTAAAGCAGTGCAAAGTGTGTGTGTGTGTGTGTGTGTGTTTAAAGCTTTGAGCTTTTCATTCCTTTTTTTAAATGTTCACTGCTGTGCTTTTTAAAACAAGCAAGCAAGCAAAAAGGAAAAGAAAAAGAAATCCCAAGGCAACGTTCCTCATTGTTCTTTAGGCAACGTTTTAACAGTCTCACTTTTTCTAAAGGCCATGGACTCGGGTAAACATATACTGTATATTGTTAATTGCCCTGCGATCCTCAGATGGAGATTGATATAGAAATGTAAGCAACAATGACAATATAGGAAACTATAGAGCTATAAGCAGGAAATACAAAAACAAAAACAAAAACAAAACCAGTGACAGAATGACACAATGCTTTGGGGCCATATTAACATGTACATCAGATATGTGTTGCTCACCAATGGGTCAGTGGATCTGGCTATTAATCAAAAGGCTGGTGGTTTGACCCTAACCAGGGACAACTGTGGGCAGGATTCCTGCATTGCAGGGGGTTGTACTAGATGGCCCTTGGGGTCCCTTCCAACTCTATGATTCTATGAGAAGAAACTGTGCATGTCTGGGGGACCCTCTCTTGATAACTCTTACTTTGTCAAGACAAGAGCTGAGTTATAGACCCATGTCCAAGTTCTACAGCTTTGCTCGAGTTGCAGTTAAACCATTCCAGGATGACACCTTAAGAAAACGAGTGGTTCTTCCCCCCCCCATCTTCGTACCTGCTAGAAACAACATCCTAGAAGAGATTTTGAATTCATGTGTGGCCAGCAATAGAGTGGATTTAGGAAGTTTGCAAGCAGACGAGGAGGCTGGTAGTCAATGCCCCCATCCCTATCCTTAGAAGCAGTGTCGCTGTGCTTAGCCAGCACATAAGAAAGTCGGCAATTTCTTTGTGTGCTTGCTTGCCTCCTTCCTCCCACTTTAGCTAAGTCAGCCGACATCCTCGATGTCAGGAGCACCCACAGCATCACTGACCCATTTCTGAACCAGCAGGAGAACACATGGTTGCAGCTTACCTGGCAAAATTAGCTGACGTGCAGTCAAAGCCCCGAAGTCTGTTTTTTGGGGGAGGGGGGAACATGAGTAAATATCTGTTTTAAGCCCTGGGCACAAGGTGTGTCAGCTCCTCATAGCCCCTCCGTAGAAGCTCCACACATCTGCATATTAACCAGGCCTGACACTTGGCCAGTGGCTGGTACCATGGAGCGTCTTGATCTATTTCCCTCTGAGTGTTTCATTAACCCAAGGAAATGTGGGCGACATCCTCCAGTTTGGCCTCAGACAAAAGGAGAAGCTGAGTTTGCATGCAGGGAGATTATAATAATTTCTGCTGTCCCTGGTGTTTTTTCCCCTCCCTTAGAAAATGTCTGTGTCCCTGAAATAAGCATAGTTGTGGAGTCAACTACATATTTGTGGGCTTATTTATTGTCCGCAGTGCTCAATGTGAAAAAATTATCAGGATGACAATTGATTCTAATCACGACTCTAAATATACATCTGAGTGGAGCTGCATGATTCTCTTGCCTGCCTCTTATTTTCTCACGGGAACAAAGGAAGCTGAATTATTCCAAGTCAGTCCATTGGCCCATCTAGCTTGTAGAAGAGTGTTTCTCAAACTTGAGTTTCTCAAACTTGAGTCCCCATTTGTTACTGGACTGCAACTCCCATCATTCCTAGCTAGCAGGACCAGCGGCTAGGGATGATGGGAGTTGTAGTCCAATGCCTGGAGACTCGAGTTTGAGAAACACTGGTCTACACTAACTGGAAGAAGCTCTTCAGGGTTTCAGCTAGGATGTTTCAGGAGCGAGCCAGCAGTAAATCACACTGTGCAAGTTGGAGTTAACTCTGTCCACGATAGAATCCTTCCTAGCCCTACCTTGGAGATGCCAGAGATTGAGCCCAGACCCTTCTGAATGCAAGGCAGATGTTCTACCACTAAGCTACACCCTGTAGTAACCAGTTTTAGCCCCAAAATGTCCCTGTTGGCCCAGTTCTGACTCTAGGCTTGTTTGGCATCAACCTCCATCTGCCCGGGACTGGTTGTATGAGAAGGAGTGGTGGGAGCCTCCTGCCCAGGAGCAGGGCCGTCTTAAGCGCCCCTGGCGCCGTGGAGCGACGGATCCCTCCGGTGGCCCCCCCGCCCCGTTTCCCAGCGCCACTGGGGGTCTACCTAGAGCCGGCCCTGCCCAGGAGCCCCCAAACGAGGACAGGGAAGACTAGGACTTAGACCCTGGGTCCTGATGGTGGGACAATGGGCAAGAGGCTGGGGAAGGGATGAGCTGGGAGGCACTGGAGGGAGGAGGTTGGAGTGATCAAGGGGGGTCAGAAGAAGAAGGTGCTCCCAGAACAGAAGAGGCAGGGAGGAGTCAGAGGGTACACTTGTCACCCCGCAGCAGGATACCATCATCTGCTTACTCTTGGTCATTTGGCCCCCTCTGGACTTCAGGGCCACAGACTTTGGCCCCAAGCATCCAGCCTTAGCTACCCCACCACAAGTGATGTTTGCTGGGCACAACTTGGATGGAAGAGTTTGCCATCATCTCAGTGATGGAGCTTGTGCATGTTGCTTGCATACGATACGATGAGTGTTTGCAAATGAGTGTTGGCCCTCTGGCTCATTAGTTATTTCCACTGTGGCCTTCAGAGCTGAATGAGATACTTGGGGGTAGCTCAGGAGGAAGGCGGGAAAGCGTTGTGTATCAACGGCACAAAACGCCTGCCTAAATTATTCCGGGAGTGTAAACAGCTCAGCGAATGAAGGTGTTTTATTTAAAATCTTTCCGTTTGCCAATGTCTCTTCATATTCATGAGTTCAACGACTCTCGCTTTCCCTCTCTGTCTCTGTTTACCCTCCTTTTTCCAAGGCTGGAAGAACGGCAGGTGTTCCAGATTCACAGGTTCCTATTTATTCATCAGATCAAAAAGACAGGGGCTGGAGCACAGAAGCTATTTTCTGGCTGTAGAGTGTCCCTGAAGGGTTCTCTCTTTTTTGTGGTGTGTGTGTGTGTGTGTGTGTGTGTCGGTGGGTGGGTGGGGTATCAAGCCTCTCTCCAAACGGCAGAGGCAAATATGTCGCAACACAGTCATTTTTATTATTATTACATATTTTGAATTCCACACCCCGGTGCGGCTTTGTGTTGGCCCCCAAAATAGCGGTGACAACAAATAGCACGCACAGCATGACAAAGGGAGGAAAAAATGGATGCAAATTGCCCGCCACCCATTCTTTTTTTTCTTCTTTCCCCCAAAGCGGGAGCATTTAGTCTGCTTGCTAATGCAGCTGCCTGCTTCTCCCCCACAGAGATATCCGACTAAAGCTCCATTTAGAAACAATTTGGCTGATCCATCCAACACTTATTTCTTGAGCTGCCTTTCCCTTGCTCTGCTCGCTCTTTCTTTCTTTCTTTCTTTCTTTCTTTCTTTCTTTCTTTCTTTCTTTCTTCTTTCTTCCCCCCCCCCACTCCCTAAGAAATTCTGATGGATGAATCTTAAATTCAGAGATTCAGCTTTGAGTGCTCAGGCTGGCTGCTAATGTGAAGCTTAGGCTACTGCATCGAGGGGCCCTCTTCCTCCAGGGGTGCTTATCTAAGCATTAGGCAACCCGTGTTTCTGTACACCAGGTTGACGCTTAGCTGTAGATTATGCACAAATGCGGAGAAACGCTTTCGATCTGTTATATGGAACTTTCTTTCCCCCCTGTCTTAGTTGCAAACAATTTAAGACAAAAGGCTCAGATTTTATAGCAGTGGAACAAGTCTGCCTAGGAAAAACTGTCACGGTTTCTTTGTGGAAATAAAATAGGGAGGGATGGTCAGACACGTATCTCTAAATGGTTGGGTTTTTTGGGGGGGGGGGGAACAAAGCCCTGGATTTGGGGGTTCAAAGCAGGTCCGTGATTGAAGCAGTCTAGGATCAACCTAGGTTTGCTACCAAGTCAACAATGAGCTGCAGCCAAACGTATCTACCTGGTTAAGGTGTATTCACAGAGGGATGGGGTGACCCCTCTGGAAGCAATAGGGCTGGAGTAAAGCATCTGTTTTGCATGCAGAGCATCCCATGTTCAATTCCTGGCATCTCAAGTTAAAATAGGTCCAGGTAACAAGTGACATGAAAGACTCACCCTCCCCCCTCCCCCCCCCTGTGACCTAGAAGGATGCAAGATAAACAAGCATGGGTGACCTGGTATGGGCCAAATTCCTCTCTTCTTAATTCCAGAGGGGTGGAATAATTTCTAACATAAGCCCCAAGCCTATTGATTTTGGTGAGCTTCCAGGAATGCATTGAGGAGTGTAAGAAAGGGGGCAGTTGTTGTTGTTGTTTTGCTTTCTCCTCCATGTCTTGAGCCTTTGGGGCAGCCCCCTGGGCTATACTGTACCCCTACCTTATATCTACATCTCAGCATGGAAGCCCTCAGATCCAAGGGGGAAGGGAGGTGAAAGCATTGCCCTGGTGGGATCAGAGGTATTTGGGAGTGCTTGCCTGTGGGTGTTTTGCACATGTGGAGGTACTGAAAATCCAAACGTTGTCATTTGCTTCATTCACTTAAGGCATCATCCTTCCTCCTCCTCTCCTCTCCCCTGCAGCCCTCTGCTACACAACCTCAAAATGTGTTCCAAAGATTGAGTACCCCCTGCAGTGGATTTTTGGGGTCCTGTGGGGAGATGAGAGGAAGCCCTCTTGCATTGGTGGTACAATGTTCATGCTACATGGGACACAACCCATGAAGAACATCTCAAAACATGTAAAACAACCACATACCCTCACAGCTAATAATTTCAAGGTTGCTTGAAACAGTATTTTTCAGCCATCAGGTGCCTGGGTTGAAGAGGGATGCTTTGAAATTCTCCTTGAAAGTTGATAATGTGGGAGGCAAACATACTTTACCAGGGAGAGCATTCCACAAACAGGGAGTCGCTACTGAGAAGACCCTGTCATGGGTCCTGCTGAAACTGATGCAGTGTAAGATCCTGAGAACGGCCTGCTGGATCAGGCTTATGGCCCACCTAATCTAGCCTCCTGTTCTCACCATGTCCAACCAGAGGCCTGTAGGAAACCAGCAAGCAGGACCTAAGCTCAGGAGCACTCTTTCCTTCCTTCCTGTGGGTTCCAACAACCAGCATTCAGAAGCATTGCTGCCTCTGGCTGTGGAGACAGAACATAGCCATGTGGGCTATTGCCTATTGATAGCCTTCTCCTTCATGAATTTTCTCAACCCTCTTAAAGACATCCAAGTTGGTGGTCATCTCTACTTCCTGTAGGAGGGAGTTCCACAGCTTAACAGTGTGCTACATGATAGGATCCCCCCCCCAACCTGTTTCTCTACCCACAAACACGAACACACATACCGTAGTGTATTTACGTTTTTAAAAACTACAAAACAGAACTCCGCTTCCTATCTGTATCTTATTTTCACGCTGTTCCGTGAGATGCTGCCAGCTCTCTTTGAATCTGGCAGTCTCTCTCCCCTGTTCCAGAGGGGTGCTGTGCCGCAGTGGAATATAGAGACGGAGAGGGCATCATTACTGGCTCACTAAACTGGTATTTGGCAGGGCTTCATTATAGCAGCCGCGGCCACCCTCCTCTGGCAAAATCCTTTGCCTCAATCGTTCTGCGGATTGCAGCTGCTGGGACGGAGAGAGGGAGCGAGGAAAAGCAGGCTGGGAAGAACAGACAAGCCAAATTAGTATTATCAACGAGGGAGGATGGACATGAAGGCAGAAGGGAACAGAGCGGGAAGGAGAGCAAATATTTATCAGCCTTGTAAACCCATTATTTTTGTTTCATTTTACATGGGGGGAGTGATTTCCCCCCTTGAAATGCCCTAATCTGCCTTTTACAGGCAAGGGGGCCTGTGTTCAGGACTCTGGCATGTCTTGAAAGCATCTTGGGGAACATCTGTAGAACTTCTTTTATCCATGCAGAAGGTCCCAGATTCAATCCAAAACGGCATCTTCAGGTAGGCCTGGGAAAGAGTCCCAGCTTGAAAGATCTTGTCCTTCAGTGTTGACAGCATTGAACTACACAGACAATGTTCTGATCTAAGTCAACCATTCGTTCAGAACCATGAGGACTGGCATCTCAGCTTACTTTTAAGGGAGCCACTATAGCTCAGCAGGAGAGCCTCTTCCTGGCATGCAGAATGGCCCAGGTTCAATCCTCAGCATGTCGAGGCTGGTGACAGCCTTCTTGCCTGAAAGCCAGGAGAGCCACTGCCAGTCAGTGCAGACAGTAATAAGCTAGATGGGCCAGTAATCTGATTCAGTAGAAGGCAGATTCCTACATTACTGTGTTCCTACTAGGGCCTCAACTTAAGGGTTTTCCAGATCCTAAATCATTTTGGTTGCCCTCCTCTGCACACATTCTAGCTTGTCAACACCCTTCCTAAATTGTGCTGCCCAGAATTGGACACAGTATTCCAGGTGTGTTCTAACCTAGGCAGAATAGAGTGGTACTATTACTTCCCTTGATCTCAAAACAAAAATAAAATAAAACAAATTCCTTCCAGTAGCACCTTAGAGACCAACTAAGTTTGTCATAGGCATGAGCTTTCGTGTGCATGCACACTTATTCAGATACACTTGACCTGGACATTATACTTCTGTTGATGCAGCTTAGATTAGCATTGGCCTTTTGGGGCTGTTACATCACACTGTTGACTCATGCTAAGCTTGTGTTCCACCAAGACCCCTAGATCCTTTTTCACACGTACTGCTAGTAAGCCAGGTGTCTTCCATCTTATGTTTTTGCATCTGGTTCTTCCTGCCTAAGTGTGGAACCTTACATTTGTCCCTATTGAAATTCATTTTGCTAGCAGTCAATTGAGTAATAGTTTTTTATTGACCTCTCTTCATCTGGTGCTCTTGCCTTATTCAAATAATAAGCACAATGTACAATTAAAAACAGAAACGTGACCGTAGTAATAAATGCAGCTACCACTAGTAGTGAATTATGGTGTAAAGTACTAGTGATAGCACAATTAGTAGCTATAGTACCAGTAAATAGTAGTAGCAAAGTATTATGTGGAATGGTAGTATCTGTTTCTAAATCACATCGGTTGTTTTAATATTAACAGAATACTCCAAGCAGCATACAATTTAAAAAAGATCAATCCAGTACAGGTGGTAGAAGCGGTTGTACTAGTAGTAAATTACTGCACTGAGTAGTCAGAGTGCTAAATTACTATACTGGGAAGGCTGCCTTTGCCCATGTCCTAGGTCACCTCTAGTGCACAGAATAAGGCATACAGATTCTATTTTTACATCCATTAAAATAAATGGATATCTTAGGGGTCTTGCCTCACGTTGAAAATTCTACTGCTCCGATATGTTATTTCTTGCTCATTTCAATTCACGATAGTCCCGTCATCAAAGATTTACCCTAGCTGCTCCCCTCCCCACACACCTCCTCGGTTGACTTACTGGCCCGCAATAAACACATGATAAATTCCAGACATAAAACATGCCAAAGTCCACAAACCCAATGGATCACCACGCGGGAGAAATAAAAAACGGAAAGCTGTTAGTTAGATGCCCTTGGAAATAATTAGTGGCTGTGGCTTGTGTCTCCCTCACAATCTGGTCTTCTCGTCCCCTGGCCTTTGGTTTCTCTAATATCCCCAGTAAAAATAGATTTCCCAACCACTCACCCCAAAAAAGCACTTTGATGGAGTGAATGTGATGAAAGTTCATCACATACATAAATGACAGGGCCAGATGGATCCCAAAACAGTTTCTGGCTCTGGGCTCCAATATTCCAATTCACCTTCATTATGGAGCTGATGCCATTGGAATTTTAACGTCAAAATAGTAGTGGAAGCGGGTTCTAGCTCCCTCTCTCTCTCTTTCTCTCTGTGGCAAATAATGCGGGCCACGTAATTCAGAAATCCCTTCCCCTTCCGTGGTTCCTTCCTTTCCTATGATATCCAACTAAGATGGGGCCACCAGCCACCCACAGTAGTTCAATGATAACAGACTGTTTTCTCCATCCCATTGTCTAAAATTATGCTCTGGAATGCTAACATACTGCCACTTCTTGTAAGAACCCAAGACAAGGCCTGCTGGATTTGGCCAATGACCATCATCGTGTCCTCACAGTGCCCAGCCACTGCGCATTGTCCCCTCCTGTGTTTCCCAGCTACTGGTATTCAGGAGCATATTGTCCCTGACATAGGAGGTCAAGCATAATGTTGTTGTTGTTGGCACCTGTCTGTCTCGGGACACAAGGAATGTGCCTTTAGGGGTGAAGTCAGACTGTTGGAGAGTTAGAGCACCTGCTTCTGTTGACTTCTGTTGATGCAGCCTAGAATAGCAACTTTTTTTGCTGTTGCATCACACTGTTGACTCATGTTAAGCTTGTGATCCACCATGACTCCCAAATGGCGCCAACTAGAAACCGGGTCCTCCCTAACAAGAGGGCACGTGTTGCGATGTGACCTGGCAACCAAACCCTGTGTTGTGGGTGGGAACATTTAGTTGGCCACAACACCCCATTGGAAGTCCCTCGATGCTGGGTGCAATTAGACCAATGGGATGCTAGCTAAATTCTATTGAGGGACGTCTATATAAGCCCATGCACATGTCCCTGAGCTTCCTCTTTTGGGCTCAGTGCATCGGAACACCTGCCCACCTCTCCCTATATTTAGGGCTTGCACGCATGACCTTGCTATGCCGTCGTATGTCATCTGTCATTGGGACAGGGGCACAGCAGGAATTTCCCCCACTTGGCTGATTGGCTGGTGCCATTTGGGTTTCGCCTGCCATGTAGCAAATCGCCACAACTTTTAAGGTTGTGGATAGGATCTGGTTCAGGTGATGGGGTGGCAGAACTCTCTAGCCATCCCTATGCGAAGGGTATTCCGTTAAAGGAATCCAGGGACTCTTTGGTTGGTCAACCCTGAGAGGGGTTGTGCCCTGAGCCTGAGTCCAGGGGGACATCTGGCAGGTGGACTGGCTTGACCCCGCCCAAGGCTGACCTATGGTGTGCCCTGGGTCAGTACTGCCTGCAATGGTGTAGGGAGCTAGTCGAAGTTGTGGCCTAAATCCTGCCAAAAACCAAACCAAAAATTTGAGTCTTGTCTGAATGTATCTGAATCTATTTGGGGGTGGTTAAAAGGTCTGCACACGCAATTGACATTTCCCATATTTTGCCCCTGTTCACATCCCCAAGTGGCCCGAAATGACACCCCACTCATTCTGTACCCTTTGCGCAATGTGGCAGAATGAGAGGAGGGTAGTTGTGTTTATTCAAAGCCTAACCAGCCCTATGTACCCAAAACTTTTATTTGTGTATTTATCAGGGCCTATTGTCCATTTCCTTGGTGTGTCCCCAGTTCAAAGCAACCAAAGGAAAGCATTTGTCCCCATTACGGTCTTTAGGGGAAATGGGGAAGCGTCTCTTTAAGGCTTTGTTAATGCTCCTCTTAACTGCCTTTCCAGATCAATGTTGCTCAGTGTGATTGAGCTGAAGCTTTTTGTATGAGAAGTACGGGCCTGATCTATTGAGAGATTAAACATTCTATTAAAGCATTTAAATTTTTAAACAAGGGAACTGTTCCAGGCCAGTTTACACACACACACACACAGAGAGAGAGAGAGAGAGAGAGAGAGAGAGAGAGAGAGAGAGCGCTTTATTTATTTATTTAGGGCACTCCCAGCTCGTTTGTCATTAAAAACAGATCCCAGAGCAGGGAACAACATCAAAGCAAATAATAATAATAATAATAATAATAATAATAATAATAATAATAATAAAACAAATAATGATAGTAAATATAAATCATGGCGCAAAGCAGTTTGGCAAGGGGAGAGTAGAAAACATGACTTCCTCCAATCAATTAACCAGGTGCCTGGCGAAATAAATGTCTTTCAAAGATGCCTGAGGCTTGTCAGGATTGGTGCCAGCTGAATTTGGGGGGAAGGCAACTGCTACCGAGAATGCCCTTTCACGGGTTGCCTTCAGGAAAAAAGGGCAAGGCAAATTAAGCTGGCATGTAAAAGTGGGAAATGCCCTTGGGCATATATAGTAAGCTGGACAAGCCCAGAGGGAGGGAATTCTCTGCGGAAGCCCCTAAGTTGTGGAGAACCAGTATGGTGTATTGGTTTGTGTGTTGGACTGTGACCTGGGAGACCAGAGTTCTTTGTATCATAGAACTTGTCATAGCTGCCAAGTTATCCCTTTTTTACAGGGATTTTCCCTTATGCTGAATAGGCTTCCTCGCGAGAAAAGCGAAAACTTGGCAGCTATGGAACTTGTAGAGTTGGAAGGGATTCCGAGGGACAGCGAGTTCGAATCTCTGCTTAGCCATGTTGCTCACTATGGTGACTTTGGGGGCCAGTAACGGCTTCTCAGCCTAATCTACCTCACCGGGCTGTTGTTTTGGGTAGTAAATGAAGAGGGGGAGAACCATGTATGCCACTTTGAGTTCCTTAGAGGCAAAGATGGGTATAAATGCAGTAGATAAATAAATAGAACCTCCCTCCCTACAGAGGTGCATCTGCCACCTTCATTATATGGCTTTTGGTGAATGTTTTGCCATGGCTTTTGACCCTTTGAGTGTACATTTTTGGGACTCACCTGTGATCACATTAAAAAATAACAATGGGGGGTTAATTGCTCTGGGATCTTAGAGTGAAGGTTGGGTAATTAATAGCAGCAGTAATAATAATAACAATAACAATAATAATAATAACAATAATAATAATAACAGGCACAGAAGTGTGTGAGAGATCACCAGTAGGGCTGCCATATGTCCAGAATTTCCTGCGGTTTATTTGTTGGTAATAGCATCTGAGTGGAATTTCCAAAAATCAGTGAAAATGTCCAGGGAAACATGGGCATGTGGCAACTCATGTTGAAAGTGGTGATTTTTTATTTATTTATTTTTTGCAAACTCAAGCTCGAAGATTCTGTGGAGTCCCAGAGCGGGTAATCTTCATAAAAATGGGAGGGGAAAGAGAAGGGAAATAAAAGATCAAGCTGAGTTCAAATTAAAGGCCAGGCGGAATAGCTCTGTTTTACGGGCCCGGCAGAAGGAAGTTAAGTCCTATAGGGCCCTGGTCTCATGGGACAGAGCATTCCACCAGGTCAGAGCCATTACTGAAAAGGCCCTGGCGCTGGTGGAGGATAGTCTGATTTCCTTAGGGCCCGGGACCTCTAAACTATGGTTATTCATGGACCTTAAGGTCCTCTGCGGGGCATACCAGGAGAGGCGGTCCCGTAAATACGAGGGCCCTAAGCCACAAAGGGTTTTAAAGGTCAAAACCAGCACCTTGAACCTGACACTATATTCCAACGGGATCCAGTGCAACTGGTAAAGCACTGGGTGAACATGCTCCCCTGGCAGGGACCCCGTGAGGAGCCTCGCTGCAGCATTCTGCACCCGCTGGAGTTTCTGGGACAGTTTCAAGGGCAGCGCCATGTAGAGCGAATTACAGTAGTCAAGCCTGGAGGTGTCCGTCGCATGGATCACTGTGGCCAGATCAGGGCGGGAGAGGTAAAGGACCAACTGCTTAATGCAGCGAAGATGGGAAAATGTCGCCTTAGCTGTTGCTGTAACCTGTGTCTCCATGGAAAGGGAGGCATCTAGGATTACACCCAAACTCTTAACGGAAGGCAATGGCACTAATTGGGGCCCCGCAAGAGAAGGGAGTTGGTAACTCATCCCCATGCCATCCCGACCCAGCCAGAGGACCTCTGACGTCGAAGGATAGAGAGGGTTGTGTGCAAGTGTGTATAGAAAGTAGCCCACAACATGAAGGTGAAATTCACCTCCACAGCTCCGCCCACTTTTGCCTCTGGCCCCGCCCACTACTACCATGTGGCCCTCAAAGGGTTGTCCAGAAGGAAATGCGGCCCTCAATGGGAAAACATTTCCCAACAACCCACAGGCACAACTGGTGTTAACATTGTGGCCCCAGGTGAAAAATTAAAAAAAAACCTCTTCTGCTTCTCAGGGCTTTTAGATAACTGGGAATACTGTATTGTGTTTTTAAAGGCAGGATTTAGTTTCATCTGTTGCTATAAGCTGCTTCTATCATAACATTGGTTTGGTTTGGTTTGGTTTTTTTGCATTGCTACCCGCCCTGAGGTCATTTGATGTAGGGCAGGCAAGCAATGCTCTGGTCAAATAAAGTAAATTGCTTAACCATCTCGGACCTTCGTACTGCTTGAACCCTAAGTAGCTGGTGCCACATTTAAATTACTTCTGCAATTAAGTGCAGAAGTGAGAAACAAATCACAGATGCCTAGCGGTCATGATATTATTCTCTAAGTATTCCACGCAGCCGTTTCAGCTGTCCCACTGGGTATGTGAAACAAATGATAAAACAATATATGTTATATATTTACCCTGATTACATTGTGTTGCTGTTTTTTATACAACTGAAAACATAATTTTCATTCCCCCCCCCCAATTCCTCTCTCTGCCCTGGTTTTGCTGCATCTAGAAGCTTGTTTCACTGGGGTGGTTGAAGTTATTAAAACACACTATTCTGCTTTCATACAGAAAAAAAAACAGGCAAATTCCCATCTGCAATACTTGTTACAAAACTTCCACAACGTGAACAATCCATAAAAATGATAGCTATTCTTGCCACCTATTTTACAAAGCCTTCAAAAGTAGAGAGGTGTTACATTATGGCTGGGGTGCTAGGTGCCGGATCCGGGCTTATGGGGCAGCCAGAGAGAACAAGGAGGCCTTTGCAGCCTGGACAAATCAACGTTGGAATTTCTCTCCATTTTGCACTTTCCCAGCCTTAAGTTTGGTTCTCCACATTTTCATATCAGCTTGCAAACTTTTTTAAGTCCTCGTGAAAATCCATCAATATTTTGGTGTGAATTTTCCGCAATACGCGCAGCTTTTATCTGCAATTTTGCCTAATGTACGCATCTTTTGAAATTTCTTCTGGCATAATGCATTGATGTGTCTTACTCTCACTAATATATGCTTCTTTATGCATGCTTTGCCCTAGTATATGCCTTTATTTGTACATGTTACTTGGATGGAGACCTGTAAAGCAAAATCAGGAGAAGTGTGATTCTTCTGTTCTTTCTGAGCCTTCGGGCCTCTCCTGGTCCACACGGCCTCTCCTGACCCTCCTAAGATGGCCTCAGGTGCAATGAAGGATGTCCCTCAATATTCAGCACCTGGGAGAGTTGCCTCACTCTTCCTAATACAGGTTGTTGCCAGCCTATTTTAGGCCTGTGGGCACTTTGGGATTTTTGAGTGAGTACTGCAGGCATCTCTGACCCCCTTGGATCAAACTTCCCCTCCACACCTCAAACAACAGAAGGGAAGAAAGTGTATGCTCAAAAATATAACATTCCGAAGGAATCTGAGTTAAAGTCAGATCCAGTGGAATGCATCTGAGCCTTGAAGAGAGCATAGAGCTGAAACAGGAAGTGGGAACGAGGGTCACTCTTCCCAACTTCCTTCTTCAGCTCAACGTGCTTTTCTAGAGAGGAGAAGGTAACTACCCTCACTAGATCTTGACAAAGGGAGCACATAGTGTGTTCCTCTCAACTGCCCTGATTAAACCAAGAAATCCCAATTTGGGTTTCCATGCTCTCATGTGGTTCACATGACTCGCCTGAGAGCATGGTCTGGAAGACACATGTACTGGTTTTTGACCTGGACATGTTGGAGGGTATGTTAGTGTGTGTGTGTGTGTTGAGATGGGACTCAAAGATTTGATGGGCACCTTGGGAAGACCTCAAGGGCACCATCGCCCCCATGGGTGACATACTGGCATCCCTTGGCCTAACAGAAGGACTGGAAAAAATGAAACTCTACCCCAGGAGCGAACTTT
Organism: Zootoca vivipara; assembly: GCF_965207765.1. Lineage (NCBI taxonomy): Eukaryota > Metazoa > Chordata > Lepidosauria > Squamata > Lacertidae > Zootoca > Zootoca vivipara. The sequence continues at coordinate 58,594,166 of NC_142593.1, forward strand.
CCTAACGATGACGGGCATTTGGTGGCCTATTTTTAGCTTCTTTTAAAGGCACCTGAGTGACTCGTGAGCCCTGTCACTTCTCTGACAACGAGCCTTAATATGTCTAAACATATATGTGTATAATAATAATCATTAGGATGGAGCAGCTCAGCTGCCTGCCGCCCGGTTTGCAAGATGAATGGCATTAATCAACAGGATGCCTTCAGAACTTTTGGCGAGTCATTTGTTATGCTAATTGGGCCACTTAAAGTAAACTGTCAATGGGCGCTGATCTTTTGACAGGCGAGAGCTGATGTCTGGCTAATTAATCGGCATATGCAAACAGCTCGCGTAGCCCCAACTTTCCAAATCTAATGTTCATTAGGAAAGGTGCTACTAATCACCTGGCCAGACCTTCTGATAAATGGGAGGGCAGGTGAGGAAAGACAAATCCAGATGGGAGGCTCACGCTACATCCCTGAGTAGCGAGAATGACCACCTTATAATATTTTATATAGGCAGAAAGAGGCTTTGGAGGAGAAAAGTCAAACCACCCACACAAGGGAAAAGGTTACTCTGTTCTTTTTTCTTTTTTTAATGCAGGGGAGTCCCACCTTGTGACAGGTGGATAAACATGATAGATGTTGAGTCATCTCAACTTTACCATTTGTAAGAGGTTGTGGGTGGTCCTATTTAGACAAGAGAGACTTACACAATCCTGAATAATAGTGGAGTATTGCATGTACAGTGTGTTTTATACCCCCATTCAAAAGCACAGTCCCTGCTCAACAGTGCAATATCCCCCGTTCCAAAACATTGACCTGGTCAACATCATTCCTGCATTCAAACCCTCGGGTCTCAACTTAATTGTGCATCTTTCTCCAAGGAAAAGCACAGACTCCCATCTTAACTATGCAACATTCTCCACTGAGGGAAACCCCCCCCCCCAATATTCTGCCACTTGATAGGGGACTGTATAAATGTGCCTTCAGTCGCTGTTTCCATTGCGGGACGGAACTGTTGGTGGATGAGACGGTGAGGGTGATGAGAAAGAAAGAGGCACAGGGTTTTGGTGAAGGGAAATAAGCAAGCACAATCATGGGGCATAGGGGGTGTCCAAGAAAGAGGCATAGCACTGGTGGATGAAGCAATTCATATCACTTGCCACTAAGATGCTCGTCATTGCAAAGAGTAGGGCATTTGTTGGAGGAATCATAGAGTTGGAAGAGACCACAAGGGCCATCCAGTCCAACCCCCTGCCAAACAGGGAACACCATCAAAGCATTCCTGACAGATGGCTGTCAAGCCTCTGCTTAAAGACCACCAAAGAAGGAGACTCCACCACACTCCTTGGCAGCAAATCCCACAGTCAAACAGCTCTTACTGTCAGGAAGTTCTTCCTAATGTTTAGGTGGAATCTTCTTTCTTGTAGCTTGAACCCATCGCTCTGTGTCCACTTCTCTGGAGCAGCAGAAAACAACCTTTCTCCCTCCTAATATGACATCCTTTAATATATTTGAACATGCCTATCATATCACCCCTTAACCTTTTCTTCTCCAGGCTAAACATACCCAGCTCCCTAAGCCATTCCTCATAAGGCATTGTTTCCAGGCCTTTGACCATTTGGGTTGCCCTATTCTGGACACGTTCCAGCTTGTCAGTATCCTTCTTGAACTGTGGTGCCCAGAACTGGACACAGTACTCCCGGTGAGGTCTGACCAGAGCAGAATACAGTGGTAGGAGGGAGGAGGGCCTGTATGTTTCAGGTGTCCCTCGATGGGCAGTTCACAAACTGCAGAGACCACAGACTTACTATCTCCATCAGTAGAAGTTGTGCTTCAATTGCAACATTGTCCCCCAGGGGCACACTTTAACTTTATTACCCATCCAACCCCATAACAACCATTCACAAAAAGGAGAAAGTTGAACTGTGTGCCTGGAAACAACATGGGGGGGGGGGCAGGTTTGGCTTTTTCAAACTACCCCAGACGGTACAGATTTTGTCCTTATAATTCAATGAGAGGTGCTGAATGAGCTGCAGTTGCATAGTCCTTGCCTTTTGTTTGCATAGCTGTACCTTGCATTCACTATCTTGCTATGATGCTAAGAATAATGCTGCAGAATCTCCAGCTTTTAAGAGCATGGCCAGGTTGCCGAATTTTGGAAGATGGGAAGATAGAGAGAGATGTCTGTTGCATGTGAACCATCAAGAACATCTCCCTCTGTTTCTTTGCTGTACAACAAAGGAGAGAAACTTGGGCCTCGGGGGTCAAATGCAGCCCTCAAGGTCTCTCCATCTGCCCCTTGGAACTCTCCAAGGGTCACAGCCCTCACTTGCCCTGCTTCACAATCCCCATTTTTTGCCTGTCTGTACAAAGGTACAAATTTGCATTCAATGTCCTAACTATGTTTTGCCTCTGCCTCCACTCACCACTGCCACCTGGGCCTTGCAAAGTTTCCCAGAAGGGAATGTGAATGTTGGAAGGTTCCTACCCCAACCCTACAGTATTCAGTGTTCTTGCTATCAGTGGAAAGAGTTGAGAAAAATAATGAACTTGCAAGACATTGCAAATGAAGATAAGGTCAGAGATGTGAAGAGTAGGAGAGAGTCTTCCTTATCTAGGGACAAGTTAGTAAGAATGCTTCTTTGCTCTGGCTTTACTCTCCCAGCTAAAGTGACTTCTACCTTTGAACCCATTGCAACACCTTGCCTTGGACTTTGGAGAGTAATGCAGTAGACCATAGCACTCCCTTCAGCCCAAACCCAAAGAATCTACCAATGACTGCTGTGAAGCCAAGGATCAGCAAAGTGCTACTCTGGTTCCCCATTCTCGCTACACAGCACACCCTCCAACATTCCTCCGATGAAATTAGGAACGTCCTATTTCATACCTTGCAACAATTCTCCGATGAAAATAGGGACATCTCAACATTTCTCCAATGAAAATAGGTATGACCTATTGTATACCCTCCAAAGTTTCTCTGATGAAAATAGAGACACCCTAAGGGAAAGCAGGGTATTCTAGGATCAAATCAGAAACTGGGATGGCTGTTCCCGGAAAATAGGGACACTTGAAGCATCTGACAAAGTGATTGTAGGAGCATGACTTACCGTACATTCAAAGAGAGGTCTCCCCCCACCCCCAATGCTTCCCTTGTGCCATACAATTGTAGAGGTAGGCTATCCATTTGACCTGCTATTCTTCTACACACACAAAACCCCACCGGTTTTCTGCTGCACTTGGCAATCATCTCCTGCCCTACCTGAAGCCCCAAGGTCTACCCTTGGTCACTAACCAAGCCCGAGAAGAGAGTAGAGATAATGACAGCCACGTCCACTGAGTCATGGAGCCACATACATTGAGTTGTATGCAAGTATATTTCTGCTTCGAAATCATGCTATGTCGTGCTCATTAAACAATTCCACTTGCTACCCTGTCTGAAGGAAATGCCAGCTGTCTTTGAAGTTTCCCAAAGAGCAGGAGAACAAGTCAACGATGCTGGTCAACATCAAACCATTAATCATCCATTAGGTGAGGTTGCTCACTCATGTCACCTGTCACTTTGTAATGCATGCAAATCACTCTGAGGGTAACATTTCCAGGCTGACATTTCCCAGGGTTGGGGCTGGGATCAACCTTGTCTATTGTAGAAGAGAGGAAGGGAAAGGGGATAAATGTGTGAGCTCAAAGGACCTCAGAGAGGTGCTTCTAATGGAAGCCTGAGTGCTTAAACAAAGGCATGTTGCAGTCACAAGCCATCAATTCCATTCTATGTTTTGCTGTGCAAGGCAAAAAGTAGGGAGAAACATTCAACCATTTGTCCCAATTTTCCAGGGACAGTCCCGGATTTACAAAAGCCATTTATTGAGCTTATATATCCCACCTCTAGTCCCCCCTACCCCATCTCTGAACTCAACCAGAAATCTGGGGGAGCAGAGGAGTTTCAAAAGCAGCATTTTTTGACACGGGAGACATCAGAAATTTGCATTCCCCCTCCAAAAGAATAAAATGGCTCATTGGTGGCTTTTTGTATGGTTTTCCCTTTTGAGTTAAAGAGTTTGGAACTTTCACCAATGGAGGTCACCGAGACATTTCTGCTTGCTGCTGTCCTAAAACGACTTCTCCCACTGGCTAACACCTCATTTTGTGGCAGGTAAATAAAGATTGCCCAATTGCTCCCTTGCTTTAAGAGTGAGAATATCGAGCAAGGGCCATTCCTTATGAATTGGGATCACATCCAAGTCATGGTCTTGGCAGATGTGCACTCCTTGGGTTCTGCTGTAATGATAAATTGGAACATTTGAATGCTGTGCACCCAAGCCCTGGTGTAGGGTTTTCATGAACCGGGCGGAACGAGCTCAATCAAGCTTTCCTCCTGCAAATGGTGACTTCCAAATGTTCAGGAGTCCTCAGCAGGTTCGGCAAGGAGGGTTTCCCAAGGTCATCCAAAGGGCGGCTAGCTTGACTCTGTAATAGCGTTCTCTCTTCCAAGCACAAGTATTCAAAAGCATGCGCCATCTCAGAAGCGCACTTTAAATTAAGGTGACACTTAACTAATCATTAATGAGTGATTAATGGAAATTGCCTTTTTAGCTGATAAATTGCTCACTGTGGCATGTACCATAGGAGACGTAGATAAATATTTTTATGTATTGCCATTTCATAAACACTTAGAGATGGGCTCTCAACATTCAGGTGTCTTGATTTTATTTATCCCCATCATCTTTATAGCCGGCTTGGGAAGTGCTCCTTCATCTTTTATCCTGAGGGTTCGTTTCAATTAATCAAATATTAATTATTGTTAAAGAAAATATTTATATGCATTTACCCTTTCAGCTCAGGTCATTACCAGAATACTCTTGCTGGCAGAAAAAGAGTAGCAAACACTTTTTAAAAAGTGGAATAAATGTCATGTTCTTCAAAATCCAGTAGGCAAGTTTCATTTGGCAAAATTGCTATGGTCCCATACACTGTACCTTTGCATACTAAGCGAGGGCAATTGATGGACATTTTCCTCCTCTGCAACTGTGTTGTACTTCATCTGCAAGCAGTCCATTCATAAGTTGCGAGTGTTGCCATATTGTCGGTCCATTGATTAAAGGGTATCAAATCTTTATTCTTCCAGTACATCAGAATCAGTCTCTTGGCCACCATAGGGCACATAGAATCCATTTCTGTTGTCCCGTTGTTGATTTCCATACAATCGGTATATACCGTACTTTTCTGTGTATAAGACTAGGTTTTTTCCTTTAGAAATTATGCTAAAAAGTGGGGGTCGTCTTGTACATGGATAGTGCATAGGGTGGACGTTTGATTGGTTGCTGCCGTGGCTGTCAGCAGCTACTGGGCATGTTATTGGTTGTTGCGTCACTGGCTGTGTTGATTGGCTGACGCTGCGGCAGTTGGGCAGGTGATTGGCAGCTTCTGTCAGTGAGGGGACAGATGAGAGGTGGATTTTTGGACATGTGCAAGTGAGCGATTTTTGACATTCCCCTAAAAAAAAGCTCAACAACACTGCATAATCCCCCCAAAAAAGCTCAACAACCCTGCGTAATCCCCCCCCCCAAAGCTCAATAACTCTGTGCCATCTCTCCCCATTTTCTTAAATTTGAATCCCCATATTTTATACATGGGGGCTTTTTATACACGAAAAAGTATGGTAGTTCAAAAGAATATTCTGTAGACTTTGTTTGGATAAATATGACAACATGTGCAATCAGTTTACACAGAATGCAATAGGCTATTAACATCTACATATGTACAGCCATACCTCGGTTTAAGTACACCTCGGTTTGAGTATTTTCAGTTTAAGTACTCCGTGGACCTGTCTGGAATGGATTAACCCACTTTCCATTACTTGCAATGGGAAAGTTCGTTTCAGGTTAAGTACGCTTCAGGTTAAGTACGGACTTCCAGAACCAATCACACTCATACCTCGGGTTAAGTACGCGTCAGGTTGAGTACTCCGTGGACCCGTCTGGAACAGATTAATCCACTTTCCATTACTTTCAATGGGAAAGTTCGCTTCAGGTTAAGTACAGACTTCCGGAACCAATTGTGTTTGTAAACCGAGGTACCACTGTATTAGAATAATAACTCCATACAAATTCATATAAGAATGTATGGGAGTATATCACATTGCATTTTTGTATATTGGGGTGGTTTTTTTTTTCCCTTTCTGTCTCTTTCTTATACACATCTATGTTCTTCCCGTCCTCACTTCCCCCTTTCATTTGCTGTATAACTTTAAAGGAGGAAAAACACCTGTGTTGTTCTTGGCCACTGCAGTGTTATACACAACCTGAATGTTTCATGACCCAAACCCACTAGTTAATTTTGCGTTTCATAGGAACAAAAATAGCTGCCTTATACCAAACCAGACCACTGGTTCATCTAGTTCAGTCTTGTCTTCACCAATGCAGTAACTACCTGGAAGACACCAGGTAGCTAAGGCTGGACTGTATTTTTGACAGCAGCCCTCCAGGGTTTCAGCTTTTTCCCAGCCAAACCTGGAGATACCAGGGGTTGCTTATGGGACCTTTCTCTTGCAACACTTGTGATCTACTGCTTTATAGCTATTTCCCAAGGTTCTACAGGGCCAGCCCAACAACACAATCAACTCCATTGGTTGCCTGGCATTGTTCTTGTTTTGTTTTGTTTTTTGGAAAATCCAAAAAGGTAGCATGCAGTGGAATTGGTGTTCTGTTCACCCTCTAATACTGCAAAATATTGTGCTGTCCTTGTCTTAGCTCATGTGTTGCAGCGACTTAATCATGTTGGGGTGGAGGGAGATTGTTGTTGTTTAGTCGTTTAGTCATGTCCGACTCTTCGTGACCCCATGGACCAGAGCACGCCAGGCACTCCTGTCTTCCACTGCCTCCCGCAGTTTGGTCAGACTCATGTTCGTAGCTTCGAGAACACTGTCCAACCATCTCGTCCTCTGTCATCCCCTTCTCCTAGTGCCCTCAATCTTTCCCAACATCAGGGTCTTTTCCAGGGAGTCTTCTCTTCTCATGAGGTGGCCAAAATATTGGAGCCTCAGCTTCACGATCTGTCCTTCCAGTGCGGGAGATTATTTGAGCCCAATGTAACTTGTACCGAGGTTCTGCCATTATCCTACTTCTCCAAATACTTCTGGAAGTCTAATTTCAGTGGGAGGAGAGACGGAGGAGGGCACCAGAGAAGATCTCCAAGGGTGCATGTGTGCTCACGGGCACCATGCTGGCAACCGCTGCTATCTAATACACTGATATTTTGCTTTCTACTCTGTTAGAGTCCATTCATTATGGCAGTTCCACTTATAAAACTCCTCTGGTAACAAAATCTAAATTTGGTCTATCAGGAGTGCTCAGTGAAGGGTTTGTGATGTTGTTGTTTTTAACCTCAATCATGTGACTTGGCAATGCTCCAGCTCCAGTTCCCCCTCCACCTGCACCCAAAAATTTAAAAGCCTGGGCATAGAAGGTTCCTTTTCAGTGTCCATCTGTGTATTCCTAGAGAGACTTAATCATCTGCAGCGCTGAAAACAAATCTGTTACCTTCCTTATTTCTGGCAAAGAGCTAGATGCTAACTCCACTGTGGAGACATGTGCAAAAGCACGTATGTGTAGAGATCCCTGTGTGTGTGCATGCACATTTTATGTTTCCATCTAAAAATACGGTGCGTGAGCCTTTTTGCAATGTAAACTGCTCCAGGCCAGAAAGTCCGAAAACGGAAGATAAGGAATTTTATTTCCAGTTAATCCTATATGTGTAAAGGGCAAAGCCTCTTGAAATGCAAACACACATCATTTGCATAATTTATTCCAGGTGCTGAGACCTGGGCATGCAAAAAGAAGCTACTCTGGGCCTAGTTCTCTCTCTCTCTCTCTCTCTCTCTCTCTCTCTCTCTCTCTCTCTCTCTCTCTCTCTCTCTCTCTCCCTCTTTCTCTCTGCTCAAATCCATTTCCCGAGCTTCAGAGAGTATCGTTTCCAAACGTTTCGGCTCTCCAGCTCGATTCCGACTCCTGAAGTGTTTGCACAAGCCAGGCACGGATGAGAAATTGCGGAAGGGGAGAAAGAGGAGGGACTGTCAGCAAGAAGCCCCGTGCTAATCTTTCCCTTCAAGATGGGGCCCGTTTGGAAACCCATTTTAATATTCATGGGCTTTAGGTAAATAGCCTCTAAGTTGGTCTGTCAGGTTCTGCAGATCTGGCTGTCTCCTGGAACTCCAGCACATTTTATCAGTGAGTAAACAGCGGGGAGAGTAGGGGGGGATTAGGGAATTAAATTAGTGTGTAACCACTCTTCTCCTCAAGTTTTTGGCATTGCCTTGTGTGTGTTTAGTTCCAATAAGTGTTTTCTTCTTTTTTTAAAAAAATAATAATCTCTTTTTCGTTCACATATCAGGGCTATTTGGGGATTTCTTTCTTCTTTCTTTCTTTCTTTCTTTCTTTCTTTCTTTCTTTCTTTCTTCTCTCCTTGTTTTCTGCTTCCTTTATTTCTCCCCTTGATTCCCCATGCTCTCAGAGTATTGTGGTTATCAATACTATTTTCCTAGAAAAAGAGGTGCCAGAACTCACCATGAACACCTCCCTTGTTCTCTTACAGTGGCAATGGTGCCCACCTGAGAGGTGACAGAACTGAGTTCTGATGAGGTCGGGGGGGGGGGGAGAGACATAGTGTGTGTGTGTGTCCCAAATCGGGAGTTGAGGCATCTTACACAAACTAAAGCAACACAGGTAAAATACAAAAAGCTAGAAAAGGCCATTGTTAAAAGTCATTAAATTCTAAAAGAATTGAAAGAATAAAAAATATACAAATAGTAAAAACAGCCACAGCACTGTTAGAGACCCTTTTCCTTTAAAAAGACAGTAAGTTCCCAAAGGTCCATTGGAAATGGACCTGCCAGTGGAAGGACAACAAGGAAGGAGCCGGTCTGGTTTTTCTAGTGGTGGTGTTGTTGTTGTTGTTGTTGTTTAGTCTTTTAGTCATGTCCAACTCTTCGTGACCCCATGGACCAGAGCACGCCAGGTACTCCTGTCTTCCACTGCCTCCCGCAGTTTGGTCAAACTCATGTTCGTAGCTTCGAGAACACTGTCCAGCCATCTTGTCCTCTGTCATCCCCTTCTCCTAGTGCCCTCCATCTTTCCCAACATCAGGGTCTTTTCCAAGGATTCTTCTCTTCTCATGAGGTGGCCAAAGTATTGGAGCCTCAGCTTCACGATCTGTCCTTCCAGTGAGTGAAGGTACTCCCTTTTCTAGTGAGGGAGTACCAAAGTCTGGGAACGGCCATCGAGAAGACCCTCTCCCGCATCCCCACCAAGTGTTCCTGTGAGGATGGCAGAACTGAGAGAGGGGCTTCCCTCAAAGATCTCAGAGTCCAGGCAGGTTCATATGGGGGCATATGGTCCTTCAGAGAGCCTGGGGCTAGGCTGTTATGGCACCTTAAACAATTTCATATATTAACACAGAGGTTGAGAACCTTATTTCTGCCTGAGGGCCAGACTCCATTTTGGAGAAACTTCTGGCCAGAGGCAAAGGTGTTAGCAGAGTAGCTAAATTGCAGCTAGGAAGTCTGATCCATGTGGGAAAACTTATTTTGGCTCCCACCCATTGCCCATTATTTCATGTTAAGGTACAGTATATCAGTTCCCACTGCCCAATAGGCAAGCTGTTTTTTTCAACTGAACTTCAGCAACCGAAAAGTGAGAAAAGTTTGGGACCATTGTCAACAAAAGTTCCAATTATCATGCAGGCACATTTCTTCTTTGACTCAATGCTCATTATATATATATATTTAGCTTGTCCTATAAATTATTGCATCACCTGTTCCCTTTCTTTCCAGCCGCTCGGTTTACTGTGTTTTCCCTCTGCCTAGCATGATGGGCGGCTAGTATGCATTAACAAGGCCTTGCCAATTCTCGGGAGAAGAGGGGAGTTCAGCCCAAACAAAGCAGTTAGTGTTTCCAGTGCAGTATTTACCCAGATTAATACATTACGCAGAATAACAATCTTTTGGGTGGTTTTATCCCGGCAAACATTTGCTTTTCGGATTTAGCTCTGCTCCCTTTCGTCCCCCCACCCCCACTGGCTCCACTCCCGCCCCATCAACGCCAGTGTGTCTCAGAGGCCTGAGGGTCTTAATCGGTCTCTAGGTCTCCCCGCCTTCCTCTCCTCGCTGAGGTGGAACTGCCTGAACTGATTTTTAAGGAGATTGGAGGAGGGAAGAGGAGAGCAGGGAGACATGGACCCTCCTAGACTAGCAGCATACATATTCTCCAGATACATCGCCTTATCCTGCCAGGTACGCTTCGTACTTGAACAAAGTCTCCCTTTTCATCTGCTCTGGAATACGCTATTCCTCTCCCTGCCCCTCACAAAGCTTGGCAAGGATGCAAGCTGTCAAATAATCAGAATCTCCCCATATCCTATTCTGTATTTTTTTATTTTAAAAATGGACACCCTCCTCTTTGTGAACTTTTAGGGGATTTATTTCCTATGCTTTCTTGACTTTTCCTCCTCGGTATTTTAATGGGCTTCTGAGCTAAGATTCTGGCCTAATGCTATGCTGCCATCCATGCAGCCTTCCTACAGGAACCAGTCGGATTTCTACCATTAGCTTCAGTGGGAGCTTCCTTGTACCATCTCAAGCATTGGCCTTCAACCTGTGGGTCAGGACTTGCCACTGGGTCATAACAGCAGCACTACCACCAGGCAAATCATAGTACTGTAGAGTTGGAAGGGGTCCGGGGTGTCATCTAGTCCAACTTCCTGCAATACAATATATGGTGAACAGTCAAGAAATGGGTCCCTAAATGCATGTTTGGGTTAAACATGCATTTTCTGGACTGGAAAAGGTTGGTGCATGAGATTCAATGGCCAGTCTCGTCAGTTTCTGTGCCTGAAAAGATAGGGCTGCCATCTTGCCCTTCAGCTCAGGAGGCAGTATTTCTGGAGAAAGCCCTTCTCTTGGATCCTGCATTTTACTGACCTCTTCAATCTTGAATAGTTAGTATCTCATGGGTAAAAAGCAGAGACATCACCTTGCCGACAAAGGTCCGTATTGTTAAAGCTATGGTTTTCCCAGTAGGGATGTATGGAAGTGAGAGCTGGACCATAAAGAAGGCTGATCGCTGAAGAATTGATGCTTTTGAATTATGGTGCTGGAGGAGATTCTTGAGAGTCCCATGGAAAGCAAGAAGATCAGACCTATCCATTCTGAAGGAAATCATCCCTGAATGCTCACTGGAAGGACAGATCCTGAAGCTGAGGCTGCAATACTCACGAGAAGAGAAGACTCCCTGGAAAAGACCCTGATGTTGGGAAAGATGGAGGGCCCAAGGAGAAGGGGATGACAGAGGACGAGATGGTTGGACAGTGTTCTCGAAGCTACCAACATGAGTCTGACCAAACTGCAGGAGGCAGTGGAAGACAGGCATGCCTGGTCCATGGGTCACGAAGAGTCGGTCACGACTAAATGACTAAACAACAATAACAACAACAATTGCATGTGTAATTCCAGTGTTAGAGACAATTAGCTTCTTAAGTGGAGAACATTTTCTACTCATGCAGTCTGTAGAATGCTGTGTTTTGTCCGTCCCCCCCCCCCCGAGTTCTGAATGATGCAAGTAAAGCAAACATCCCACTTCAGAAGTGATATCTCCAACTCATGGAGGACAACAGGGGTACAAAGCTAATGTATCCTCGAATGAAGAGGGGGTTATATAAATTAAGTAAACAATTAATAAATAAATGGTAGTGATGTGCGCGGCCTAGCTCTTTCCCTCTTGGCTGATTTAACACAGAATCAGAACCATGGACAGAGCTACAGAAAGTCCATGCAGTACATAGAATATTCACAAACACTGAACCTTCTCTGAAGGAAGGGAAAGAATGAGGTACAAGTCACACAAGGCCTAGAGACAGGAAGCACTGTTTGCTGTTGGTAAGAGGCAGGAGTGAGTGTAGGATCAATGGGTGCACAGGATAATGGGGGCAAGATAGGGACTTTTCATTTAAATATGGATGTGTCCTAAGCCACCAAAGGTTTCATGAAGAAAGATGGTAGCATTTGGGGCTTTTTAGTGTTGAGCAAAGGCAAGTGATAGAATTTTTTTTAAGTTTTGCCTCGAGAAAGTCGTTAGTTTTTCTCCCTTTCTCATAAGACCAGAAGACATGGTCATCCATCGAAAATCCAGGACTTCTACATGCAGTGGATAGTTAAACTATGGAACTCACTCCCACAGGAGGCAGTGATGGTCTCCAGCCCAGGTGGATTTAAAAGAGGATTACTGGTAGACAAATTCATGAAAGATAGGGCTATCGCTGGCTGTTGACAGTGGGAGGCAGCAATGCTTCTGAATATCAGTTGCTGGAAGACACAGGAGGGGAGGGAGGGTTATTGTTTTTGGGCCCTGCTTGTGGGTTTCCCACAGGTATGTGACCAGTCACTCCGAGAACGGGATCCTGGGCTCTGAACCAGCTGCAGGGGTCTCCTGAGATAAGAACACAAGGATGGCCCATTTGGTCCAGCGTCCGGTTCTTACAGATGCCTCTTCCAGGAAGACCACAAGCTGGACTTGAGCACAGCAGCAGTAGATAAGAGCAGAATATCAACAGGGAGCCAGGCTCTCAGGCTCCCCATCCCTCTGATGAAATTGAGCGCCCACTTTGTCGGGTAATTCTGTCGTGCAATTTTGTCAGACAAATAAAGCCATCATCATCTCCACAAAGAGGCTGCCTTTGCCGGGCCCTTGGCTAGAATAAAGAGTCCATCAAAGCTTAGTAGCACCATTGCATTCCCTTGTTCAAGAAGGAACCACCCTAAGCCAATTTCCGCCCATCCCTGACCATTTCCAAGAGACAACAGAGGGCTGCAGAGAGAGGCGAGATCACCCCGACCCCTCGTCTTCCAAGTGCTGGATTCCAGAGTGTATCATTTCATGATTCATCAATTGCCTGGCTTTTAATTTCCTATTATGTGTAGAGTGCAAGGAGGTAGAAGTCAAATTCATTTCCTGGAGCTGATCATAACAATGTTTGGTGCTAAGCAGAAAGAAGAGAGTCTGAACTGTGTCAGGGCAAAGGAGGCAGATACTATACTGGGCATGTAATACATGAATGGCATTGAACATGGTCCCCTTTCCTGACTCTCCCGAGGGAGAGAGATACACAACTTGTGTGTCACTGTGCGGTGTGTGTGTGAGTGATATTTTCTCTGTGTCCCTGCCTTCTTCCCATACAAACTCTTTAGCCCATTAGTTGCCATGACAACATCAACATAATGCATGGCGGGCTTCCTCTGCGCCCCCCCTCCCGGTTCCAGCTGTCACGCTGCCCTGTACACTCTCCTTCTGCAAAAATAGAGCATTTTTTTTCTTTAAAAAGCAAAGTTAACGGCAGAGAGTCTCTCTCACTTTATCACAGTGAGCTTCTGCGAGATAAGAAAACAGCTGTAAGCTTCCCCCGCCATCCATAACTAGCTCTGGGCTTGATCTGCAATATTCCGGGCGGCTGCAGGAAATGTGGTGTTGGGGGGGCTGAATGCTCTTTCTGGAAAACCAAGGTTTTTATTTACTTACTTTAAAAACAAAAAGCAGTACCTACCAGCCACACTTAAGCACGTTTGAAATCTGGTCATTTCCTCTGGGGATTAAAGAGTATGCCAAACTCTCTCTCTCTCTCAATGAAATCAAGGTGACTTATAAACACTTAACTTTGGGCTGAATTGGGTCTGAAATGTTAAGGTGTGTGAAGCTGGTGACATGCTGCCACTATTGTTCTTTAGGGTAAGGATTAAATGCACTCCATATAGTCATATACTTGTAAGATTGTAAGGGGTTCCAAGGGTTGCAGAGTCCAAGTTCCGTCGGTGTGGGAATGACAGATACCGGTAAAGACTCCCTGATGCAACATCAGGAAGAACTTTCTGATGGGACGACAGCGGAATGGATTTCCTTGGAAGGTGGTGAGCTCCCCTTCCTTGGAGGAGTTTGGGTGGCCATCTATCTACCCTGGGAGCTTTAGCTGGGATTCCCACATTGCAGTGGGTTAGGTTAGAAGATCCTTGGGGTCCCTTCCAACTCTACAATCCAATGATTCCACGATTCCTCCTTTTCGTGAAATTGCAATTGTAAGGGGTCTAAGGCTGTGTATGGAGCATACGCTTATAGCACATATGAAGTACACACAGCGCTACTGTTACCAGCATCTTTAACCAAGTACATTTCCCAGGATGCTTTGGGTGGGGTTGCGTTAAACGAGTGGTGTACATACAGCAGGGCGGCCATATTTCAAAAAGCGAACATCCCGTTGTTGAGCTTTCTTTGGGCAAAATTATTGAGTTGTTTCTTTTTCTTTGCAAAATCTCAACAACAACAAAATGAGTTTTTGAGCTATTTTTTAATGGAAAACGCCAAAATCTACACTACCCGCATGGGCTGCCATACGTCTGGATATTCCCAAACATTTAGGTGATTTCTGCCCGGACACTGTTTGAGGGGGCTGAGGGCCAGCTATGCCCAAAAAATTCCGGACGTATGGCAACATTCACTTAAGTAGCCTGGCTACTTAGGGAGGCTAATGGGAGCATCAGAACTCAGGGAGATCAGAAGCTGCTGTATCCCAAGCCAGAGCATTGGGCCATTGTTGACAGGGAGTAGCTGAGGATCCCCAATATTTCAGAGAAGGGGTGATGTTTCTAGCCTGACCAGGTGATGGTACAGATTGAGTCTAGGAACAGAACCATCACCGCATTGAGTTGTTGTCCTTCCCCTAGTTTCGAACTTAGGAGGCTGTTTTATACAGAGTCAGGCCATTGGTTCAACGAGCTCAGTACAGTCGAACCTCTACTCACCACTGCCTCTTCTTCGTTCCAAGTCGTGACCACGGCAAACCCGGAGGTAACCGGCGAGTTTGCCACCGTTCGCACATGCGCAGGAACGGCGATCGCCATTCGCGCATGCACAGGAGTGGCCATTGGTGTTCATGCATGAGCAGAAGCGGACAATCGCCGCCCGCGCCTGCGCACAACGGCGCCTCTCCCAGCGACCCATTTTTACCTCCGGACAGATCTCCGGAACAGATTATAGTCGCAGATAGAGGTTCCACTGTATTGCCAATGCTGAGTAGCAGCTGATCTCCAGGGTTCTGGGCAGGGGCATCTGCCAACACTAGCATGAGAAAATCGAACTTATTTTTCAATCCCAAGTCCAGTAATGTGTGTGCAAATGCATATATTAGAGTGAAATGCGTGTAAGAATGTGTGTGTTGGTGAAAATAACATGCAAAAAGGTATTATGATATGGGGGAATTGCTTGCAAGAACATTACTTTGAGCAGAATTTTGGCCTTTTAGCAGGATCATAGAACCATCGAGTTGTCAGGGACCCTGAGGATCATCTAGTCCAACCCCCTGCAATGCAGGAATATGCAGCTATCCCATACGGGTATCAAATATGCAACCTTGGTGTTATCAGCACCACACTGATGATACGCATTTCCTTTTCCTCTTGGTTTTAATGTGTTTATGTTGGGGTGTGTGTGTCTGTCTGTCTGTGTGTGTGTCTGGTTGGTTGTAAATTGCTTTGGATTGCCCTGTACAAGATAAGGCGACTAACAAATTTAATAAATAACAATAGACAATTAGAATTAGAATTAGAATTAGGAGACACCTCCATGGAAATGCCAGAGGATTTTCATGAGAGGCCTTTAAGCAAAAATGCAAACTGATATAGAATTTTGGAGAACCACACTTGACATGGGGGTGGGTGGGAGAGAAACCAAAAAAACAGGGAAGTTTGTTATGTTTGAAATTATCATTAATATGCTGTCTGGTCAGACGAGTGTCATATTAATAATAACTTGTTGTTACTGTTGTAAATAGATTTGCCCATCCCTGACACCCAAATAATATCAGCAGTCATACCCTGGTTTTCAAACAGCCTAGTTCTCAAACGTTTTGTCTCCCGAACGATCAGAACCCGGAAGTGACTGTTCCGGTTTTCTAAAGTTCTTTCGGAAGCCAAATGTCCGACGGGGCTTCCGCGGCTTCCGGTTGGCTGCAGGAGCTTCCTGCAGCTAATCAGAAGCCGCACTTTGGTTTTCGAATGCTTTGGAAGTCAAACGGACTTCCTTCCAGAATGGATTCCGTTTTACTTCCAAGGTACGACTGTATTTAACAGGGCCCAGCCCAAGCTCAGAGGTTGCATCAGGCTTCGCATCTGATGCATCCCGCAGGTCTGAATGACAGCTGACCAAATGAGACCATCAGCAGAAGGGACAAGGCTTGCATCCTCCAGAGTTGCTAGCAATAAACACCTATCACCCCTCCCTAAAACGTGCTCTCTTTCTTATAGCACAGCAGCATGCAAGAGTTGGAAACCCGTGTTTAATTGCTCTATGCTGCCATCTTGTGGCTTTTTTGCTCCTGCAAAACTCACGTCATCCCCGTTGTCCTCCCCCCCCCCCCCCGCTCGCTTCCCAATTAAGCAATGCCCAGGGCTAATGGAAAGAAGGTGTTTTTGCAAATCTCCATCCAGAAGAAATGATTTGGTCCCGACATCACATTTTACGTTTCATTTTCTTTATCTTCCCTTGTCACACCGCACGCCTGTCCGGTCGGCGCTGGAGCTAGCCTTGAACAAGACAGGAGGGGGGGGGCTTTGCATTTAGTGAAACCGAGACGGAGGATCTGGACTCCGACTTGGAGAGATAACCAAAGCGAACGATCTCCTGGTACCCAAGGGGCCTGGAGATTCCTATTCTGCAAATCAACACACCCTGTAATCTGGGGTGGTGATTTAATGCAGATGTCATCGTGTAGAAGCATTTTATTGTTACATATCCAGCTCCTCCCAAAGGCTTTATATTTTTCATCTCTTGCCTTATAAAATGTTCAGTGAGCATCGATTCCCAGACAAGATAGCAAAGCCCTGTGCCATCCAAAGAGGTACAGTTTGTTTTATTATTTGGAAGATTTATTTCTCAGCTGTCCATAAATACAGGTGGACTCTCAATGGGGGTTGCTTCCAAAATGCACCAACTCCGCCCGGGATTTTGGATTGAATAAATTGGGCTTCATTGCTTGCAGAGCCCCACCGCCTTTCCTCTTAGGGGTTCAAGGCAGTGTACGTAGTTCTTCCCACCATTTAATCCACAGAACAAGGCTGAGAGGTGGTGACTTGCTTGAGGCTGCCCTGTGAGCTTCGTGACCAAGGGAGGATCTGATCCTGGCTCTTCACAGCCATAGACTAGCAGGCTAACCACTACACCATGCTTGTTTCCAAACTGGCACCAATACACTGAGACTCCTCGAGTTTTACATCCTTCCTCTCCAATTTCTGGATTCTTTACAGATCACTTTTACGGATTTTTTAAAAACAGATTTATTACAGTTTGGTTTGCCCTCACTGAGTGGCAGTGGCTCTTCAGAGTTTCAGATGGGAATCCTTCCCTATCATATCTGGGAACTGAAATTAGTTCCTCTAAGTTGGGGGTGGCAAAGATAACAACAACAACAACAACAACAACAACAACAACAACAACAACAACAACAACAACACAACATCAGCCCAAGGGTCCCATTGTTTTCTGGGCAACTTTTGGGTTGGGAGCACATGCCAGTGTGGGTGGAGTAACAAATGTAATTCTTTTCTTTGTACAGTAGGCAAATTTATTTATATTATGTATTTAATAATAATAATAATAATACCTTTATTTACAGGTAGGTAGCCGTGTTGGTCTGAGTCGAAGCAAAATAAAAAAATTCCTTCAGTAGCACCTTAAAGACCAACTAAGTTTTTATTTTGGTATGAGCTTTCGTGTGCATGCACACTTCGTCAGATACCTTCATAAAAACTTAGTTGGTCTTTAAGGTGCTACTGAAGGAATACCTTTATTGTCAGAATAAACCTTTTTGCAAAAGAATCAGATTCCTCATTTCGGGACATCTGTTCCTCTAATGAAGAACAGAGTTTGATCTGCCCCCTTTCAATAGCATAAGACAGATCCAGACTGTTGGCGATGGCTTTCTTTTCTCTTTTCTCTTTTGTTTTCTTGGTGGGCCGTGACCAGAGCTGGCAGGAGCAGAAAATTACCTGTGAATTACCTGCAAGCCAGCCAAGATGCTTCCTCACCACCCACACCTAAACGCATTGCAGGGCCTTTGGCACCTCTCCAGCCAGAACAAACATCAAGGACAAAATCATTTATAGGGGACTGCTAGTCATAGCTGTCGTGGTCCCTCATTTGCAGCTGGAAGATTATACCATGGCGAAACCCAACAGTCTAGGAAGTAATAGGTCATATTAGCAGTAGCAGTAGCAGCAGCAGTAGCAGCAGCTAAGATAGCCCCCTGCCCACTTTTCGGAACTTCGGCCCCTTGAATTAAATGCAGGATAAACAAAAGCATTATTTAAAAGAAAGCAGTGCACCCTTCATTGCATGGCCAAAGATGGTACTGCATGTGATTGGGTGTTTCTGCAGAGAGGGAATCATAGGATTGTAGAGTTCGATGGGTCCCACAAGGGTCATCTAGTCCAACCCCTGCAATGCAGGAATTGCCGCTGAAGAATCCCTGATGGCCACCCAACCTCTATTTGCAAACCTGCCTGGAAGGAGTTCACTACTTATCCGAGGAAGCCCATTCCACGGTTGAACAGTTCTTACCATCAAAAAGTTCTCCCTGACGACTGCTCCAGAGGGTAGGACCCGAATTGATGGATTCAAGTTACACGTAAGAGGGAGCGAGTTTGTTTTCTCCCTGCTCCAAACCAAGGGCTTCAAGTTACAAGAAAGGAGATTCTGACTAAACATCAGGAAAAACATTCTCTCAGTAGGAGCTGTGATAGACAGTGGAACGATCTCTCTCAGAAGGTAGTGGGCTTTTTCTTCCTTGGAGGTTTTTAAGCAGAGGTTGGATAGCCACCTGTCATGGATGCTTTATTTGAGATTCATGCATTGCAGGGGGTTGGACTAGATGACCCTTGGGGTTCCTCCCAACTCTACAATTCTATAATTCTATGTAGTTTTTTCATCTTGAGCATGGTTTTAACTATGGAAAGGCAGCATACAAATAAAGTGATGATGATTGAACAGAGGATGCCTCCACTTTTAAAGCTATCTAGGATGGTGGCCGTTACTGCCTCCCTTGGGGGCAAGTTCCATAGTTAGACTATTTATATATTTTTGCTGTTTCCACCCCCATTGTCCCTGAACAGAATCTAAAATTCACAAGCATTGTTGATTTGTTTGTTACCATTAATCCAAGCCAAGAGTGGGCTTTTGAAATCTTTCCCTGTCCTACCGAAATCTGTAAGTGTGCCTCACACAGAGTTGTAGGGTGGGAAAGATAAGATTTGCAAAAGGTGGATCACATGGAAACTGCCCCCTAGCGTTGGGCAGGGAGAGAGGGAGATGGCACTGTGTGTCCTTAGAAACAATGGCCAATGTGTCAAGCACCCTCTTCTCACAGTGGCCAGGAGGATGCCTATGAGATCTCTGCAAGGAGGACCCGAGAGCAGCAGCAACTCTCCCCACTTGTGATTCTCTGCAATGGGCATTTATAGGATTGCAGCCTCTGACACTGAAGGTACAGCATATTCTTCTGGCTCTCTCCCCATCGCCAACCATGGGGATGTAGAGCGTATTCAAGCCTCCATAGATTGGAAAGAGAAGTTGCTGAATTGCAATTTATTACCAAACTTAAAACCATGGAGAGACCTGGTCTGAATAGAGACAATGGATTCTTATCTCATTATACATAATAAAGCTATTTTTAGCCATTTCACCCCTTGCTTTTTCCTGTAAGACCAATTGCAGTCGTTAACAGTCGTCAACAGGTTGACCACACCTATCAGCCAATCACCCATTCCCACCACCCTTCTGAGTAATACCCCTCCCCACCCCATATAGAAGGGTCTGGTGACTTCTGTTTCAGTGTATCTGAAGAAGTGTGCATGCACACGAAAGCTCATACCAATGACAAACTTAGTTGGTCTCTAAGGTGCTACTGGAAGGAATTTTTTTTAGTTTGTTTTATCCTATCTGTAGTTGAAAGTGATGCCTCTGGGGATCCTTTGCTGGGAAGGGAATGAACTTTCCTGATCCTGAAAGGTTGTGGGTGAGGCAACTGAATAATTTGTGTGTGTGTGTGTGTGTGTGTGTGTGTACCTGCAGACAGTGACAAATGTGTAGGATGAGAGGGAGCCATCCTCAGAGCTGGAGCCTGATTCGGATGTTAAGCCATGCCGTTCACTTCCTCCTGGGTCACATTGTCACTGTGCTCCCCCTTGCCCAAAATTGATGTACAGAATCCCTAAAATCTGACAAGTATGAAATCAGATCTCTGTATTTGTAGTGTTGCTTCATCTCTGCTAACAGTGAGTCACTGAAGAGGAGGGAGGGAGCGGGGAACCTCAGTTAGAAAAGGTGGAAGCACCAAAAGCCGCAGAGAGGAAGAGACACCTTGCTGGAGCAGTTTCCTTCCAGTCTTCCTTTATGATTCGTTGCGATTCTGTTGCATTCAAAAGTGCTTCCTTGGTTCGGCTCTGTCACCTGATGGGGGAAACAGAAAAGCGTTTTAGAGAAGGGAGAGGGTGTAGGAGAATAGCTCTCGCTAAAAAAGAGGAGGAAAACATGACCACAGAAGTCATTGCTCACTGCCTCCTCTTGTTGCTGTTCCACATAAAGCCTGTGTCACTATATTTGAGCATTTGCAAACACAGGATGAGCCTTTCTATGAAATCCAGACTCTGACTATCAGAACAGTGCCGGATCGTTGCCTTGCCCCCAGTTCCTTTTCTTTTGTTTCTTTTCAAATTACATTTTAATAGCTCCAAGCAGGTCACAGGAAAAAGAGAAATTGAAAAGAGAAAGAGAAATTGGTCTAAAAGGAAAAGGGGGGAGGATAAGTTGGCAACATTGCAATCAAGAAACATAGGATACAGCGATGAGATTTACAAAGTCAATAATAAAATATATCAAGAGGAAAATTATGTATGATCTATAACTACAAAGGTTTCCATGGTCTAAATCAAAACAATTACAGCTTTGTTTTTTAAATATATAAGTTAGAAAGTAACCTTGGACTGCGCTAAATTCAGACACTCACTCAGACGTGTGGGACCTGATGTTCCTGATCTGCTGTGTTTGTTTATAAAATAAGATTAGACCAAATGACAAAGAAACAATCTCAAACACTTTCGCCCCTGCACACTTTGAGCTTATGTGAGATATTTTTCAAGAAGGGCTATTTGCCCTTTCAGGATGAAAGCAGCACTCTGAGTGGCGGGGATATTTCCAGTCTGCCATAGTTAATAAAAATGGTCACCTCTTTTCTTTTCTCTTTGGTGACATGTTATTCACCTACCACCTTGGGTGCATCCCTCCCCCCTATTGGTTAGGGCTTCCTCTCCTTCCTGTCATGATCCCAGCCAATCAGCAGTGGATGTGATGATGTCACAGGGCTGTACAGTCAATCAGATTTGGCAATGAAAAAAACAATAACTTTATCATTTGTAAACTCCCCCCCCCCATCTGACTGGGTTGCCACAGCTACTCTGGGCAGCTTCCACCATATATAAAAACATAATAGAACATTAAACATTTTAAAATGTCTTCTAAAAGTTGTATTTATCTCCTTGACATCTAATGGGAGGACATGCCACAGGGTGGACACCACTGCTGGGAAGGCCCTCTACCTGATTCCCTGTAACTTCACATCTTGCAGTGAAGGAACCACCAAAAGGCCCTCAGAGCTGGACCTCAGAGCTGAATGACAGGGGTAAAGACTCTCCTGATTTAGAATGAGAGCCATTCTCACTGGAACAGCCAGAAAGGTGATCTAGCCAATCAGGGATCATGTAGCGAATTTGATAATGTCACTGAGGTCAATAAAAACTCTTTTGGAATAGGCAAAAACTTTTGTCCCTGATTGCATGACTCTCCAAAAGCAATTACCAGGTGGAAGACACATTTCAACACTGATGAAAAAGTTTATGAAAATGTCTCACTTTTTTTTTTTTTTTTGCCTCAGAGTGACTTTCTCTGCAGATCCTTTTCCACCATGGATTTGTCTAAACCTTTTATTAAAAAAACCCACAACTCTCCAAGTTGATAGCCATTGCTACAATTTGTGGGAACAAATTCCATAATTTAACTATGTGCTGCATGAAGAATTTTCTCTTGTCCGTTCAAAATCTTCCAAAATTTAGTTCAGGCATAGGCAAACTCGGCCCTCCAGATGTTTTGGAACTACAACTCCCACCATCCATAGCTAATAGGACCAGTGCTCAGGGATGATGGGATCTGTAGTCCCAAAACATATGGAGGGCCAAGTTTGTCTATGCCTGATTTAGTTTCACCGGATGTCCCCAAGTTCTAGTGTTATGAGAGAGGGAGGTGATGACAATACTGTTGTCGGTTGTGGCAATTATGATGAAAATAATGGAAAAGGGAATCCCCATTGAGACAGTGCAGCCCCCCTTCTTTTACATACTTTTAGAATAACATTTGTACCGCCTCTTAATTGTCCAACCTGCTGCTGTTGTGTTAGCACTCATTGCACCCTCCACCATAGGTTATCAAGAAGCTTTTCATCTTAAACTGACAGTGATATTCTTTTTATTTATTTGTTGCATTTATATCCCACTCCCCCCCCCACTGGTGTCCATGATATCCCCTTCCTCATTTTATCCTCACAACAACCCTGTGAGGTAGGTTAGGCTGAGAGGCAGTGACTGGATGAAGGTCATCCAGTGGACTTTATGGCTGAGTAGGGATTTGAACCTTGGTCTCCCAGTTCCTAGCCTGACCCTCCGACCACTACACTACTCTAGCTATGTTTATCTTTAGCATTTTCTAATGGTAGACGCTGGCACAATCGCTAAAACAAAGGTGCATTTCAGATGAAGAACGTACTTCCATTTGGAAGGCCTCAAGTTTAATTCCTGGCAACTGTAGTTATAGGAGTGTTGTGAAAAGGACCAGAACAGACCCATCACTACCTATAGAATCATAGAATCATAGAGTTGGAAGAGACCACGAGGGCCATCCAGTCCAACCCCCTGCCAAGCAGGAAACACCATCAAAGCATTCTTGACATATGCCTGTCAAGCCTCTGCTTAAAGACCTCCAAAGAAGGAGACTCCACCACACTCCTTGGTAGCAAATTCCACTGCTGAACAGCTCTTACTGTCAGGAAGTTCTTCCTAATGTTTAGGTGGAATCTTCTTTCTTGTAGTTTGAATCCATTGCTCCGTGTACGCTTCTCTGGAGCAGCAGAAAACAACCTTTCTCCCTCTTCCATATGACATCCTTTTATATATTTGAACATGGCTATCATATCACCCCTTAACCTTCTCTTCTCCAGGCTAAACATACCCAGCTCCCTAAGCCGTTCCTCATAAGGCATCGTTTCCAGGCCTTTGACCATTTTGGTTGCCCTCTTCTGGACACATTCCAGCTTGTCAGTATCCTTCTTGAACTGTGGTGCCCAGAACTGGACACAGTACTCCAGGTGAGGTCTGACCAGAGCAGAATGCAGTGGTACTATTACTTCCCTTGATCTAAATGCTATACTCCTATTGATACCTGTTCTTAAGCAGCTGCTACGCCAGGGGTCAGCAACCTTTTTCAGCCGTGGGCTGAAATCCCTCAAACCATGTGGTGGGCTGGAGTATATTTGGGGGGGGGGGAATGAACGAAATCCTATGAACCACAAATAATCCAGAGATGCATTTTAAATAACAGCACACATTCTACTCATGTGAAAACACACTGATTCCCGAACTGTCCGTGGGCCGGATTTAGAAGGCGATTGGGCCGCATCCGGCCCATGGGCCTTAGGTTGCCTACCCCTGTGCTACGCAGTCGATGAAAGCGGCACTGAGGTAAGAAGAACCAGAGAAGGGACTCTGAGCAAAGGCAGCTCTCCAAGGTCCTGAAACCACCCCCTTGCAAATGATTTGGGGATGTTGAGAAGGCAAATTTAGCTGGAGGGAGTCATTTTTATAAATAAATAAATAAAGCCACAAAGAGGAAAAAATGCAGGCAGGGTATAAGATCCAAGCACATGTCACTGCTATCTTCATCTGGGCACGTACAACGCGTGGATGGATGTCCTCAGATGCCTCCAAGCTGTTGCTCGCTCCTTGCTAAGGACTCACTGCACTGGCTGAGAAGCCTGTAGGATGATGATCTGCATCTCTCGCTTTCTCCCTCTGCTCATTTCCCTCCCCTCCCCTCCTGCCTTCCCCTCCCATCTCCTCATTTATTTGTTTACAGCAAATTTTCAAATCTATAAACCCATTATAGCTGAGAGCCAGCTCCTCATACTGTCTCCGAAGCTGGCAGAGGTGGCTGGTCTTGGATTCCAATAACAGAACTTATTTGGGTTGTGTGTGTGTGTGTGTGTGTGTGTGTGTGTGTGTGTGTGTGTGTGTGGCAGTGGGGGTGGGGGTGGGGTGGAGAGATTATCTGTAATGTGGAAATGGTCTGGCTTGAGGGTAAGATTTATCATCATTACCCTAATATCATCTCAAGCCTCAGTTCTGGCAACAGCTAAAGGAAACACTGAGGCTTCTTTGAGTCAGTTCAGGGAGAAGAGAAAGAGGGAGATGGAGGATGGAAATGTGATTTATGATGGAAATCAATGCAATCATAATACTTTAGGCTTGTAAAAAGTGGTCTGCTCTGGTGGTACTTGGCAATTCTCAAGGCAAATTGTCGTCCCTGCTTCTTTCTCCCTCAATCCTAATAAACAACAGAGGGAAGGTTTCTTTTTCTGTACCTCCAGGATCCTACATGACAGAAATAAATATCTGTTTGTTTGGTTTGTTTATTTGTTTTTGTTTTTTAAATGGCATCCTAAGAAACTTACATTCATTCTTTTATTTTTTTTTTAAAAAATCAAGTTTCTAGCCCTTATGGCTAAAGAGATAGGTTTGAAAACAGAAGGGTACTGTGTGGAATTTCAGCAAACAAAATATGGTTTCAGTACCCTGCACTGTTCATTGTTTTGCCTCCAAGGCTAACAATGATCATAGGATCATGGAATTGTAGAGTTGGAAGGGACCCTGAGGATCATCTAGTCCAACCCCCTGCAATGCAGGAATGTGCAGCTGTCTCATATGAGGAACATTAAACGGTTGCACAAATATGTCCCAAAATGCCAGAAGTCAGGGGATTAGTGAAATGAGGTTTCCAAGGACTATGGACGATGATGGAAGGCAACCTGTTTAGCAGAATAATCATTGGACATTATCAAGTTATACTTAGCCCTCATAATTTTTTATTGGGAGGAAATTCCACATGTGGTCACAGGAGCCTAGAAAGCTGCCTTATACTCAATCAGCCCAATAGCCTATCTACCTCAGTATAGTCTATACTGACGGGAAGCAGCTCCCCAGGGTTTCAATCAGAAGTCTTGATATCGATATTTGAAGGGGGCGGAGGCAAGTAAGAATGGACATGGCAGAGGTCTATAAAATTACACGTGATGTGGATAGAGAGAACTTTTTCCACCCTTTCTTGTAATACTGGAACCTAGGGCATCCCATGAGGCTAAATGTTAGGGAGGGGAAGAGGTGAAGATTGAAGACAGCGGCAACTTCTTCACATGTGGCTCAAAGATAAACTGATGAATTCTCTGCAGCAGGCATCCCCAAACTTTGGCCCTCCAGATGTTTTGGACTACAGTTCCCATCTTCCCCGACTACTGGTCCTGTTAGCTAGGGATCATGGGAGTTGTAGGCCAAAACATCTGGAGGGCCGCAGTTTGGGGATGCCTGCTCTACAGCGTGATGTAGACAGATTTAAAACAACACAGGCAGACTTAAATGGGGATTGGACAACTTCACAGAGGCTAAGACTAAAGAGCTGCTAGTGTGGATGGCTGTGCACATCCGACAGGATCCGAGAAGGCATGGCTCTGGTTACCAATAGTTGGGGATGGTGAGCAGGAGAGGGATAATGTATTTATGTCCTGCTTGAGTCAATTGAGATTCAATGTAAGAACATAAGAAGCGCCCTGCTGGATCAGGCCATTTGCTCATCTAGTCCATCATCTTCTTCTCACAGTGGCCAACCAGATGCCTATGGCAAGCCCACAAGCAGGATTCGAGCAGAGGATCGCCCCCCCCCCTTCGTGGCTTCCAGCAACTGATATTCAGAAGCTATCCTATCGTTATTCAATCTCTGGTGGGCCAGGCCTCCTGATTTCTTTGATGGTGCCAACACATGAAGCTGGTCACATGATCCAGTCGTGTGTGTGTGTGTGTGTGTGTGTGTGTGTGTGTGTGTCTCACCATAAAATGCACACAAAGAAAATAATGTAAACATCCAAGCTACACCCTCCTCTCAACAGAAGCCCAGCAACTGTTCTACTGAAGGAACTTCACCATGATTCCTCAGTCCACTCACTGAGGTCCAGCTCTGAGGACCTTCTGGCAGTTCCCTCACTGTGAGAAGTGAGGTTACAGGGAACCAGGCAGAGGGCCTTCCCGGTGGTGGCGCCCACCCTGTGGAATGCTCTCCCATCAGATGTCAAAGATATAAGCAACTATCTGACTTTTAGAAGACACCTGAAGGCAGTCCTGTGTAGGGAACTTTTTTTAATGTTTGATGTCTTACTGTGTTTCAATTTGTTGGAAGTTGCCCAGGGTAGCTGGACAACCCAGTCAGATGGGCAGGGAATAATAATAATAATAATAATAATAATAATAATAATAATAATAATATTCTTTCAGCAGGGATCTTATATATCATATCATCATATTCTCCATCAATCAGAGTTGGTACGGCACACATAAGCCTACCTTTAACAAAGGGGAAAGCATCCAGGAACATCTGTACTGATGTTCTCCATTTAGAATGTCATCCTTTGTTTGTACCCAACCCATCTGACTGGGTTGTCCAAGCCATTCTGGGCAGCTGCCAACATATATAAAAACATAATAAAACATTAAACGTTAAAAAGCTTCCAAATACCAATGGCATAGAAGGTGTATGGTGTTTTCCCCTGCTTCAGTACTGATACACCATGCGCTGTTTTGTCTGCATATGCTATTCTCCATACATTCTTAAACCACAAATCTCATCCTGTGCCTTGTGAATTTTGCCAGGTTTGGGCTATGGAGATTCTCGCAGCGTCTGGCCTCTGACTCGTGACCCGTCTTCTCGCAGAAGACAAAATGGAGGTCAAGCGATGGTGGCCCATTTGACGATACGAGATGCCCGTCATTGGGAATGTTAGCGTTGAGTGCGTGTGTGTGTGTGTGTGTGTGTGTATCCACACATATATTCCGAGTCTCCGAGCTTAAGATGTTATCTGCAGGCTATGTTCTGTGCCATTTTGAACGCAGTAGTCTTAATAAATACCGACAGCAAATCAGGACAAGAACAGACGCAAGTTGTTTGAGGCGACTTCTGTCAAGTGAACAGTAATGCGCCAGGATTAGTGGCAATCCTCTCCATATTGCAGAGAGTAAGTTGCCTGGAGATGAAGTGCTGCAGGCATCACGCGGGGCTTATCACCCACTCCTTGATATTCCGGAGCAGACGTGTGGGCCGTGCTGTTATCAGTGGCTACCCCTCCCTCCCTCCCTCCCCCTTCCGTCCATCTATCTCTGATGCCAAGGGAGAGCTTGTTGTCAGTGGCTTGTCATTTTTTCTATGCTGGGAGGCATCTTCGATAAGCACGGCAGCTCCTTCTTTCCCTCTTCTCTGCTCCTTCCTGTATCCCAACCACCGCCCAATTCAGCCCACCCCTAGGTATCGCACAAACATAATTGTGTTGTTGTTGTTGTTTCTTTGTTTTGTTGCAACATGCTTTGGAGGTTGAGAATGCACATGGCAAACTGACCCCCGCCATTTTTAATTTATAAAATTTCCATCTGTAGATCTCAGGACCGTTCGCAGCATCGAAATACACAATCGAAACACAAAAGGCATAATAAAAACATTAACGAAACAACCCCCAACCACCACAAAAAGGACGTAGAATGTTAACCAGCCAAAGGCCTGGTTCCAGAGCAACTCGCTTCCACAGGAAGCAGAAATGGGCACCAATCTAGATGGATTTAAAAGAGGATTAGAAAGATCCATGGAGGAGACAGCTATCAATGACTAGTACCGGTAGTCATTATGGCTATGCTGTGCATCAATCCAGCCCAAAGGTAATGTGTTCCTCAGGCTGAAAATATACCCCCATGATGTATTACTGCATGTATTGGCATGGGTGGCGCTGTGGTCTAAACCACTGAGCCTCTTGGGCTTGTTGATGATCAGAAAGTTGGTGGTTCGAATGCCCGCAACTGGGTGAGCTCCTGTTGCTCTGTCCCAGCTCCTGCCAACTTAGCATTTTGAAAGGACGCCAGTGCAAGTAGATAAATAGGTGCTGCTGTGGCAGGAAGGTAAACGGCATTTCTCTGGTTTCTGTCCCAGTGTTTTGTTGTGCCAGAAACTGTTTAGTGCTGCTGGCCACATGACCCGGTAAGCTGTCTGCAGACAAACACCAGCTCCCTTGGCCTGAAAGCGAAATGAACACCACAACCCCGTAGTCGCCTTTGACTGGACTTAACTGTCCAGGGGTTGTTTACCTTTTTTTAAAAAAAAAAACCTTTATTGTTGCATGCATCCAAAGGCATCCCAAAGCAATATACAGTGGTGCCTCGACTTACAAATTTAATCCATTCCGAAGCCACCTTCGTAGGTCGAAAAATCCTTGAGTCGAAAAGCGCCATTGGAAACGTGATTTCCCATAGGAATGCATTGGAAACGGAAAAATTAGTAAGTCGAAGCAACCCCATCTAAAAATTCGTAAGTAAAAAAAACCCTATCTAAAACCGCCGCGGTTTCCGTTCGGATGCCAAGAAATTTGTGTGGCTATTTGCCCCATTCGTAAGTAAAAAAATTCGGTAGTCGACTCGTTCGTAAGTCGAGGTACCACTGTACAGTAATTATAAAATACATTTTAAAATGCAATGAAACAATATAAGTATAAAATACTAAAAGTGTTCATCCATCTACAGCAACACAAAATATCCACACATACGCGCACACACACAACCTCCACACTTGATGAAAACACACAGCCACCAAAGGCCAGACCATCAGTGCTGTCCAAATGCCCAGGAGAAGAGCAATAATGATTTTTAAAAAAAAAAATTAAGAAAAGGGAGGCCATTGTCCAGAGAGCTTTCAGTCTAAACCCCCTTTCCAGGTGGGGAGAGAATGGGTGGGGAAAACTAAGAAATCCAGAGATATAGATTTACTTAACTTTTGTTAAGAACAGGAAGGTGGGAGATGTTAAGCCAAAGTTGGTGTCACAGGAGGGCTTAGAGGCAAGTGTCAGAGTGGGATCCTGGAAAGCATAACATATGTTCATAAACGCTTACTTCTGGGATTTTGGCGTTTGAGAATCAAGGCTTTTGGGAACCAAGGTACCACTGTACTTTTATATTATCTTTTATGGGGATTGATGTTGCATTTTAATGATATTGTTTGTTTTATACTGTGCACCGCATGGCAATTTTAAAACTATTAAGCGGTTTATAAATGCTATTACTGTCAGGAAGCCCTTCCTAATGTTTAGGTGGAATCTTCTTTCTTGTAGTTTGAATCCATTGCTCCGTGTCCGCTTCTCTGGAGCACCAGAAAACAACCTTTCTCCCTCCTCTATATGACATCCTTTTATATATTTGAACATGGCTATCATATCACCCCTTAACCTTCTCTTCTCCAGGCTAAACATACCCAGCTCCCTAAGCCGTTCCTCATAAGGCATCGTTTCCAGGCCTTTGACCATTTTGGTTGCCCTCTTCTGGACACATTGCAGCTTGTCAGTATCCTTCTTGATCTGTGGTGCCCAGTTCTCTGCCACTCTGGAGTTCTCTGCCACTCTCTCAAATGTGCTTAAGAGTGGAATAGACATATTTATGGTGTGGGATAAGCCCTTATTAGTCACAATGCTAAAGAGAACCTCCATTTTCAGAGGTAGTCTACCCCTCTGAAACAAAGCGCAGAGGAGAGCTTGTGGGCTGTTCTCCTGGCATATCTGAAACTGATCATTTTCACAGCAAAATACAGACAGCTGCAGTTTGAAGGTCTCCTTATTTGGGCATTTGTAGGGCGGGTTGGCTGGTAAAGAGCTGAGCGTTTTAACATTTGTAATGTTCTTAGCTGTTTAATTGGTTTTTAATTGAGTTTTAATGGGCTGTTTTACTATTTTTTAAATCTTTTGTTACCTGCTCTCAGCCTCTGGCTAAACACACACTAGGTAAAGCTGACTTTCAGGCTGATACTTTAAAAAAACATGGCAAGGCTTTTGAGTTGTGGTTTTCTTTGACACGTGAAAAGGAACCTCTTTATCAGTTGAGTCTTTGGGACAATTTTTGCAAAGATTTCTACATGTCACAGCCCTCAAGTAGGGACTCTACCTCACCTGAAAAGGCATATGTCGAAAACAATTTCCTTGTGTTGCGTGTGGAGTGTGGCAAAATCAGTGTGTGTTTTCATGTGTGTTGGACAATTTATCATGGGCTTGGTGAACCCTCATGAACACATGACACTGAGGTGGTACAGTCCCACCAGAAAGATTGTAATACAATGCTTATTCTATTCCAAACATTTTTACTCTGCTCTTTAGCCAAAAAATGGGTCCCGCAGCAGTTTACAAGAATCAGTAGTCAGGTAATCCTTCCCCTCAGGGTTACAGTATAAAAGACTTGAGACACAAGAAAAAGGGGGTTAAGAGGAAGGAGGGAAAAAGCAGGCTCAATGAATGCAAAATATGGCTCTGTTGTTTGCCGGTATAGCTCTTGCTAGAGGAGACTGAGACCTGCCACTAGGCAGGATTCCTGACCATTCATAAATTATAGAATTGTGGAATTGTAGAGTTGGAAGGGTACCTAAAGAATCATCTAGTCCAACCCCATGCAATGCAGGAATATGCAGCTGTCTCTTATGAGGATCAAACCTGCATGCAACCTTGGCATTATTGCCACCATGCTCTAACCCAGGCACCCCCAAACTTCAGCCCTCCAGATGTTTTGGACTACAATTCCCATCTTCCCCGACCACTGGT
Source organism: Zootoca vivipara (assembly GCF_965207765.1). Taxonomy (NCBI): domain Eukaryota; kingdom Metazoa; phylum Chordata; class Lepidosauria; order Squamata; family Lacertidae; genus Zootoca; species Zootoca vivipara. Next base: position 58,625,209 of record NC_142593.1, read on the forward strand.
CCTGTTAGCTTGGGATCATGGGAGTTGTAGGCCAAAACATCTGAAGGGCCGCAGTTTAGGGGTGCCTGCTCTAACCCTTGGGCTTAAACAATGTTCTCCTTCCCTTTCTGGGTCATTAGCAGACTGCCCCATGCAGTGGTGTGTAGCAGCTAGCAAACCATTTCTAAGAGGAAACCATTTAGCAATGAGGGCAGACGCCATGCAGTTTTTTCTAGATTGAGTTTTTCCACCCAGACCTTGTGGGGAAATGTTTTTGCTCCTACCATCCATCCTTCTCCCCCACTCCTCGTCACATCCTGCCTTCCTTCCCCCTGGTTAGTTTTCCCATCTACGTCTCCCACTTTTAGCAGGCCTCCCAGAGAGACTTTTCCCTCCGTACTATTTGTGTGAAATTTATGGAATCTGACACGCCACGCATGGCGCGTAAGGCAGCACCCGCACCTGAGAATAAACCACCTTTTGTTCATAAAAAGGAGATAAAATACTAGTGACATTTCGCAGGGAGGTATCCAGGGACCTTCGCTTGCCTTGATGAAACCAATAGACTTTCCAAACCTAATTAGTACTTAATGATCTGAAGAGGCACGAATGTCCATCACCTCGGCTACAGCCCCTCCATTCTTCCTCAAATTCTTAATTAACCTTTAAGAAGATGATCAGCTCATGAGCTTCCTTGGGTATCGCATTGATTTGCACATGGGCACACACACAGAGAGAGAGACACACATTTTTAAAATAAAAAATAAAAATTGAAGCCCCCTGTCCAAGTTTCCCAAGCATGGGCCCTGCTGATTGATGTATATTAATGAAGCGCTCTTTCAGAAAAAAAAGTTAATTGATGGCAACATACAGAACGTTGTCTGGAATTTAACCTTATTCATCATTAAAGTATGGTTGAGGCTGGAGCGCGGTGTTAATTAATAGCGTGAAGAACAAAAGTTGGATCTTTCTGCTGTGGAATTGCAAAAAAATAAAAATAATAAAAAAGTAGGAGTGGTGATTAAATACAAGGCTGGAGAAGGAGGGGAGGGCCGGGAGAGAGAATGGGAAAGGCAGAGGGAAGAATGAAAAAGGAGCCTGAGTTGGTGTCATCTTCAAGATGACTCACTTTGTGCCGCTAATGAAATAAAAATTTGCTTGAGCTTTGGTGTAATATTTTTACTATTGTGTCAGATTTAATCAGCTGTGAGTTTGAGCAGGAGGAGAAGGAGAGAGGGCGAGTAGAGGAGGAAGAGAGGGGAAAGTCTGCAACGGGGATGCTGGCTTGCTGCCTTTTGGGAAAGGAGTGGATGGGCTGTGCAACTATTTGGGGAACCTTCTCTAGCCCGAGGGCTGCTTTGCATTCTGGGCAACATTCTGGGGGTCGCTTGCCAGTGTTTTTTTTGGGGGGGGGGGTAGATACCAACATAGGAAGAGGCTGTTGGATCAGAACAATGGCCCATCGAGTCCAGCATCCTGTTCTCACAGCGGCCCACAAAATGCCTGTGGGAACCCCCTAGCAGGATTCAAGCACAAGAGCAACTCTCTCCCCCTGTTGTTTCCAGTAAGTGGTATTCAGAAACATTGTTGTCTCCATCTGCATAGGCAGAGCACAGCCATCAAGGCTAGTAGCCATTGATAGCCCTCTTCTCCATGAATTTTTCAATTCACAGAGTCTTCCTACTTGCAACAACGTGCTTATTCATTTCAGCTGAAGAGGCTGGAAAGCGGCATGTGCATATATTTATTTATTTCACAAGATTTATGCACCACGCGCTTGTAAAACACCTCGAAGCGGTTTACAAAAGAGGCAACAATTTTTTAAAAAAAAAATCAAGGGGAAAATTGCAACCATGCTTTAAAAGTTTAAATACTATGAGAGCGATAAAAATTACCTCAATTTCCTAAGCATCTGGGTAAAGGTAAAGGTACCCCTGACTGTTAGGTCATGGACGACTCTGGGGTTGTGGCGCTCATCTCGCTCTATAGGCCAAGGGAGCTGATGTTTGTCCACTTCCGGGTCATGTGGCCAGCATGACTAAGCTGCTTCTGGCGAACCAGAGCAGCGCACGGAAACGCTGTTTACCTTCCTGCCGCAGCGATACCTATTTATCTACTTGCACTGGCATGCTTCCGAACTGCTAGGTGTGCAGGAGCAGGGACCAAACAACGGGAGCTCACCCCGTCATGGGGATTCGAACCACCGACCTTCTGATCAGCAAGCCCTCTGGGTAGGTTTGTCTAAACAAGAATGTTTTTAGCAGGGGGCTGAAAAGAGTACGATGACGGTACCTGCTTGTTCTCAAGAGGCAGGGAGTTCCGAAGTTCAGGCACCACCACACTAGGTGTCAAAGTTCTTACAAAGGCAAAGCGGGTATTATGTGGCATCTGTAGTAGTGCCAATTCTTTTATGGTCTCTCAATATTCTCGGGGGGGGGGGTGAGGGTGTGCATGTTACTGCTCTCACCCAAAGCAATCCCCCACTCTCTTCATGCTGACCTCAACACCAAAGTGTCCTTTCCCCTCCCCCCCCCAAAAAAAACCAGGAGCTGGCTGTTTCACGAAACACCCTCTTCATCTCCATCCATCCAGCTGGCTTGCTCCATATATCACTTCCCTTAGCAGTGGAGTGCAGCTGCTTCTGAGCCAAGAGAAAAAGCAGATGTCTAACAGCACACAATGATGGGAAGGAAGAGTTTAATGGACCAACCCTGCAGCTCTTTTTTTCCTGCCTCTCTACCAGCCCTAACCCCCCTCCTCCCAAATCTACAAACCGTTTTGCTGACAACTGCATGAGCTGAAACTCATGGAATGGGAGTGGAAGAATGAAAGCTTGTTGTAGACCAGCAGCCAAGGATCTGGGCAAATGGTCTGAGCATTCGGCTTCCTCTCCCTCAAGGACACAGCTTCTCCATCCCTGGAACACAAGAAACTGCCTCCCACTAAGTAAGACCATTGGCCTCCCAAACCCAGTGTTGTCTACACTGACTAGCAGAGTCTCTCCAGGGTTTTGGACAGAGAGTAACTGCTCCCAGCTGTACTTGGAGATGCCAGGGATTGAATTTGGGGCCTTCTGCATGCCAAGCAGATGCTCAAACACTTTGCTACACCCATTCCAAAATAGGATCATAAATAGGTGCTTAAGATGAGCCATGCCATTATAGCTCAATATTGTCTACACTGACTGGCAGAGGCTCTCCAAGGTCTCCAGACTCTACCAGGAGATATCAAAGATTGAACCTGGCCAAAGCAAGTGCCTTGACTCTGAGCGATGCCCCCCTGCATTCTCCCTCTCTTCACAATAACATCACACAGTTCCTCTAGCTCTGGCACTGCAATGCAAGGCTGCCCAAGGTCTTTCCAGAGATGCTTGAGGTCTTTGTGAATTCCTCTACAGAGCTACCTGATTGGCACCTCTCAGATTACTGTGCAAAACTGGAGGAACGTAGCTATCTACCAGATTTCATACTTCTCCAAATGTCGCAACGCAGTTCTTTGCAGTGGAAACCCCTGAGAAATATGTGTTGTGCTGCAAATATGGATTAAGCAAATATGGATTAAGATATAGAATCATAGAATTGTAGAGTTGGAAGAGACCACAAGGGCCATCCAGTCCAACCCCCTGCCGAGCAGGAAACACCATCAAAGCATTCTTGACATATGGCTGCCAAGCCTCTGCTTAAAGACCTCCAAAGAAGGAGACTCCACCACACTCCTTGGCAGAAAATTCCACTGCCGAACAGCTCTTACTGTCAGGAAGTTCTTTCTAATGTTTAGGTGGAATCTTCTTTCTTGTAGTTTTTGTATTTTGGAAGTGGTGTTCCTCTTTTAAAAAAATGACAAATTAATATTGAAATAGAACATAATTATGTGTGCAAGAGAGAGGGTAGGAAACATGCAAAAAGGACTGATTTGGCTCTCTGTGAATCCTTCATTATTTTTTACGTCCCACTCCTCCTCTCCTCTTATGTTAGGTCCTTGCTTCTCTGCCCGCTGTCTGCCTTTCCCTTCTCACTTCTGCTACCCTCTCAGCCATTTAAGTCTCCTCCCTTTCTGCCCACAGCAGTCAGCTTCTCTTGACATGAGGCCAAGTCTGGGTTTGGGGTTTGTTTGTTTTTTTAAGTCATAAAACCAGCCCTGCACATCCATATTCTATTCACTTACATGATCACCTCAAAGGCCTTGAAGCCACTTGCATTCCAAATGGTCCAAAACAAGGTCTAAAAGTCACTTAAAGGAAAATATGGGCTATATGGTGAAATTATCCAACCCAACTTCCCCAATGCTCTTTTTTTTAGCTGAACACAGGGGAAAAGGGCGAACTTCATGGTATAGTAGTGAGGCAACCCCTTTGGCAAAATTCTCTAATAAAATTCATGGGGTGAATAATGTGGATAGGGAAAAGCTGTTCTCCTGCTCTTATAAAACTAGAAACCAACAGAAGTTGAATGTTGGAAGTTTCAGAAGGGAAGTACTTGCCTATGATGAAAGGTTTTGGCCTTTGGGATGTTTTCATTTACAGCAGGGTTTCCCAGACTTGTGACTCCAGCTGTTTTGGGACTACAATTCCCACCATCCCTGAACACTGGTCCTGCTAGCTAGCTAGGGATGATGGGAGTTGTAGTCCAACAACAGTTGGCGACCCAAGTTTGGGAGACTGTGGTTTAGAGAAGTGTTTCCCAACCTTGTGCCTCCAGATGTTTTGGGACTACAACTCCCATCATCCCTAGCTAGCAAGACCAGTGGTCAGGAATGATGGGAATTGTAGTCCGAAAACAGCTGGAGGCACAAGGTTGGGAAACACTGGTTTAGAGAAAATACAACAAATGAACATTTATAAAGTAATGCATGTCATGGAGAAAGTGGTTAGAGAAAAGCTTTCCTCCCTCCCTCATGACACTAGAACTTGTTGACATGCAAGTTGGAAGATTCAGGGCAGATTAAAGAAAGTACATGTAGTACAGAGTTAAACTATGGAACTCACCCCCACAAGAGGCAGTGATGGGCACTACCTTGGATGGCTCTAAAAGAAGATTGGACAAATACATGGAGAAGAAGACCATCAATGGCTACTAGCCATGATGACTATGTTTTACCATCACGGTCAGAGCCATAGACCTCTGAATGCCAGTTGCTGGGGATCACAGATGGGTAGAGTACTGCTTCCTCCGGGTATCTGGTTGGCCACTGTGAGAACAGGATGTTGGATTAGGTGGAATATGGGCCTGGTCCAGTAGGCTCATCTTATGTTGTTGCTACTTCACACAGTGCAGAGTTAATCCCTGGAATTTGCTTTTGCAAGCTGTAGTGTCAGCCACCAACTTGGATCACTGGCAGAGAAAGGGGGAGCGGCATAACTGCCAAGTCTCCCGTATTCCCCGGGAAATCCCCGTTTTTCCAACTGTTCCTAGCTGAAAAAACGGATTTTTTTGTTTTTTCCTGGTTTATTCTGGCACGGCGGCCATTTTGGAACTGGGCGGAGCATGCTCAGAAGCGACTTTTGATGCTGCTCTGCCCAATTCCAAAATGGCTGCAGTGCGACTTCTGGCGCGGCGGCCATTTTGGAACTGGGCAAAGCAGCATCAAAAGTCACTTCTGAGCATGCTCCGCCCAGTTCCAAAATGGCGGCAGCGCTACTTCCGGTCTGCTACTTCCGCCCGGTCCCTTATTTCTCCAACAGCAACTTGGCAGGTATGGGGAGCGGTGGGTGCGGTCTGACCCGGGTGTCATCCCTAAAGGGGGTGACATTGCTGTGCCACCCCCCTGGGACGCTCGCCCCTCCCCTGCGGGTGGCTAGCCCCGCCCCCAGGTGCACAGCATGTGCTCCTCTCCGGGTGCCGGAACAGCTAGCTCTGCCTCTGACTTGGATGGGTTTAAAATGGGGTTGACGTTGTTGTTTGATTTTTTATACTTCCCTACATCCAAGAGTCACAAGGAAATTTCCAAATTCAAGGCTACTAATGGCCATTAGCCATGATGGCTATGTTCCAGCTCCATTGCCAGGGGCTGTATGTTTTTGAATGCCATTTGCTGGGTATTGCAAACTGCTGAGAATGCTGCTATTCTCCTGCTTCCCGTGGGCTTCCCGTAAGCAGCTCAGTGGCCACTGTAAGAGCAGACTGCTGGACTGGATACATCTTTGGTCTGATCCCACAAAGCTCTTCTTACATTCTTATGAAACTGAAATTAGATCCTCTCCAAAATTGTAGCCTAAACAGAGCAAGTATTTCCAGCTCAGATTTGAAACACATTGCAATAGGCTATATATAAATTTATCTTTGTTTGTTTAAGATATAAATATCTTTCTGCAAGGTGACTACAATGAATGGGAAGATTTGTTTGATCTAAGGCAGCGATATTCTATATAGCAACATCTTTCCTTACTGGGTGTTATTTGCTCTTATGGAGAAGCTCTACAGGCCAATTCTTCCACTGGTGGTGGGATGGTGCATTGGCTGATGACCCAGTGCACAACTTCGTAAATATTATTCCACCATTTTCATTTACAATCAGTGGCAAAACAATGCTTAAAGAAAGAAACAACTAGGCTTGTGCTCATGAAGGAGCATCTCCACCCCCATCGTTTAGCCCGGACACTGAGATCCAGCGTCAAGGGCCTTCTGGCGGTTCCCTCACTCCGAGGAGCAAAGCTACAGGGAACCAGGCAGAGGGCCTTTTCGGTAGTGGCACCCGCCCTGTGAAACACCCTCCCATCGGAGGTCAAGGAGATAAACTACCTGACATTTAGAAAACACCTAAAGGCAGCCCTGTTTAGGGAAGTTTTTAATCTGTGATATTTTAATGTATTTTAATCTTTGTTGGAAGCCGCCCAGAGTGGTGGGGGAAAACCCAGCCAGATGGGCGGGGTATAAATAAATAAATAAATGATAATAATAATAATAATAATAATAATAATAATAATAATAATAATCTGACAGCTTTGATTTCCAGATCAAATATTTCGTTCCATTGTTTTGGACAATTATATTGAGCTCACCTTCAATCTAACTCTTTCTGTTATATTTGCCGCAGGAGGCAAGGGCTTTAGAATGGGCCACGCCAACAGCTTCAAAGACTGTTCCCCATGTTTCACTGCTATCCCTTGATGGCTGCAATGTTCTAAGAACTTGAGAACATCAGAAGAGCCTGCTGGATCAGGCCATTGGCCCGCCCAGTCCGTCTTCCCGTTCCCACATTGGCCAACCAGATGTCTGTGGGAAACTTAATGACTCCGAATACCAGTTGCTGGAGACCACAGGAGAAGTGCCGTTTCGCTCGAATCCTGGTTGCGGGTTTCACGCAGGCAACTGGTTGGCCACTGTGAGAACAGAATGCTAGACTAGATGGGCCATTGGCTGGATCCAGCAGGCTCTTCTTATGTCCTTGGATGTTATATAGAGCCTTTGCCCTTCAGCAACCAAGGCATTCTACAGCTTCCAAATCAATCTCAGGGGCTGGCCCACACACCCTGCATTACAGTAGTCTGGCCTAGAGGTTTCAGATGCTGCAACCACTCTGGCCAAGATACTCCAAGCCGAGAACAGCCGAGTTCAAGTGATTTTGCGCACGTGTGAACCAGTAGGGGACGACAGGGCACTAGGAGAAGGGGAGGACAGAGGACAAGATGGTTGGACAGTGTTCTCGAAGCTACGAACATGAGTTTGACCAAACTGCGGGAGGCAGTGGAAGACAGGAGTGCCTGGCGTGCTATGGTCCATGGGGTCACGAAGAGTCGGACACGACTAAATGACTAAACAACAACGAACCAGTAATCAGGTGATGGGAAATCAAGTGAGGGGAGCTACGTGCTTGTGCCAACAAAATCTATATCTTCCCACATCCATCCTCTTCACTTCAAAAGAGAAGATCTCCTTATTAGCCCTGATTACGGTGTCATTGAGTGTATGGCAGCCTTTGAAACATATTTGGGAACAGATGGTTATCCAATTAGCTCTGTCCAGTTGATTGAAATGTTAAATTCAGCCTCACTCTTTGCCAGGGAACGAGAAAGAAAGAAAGACGGAGAACAGATACGGAGTAAACTTTGATTGGGGTGATATTTTTAGACTTCTTAAAAAGATCTGCTATTTAGAATAACAGCAAAAGAGATGTCCTTAGCCTATTTCAGCAGCTAGCATTTCCTTGGCAGGACAGAATGGATGGCACAACATACACACAATAAAGCACAACACACATAAGAGCAGAGGCAGACCTCAATGTAACACTGGTTTATTTTTATGGGGAATATATTTCAACTATGGGTCTTCCGGGGGGGGGGCAGAAGACCTTCCTGTGTCCTACTCTCATAAAATAAAAACAGCACCCATTAATGCAGCTGGTGTTCTTCATAAAATAAATGGCTGCTTCCCAGCACCAGGGCGAAAGCTCTTTGTTTAAGATGAGGAATGTATCCGGCATTCCAGATGTCGTTGGACTCCTACTCTCATCAGCCCTAGCCGGCATGGTCCAATATCCGGGGATGGTGGCAACTGCGATCCTGCAGGGTCCTTGCCATCCCGGAGCTCCCCTGACCACATTGCCAGCTTGCTGTGCCCCCGTCAGCACAGTGCCACCTCCTGCAGATGGATCCCACTCCTGCCACCACAACGTTTCACAAGCTGGCAGGACATTCAAGGAGTGATGGAAATGCAGGATTTCATATTTTGCACCATCATGTGATGACCATGAAACCTGGAAGGGGAATAGACAAATCCATGGGTCAGGCCAATGGTCCATCTAGTCCAGGCTTCCTCAAACTCGGCCCTCCAGATGTTTTGGGTCTACAACTCCCATGATCCCTAGCTAGCAGGACCAGTGGTCAGGGATGATGGGAATTGTAGACTCAAAACGCCTGGCGGGCCGCGTTTGAGGAAGCCTGATCTAGTCCATCATTCTTTGGATACTCGCAAGCAGAACCCAAGCACAAGAGCTCATTCCCATCCATCCATGGGTTCAAACTACTGGTGTACAGAAGCATTGCTGCCCCTCTGACTATGGTGGCAAAGTCTGCGGACAAACGCCGGCTCCCTCGGCCAGTAAAGTGAGATGAGTGCCGCAACCCCAGAGTCGTTTGTAACTGGACTTAAATGTCAGGGGTCCCTTTACCTTTAAGGTGCTACTGGAATTTTTTTGTTTGTTTGTTTCGACTATGGCAGACCAACACAGCTACCTACCTGTAGCCTTATCTTTTGTTTATGAAAGAAGGGAGGAAAAAGAAACAAACTTTTTTATTTGCTCATTTATTTACAATACACTTATACTTGTGTTTTGTATAAGTGTCGCCCTTGTGAAGGACAAGCGCCGCTGCTGGCGTGGCGCGTCTTTGGTAAATGAGCGCACAAAGTTGAAAGTCCTTTAGTGAAACAGTAGGTATACATTTCGGTAATACATAGGTATATATGTATTTTGTTTTTCTAGCTTGATCAAAATTATTTATTATTTCATAACAGGTAGATAGTTAAGAACTTAGGCGGCTCCAGCAGTGGGCACCTGACGCGCCCCAGAATTTGGCACCCGGGTGCCCCACATCCCTTGCACCTCTGGGTAAAGATGGCCCTGAGTGCCAGAACTCTGGTGCAACCCTGCTGACGAGCACCTTCTGATCCAGTGCTCTGGCACTTGTCCAGGGTGGCACCAATCCAGCACGGTCCTGCTGACAACCGCCACAGTGCCAGACTGGAAGACGCGCCCCTCCTGAGGTCCTGATTTGAGGGACGAAAATGTTGGAGGGTATGGCATTTAGTGTACCCTTTGGAACCCCCTCCTGTGACATGTCAAAAATGCACTGTTCTCTACTCCCATAAGGACAACTATTTTTATAGCCTTTTTTATAGCCCTCGTGACTAGTCATCAGTAGCCTTCTCCTCCATAAATTTGTCGAATTCTCTTTTCAAGTCATCCAAATTGGTGAGCATCACTGCCTCCTGTGTCAGTGAGTTCCATAGTTTAACTATGCACTGGTTGGGGGGGGGGATACTTTCCTTTATCTACCCTGAATCTTTGAACATTCAGCTTTATTGAATGTCCACAAGTTCTAATGTTATGAGAGGGGGGAGTAAAACTTTTATCCACTTTATCAATGCCGTGCAGATTTTATAAACTTATGTGGCAGGATGATGTTGGGAAGCCAGGTTAGCAACACCTCTTCGATCAGGCATTAACTGAGCTGAAATATGGGAAGAAGTTTTTTTTACTCTGCTAAGGTGCTTCCACCTCTCCCGCTAGTCTCCTCTCAGGCTAACACACACACACAAAGGACATTGTTGGCTGCTAAGCAACAGATTGCTGGCGTGCCTGTCTGTGCACTGTATGTTTTCATCCAGGGACAACAGGAAAGCTCATCAGGAAAGCTTTCAGCGGAGGGTAATTCGATTAATTAGGCCTGCTGCAATCTTCCCCTTTTAGCTTCCCTCTCCCTTCCTTTTCTTCTCTTTGCAGCTATAACTATTTTTAATTGGCGTGTGAAAGGGGGCATCTGTGAATGAGGAGCGAGAGGGAGGAAAGGAAGGAAGAGTCACATCTCTTTTCAGACCTGTGCGGCATCAGCCAGCCTCACCGAGAAAAGACTTCCTTTTGTTCGGAGCTTTAAAACAACCACGTCCGAGTGCTTTTCTCTTGGCCCCGCCCCTTCCTTCATGAAAAGCCAGCTCTTTAACGCTTCCCTTATATCCCCTACCCAATCTTTAAGACCCTGGAGATTGCTTGCCTCCCCCAACCATCAGTGCTGCAGAGTCCAAGCGATGGGCGGCAGCAAGGTCCCTCACAGTGTCACAGCTGATGGGATCTCATGCAGTGGACGCTGATGCCAAGGTGTCACAGGGCCAAACTCCAGGGCAGTCTTTTTATTTCTCTTTGTGTGGCCGCCACACCAGTTTGGAAGGTGTGTTAGTTTAGCCAGAGGGACGTTCCGATCAGGGTTGTGCAGGCGGGTGGAGGGCTACAGCACCCAGACTGCCACAACACAGTCACAGTCCATAATAGTACCACTGTATTCTGCTCTGGTCAGACCTCACCTGGAGTACTGTGTCCAGTTCTGGGCACCACAGTTCAAGAAGGAGACTGACAAGCTGGAACGTGTCCAGAAGAGGGCAACCAAAATGGTCAGAGGCCTGGAAACGATGCCTTATGAGGAACGGCTTAGGGAGCTGGGTATGTTTAGCCTGGAGAAGAGAAGGTTAAGGGGTGATATGATAGCCATGTTCAAATATATTAAAGGATGTCATATAGAGGAGGGAGAAAGGTTGTTTTCTGCTGCTCCAGAGAAGCGGACACGAAGCAATGGATTCAAGCTACAAGAAAGAAGATTCCACCTAAACATTAGGAAGAACTTCCTGACAGTAAGAGCTGTTTGGCAGTGGAATTTGCTACCAAGGAGTGTGGTGGAGTCTCCTTCTTTGGAGGTCTTTAAGCAGAGGCTTGACAGGCATATGTCAAGAATGCTTTGATGGTGTTTCCTGCTCGGCAGGGGGTTGGACTGGATGGCCCTTGTGGTCTCTTCCAACTCTACGATTCTATGATTCTATGATTCTCTCTCTCTCTCTCTCTCTCTCTCTCTCTCTCTCTCTCTCTCTCTCATACACACACACACACACACACACACACAGAGAGAGAGAGAGAGAGAGAGAGAGAGAGAGAGAGAGAGACTGAGACTGAGACTGAGACTAGGGTTACCAGGTCAGAAGCACTCCAGACCCTGAGATTCGAAGGCCCAAATCTGAGACCAAGGCGAGGACCTCCTGATGATGTCACTGACCCTCCCAGTGATGTCATCATGCATCAGAGCATGCCTATCAAAGAAAAATAGTGAAATCTAAAAAAATGAGCAGATACGCCAGTAGTTGGGAATCCATCTTAGCTAAAGTGGGTGTTCACTTGTCCAGCTGAAGTAAGGGGATCATTCCTTCTCATTCACTTAGGGAGCCACTGGATCACCCAGCTCAGTACTGTCTGCACTGGCTGGTAGGTGGCATTCCCAGCTCAGACTTTTACCAGCTTGTCCGTGGTTAGAGTGTCAGCCTAGGGCCTGAGAGACCAAGCTTCAGGTCCCTACATGCCCATGACCCTCTCTGGGTTATGGCAGTGATGGTGCCTCAGCCTAACCTACCTCACAGGGTTGCCGTGGGGATTGAATGAGGGGCGGGGGAACCACGTATGTCGCACTGGAGAAGTATAAATATAAAATAAAAATGCAATAAAATAAAAATGAGCTTCATGCTTTAGTAGCACACAAAGCAAGAAGCCAGGCCCAGCAAGGCGAGGGCCCAGGACAAAGCTAGGTATGGAGAGTTTGCAAAAATAAAGGGTGATTTCACTACGCTTGCCAAGGCATCCCAAGTAACTTCACGATTTCCCTCTCTCCATCCTGCAAATGAACCACAATCATTTTCTAAAGGTTTTCCAATCAGTCAGAGAAGCCTTTCCCCTCTTTCTCCCTGGCTCACTCCATTAGCCGAGGCCTTCATTCCTGGGGCTGGAGGCAATGGGGTCAAAGCCCACTAATGATGCCATAACTGGGCTGGTTATCTTTTTATTAGAATTTCTCTCTTCCCTGCTTGTCTCCAGCCATTATGCATCACCTTGTTTTCTCTCTGTGTTCCAGCAAGTGTGGGAGGGGAACTGACAATTCTGCTCCAGTTTAGATGTGATTTATCTGAGCCAGAGAAGAACTTGGAGGGGCTCCTAAAGCTTGCCCCTATCTGTGGGTGATATTTTGAACCCCTGAATATGTGCTTGTCAAGCCCCACCGGCATGTAAGCGTGGGAAAATCTCTCAATTTTTGTTTGCCTTGATTTTTCATTTTTGTCCAGATTGGTTCTCTACATTTCTACATTAGTTTGGTTTTGTGTTTTTTTAAGTCCTCATGAAAATTTGTCAGAATTTTAGTGCAAACTTCTTCTAATACACACATTCTGGTTTGCAATTGTACCCAATATACACATTTTAAAAAGAAAAAAGAAAAGTTTAATTGAACACAATAAAAAATAAAAAGTGAAGGTATATGATACCATTAAGAAAGTTAACAATTGCAATTTCACATATACTTCTCCAATGTATATTATAAGTATCCATATATAGATATAGATATAGATATAACTTACAATATTGCGTATATCATTATACTTGTCCACTCAAAGTCTATGTCTATAAGCAATCAGTTTAAAAGTTGCAAAGTGTTTTTCCTAATGTAGTGGGAGTTAAAAAAAATTATTTTGCTAATATATGCATTCTTATGCACACTATACCTCAGCATGTGTTTTGTACACAATGCAAAATTCAAAGAACTGCAGATTTCAAGGGACGACTGAGTTTTAGTCTGTGTATTGCTTTGGAAAGTGCAAATCAGCTTTAAAGTCATGTTTAGAATGCAAACTGAATCGAAATCCTCTTTCCCCCACCCCTGATCCCTGCTGGGAAGGGGAAGAAATTTGGATCGGTTTTGCATTCTTGCTCAAAACTCCTTAACCTGCATTTCCGGAAAGAAAATATAAACCAAAATTCTATACTGCACCAACAGAAGTATAATGTCCAGATCAAGGGAAGTAATAGTTCGAGTCTGTTCTACTTTGTAAACTTTGCATTGCTGTTCTCCAACCAAAGCTTGTGTACAAGCATTTATGCAGTATGGAAGATATGGGTGTAAACTTGCATATGTTGGTGAGAATGACAAGCAAAAAAGGGGTGTATTGGGCAAAATTCCGGCAAAAAGTTGGTTTATTGGGGGGGGAGTTGGTTTATTGGGGAAAACGCACACTAAAAATCAACAGTTTTTCATGAAGACTTAAAAAGAACAAAAACTCAGGAGGAAATGTGGCAAACTGATCTTAAGGCTGGGAAAAATAAGAAACTGAGAGCAAGTGAAATTTACAGATTCAACCATGCCCAGTTTAAGCATCTGCCTTTCATTGTGACAGTTTGTACCCTCCTTTAGTCAGGACATGGATAAGAATTGCATCGTACGAAGGGGCTCTTAGTAACGTTCATGTCAGAACTTTGCCGTGTTTCTCCGTTATTGAGTTGTTAGTGCTTTCTGCTTTCTTTCTTAAAAAAACAACAGCAGCAGCAGCAGCAGCATTTCAGGGCAGTAGTTATATAACACAGGCTCTCTCTGAATCAGAACATGTAGTCTGCGGGGAATACAGGGCCAGTATCCCTATCAGGAAAAAGGCAATAAACTGGAACAACTCTGAAGGAAACATTACCAGCCTCCAGTTGTAATAAGTGTTTGGTGCATCTAGAAAACAAGTGTGATGCCGGTAATCACCTCCCACCGTTGGGCAAGCACAGCTATTGTCCTTCCTGCTGGTTTAAGTGTGGGTATGTGAATGAGTTTGTGCACATGTGTGGGACTGCGTGCCAGCGATTCATTGTAGACCAAAGTTTGTCAAGCCATGACAATACCTTAGTACCTGCTTAGCAAGCAGAAGGTCCCAGATTCAATCACCGGCATCTCCAGGTGGGTTTGGAAAAGACTCTTACTGGAAATCCTGGAAAGGCTCTGCAAGTTAATGTGGACAACAATATAATTGTTGATTAAATTCATATACCACCTTTCATCTGAGGATCACAGGGCGGTTGTCAATTGTTTTTGGCATCTGTCTGTCTTGGAAGACAATGATGGAGCACACCTTCAGGGATAAAGTCCAACCATTGGAGAGTAACAGCTCCTGCTGTGGCTGTAGAGTCCGATACAGGAGAGACATGTTTTGTTGCAGCTGGGGCAGATGAAGGAGACCGGTTGTGCTGCTGCAAATGCACCATGGCGTTTCTTCTCTCTGTGCTCCTCCCAGGGGGTCATTCCTCCTCTGGTCACTGCTGTAGATGCACAACATGACCGTCTCCAGGCTTGCGATAGAAAAACACAAAAGTGCATGCCATAATAATAAACAAAAACGATACCATTGCAGTATTATTATTTATAAGGTATAGAGAAGGTTCCTATGTTCCTACCCTCCTTCCTTATGAGATCACTGCTGAAGGATAGCTAGGATGCAACAGGGGCAGGATGAAAAAGCAAAGGGGTTGAGGCAAGCTGCGTGTCACGGTCCGGTCAGCGGGCGTCAGGACCAGAGGCAAGATGGTGGTGAAGAAGCAGGGTCGAAGGCAGAGGCGAAGGTCCATGGGGCACGAAGCAAGGCGAAGGCAAAGCGAGGGTCCAGGAACAAGAAGCAAGGCAAAGGTCCACGGGGCAGGAGCAAGGCGAAGGCGAAGCAAGGGTCCAAGGAGCAAGGGGCAAGGCGAAGGATCCAGGAACAAGAAGCAAGGCGAAGGTCCACGGGGCAGGAGCAAGGCGAAGGCGAGGCAGGGGGCCAAGAAGC
Source organism: Zootoca vivipara (assembly GCF_965207765.1). Classification (NCBI taxonomy): domain Eukaryota; kingdom Metazoa; phylum Chordata; class Lepidosauria; order Squamata; family Lacertidae; genus Zootoca; species Zootoca vivipara. Next base: position 58,640,502 of record NC_142593.1, read on the forward strand.
ACGGCAGCAACAAGGCAAGGGTCCAAGGAACAGGAGGCCAGATGCAACCAGGCAGGGATAGCGTTGCTGTGGCAAAGAGCTGAAGGGAAATACTGGGCTTTTATCCCTCCCAGCTCCTGCCACCAGGTGCAGTGAGATCTCAAGTGGCCTCACCTGGGTGATTACTCCTTGCCTCTCCAGCACAAGCTGAGGACTTCACCTGTGTGGCCACGCCTTGCTTCTCCAGCACAAGTTGAGGCAGGCCCCAGTCCTGCAAAGCACTACAGGCCCCAGAGCCTGACTCCTGCCCATACTCCTGACACTGCGTAAACCCACTCCTTCTGCCCATCGCATTGCTCTTCGCCTTTATCTTGCATTTTAGGTCAGTGGCTCCTAGACATGATGGCGACGTTCTTCGTCCAGTGAGCTGGAGTTAATATGCCCCTGAGTCCCAGTTGCTGGGAAGGACAAGTGGAGAGAGTGCTCTTGTACCCGGGGTATGCTTTCAGGTTCCCCGTAGGCATCTGCTTGGCCACGGAACATCAGAATAGCCTGCTGGATCATGCCAATGGCCCAGCATCCTGTTCTCACAGGGGCCACCCAAATGCCTGTGGGAAACCAGCAAGCAGGAACTGAGCACAAGAACAGAAGATCCCTCTCTCCTGTGGTTTCCAGAAGCATTACCGCCTCCAACTGTGGGTACAGTGTGCACGACTAGATCCAGCAGGACCCTTCGCACTTCCTTATATTCTCTGCCATTCTTAGGCCTAGCTGCCGTGTGCCAAATGCAGAGAAGGAACCAAGCAATTATATGCGCATTTGTGAAGGATGTTTACTCCTGCTCTGATGGACCGGCTTCTCATGGGTTATTGGAACGATTACTTCCGACTTGGTTGACCTGGCGCCGCGATCTCAACCAGGGTGACTTGGAAACAGGTTCAGCTGAAACAAATGCAGATTTATGATCCAAATGTATTAAGGGGGCGAAAGAGACCTTTCAGGTGGCTGGCTAAATTTCCCATTTTATCACTTAAGAATTACAGCTGTGGATCTTTGCATGAAAATGCTAATTCTTTTTGTAGAAACTCAACGCCTGGCCATATTTTATGTATTTTTTGAATTCTTTTTTCACTCCTTGTAGGTGCCTGAACATGCACCTCTTGTAATCAAAAGGAAGCCAAGGACCTGACTAATAGATATTACGTTCCATTATATGGTCTTGAAGTCAATAAACATTAGGTTACCTTCATGCCGTGAAAAAAGACTGGATTTATTTTTTAAAAAAATCTTATCTGGAGGGTTTGCATTTCAATAGGATGTGAATTTGCATATTTTAACAATAACCTCCCATCATTCTGTCTGATCTGTGCTCAGTTGGCCATACAGATCACTTTATCTTGAATAGATTATCACTGGTTTAATAAACCCTTCATAATATGCAGGTATAACAATGGTACTTCATTGGATAAAGATGGTATTAAAGTTCTTTTTCTAGAAATAGGGGTGGCCTGACTAGTGATTAACTTTATACCTCTGTACTTTCCTGTGCGGAATACGCAATTACACGAGGCCATTCCCATTATTCTCGTTCAAAAACCAACCATCTCTTCCTGACTCCATTTTCTCTGAGCGGTCCATAATGGATCTGAGAGTGCATCTCTAGGGCAGATCCCCCCCATATTCCATTCTGCACATGGATGGAACATGGAAAATGCGGGTATCTTTTCCTGCATAAACAATCAAAGCCAGAGTTCATTTCAAGGGAGGGAGATGAACCATGCCTAGAAAGGCCCATAAAGATCAGCCTCTTCAGCTGAAATGAATAAGCACATTGTTGCAGGTAGAAGGACTCTGTGAATGTTCAGGAACTCATTGACAATTCATGGAGAAGACAGCTATCAATGACTACTAGTCACAATAGCTATGCTCTGTTTCTGTGGTGTTGTTGTGTCATTTAGTCGTGTCCGACTCTTCGTGACCCCATGGACCATAGCACGCCAGGCACTCCTGTCTTCCACTGCCTCCCGCAGTTTGGCCAGACTCATGTTGGTAGCTTTGAGAACACTGTCCAACCATCTCGTCCTCTGTCGTCCCCTTCTCCAGCTTCACTGTCTGTCCTTCCAGTGAGCACTCAGGGCTTGTTTCTGTAAGAATGGATAGGTTTGATCTTCTTGCAGTCCATGGGACTCTCAAGAGTCTCCTCCAGCACCAGAATTCAAAAGCATCAATTCTTCAGCGATCAGCCTTCTTTATGGTCCAGGCAGTAATGATTCTGGGTACCAGTTGCTAGAAACCACAGGTGGGGAGAGTTGCTTTTGTGCTTGAATCTTGCTTGTGGGGGCATCTGATCGGCCACTGTGGAAACAGGATGCAGAATGAGATGGGCCATTGGCCAGATCCAGCAGGCTCTCCTTAAATTCTATGTCCCACCTCTATTCTTCCCATAGTCATACCCAGATGTAGTGCAGGTCTATTTGAGGGGCTAGAGTGGATCAATGTCACCGGCACATCTGGACTGTGGGACTTGACCAGCCATTGGACCAGCCGGCCCACAGCTCCATTTCCTTTTCCCTGCACCCAAGTGTCTGCTGTCACCTGCACCTTGACACTGTGGATTTATGGAATGCCTCATAAATTCAACCCCCCATTGAACACACCCTGTTTAATCATAGCCTTCCTTGTTTAAACAGCCTTGTCCGTTCTATTACCAACCAATGAAGCCATGAACTCAATTAAGGAAAGTCATTCCACAGTCTGGTGCAACCAGGATGAAAAGGGAAGTACAAATGGAAGCCCCTCTTCTTCACACAGCGCCTTGTTAAAGTGTGGGATCTGCTCACACCGGAGGCAGTGACAGACACCCAACTTGCATGGATTTAGAAGAGGCTGGGTCAAGTTATTTGAGGATAAGCCTATGAATGGCTACTAGTCGTGTTGGTGGGATGCGCATGGCACTGTGGTCTAAACCACTGATCCTCTTGGGCTTGTTGACCAGAAGGTTGGCGGTTCGAATCCCCGCGATGGGGTGAGCTTCCGTTGCTCGGTCCCAGCTCCTGCCAACCTAGCAGTTTGAAAGCTCGTCAGTGCGATAAATAGGTACAGCTGTGTTGGGAAGGTAAATGGTGTTTCTGTGCGCTCTGGTTTCCATCATGGTGTCCCACTGTGCCAGAAGCAGTTTAGTTCTGCTGGCCACGTGACCTGGAAAACTGTCTGTGGACAAACACCAGCTCCCTCGGCCTGGAAGCAAGATGAGTGTCGCAACCCCATAGTCGCCTTTGACTGGACTTAACTATCCAGGGGTCCTTTACCATTACCTTTACCTTTACCTTTACCTTAGTCGTGTTGGTTGTGTACTTCTTCAGGAATTATTTAGCTGCAGTGGGGATTCTTTAGCAGTGATTCCTGCATTGCAGGCAGCGGCGAATGGTGCCACTTGGCTGCCCGGGGTGGCACCCCCTGGGGGCGGGGCGTCGCTCCACAGTGCGCATGGTCATGTGTGCGCCAGGACGAGTCAGGATGGACGGCACATGTCCGCACATGCGCAATCCGTCCGGCTTGGCGCTGCTGCTCTGCTTGGCCGGCGTGCTCTGAAGCAGAGCGTGCTACGGAGCGGTTTGCCGGTGCTGCCGGTGCCTGGTAACCCACACTGTAGTGCGCTCTGCTTCTTCCTGCTCGGGCGGAGGAGGCGAGGGGCGGGCCAGGGGCCAGGGTGCTGCCCCTGCGCGGTGCCCTGCCCTGCCCCCGCCAGCGTGGAGCTAGGGGCAGCCCTCCCCCTTTGCCCCTCCCTTGCTACACGCCTGATTGCAGGGGGTTAGAGTAGATGACCCTTGGGGTCCCTTCCAACTCTACAATTCTATTCCAGTATCAGAGGCCTCTGAATTGGCATTCCTGGGCAGCACAAGTGAGCAGAGTGCTGTTGCACTCATTTCCTGCTTGTGGGCTTTCCGTTCAGCCACTGTGTGAGCAGGATGCAGCCCTAGATGGGCCCTTGGTCTCATCCAGCAGGGCTTTAAAAAAATGTTCTTACATTATACTCAAGATGCTCCAGGCTCACGACTGTTCCAATAAAATGCAATAGTGCCAGGGCTCATATCACAGCCCTACAAATTGTGACATTTTTCTGTGATCCAGGGCTGGGGAACCTGTGGCTCTTGAGGCTTTGCTGGACTTCCCTTCATTCCTGTACATTAGCCACACTGGTTTGGGGTTGATGGGAACAGAAGTTCATCTACATCTGGAGGACCACATATTTTCCTTTCCTGCCATGGACCAGAGTCATGACTTCCAGTGGTAACTGCTGTTTTGGTAGTTGCTGTAGGCCTCGAAACAGATGACTGGAAGATATAAATCTGCACAAGGTTCCCAATGGACCATCTATTCAATGTGCCTGGCACTCTCTCTAGATTCTCATGCAGAAGATTTGTCCCACAATGGCCTCAGAAAATCAGTTTGTTTGTTTTTAACTCACTAGTAATGCATCATTTCATAAAAAACCTAGTTTCCTTCATCCCAATTTATGGAGTAAGGGTGAGATCCAAAATTAGTCATAGTCAGGCTTGAATGACTTATTGAAATGACTTATATGTCAATGGATTTCAATGGACCTACTCTGAGACTTCTTACATGCCACCCCAATCTCTGAGCACTGACGGAATCCAGGGGTTCCAGGAACGTAGGTTCATTTTCCTTGGGGTGAAGGTAGGCAGAGACCGAGGCTAGTTCTATCCCCATCTGCCACCTCCTCCCTGCTGAATTCTGCAGGGGGGAAACTGAGGCAATGGAGGAGGAAGCTGGCAGCCAGGGCCATCCTCTGGGCTGGTTGTAAGGCAGAAGGCAGGGAGGTGGCGGCTGGCTGGGGGCAGGTTGGATTTTTTGGGGGGAAGTGCCCCTTTGCTCCAATAGCCCAGCCCTCACTGACCCCTGTGTTTTGAGGCACCTGCTCATGTAGCTGACTCGCCCCAGGTGAGGCCTTCTTACTTTTACTTCCAGCCAATATGGCGGCTACATGCACAGTGACGTGCCAGTTAATGGAAGCAATGCCACGACTTAATCTGACTCAAGTTGCAAGTCTGCCTGTGCCCCCATGATGCTCCTGGGGGTGTGTGTGTGTGAGGAATAATATACACTGTGTTTGGAGCGCCAGCTGTAGGATTCTCTCCAGTCCACCTTAATTCCCAGCGCCCAGTTTGTCAAAACGGTGATAAATGTATCTCAGCCTAGGACATGCGGGAATTAATGAGTAAATACTTGAAAAAAAAGTCGGGTTATAAAGGCCAAGTATTATTATTAATGGTATATTACTTAAAATGAACAGAAAGGGAAGATGCAACGGTGGGGGTGGAAGGTGAAAGGATGAAATGCAGCGTTCCAGAACCAAGCCATACACTTATCTGTCTCTATCAAATTAGTGTAACCATTAGCAACACAGTGTAGATGCTGCTGTCGTGTTCCTTTTATTTGTTGTGTTGGTGAATGAAGCCTCATCCAGACTATGGCAAGGAATAATTTCTATTTTATTTTATTTTATTTTAAAAGGAAAGTAGTCAAGGGACGGGCGGTGGGGTAGGATGAGGAGAAAACTCTGAAAGAATTTTTCTTTTCATTTTACTTAGACAACTGTCATGACAGGTGGAAAGACCTTAAAACTGCTGAAGATTTTATTTTTTTAAAAAAACCAGCAGCATACATTCTGTTGACAGCACTGCCTCAAAAGGGGGTATTTATATATTAAATGCCCTAAATGATAACACAATTATAATTATAGGGTGATAACAATATCGTTGCCTGGAGCACACCGAAGTGTTCAACCTTACTCGAAAGGGGCCTTCTGGTAACACAATTTGCAAACTAGGGATTTCAAGCTTTGCAATAAACACTTGCAGTTTGAACTGGGCCCAGGATTTTTTAATATATAAAAATTATGTAACAGGATTTATATGCCATTTAATCATCAGAACCTTTAAGCAGTTTACATGAAATATACAACACACATTAAAGCTCATAGCTGCCAAGTTTTCCCTTTTCTCGTGAGGAAGCCTATTCAGCATAAGGGAAAATCCCTTTAAAAAAGGGATAACTTGGCAGCTATGTTAAAGCTACTGATAAAAATCAGATGTGGAAAACAAGCTAGCCTAAACATTTTCAAAATCCAATCGGGAGCTTTAAAAATGCACGTGATAAAATACAATTTCGCATTAAAATGCATGTCAAAGCTACACATTTGGGTAGGCTTGCTTACACCAAAAAACAAACAAACAACAACAGCAATTTTTTTTAGCAGGTGCTGAAAACTTGTAGAGCAAAGAGTCATGTCAATGGGCAGGGAGTTCCAAAGTTCAGGTGCTGCCACACCGATGGATTGACTCCTTGAAAGTGCAGAATAGGCACTTGCAAAAAGTCCACCATCTGAAAAGGTTGAATGCGCATGTATGAGATGACACAATTAGAGGGCCAATGTTGCTGATGACATAGAAGCAAGCTGTTGTGTTCTGTCTGAGCGGCAGCTTCCAAAACCACTGAGAAGGACCATAAAAGGAGCTGTGTTGCCCCCCTTTCTCATGCCCGCCCCGATCTTTCCCTGGTTCAAAGTCACCCACTGTCAGCGGCAGAGTTATTTCTGGAGTATGTTGATAGAATGATCGAGACTCCCCAGTTCGGAAACAGGCTGTAAAAAGGTTAATGTCTGATACTGCCGGAAAGTTTATGGCTGAACTTTTAGTGTCTTTAATCAGCACACCCTGCTTAATTAAATGCCACAAAAGGGGGGTGGGGAATAATGTGCCAGTGAGTTGTCACTTCCAGTTCCGATCGAGGTGCTTTGCCTACCCTGGCATCACTGGAGGGCATTGGCGGGCGAGAAAATGGCATGTGAGCGGGTGGGTAGTTGCAGCTGGAGAGTGATCACGGAAGCCCAGGCAAGCTAGGAAGAGGAAAGTAAATAACTCGACACTTGGCAGGTCTGCCGGGGGAGACTGACCATTAGCCGACATGGACAGGTGAACCTTTCCACCAAATCAATCATCATATTTATTCTAATTGTATTGTAATAGTCCCCCAGGAGCTCGGTTCAAATGAGTTTGACATTATTAAAATTTTAATGCCCAGTTTTCATAGCTGAATGAATATTTAAAGGGTATGTCCCGGGCTTAAGTTATGATGATGAAGAAATTAATGGAATGTCTTGTTTAATGCATTGGTACATCAGAATGCAGAAGGAAGGAAGGAAGGAAGGAAGGAAGGAAGGAAGGAAGGAAGGAAGGAAGGAAGGAAGGAAGGAAGGAAATCAGCTCAGCGTCCATGAGGATGTGAAAGCAGGATTTGTTTAAGGGAAGAATCCTTCAGATGGGTGGTTTCTAATTCATTTCCCAAGAATGGGTATGGAGCCTGTGGACTGCCAGATACCTTTGTAAAGTGCTCAGAAACCTCAAGAACCTTTTAATGAGCAAAATATGGCCTGAAGCTCAACATCAAAAAAAAAAAAAAACTAAGATGGCCACTGGTCCCATCACCTCCTGGCAAATCAAAGGGGAAGAAATGGAGGCAGTGAGAGATTTTACTTTCTTGGGCTCCATGATCACTGCAGATGGTGACAGCAGTCACAATTTTTTTTAAAAAAAACCTGCTTCTTGGGAGAAAAGCCATGACAAACCTAGACAGCATCTTAAAAAGCAGAGACATCACCATGCCGACAGAGGTCCGTATACGTAGTTAAAGCTATGGTTTTCCCAGTAGTGATGTATGGAAGTGAGAGCTGGACCATAAAGAGGTGCTGGAGGAGACTCTTGAGAGTCCCATGGACTGCTAGAAGATCAAACCTATCCATTCTGAAGGAAATCAGCCTTGAGTGCTCACTGGAAGGACAGATCCTAAAGCTGAGGCTCCAAGACTTTGGCCACTTCATAAGAAGAGAAGACTCCCTGGAAAAGACCCTGATGTTGGGAAAGATGGAGGGCACTAGGAGAAGGGGACAACAGAGGACGAGATGGTTGGACAGTGTTCTCAAAGCTATGAACATGAGTCTGACCAAACTGCGGGAGGCAGTGGAAGACAGGGGTGCCTGGCGTGCTCTGGTCCATTGGGTCACAAAGAGTCGGACATGATTAAACAACTAAACAACAACAACACTGACTGTGAAGAACAGCTCCATATAAGGTGAAAGGAAGGCTCTGTGCATACAGCAAAAAACTTTGATTGAGTACCGTAAGTGTTTTCAAGGACCATAGATGGATGAGACACAATGAGGTGCTGGGGTGGCAGAAGAAGGTTGGTGAGAGAGAAAACAACTAAAATGATGTATATTTTCTGTATAGAGTGTGTCATAATTGAAAGCTTTCACAGATTCTTTGGGACACTAGTTCTGTAGGCATTACTGAATAAAGTCTGACCAATTTCGAATTAGGTGTTAGCCTCCGTACTGTACCCCCCAAAGGGATTCCCCCCCCCCCAAGGTTGTGATGCTTGCATAGCCCTTCCTTGGATACAAGCCTCTTGTTATAGCAAGGGTTAACCCTGATGATCGGTGGAACCAAATAGTAAAGGAGAAGGAATGAGATAAAGGAACAGTGCCAAGGAAAAAAGGAATCCAGCTCTCTGGATAAACTCATAACAGAATGCCGAAATACCATCCCAGACATGATCTTAGGTTTTTCCTTTTCTCCTACCTTAAAACCTTCCTTGTCTCTTCCTCTCCCCCTCCCCACTCGCTCGCCTCGCATCTTGATTCAGACGAAGAGATGCATTCCACAGATGCCGGGCGCAAATAGATGAGAAGATCCAAAATAGGATTATGTGAGAGATGAAAAAAATATCTTGAAGGCTCTGACCTTTACAAATCATTCAGTGCTCCACTGCCTACCCCTGAGAATGATTGCTGCTGGCCATCTGCACACTAGGAGAGTATTGTCGATATATCATGTGAATCACATTCTAATGCATCTATCTCATGATCAATTCATCTCCCCACCCCACCTGTCTTGTCTATATGGATGAACCCAGAGGGGGACCTGAAGTTTCAGACGCGGCTCAGGCGCAGGAGCCTGGTATTCAAAGATAAGCAAACTTCATGAATGAAAAAGAGTTGAGCTGCAAAAAGCCAGCCGTTCGGCAAGTATATACCTAATGACAGCAGGATGCCAGGGATAGGACTAGGTTCAGCTTCTGCACGGTGGACCATTTCTCCAGTCTGTTAAGGTCATATTGAATCCCAATTCTGCCTCCTGAGGCATTGGCTACCCCTCCCAGTTTGGTGTCATCTCTAGATTTGATGAGCATCTCCTCACTTCCTTCATCCATGTCATTTATAGAGATGTCAAACAACAACAGGCCCAGGACAGAACCCAGCGGCTTCCTACTTTTCACTTTTCCCCAGGGTGACAGGAAACCATTAATGAATTCGTTTTGGGTTCGGACAGTCAATCAGCTACAAATCCAACTAACAGTTCCCTTGTCCACCCACATTTTACCAGCTTATCTATGGAATATCTCCGCAAAAATATTTTGTGGGCCCCTCCCCATATTAATGACTTTATTGTTCAAATTGCCCACCATGTCCAAAGTAGCATCACTCCAGAGCATTTCCTGGCTCAGGAAACTCAGGGCAGGTATCATTGCTGGGGGCCCTGCTATGCTCTGAGGGTGCTGGGTGCTGGTGGCAGTCCTGAGCAGGGAAAAACAAGGATGTGTGTGATGCGGAAAGATGAGAGCAACCACGTAGGGAACAAGTACTCAGACCAGAAAGGATGGGGCCATTCTGCTGATGTGCTGAGGACAGAAACAGGGCTTTGTCAGTGGTGGCACCTTGCCTATGGAATTTCCTCCTCTCCTTACTGGGTTTGCAGCAGCATTTTAAGAAAAAGCTCTTCCCTCCAGCTTTTGGGAGAGGCAGATGTAATGAAATGGTCCAAACACGGTTTTAAAGTACGTATGCTGTGTTGTTGTAGTAGAATGTACTGTTTTATGGTAAAAAGTAAAGGTAAAGGACCCCTGACAGTTAAGTCCGGTTGCGAACGACTCTGGGGTTGTGGCACCCATCTCACTGGCCGAGGGAGCCGACGTTTGTCCGCAGACAGTTTTTCTGGGTCATGTGGCCACCATGACTAAGCCACCTCTGGCGAAACCAGAGCAGTGCATGGAAACACCATTAACCTTCCCTCAGGAGCAGTACCGGAGCGGTGCTATTTATCTACTTGCACTTTGACGTGCTTTCGAACTGCTAGGTTAGGTTGGCAGGAGCAGGGACCGAGCAACAGGAGCTCACCCCGTCGCGGGGATTCGAACTGCCGACCTTCCGATTGGCAAGCCCTAGGCTCAGTGGTTTAGACCACAGCGCCACCTGCATCCCTACTATTTTATGGAGGACTTTTATAACTACTGATGAGCCAGTCAACTTTTTGTAGGCTAACCTACCTCGCTGGGTTGTTGTGCGGATGAAATGGGGAGGTGGAGAACTGTGTTCAGCACCTTGAGCTGGAAGCCACAGGCGGGGAGAGGGCTGCTCTTGTGCTTGGGTCCTGCTTGTGGATCTCCCACCAGCATCCGGTCGGCCACTGTGGGAACAGGATGCTGGTCTAGGTGGGCCATTGGTCTGATGCAGCAGGCTCTTCTCATGTTCTTTTGCCTGAGTTGGTATAAGGTAGCTTCCCATGTTCCTGTGTTCAGAAGGGTTTGGGTTAAACTCAAACATGTACTCAGGGTTTGCAGACTGGGGGAGCAGCTGGCTGACAAAACCTTTCCACCATGGGAAATGCTACCAGTCTAAAGAGACGTAGTCTAGAATTCTACCACCCCATTAAGCATTATGGCAGAATCTCAGTACTGTATAGGCAGCCCTGAAATTGTGCAGACAAAGCCAAAGGGGGGGGGGGGGAGAGAGAGAGAGAGAGAGAGAGAGAGAGAGAGAGAGAGAGAGAGAGAGAGAGAGAGAGAGAGAGAGAGAGAGCTTGCTTTGTTTTGATTACCAAACAAGTAGTTATTTTATATGCAAATGCGCACCTCAGAGGACCCCAGCAACTGATCAGCATGCAAAATAGCCTGATGACTTTTTAGCACAGTTTGCTGGAATAAACACTGACAACACAGAACACACACACACACACCGAAAAAAGAAGAAAAACAACACAAAACTGCTGGATGGTTTGCAGCTTTGCACAACATCCTAGTGTGAGATTTCCTGCACTCAGCATGTGCTTGGTGCTCACCTGCACTGAGCATGCTGCAATCTAAGTAGAAGAGCAAGGACTCAAGTGTTTGCAAAGCAAAACAGAGTACCCAACTTCCCAGGCCCAATGACTTACAGCTGAAAATCTGGAGGAGCAGGCAGGGAAGATTGTGTTGGGTGTTAAATGCAGTTAACACATATGTGGATCCTGTTAAATACAGTTGACACATGAGTGATCATCACTTACTCTGGATTGACATACACCAAGCACATCAAATTGCAATTGGATGCTTAGGTGTACCAAATCGGCCTGCAGGTAGGGAAGAGGTGCTTTGATACTGTTGCAGAAAAAAGCTCTAACAAATAGCATGGAACATAAGAACAGAACTCAGCGGCAGAGAACGTGGTTTGCATGCACAATGTGGGAGGTCCAATCCCCAGAACCTCCACTGTCTGGGGCAGTCATGCTTCTGAATACCAGGAGGGAAGAAGGCTCTTGTGCTCAGGTGTTGGTTGTGGACTTACCATAGGTATCTGGTTGTCCACTATGAGAACAGGATGCTGGCTTAGATGGGACACTGCCCTGATCCAGCAGCTTCTTCTTAGTCTGAGGGCTGGAGAATTTCCTCCTGTCTGTAACCCTGGAGAGCTGCTGCCAGTCACTGTAGTTAGCCCACACTGAGCAAGATGGACCAATAATTTGTCTCAGTGCGGCAGGAGCAGAGGCAGGAGCTAAGGCAGGCGTCCCCAAACTGTGGCCCTCCAGATGTTTTGGCCTACAACTCCCATGATCCCTAGCTAACAGGACCAGTGGTCAGGGGTGGTGGGAATTGTAGCCCAAAACATCTGGAGGGCCAAAGTTTGGGGATGCCTGAGCTAAGGAGTGCCTTGATTTGTCATCCCTGCCAGGTCCCCTTGATATCCTCAGTGGCCCCACAGCAAGACAAAAGGGGCTAGTCCTCAGTGCTCTATTTAGTGTGGTTTCGTCAGTGCTTTTGAATTGGTCATCTGCCTCCAGCCTATAAACAGAAAGCGGGGGTGTCCATTTTAATATCATCTTAGTAGTGTGAGAATCCCACCGGAACAAACTTTGAGAGCCCCGGCCTGAAATTTATGCAGTGCAGAGATCAAAGATATGTCCTCGCCTTCCGCTCCATTTTGGAGCAGAAAACACTGCTAATTCCCAATTAGTATAACCACCACACACCACACCTCGGGCAGAGAAACAACTCCTTGTTTATTGAAAATTATGAGCCTAATGGAACGTGGAGAATAAGCTACTTTTCCCCTCCTTGTTTCTAAATGACGGCTTTAATCAAGACAGGGGGAGAGGAAGCTGCCATGTGATGTGATCTATTGTGTAGCAAAGTTTGCCACCCTACTATTTTCTTTCAAGGAAGTAAGAAATACCCCCCCCCAAAAAAAAACCACCCACAAAGATTAAACACACACATAACGATAAAAGAGAAAGTGTTTCTGTCTGCATTTTAAAGGGAACCAGCAACCTAATTCTCCAGTCCAGGATGTATAGGCAGGTTGAAGCACAGCTATCAATACAATTAAGTCCTTCTCTGAATTTTACAGTTTGTTTGTTTGCTTTTGAAGAATGCAAAAATAGGTGAACAGGAGCCAGCTGAACAGTTCAGCTAGCGCAAGGACTTTAAGCCACACAATGCAACATTTTCTCGGGGCGGGAGGAGAAATTTTGGCTCAGCCCTGCTTCACCCAAAGCAACTATTTGGGTACAGTGACTGCGCATTCCTGCGAGCGAAGGAAGGTTGGCATGGCATAGAGGAGGAACCCAGCAGGCCTTGTGTCAAGCTTGCGACCTGGGTGCTGCCACCGGAGAGAACAGCTTAAAGTTTCTTCCCCGGCACACCATCTATTTCCAGAGCAGCAGCCCCTAGTGAAAGCGCATTAATAAAACAGGGGGAAAATCCCTCCCTCTTATTTTGGTCCATGCTTTTATTCTCTCCCCTCCCCTCCCCTCCCCCCCCTTTAACTCGGTATCTGCACAATGTCTAGGGAATTCTGGGTGAATGCATACTAATGATGCAGCAAACTCCACCTCATTATTATGGATTAGACCTCATTAGTATGCGTTTTACCAGAGGTGGGGATCTATGGGGGCTTCACTCCGCTAGGTGCCAATTAAAGAATGCTGAATTTTTTGCCAATGTTATTTGCTTCCATTTGGAAGGGATTGGCACAGCTTCCCCTACCCGAGAGGAGGAGGAGGCTCATTTTTTAATTTCTGCTTTGCTTTTGCAAATTTGAACCACCAGAGTCACAGAATCATAGAACTGTAGAGCCAGAAGGGACCTCGAGACTCATCTAGTCTATCCCCCTGCAGTCAGGGGCATAGGAAGATAAGGGCGGTAGGGACAGGCCGCCCCGAGCGGTGGACTCCAAGGGGCACCATCGCGGGTGCCCTTCCCACCCCCAAAACATGTGCCCTGCCCCCAGAATGCATGCCCTGCCCCCAGAATGCATGCCACGGCCCTCCGGGAGACGCACCCCACCCCCAGAATGGGCGCCAGCCCCACCCCCGGTGCCGGAGCATGAAGCTCCGCCACTGTCTGCAGTGCAGGAATCTGAGAGTTGGTAATCCAAGTTCTATTTAAAAACCACCAATGAAAGAGACTCTACCACCTTCTGAGGGAGTCCGTTCTACTTTACATGCAGAAAGTTCTTCCAAACTCATTTCTTGTCATTTGAATCCATTGGCTTGGGTCCTATCCATTCAGGTACTTAGTTCCCAAGCCATTTAGGGCTTTGTGGCACTGTGGGTTAAACCACAGAGCCTAGGGTTTGCTGATCAGAAGGTCAGCAGTTCAAATCCCCATGACAGGGTGAGCTCCCATTGCTTGGTCCGAGCTCCTGCCCACCTAGCAGTTTGAAAGCACGTCAAAGTGCAAGTAGATAAATAGGTACCGCTCTGGCAGGAAGATAAACAGTGTTTCTGTGTGCTGCTCTGGTTCACCAGAAGCGGCTTTCTCATGCTGGCCACATGATCTGGAAGCTGTACGCTGGCTCCCTCGGCCAATAATGCGAGATGAGCACCACAACCCCAGAGTCGGTCACGACTGGACCTAATGGTCAGGGGTCCCTTTATCTTTACCTTTATCTTAGTACTAACACCTCGAACTGGGCCCTGCAGCAAACTGGCAACAAGCCCCCTTCTCTTCCCTACATGCACTAGCTACAACCTCTGGACTGTCTTCAACGGCAGCCCCACACAAAGCTCATTGCAGGATTCCAAGAAGGAAGTGACTAAAACATGAACCAAGTCCTTGATAAACACTGGGAAGAGATCCAAAAAAGGGAGGACGATGCAGGCCTAGATTAACAGGCAAAGGATGTGCATTTATTTCAAGTTATGTTTACTGTATTCTTATCTCTGGTGGAGGACACCCCATGCTCCTTCTGGGGCAGTCTCTCCACCTTTGGTCCCCGCCCTGCACTTAGTGCTCAGGTTTGGAACCTGGAAGCTGTCAGCATGCAACAGCGGCCACACTCCAGGAAATGGCTTTGATTGGCAGGCTAAAACAGACGAGAGTAGTTGATGGGTCTCAGACCCTCAGGGGGTTGGGGAACTTCCCCTGCATGAAAGCACAGGCTCCAGCAGATTGCGTGGATGAGACCAGTGGTGGGTCCGGCAGTCAAGAAGGCAGTTTCTGCACATGCTGTAGAGCAGGGGACCCCAAACTAAGGCCCAGGGGCCAGATATGGCCCAATCACCTTCTCAATCCGGCCCGTGGACGGTCCAGGAATCAGCATGTTTTTACATTAGAATGTGTCCTTTCATTTAAAATGCATCTCTGGGTTATTTGTGGGGCCTACCTGGTGTTTTTACATGAGTAGAATGTGTGCTTTTATTTAAAATGTATCTCTGGGTTATTCAATCCCCCCCCCCGTGCTATGGTCCATGGGGTCACGAAGAGTCGGACACAACTAAATGACTAAACAACAACAACAACACCTCTGGGTTATTTGTGGGGCATAGGAACTCGTTCATAATTTTTTTTCAAAATATAGTCTGCCCCCCCACAAGGTCTGATGGACAGTGGACCGTCCCCCTGCTGAAAAAGTTTGCTGACCCCTGCTGTAGAGGGAAGGGAGGCCTTCGAGGAGAAGGAAAACTCTGGTCCTAAAATCCTGCTGCCTTGCAGGAAATCTCCGGGAGAAGAAAAGGCTAAGGAGTAAACCCCAATACAAATCTAAGTCCGTTGGGTGGTTCTTCCGGCAAATCCTGCAGCTCAGCTAGTGCCAGACATAGTGCTCTGCTTTCCTTTGGACCAAATAAGCAAGGCCCAGAGGAGGGTCTTGTTGTCTGGGTAGCCCAGGACCTCCAGACACACTGCCCAGGCTATCATTCGGTTCTGACTGTTGAGCTTTAAAAAGTGTTTAAAGGGAAATACTACCTCTACTCTCATTTCCAGCTGTATATTTAGAGTTGGATTATATAAAATAAAAAAATGCTTCCTTTATATTACTGGGTAGGTGGGTTCTGATATTTTTTTTATTAAAAAAAACCAATTTGCTTTTTATTTATTAGCAAGAATTAAAGAAAACATGGTGTGGAAGATAACATGGGGGACTTCAAAAGGACTTGTTTCCGAAAGTTTTCTGAAAGAAGAAATTTAAGCCTGAAAGGAGAAGGAATTGGCAGGGGGGAGAGAGAGAGAGAGATCTGCTGCCTCTTAGATTTTTCAATTCCCCTTTCCTAGGTGTTCTTTTCCTTGTTCTAAATTCATTTCAAAGCCAGAGGGAGAAGAACAAGGGAAGGAAGGAATGGAGGGAGAGAGAGAGAGGAAGAGAGGGAGCCTTAAAGGGGGGCGGGAGAGAGAGAATCAGAATCCCGTGAAGTGTCTGTCCCTTGTCTGATTCTTTTGCTGGCCTGTAGCTGATGGTGCTCAGAAATTTAGAGCGGCAAGCTCTGACATTTCATTTCTGCAGAGAATTGAAAAAGGGTTTGCTGTAATTCATCGCTTCTTGTAACTCAAACCCTTTCTGACAGGAGTACCTGCACTGTCTTTTAACGGTGGCACCGCCGCGGCTGTAATTGGACATGAAAAATGATGTCGTGTTTGCTGTGTGCTCAGGGAGGGGATGGCCAGAGGTGTGTGGGGGGGGTGCGTGTTCTGACATACGTGCATGTGAGCATGCACACACATCGTCATGTTAAAGGTTGACATGTTTAGGTTCCCTGTTTGGGGAAGCTTTTAATGTTTGGTGGATTTCTGTGTTTTGATGTTTTGTTGGAAGCCGCCCAGAGTGGCTGGGGGAACCCGGCCAGATGGGCGGGGTATAAATATTATTATTATTATTATTATTATTATTATTATTATTATTAGACATCCATGCAGGCTTGGGAAGCACAAGTAGGAAAACAAGCATAGCCTCATCTCCAGTGAGTCTCCAAAATCCAATCCATGATGCACTTTTGACTCAAAAAAAGAGATGGTGTTTCCTGCTTGGCAGAGGGTTGGACTGGATGGCCCTTGTGGTCTCTTCCAACTCTGTGATTCTATTATTCTATCTACCGAAATGAGTCACAAGCAAATGACGCTGAACAAGACAGTTGCTTTTCGCTGGAGTTGTGGATCTTTCCCATGCATGTTGACTTAGAAGTGGAGATGTGGAGGCAGAATTTGGTTCAGTTTGCATTTCAAGGCAGGTCTACCTAATCTATACTTTCCGCAACAATACATGAGCGAAAACGCAGCCGTTCCTAGAAATTCGCCCATCTCTGAATTTTGCAATGCAATTCTTGAGCAAAGTAATGTGCATGCAATTTTACACACTAGGGTTAAAATACAATGTGGTGCAGTGGTTAGAGTGTTGGACTAGGACCCTGGGAGTTAAGGGTCTGGGGAGGCCAGCTCCTGGGGGCTGAGTCTTTTTGGGACCACCAATATTTTTGGGATGGGGTGAGGCCCCCCAAGTGTCCATAAAGCACAGACTTGGAGTATGGAGCCGAACGTGGCAAGGCTCCAGTGGTGTGCTCTTTCTCCTGCTGCAGAGGGGAAGGAAGGCTGAAGCAGCTTCCTGCCAGATGGCAGATAAAAGGAGGAAACAGAGGAGGAGCCACGGGCCATTAAAGTCACATGGCTGCCCCTCGGCTCCGACCCTGGCTTCTTCCAATGCCCCCCCCCCAAAAAAAATCCCTTGCAAGCTGCCACTTATGCCGGGATTCAAATCCCCACTCAGCCATGAAGCTCACTTCTTGACCTTGTGCCAGTCTCTGCCACTAAGCCTAACCTACCTCGCAGGGCTGTTGAGAGGGTTAAATGAGGAGGGCAGAGCAATGGACAGCAGTTTGAGCTCCTTGGGGAGAAAGGTGGGATATATATGAAATAGATAAATACAGGGTGCATTAAAATGCACATATTAGCAAAAATGGCATTCAAAAATGCAGTATTTTAAAGGATATTGCTTTGGAAAACAAATGTATATTAGGCAAAATTGCACGCAAAATATGTATATTGGGAGAATGCTGCAATAAAATGCAGATGGATGATCAAGAAAATGTTTGTTTTTTTAATGTGGAAATGTGGAGAAACAAACTTGTGATTGGAACAGGGAGAAAGTGAGAGAAACCAAAATTGGTAGACTCACCCATTCCCACTTAGAGATTATACTGAGTGCAATGGAATTACTTTCATATAAATGTGCACAGGATTATGTAACACTGCTTGAGAATGGAAGTGTTTGAAACTCTCTAGGTCAGGCATCCCCAAACTTTGGCCTTCCAGATGTTTTGGGCTACAATTCCCATCTTCCCCGAAAACTGGTCCTGTTAGCTAAGGATCATGGGAATTATAGGCCAAAACATCTGGAGGGCCGCAGTTTGGGGATGCCTGCTCTAGATCAATCGTTCCATCACACTACAGAGATGGAGGACACTGTTTGGAACTTTGACTATATATGTGTGTGTGTGTGTGTGTGTGTGTGTGTGTGTGTGTGTGTGTGTGTATGCTGGGGGCAAAGACCACCTGTCTCAAAACTCTTCAAAGGAGCCCCCTATAGAAGCAAAAAACATGTGTCTCTAGCACTCTGCTTGGGTAGATGTTTTTAGCAACTGCCCATGAGAAAACTGGGGCTAGCAAGTTAGAAAAAGAAGAATTAATCTGTGTGGAGCCCTCTGCTGAAGAAATCAGGGATCTTCTAAACATCTTTTTAAAAAAAGTTTATTGATCAGCCAAGCCCTCTTCAAGCCTTCAGCCTGGACAGGTTCCTAATGGCAAGGTTGCTTATTTATTTCAGAAAATTATTTGTGTGGAATAAGAGTTAAGAACTATTCCTCATGTATTCTCTCTCTCTCTCTCTCTCTCTCTCTCTCTCTCTCTCGGTCTCTCATTCCTTCTTTTTTGGTTTTCCCTCCCTCTATTTTTATTTAGATTAGTTTGGTTTTTATTTCATTCTATGATGAAGCTTTCTGATAAAACAATTCAGATAAAAAGAAAGAAAATTTATGTGTTGTAAAGATATGACTGCCCCAAAACAAACACCTCAAAGTGGTTTACAAAAAAAAGATAAAAACAATAAAATCACCAAAAAGGGGGAGAAAACCAGACAATTGCAATTTAAAACTTTTGAGAAGCTAAAGCAATGCCAGGCTAAAACCATATTAAAACTCACATCAACTTCCTAAACATCCGGGTAGGCTAAACGTTCTTGTTGGGTGCCAAAGAGTACAGTGGAGACACCTTTGCCTGACAGCAACAGGCAGAGAGTTTATTTTGTTATTTATTTTGTTTCATTCACTGCAAACGGGGGTGGTTTAAGGAGAGACGGCATTGGAGTTGGATAGAGTCTCATGCCCTGATGGGAATGTCAATTGCTCTCCCCGCTGTCATCATTTGAGGAATACAGAGAGAGTGATCACACACACACACACACACACACACACACACACACACACACACACACCAGGTGAGTGCCTGGGTAGCTCAGTTGGTTAGAGCATGGTGCTGAGAATGACAAGGTTGCAAGTTTGAGCCCTGTATGGGACAGCTGCATATTCCTGCATGGCAGGGGGTGGGGCGATGATGATCCCAACTCTACAGTTCTATGATTCCAGGCTCCCCAAAATAAAGCTCAACAACTCTGGCCCATCCTCCAATGACAATGGGTAGATCACTGCCTGTTTTTTTTATATACTGTGAGTAGATCACAGTCTCTTGGGAGTTGGACGTCCCTGTATTATTTGAATGGAAGCTGAAGAGGGCGTAATTGGGGGAATGTGAGTAACAGAGGGTGGGGTTTAGCCACACACATTTATTATTATTATTACACTGCTCTATATCGTGGACGTTCGGGTTGCGAACACGATCCATGTGGGAGGCACGTTCGCAACCTGCAGCATTCGCAACCCGTGTCTGTGTGGGTCACGATTTGGTGCTTCTGCGCATGCGCAAAGCGCAATATAGCGCTTCTGTGCATGTGTGCGCACGGAAACCTGGAAGTAACCTGTTCCGGTACTTCTGGGTTCGGCACAGAGCGCAACCCGAAAGGACACAACCTGAAGCGGCTGTAACCCGAGGTATGACATAAAAAGATCACAGTATATAAAATAAAAAAATAAAAGCAATAACCCAATAATACCCCCCTCTTGGACACACCCACTTTTGGACACACACTCCATTGGCATGTGGCCCCCAAAACGTTGCCCAAGAGTGAATGTGGCCCTTGCCACCTAAAAGGGGGGGGGTTTATCCACCCCTGCTCTATACTCTTTGGCATTCACGAGCCCAGCCACAAACTCAGCTGGGAGTTTCTATTTCTTCCCTGTGACATTTTCACATGTCTTTGCTCGCAGTTCTCTTCCGTTCCAGTTCCTCTTTTTAAAAAATAAAAAATAAACAAATCTCAAAATAGAAAATTAAATATATATTTAAACATATTTACTCTCTCAGGTGATGGACTGAGCCACGTCTTTTTCTCAAACATATGCACTCCGGTGTCCTTTTCCTCCCAGCGCACGAATCAAATGTATATTTTGATATGTTAAAACTGCCAAGAAAACTGAGTCACGACAGTCAGAGGAGGGATGACACGTTTCAGAGCTTTGCGAAAGGGGCAGATCAGGTTGTTCCGTGTCAGGATAGGCAGATGGAGAGACAATGTGGTGTTACGGTTAGGGTGTTGGACTAGGACCTGAGAGACCATGGTTCGAATCCCTACTTAGCCATGAAGCTCATTGCATGACCTTGGGCCAGTCACTTCCTTTCAGCCTAACCTACCTCACAGGATTGTCGTTGGGGTTAAATGAGGGGGAGAACCATGAAGGCTACCTTGAGCTCCCTGGAGAAAAACGTGGGCTGAAAATGCAATAATAAATATCAAATTTCTCTGGCAATGAAATCATTCCTGGCCACTTCTTCGGGTGATAAAGCAGTATGTCGGGGTGGGGGCTCCAAAATATTCATTTCACCTCCGGAAGCTAAACTCACATTGGGCAGACCCTGGATGGGATTCTACACAGTTTCACTCCTTCTTATCTCATGGCCTCAGTCCAACCCCCCACCTCACCCCCATCTTTCTCCTTAGGTGGAGGAGGGGTGGAAAGAGAGAGAGATTCCATCCACAGAGAAAAGAAACTTAATTATTTCCTTCTCAGTGGTTCTCCCCATAATTGGTGTCTTTCATGTCAAGATGTTCTCAATTTGTATTATGGACTGTGCGTGTCTTTGCTGTATAAAAGAATTGTCAAGTGCAGAAATCTTAGTGTACATTAAATTACACTCAGCTTTTACTTATTAATTTCAATAGGTTATTTGCTTCCCCCCTCCTCTGCCTTCTACTGAAAACAGCTCCCTTCCTTTCTCCCCCGTTGTCCTTTCTGCTGTTCTCCCCATGCCAGAAAGCCTTCTTCTCAGAAGCACTCTGCACGTGTCTGCTGAGCCCTTTGTACGTGTGAGATGGGTGGCACTTTTGCAGGCGTGCTAGGGATGTCGTTGACCAAAGGCGAGCAGCCCCTGCTCTCTGGTGTCAGGTGTGATCACAGAATTGCAGCGTTGGATGTGACCCAAGGGGTCAGCTACTCCAACCCCCTACAATGGAGGAATCACAGCAGGTGAATGGCAAAAACCAGGTGCAAAGGCTGGCCTTTTATTTGCTGAGACAGGCAATGAAGCCTGATTTAGGCTGCATTCACACAGGAGTTTGTTCCATTCCCCTACCTGTTGATTTCTGCGTTGTATTTGAGCTTTCACTCAACGTAAAAGCCAACTCATGGAATATATTTAGCACTCATTTCCATGTTATTTGATTCCAGGAAAAAAAAAACCCTGTTTCCAGCCCCCTTAACCCGGAAAATTGCTGGTCAAAATTTGGGGGCGCTATACCAGAATACAGTTCTTTCCTGCTACTTTGGAGGGGATCATGGGAGAACAGAAGTAGATGATGATGATGATGATGATGATGATGATGATGATGATGATGATGATGTTGATGATGATTTATTTGTATCCTGCCCATCCGGCTGGGTTTCCCAGGAGTGGACAGGGTAGAGGATAAAGAGTAGAGGAATAAATTGTCAAGTGACATTTATTGTTGTATCACACCATGCCCAACTGGTGTGCGTGAAATTTAGCCCAACACAGTGATATGACAGCTAAAAAGCCGCAAAACAGGTACTGCGGGGTGAATGGAATGGTCAAAAACAGGGTAGAAGGTTTAGCATTATAATCAATTAACTCAATCTTCCCCCATGTCTGAAAAGCCTGAGAAGCTTTTGCAACATTCTGGGCGTGGCACATAGAATCATAGAATGGCAGAGTTGGAAGGGACAACGAGAACATAGCTGCCAAGTTATCCCTTTTTTACAGGGATTTTCCCTTATGCTGAATAGGCTTCCTCGCGAGAAAAGGGAAAACTTGGCAGCTATGCAACGAGAATCATCTAGTCCAGCCCCCTGCAATGCGGGAATCTTTCACCCAACGTGGGGCTCAAACCCATGGCCCTGAGATTAAAGAGTCTCCTGCTGAAATGGTCCAACGCTGGTCGGAACAAGATTTTCTGTGGCCAGGTGGTGATGCAAAGGCCATCTCTCCAACCCCACCCATGTGCATGTACACCGCAAACAGACACCACATTTCAAGAGTGAAAGGGATAAATTGTCACATATTTATTTTTACCCACCCCTGTCTCCAAGAAGGGCAAGGTGGTGTGCATAATTAAGGGTATAAAAAGGAACTCTATAGCAGGATGAGGCCAAAGGGGGCCCATCTCGATCAAGCAACCAGTTCTCACAGTGGCCACACAGAAGCCTATGGGATGCACCCCCCTTCCAATCTGTTTTGGGGTCTGATCTGTTCCTTCAGAGCAGCCCCCATCCAACCTCAGATGATCCAGAGTTGACCCAACCGAGATCTGAGCCTGGAACTGGTTTTGAATCCAAATGAAACATGTAGTCAGGAGTTGGGAATGATTATCCACCACTTGACAGCCCTAGGATGATCAGTGACCACCTCAACCTGCTCCAGCTAAACCCTGAAGTGACCCAAATCAAGTCAACTAAGTTCAGGATCCAGGATTCCTCTAGAACTGAGAGGAGATCTGAACTGAGGTCTTTCCTCCACCACTGCACCACACTGGATGTTGTGACATTACAATACAACATAGCCAGTCAGATGTAGAAAAATGTTCTTCTGTTCCACTTCTGACATTCAGGTTTGTAGGGTTTTTAAAACAAAAACAAAAAAACCAGAAGAACACAGGGAGTCGTAACTCTTAGTGATAAATGAATGTGCAAAAATCAATTCTTCTCATACCTCCCCCCCCCCCTTGAAACTCTTTCATCCAGGTGACACTAGTCTTGGCTGCAATCCAGGAGATCTCTTGCAAGGCAGCAGGAGGGTCTTTTAGGCAGGTCTGCCCTCCAGAAGGTGAAGTACGGCATCCCTCTATGAGCACTTGAAAAATTATTTAGCACTGTAGCCTGGAGAGCTCAGTTGGTTAGAGTGTGACGCTGATAACACCAAGGTTGCAGGTTCAATTGCCATATGGGAGGGCTGCATATTCATGGATGATCCTCAGGGTCCCTTCCAAATGTGCAGTTCTATGATCCTGTGGTTTCTTTGGCATGTTGGTATGTGCAGGGTTTTGATCTTATCTTATAGCTGCAAGCTGGTCAAGGATAGTATATGTGCTATTCTTTCCAGTACTGTACATGTTTCTCCTGGGCTTCTTGATCAGGAAAAATCTCACAGAAAGAGTAACTTGATAATATGTTCTCATAGGCTTTAATTGGCCAAGGGACCTCCATCCGCATTCCAAGCAAAGGCTCATAGCTCAGTGATAGGACAGCTGCATTGTATGCAGAAGGCCCTGGGGTCAGTGCCCAGCATTTCCAGGTAGAACTAGGAATCTTCCTTGTCTGAAATCCTGCCGAGCCACTTCTGGTCAGTGTGAACAATGCTGAGCTAAATGGACCACCGGTTGGACTCTGTGTAAGCTAGGTTCCTTGGCTGGCACCTGTCTGTCTCGAGAGACAATGGAGTGTGCCTTCAGGGGTGAAGTCAAACCGCTCCATTAGCAGCATCGAAGTCATCTCCCTGAGACACGAGCCTGGCAGTTTGTATGACGGTCCTGGGCTGCCCAGATGACAAGACCCCCCCCCAGCATCTCTTAGTAATGTCCTCTTGGCCTCAACAATGTGGCCCAAAGGAGAGCAGAGCAAGACATTTGGCACCAGCTTGGCTGCAGGTGTTGCCCGAAGGAGGCGTACAAGGCGCCATCCAACCACCTTAGGGACTCTGCTGTGGAATTGTGTAGGGTTTCCTCTGCAGCCTCATCTTCTCGCAAAGATATCCCATAAGGCAGCAGAGGTTTAGGGTCAGAGTTTTCCTCGAAGGGCTCCCTTCCCAGGTGGACGAGCTCCACTTGCCCATCACTTCCCTCTACAGCACATGTAGAAACTGCCTTCTTGACTGTTGGAGCCACTCTTCGTTTCATCCCTTCAATCCGCTGGAGCCTGTCTTCACAGGCAGGTGAAGTCGGCAGGTTCTTATGTTCCTGTTTAATCCAGGCCTCTATGCAGAACTGTGAAAACTAGAATCTGACTTTACTTTTAGGGGAGGGGGCCACAGATAATTGGAAGACCATCTCCTTTGCATGCAGAAGGTCCCAGGTTTAGCCCCCCCCCCCAGCATCTCTTAGTAATGTCCTCTGTCTGAAACTTTAGAGAACGGCTGCCAGTCTGAGCCAGCTGGACCAATGGCAAAAGGCAGCTTCCTTTTTTAAAGGTGGGAGAGTCAGGAGGAACTTAGATGGTGACAGATTCTTCTGCCCAACTGCCAGCCAGCTATTCCTCTGCAGAGGAGCATGGCATTACAGACGGCCCCTTAACACATCCCTCCAGCCTCCTGACCTCTCCTTGTAGACTCGCCAGAATTAGATCCCTCTTGCTGGTCTCTGTCAGACGGTGAGATTAGAGCCATTTCTTTCTTTCCCTTGTTATTACCATCTTTAGTGGTGGTAGCGTTTTGGAAGGCATTTCATAACCACTATCTAGATTTATTCTAATTGCTCTGCAAACATATTTAGCATTTAGAAGCTATGAAAGTGGCTGACAAGTAGGTTAACATGATGGAGGGCTGAGCCGCTCTCACCATCGCTGTGTCTCAAGAGGGAGAACGTGCTCGGATGCAGTATGACTACAGTTCTAATCACACTTGCATTAAAAAATTGCAAGTGGCTTGACTCCTGGCTTGAGATCAGGGGTGGGAAGACTCCACGCTGGTGGGAATGATTCAGTGTTTTCCTGGAGCCCTGAGATGCATCAAGCAGAGCTAGAAGGATTGGGGGATTTGTGTTCAAGTCACTGTCCTTTCAAGCAACAACAAAATCCCACCATTCTTGTTATCGGCTTCCCTCCCCCCCCCCAGTAGCATAACTTGGGGGAGGGGAGACGGTGTTTTGCTATTGCCTTGGTTTAATTGGATTGGATTGGAAGGTCAGCAGTTCAAATCTGCATAATGGGGTGAGTTCCCGTTGCTTTGTCCCAGCTCCTGCCAACCTAGCAGTTCGAAAGCATGCCAGTCCAAGTAGATAAATAGGTACTGCTGTGGTGGGAAGGTAAACGGTGTTCCTGTGCGTTCTGGCACTCGCCATGGTGTCCTGTTGCACCAGAAGTGGTGTAGTTACAGGTAGGTAGCCGTGTTGGTCTGAGTCGAAGCAAAATGAAAAAATTCCTTCAGTAGCACCTTAAAGACCAACTAAGTTTATATTTTGGTATGAGCTTTCGTGTGCATGCACACTTCTTCAGATACACTAGAAACAGAAGTGTCAGACCCTATATATATACAGAGGGTGGTGGGGGTGGGTGGGAATGGGAGATGGGCTGATGGGAGTGGTAAACCTGTAGATGGCTGTTAATGGCTGCTGGTGGCTGCAATTAGTCCTGGGCTGAGGTGCTAAAGAAAGCTTGATCATGCATAATGAGATAAGAATCCGATGTCTCTATTCATCCCAGGTGCTTCCATGGTTTTAAGCTTGGTAATGATTTCCAATTCAGCAACTTCCCTTTCCATTCTGTTCCTGAAATTTCTCTGTAATAAAACAGCTGCTTTGAGATCTTGTATAGAAGTGGTTTAGTCATGCTGGCCACATGACCTGCAGAAAAACACTGGCTCCTTCGGCCTGAAAAGCGAGATGAGTGCTGTACCCCATAGTCACCTTTGACTGGACTTTACTGTCCAGAGGTCCTTTCCCTTTTTTTCCCTTTTTACCGAATACTTTGGAACCAGAAATATTACTGATCTGCTTCATATCACCCAGAGATTTCCCAGTGTATCCTGATTTACCTTCTTCCTACTGCTGTTCTAGAAGGCTTCATTCTTTGCTCTGCGATTTCCACTGAGAAAAAGTGGGGGATCCCAGTGATTATAGTGGGTGCTTGTCACTTGATGATAACAGCACTGAGTAAATAGTGTCACATTTGGATGGGTCATTATGGAGATAACGCCATAGATTAAATTCTGTACCTCCTCAAATGCTTTCTAATGGACTGAGTTCAGGCATTTGGCTGCAGATCTTCAAGTGTACAGAAATTAGTTATAGAAAAATAATCTGGTGTGGGCTAATATGTAAACCAGCACTTTAGGGAACATCAAATCTGTTTTGGTGTGTCTCTGTTTTCTCATTTTCTCAATCCTAAATTCAGTTCTCCACCTGTCCACAGCAGTTTGCAATTTTTTTTAAAAAAAGATCTCGTTAAAAAAATGCAAGCATTTTAGTGAAGATTTCTTCTAATGCATGCATTTTTTGGAAAGCAATTTTACCTAATATAATGCCTTTTGATGTTATTTCCAAAAAATGTGCATTTTAATGCACATTTTACCTTATAAATGCATTTTTGTACACTTGGTTGGAGAACTGTGTGGCAAAATTTGGAGAAATGTAGAAGCTGGCTGAGCAGAGGGTATGTAAGTCCCCCCCCCCAAAAAAGGGGGCATTCTGGGAATGAGGTTGGAACCTGAAGACCCTCTTCTGTGACTCATTTGCAGCTCAACTGCTTAAGTCACCAGAGGGCTCCTAAATAATAGCAGAGGTTTTGCCAACGTCACAAAGTTCCAAACTTCTTATTGGAGTCAAAAACACTGGGAAGTGGGTAGAGAATGTGCCCCCCCATGGCCTCTCTATCAGGCCACGGGCCTTTTTGAGCCACACTTCTTAGTGGTCCAGCTTCACACCCTCCTTGAGAGATTTTTTTCCTAGCTGGAATATGTCATTGAACCCTGATAATGCCTGGCTGAAGGATAGAGTATGTGTAGAACCTAGTCAACTGTACGATGGTAACATTTACAGCTATTCCTCTGTCTGGTTCTGCCTCTGGCTCCATTGACCACTGACATGTGGTCCTCAGAAGCTAGCCAGAAGGGAATGAGGCCCTCAAACTTTTTTTAAAAAAGTTCCTTATTCCTGGAATAGAGATTCCTTCCTTCCTTCCTTCCTTCCTTCCTTCCTTCCTTCCTTCCTTCCTTCCTTCCTTCCTTCCTTCCTTCCTTCCTTCCTTTTTGAAATATATTTTTGATTCTCAGTAGCTTGAACTATGCAACAGAATCATAGAGACTCTGCCCCATGTTTATAGGAGGACATTGCAGATGGCAGAGATGGTTTCAACCCTGTTGAAATATCTTTCTGCAGCCCCTGCCCAAGCGGAGGTTGTTCTGAACTGTCAGCCTACGCAGGCAGCCCTTGGAAGCTGTTGCTAACGGTGCTCCTTTCTCTCTCCTTGTGTCTCCTCACAGATGAACAGACCGATCCAGGTGAAACCAGCGGACAGCGAGAGCCGAGGAGGTAGTTGCATTTTGTGTTTTCTTTTTCTTAGCCCCCAGCTCTGCACGTAATTGTTGTCTCAGGCTGCTCTCGGGCAACGCGCGGATCAATTAGTAACACAATCACTGCCAAAGCAAAATTCCCTCTGCAGCAAAGATGCTCTTTATTAAATCTCCTTCACTTCGCCTTCCTTTTGCTCATATTCAATTATTATTTGATTTTAAAAGGCAGGTAGGTGCCAACGATTGCTCAGGAAACAAATAACGGTCTTGTTAAGAAGTGAGCCCCTAGATGCTGATTTAACAAAGTTTAGCAGTCTTGACTGTAGCAATGATTGTCCGCAGGCAGCCCAACTCTCTAAGTCTGAGCTGCTATCTTGGTTGGTTAGGGCAGAAAGTTTTGTTCTTCTTCTGCCTCTCTGGCCTCCTTTTCCTTTGCTAAAGGGGGCCTCTCCACTTTGGAAGGAAGTGAAATTGGATATTGCCAAATGATGGTCAACTGGCCTGGCACCATTTAATCTTGTCCCTGTTGGTCCAGCCAAATGTTAATCGAGGTGTGATAAAATAATGGCCTACAGTCTCACTTGTAAGGAAGAGAACAGTGTTGTCAGAAGCAAAGGTGCATTGCACACTTTAATGTTTCATCGCTTGTGTGCAATCTAGGTGTCGTTAAAATCTTGGCTGCTACAAAATCCAGCTGCATCGTAACGGTGTTGTTGCAAGATGGCACCAGTTTTATTAGTGAGCATAATTGCTTACGAGGGGGGTCAGTTGATGTGGCAAGGTGTATTTTGGGACTCTGGAGAGAAGAGAAGTTGGACATGTCTGTTCTAGTGGGTTTGCTAGTCCAAAACAGCAGTTGCAACCTAGCAGATATGTCTTGGGATCCCATCCAGTTGGCAATTGGGACGTGTGAAATGCATTCACTTTTGGAGTTGTGGTCTGGAGTTGTGTAGCATGTGTATCCAAATGGAGATTCAACAAAATGTCAGCTACGTGTCGTCAGGGGACTAAGTGTCACAACCTGTGATATAGTCAGCATTTCTCCAGGCTAGTTAATTGGTGCAAACTTATTTGCAATGTTGATTAAATCCTGGTAGGTGTTTTTGCCTCTGGAAGAGCTGGGCAGATGTTCCTCCACTGCCTCTGCACTGCCCCCACAACCCCATCTGGATGTGCAGGCACTTAGTGGCCCCCAAACTCCTTTGTTAACGTTGCGAGTACTCTCTCCTGCTCATGAACAGAAGCCTGGCAAAAGTGGCTTGATCTAACCTCGTGATGAAGAGGAAATACGTAATGGGGTGTGTGAGAGAAAAAGGATTTCTAGCCCCTGAACTTGAACTGTGCAAGCCTTTGCAATACATATATATAGAGAGAGAGAGGGAGGGAGAGATAGTGAGTGAGTGAGAGAAGGCTGGGGGGGTGGGGGGTGGGGTGCGGAGACAGCCTGCTGTCTGTCAAATGGGATGCACCCAAAATAATAATCAGACCAGCCAATTTGCTGAGTGCTCCTTGAGGGTGTGTTGCCTACGAGCCGGCCAGCTTTACTGAGATTGCTAATAAGCACACAGGTCGTGCACAGTGTTCCAGAGAGAAACCCCCCACAATTTGCAAAAACTCTCTTAGCATTGCAATGGCCTCAGCTTTCGGGAAGGTGCTTTGGAAGGGTGCGAGCGCGTGAATCATTTATACCTGTCACACAACTCCCTGGTAGCCGCCCTCTTAGTATTTTAGCTAATTACCTCCCCCCTTGTTCACCCCGCTGCTGCCTTGTTTACTTGCTCATCCCGGCTTTTATTCTAATACGAGGCGCGAGTGTCAGGATTGGAATGGGAACCACGTCGTGCCGATTCCCAAAAGAGGAGCTGCTTCCGGGCTGGCAGAGCTGCTTGGAGGACACCTGGACTCAAGGGCAATGACGGGGAAACAGTTTGGACCAAAGGGAAGGGCTGGGTCTGAGAGGGGGCGGACAATAAAGCTTGGCTGGGTGCAAGCACGGCCATTAAAATGCCAGCAAGGCATGCCGAATGCTAAATAGGAAGATGAACATCATGAGTCCAGAGTGTGTGGTCAGATGCATCAGCAGGCAGCCCAAGACTAGATTGTCCTGTCCACACCGTGGTTCCTGGGGGTGAGGCTTATGTTTCTGACATGCCAAGCAAGGAGCGTGGGGAGCTGTCCAGGAGGTCAGCAACTGTGGTGTTCAGGATAGGCAGGGGAGCTGTCCAGCAAAGAGAGCTCAGCAGGACAAGGTGTTGTGTCAGTGGACGACAGAGCAAGTTTATAGGTGGCCCTGTTGCTTGCAGCGCAAAGTGGCTTGCAACCCAAAGCAGTTGGGCTGGTGTTGTGGGTCTGCCCTGCTAGCTTCCAAACAGCATCACCCTTGATGTTTACCTGGCAGGGAAGGGGCACCGTGGCAGCAAATTTGAGGCAGTGTTGGGTGCACCCCTACCTCCTTGCCATCTTGCTAGGCTAGAATTTGGGCTCTGCCCCAACAGGTAAGCCACTTCTGGACCCAACCCTCCCTGGACCATCAAAGGGGTCCTGGTCTTGGACCACATGTTCCTCCTCGTGAGTAGGGCTCTGGGACCAGAGTCCTTGTGGTTCCAGACTAACACTCTGCCTTTTGTTCTGTGTTGTGGACCGCCCTGAGTTCTACGGATGAAGGGCAGCGTACAAATCTACATACAAAAAAATGCAAAAATTCAACACAGCTTTGTTAGTTTGTTTTGTTGCTATTTTGTTAAAGTTGTTAATATTGTTTTATAGATATGAATGCTGTTTTACTTTGTAATCCTATAACATGAGTTTTGGTGTAACTGTGATGTTTAGCTTATTTTTTAGATTTTTGTTAATGGTGTTACATAGATTGTAATTGTTTTATTTGGGATTTGAGATTGTTTTACTGATGATTTGTTAAGTATTCTATACGATTTATGCTATATTCGTGATGTTCCATTATGGATCATTTTTATATTTTGTTTGTAAGCCACTTGGGGATTTATTTGAATAATAAGCGGCATAGCAATATAATAATAATAATAATAATAATAATAATAATAATAATAATAATAATAATATCCTTTTTATTAGCTTATTATTACAACACAAACAGAAACAATGAAGACTTAAAAAAATACAGATACAAAACAAATAATAAGCGTATATCCACATTTCAATTCTTATTCTTTTCTAATTGACTTCCTTCGTCCTCCACACGGGTTTAATTCCATATTTGGTAAACTTTTTCTTTCTCATTTCCTTTTTCCTACTTTTTCCAATATTTTATACTTTTACACCATATTTTGTTTTGCAAAAAATTACTCAAAGCAAGTCCAGGTACTGATTTTAGGACACTGCTTTTTTAGATAATCTCTATATTTCCCCCATTCTTTTTGGAATTTTTTGTTTAGATCAGGGGTAGTCAACCTTTTTATATCTACCGCCCACTAATGCATCTTTCTTGATGGTAAAATTTCCTTACCGCCCACCAGTGCTGCAATAACATGTGTCCTACTGCCCACCTGGAATCCTGAAACGCCCACTAGTGGGCGGTAGGGAGCAGGTTGACTACCCTTGGTTTAGATTGTCCCCTAATTGCATCCATCATTTTGGCCAATTCAAGGTAATCAAATAATTTATCTTTCCACTCTCTCTCTCTTTGGTACTATCTCTTTTTTCCAATTTGTTTGCAATTAAGATTCTTGCTGCCAATGTTGAATTCAGGAATATTCTCTTATTTTCACTCGCAATTTCGGAGTCTAATATGCCCGGCAGAAAAGCTTCTGTTTTGTTTGTTTTGGGGTGTTTTTTTTTTAAATAAAGGTTTGTTTAAATATTTTCTTCATGAATAAGAAATAATTTCCAATGTGCTGGGGAAGCTCTTCCCAGATGATGGTCTCAAGAAGGTGATATTCAATGCTAGTCCCCGAAACCCCAGAGAGTCTCTGCCAAACAGTGGAGACAGTACTGTGCTAGACAGACCAATGGCCGGACTTGGTATAAGGCATCTTCTGGTGCTCCTCTGCTTAATACCCTTCTGTGTGACCAAAAGTCCCCAGCTTGAAGTTCGCGCTCTTCATGCAATACCATCTCCTCCAGCTCCAGGGAACAGCGTAGGGTTTCATGCCAGGTCATAGCATCCTGGAGAGAACAAGTTGCTGATTTTACAGCTAGGTCACTGGGAAATCTTCCTAGACTACAGCTTAGAGTCTACCTAATGAAAGAGCATCTTGTTTTGTTGTAAAATAAAAAAATTCCTTCAGTAGCACCTTAAAGACCAACTAAGTTTTTATTTTGGTATGAGCTTTCGTGTGCATGCACACTTCTTCAGATACAGTGAAATGGAAGTTTCCAGGCACTTATGTAGAGAAGGGGTGGGGAGGGGTGGGGATGGGGAGGGGGGATCACTCAGAAGGGTGGTGGAAATGGGTGATTGACTGACTGATAGCTGTTGATGACTGCAAACGACTGCAAATGGTTTTGCATGAAAAAGCAAGGGTTGAGATGGCTGAAGATCGCTTATCATGTATAATGAGATAAGAACCCGATATCTCTGTTCAAACCAGGTCCCTCCATGGTTTTGAGCTTGGTGATAAGTTGCAATTCAGCAACTTCTCTTTCCAGTCTATTTCTGAAATTCTTTTGTAGTAAGACAGCTACTTTGAGATCTTGTATAGAATGTCCTGGGAGATTGAAGTGTTCTCCTACTGGTTTTTCTGTCTTCTGGTTCCTGATGTCAGATTTATGTCCATTTATCCTTTGGCGTAGGGTTTGGCCTGTTTGTCCAATATAGAGAGCTGAAGGGCACTGTTGGCATTTGATGGCATACACAATGTTAGAGGATGAGCAATTAAATAGTCCTGAGATGGTGTGTTGGATGTTGTTGGGGCCAGTAATGGTGTTGTCTGGGTGTATGTGGCAGCAAAGTTGGCATCTGGGTTTATTGCAGGCTCTGGTACCAGAGTCCATGTTAAGTCTGGTGGTTGTATTATTGTGGGTGAGGAGTTGTTTAAGATTGGGTGGCTGTCTGTAGGCAATGAAAGGTCTTCCTCCCAGAGCTTGAGAAAGGGAGCGGTCATTGTCCAGGAGAGGCTGTAGATCTCTGATGATGCGTTGTACTGTTTTAGCTTGGGAGCTGTATGTGATGACTAGTGGTGTTCTGTTATTTTCTTTTTTGGGTCTGTCTTGCAGCAGGTTCTCTCTAGGTATCTGTCTGGCTCTGTTGATCTGTTGTTTAACTTCATCAGGTGGATATTTTAGTTCTAAAAAGGTTTGCTGTAGATCTCTTAGGTGAGATTCTCTGTCTGTAGAGTTGGAACAGATGCGGTTGTAACGTAAGGCCTGGCTGTATACGATGGATTGTTTGGTATGTTTGGGATGGTAGCTAGAAGCATGTAGATATGTTTGTCGGTCAGTTGGTTTTCTGTATAAGGTGGTGTCTATACGTCCATCCTGTATTTTTATAGTAGTGTCCAAAAAATGTATTTCTTGCATAGATTGGTTCATTGTTAGGTTGATGGTGGGGTGAAAGTCATTGAATGTCTGGTGGAAGGTTTCCAGGGTCTGTTGTCCATGTGTCCAGATAATAAAAATATCGTCAATGTATCGCAGGTACAGGAGAGGTTTGAGTGGGTAGGAGTTAAGGAAACGTTGTTCTAAATCTGCCATGAAGATGTTGGCATACTGTGGGGCCATGCGGGTGCCCATGGCTGTGCCGCTGATCTGGAGGAACAGGTCATCACCAAATTTGAAGTGGTTGTGGGTAAGGACAAAGTGGCAGAGTTTGGTAGCAAAGTCCGCTGTGGTTTTATCTGAAATGGTGTTCCTTATGGCTTGTAAACCATCATTGTGTGGGATGTTGGTATATAGAGATTCCACATCCATAGTGGCTAGTATAGTATTGTTAGGAAGATTGTTCAAATATTGTATTTTCCTCAGAAAATCTGTGGTGTCACGTACGTAGCTGGGAGCACTGATAGCATATGGTTTCAGAACAGAGTCCATATAGCCGGAAACACCCACTGTAATGGTGCCAATACCTGAGATGATGGGGCGTCCTGGGTTTCCTGGTTTGTGTATTTTGGGTAGAAGATAGAAAGTTCCTGGCTGAGGTTCCGCTGGTGTGTTTGTGAGGATCTGTTCTTGGATGTGTAGGGGTAGCTCCTTAATAATCTTGTTCAGTTCTTTTTTGTATGCTTGTGTGGGGTCTGAGTCCAATTTCATGTAAAAGGCAGTATTGGAAAGTTGTCTGTGGGCCTCTTGGATGTAATCAGTTTTGTTCATGATGACGACAGCTCCACCCTTGTCTGCCTCTTTAATTATAATGTCTGGGTTGTTCCTGAGATTTTCTATGGCTCTCCTTTCAGCATGGTTTAGATTTTGTTGTAAGCGATGGTGTTTTCTGGTCACATCCGTTTGGATTCTGTGGCGGAAGCATTCGATGTACAGATCTAGTGTGGTATTGCGTCCATCAGGAGGGGTCCATGTGGAGTCCCTTTTTGTGTAACTTCTTTTCGGTGGTAGTTGGTGGTCAATGTTCTGTTCATTGATGCGTTTGGAGGGTGATGGTTGTTCCCCAGTAAGTTGAGAGGTGTTGTGTTGTGGGGATGTAGTTTGTTCTACTTTGTCTTGTTCTTGTGTGTGATGAAAATACTCCTTCAGGCGTAAACGGCGGAAAAATGCTTCCAGCATTTTGTTTTGTTGTCTGTAACTAATGGGCAACTGAACCACGAAATCCCTTCTGCTTACAAGGCTCCCCTGGGCAACCCATATTTTTTAAAAAAGGAAGGGAGTTTTTTGTTGTTGTTTTCCCCCAAAACAGCAACACTTTCTTATTGTGTCAATTATTTAGGCTTTTATTATCATTTAGGAAGGCATTTAGGAAGACGCACATTCTACATGCACACCATCAGGGTCCCTGACAGTACCTTGTAGAGCAGCATAAGCTGAAAGGCAGGTCTCAGCCCTAAGGAAATTACCATCTCAGATTTGATAAAGAGAGGCCACATTCATGGCTTCCCCCCAAAGAATTCTGGGAGCTGTAGTTCATTTATGGTGCTGAGAGTTCTTAGGCAGCCCCTAGGCTACAATTCCCAGGGTTCCCTGTGAAGAGGGATTGATAGTTAAACCACACCAATAATTTAAACTCTTGTGAAGGGAGTTTCATGGCAAGATAGTATATTTTGAGAGAGCCAATGTGACGTAGTGCTTAGTGTGTTGAACTAGGACCCGGAGGACCAGGGTTCAAATCCCCACATGGCCATGAAGCTCCCTGGGCGAGACCTTTGGAACCAGTCGCTCACCCTCAGCCTAAACTACATCAGAGGGTTCTTGTGGGTATTAAATAAGGAGGGGTGTGTTCATGTATACCACCTTGAGCTCTATGAAAAAAGGTGGGATATAAATGCAATAAGTAAATATATAAATAGGCATGTAAATTAGCTGTGGTTCCTGTACTGCAGGGGGTTGGACTAGATGACCCTTGGGTACCTTGACTCTACCATTCTATGATTTTATGACATTAATTGTGTAAATTAATACCACAATACCTCAAGGACCACCTCTTTCCATATGAACCTACCCGGACCCTGCAATCATCTTCTGAGGCCCTTCTTCATGTGCCCCCTCCTCAAAAGGTCCGGAGGGTGCCAAAGCTAGAACAGGGCCTTCTCTGCAGTGGCTCCCTGTCTGTCGAATGCTCTCCCCAGTGAAGTTCACCTGGTGCCTTCATTACACACTTTTAGGCACCAGGCAAAAACGTTCCTTTTTAACCAGGCCTTTGGGTGATCTGATTTACATCCTATAGCCTTTTAAAATGTGGTGTAGGTGGTATATTAATAATAATAATAATAATAATAATAATAATAATAATAATAATAATAAATGCACATGTAATGATAAGCATTGTTTTTGGTGCGGTGGAAGGAAAACACGGGATCTCTGAAGAGAAAGGGAGCATGGCTGTTCCCATTGTTTCTTTCCATTTCTCCGCTTTACTCCTTCCTTCCTGACTCGCCCTTCAAAAAGACAAACCTGGGTTGCTTGATGTGAATGAACAGGGAAGTGTGTGAGAGAAAGTCCAGAGGTTATTTGGAGTTCAACTGTTGCCTATGCTCTGTGCTGAGGCATTGGGGAGGGGGGGGGGAGAGGCAACTCCCAGGGAGTTCGTGTTGCGTTCCAGCTTCTTCGGCACGCAAGTCTTCCCAAAACAAGCCATTCCTCTCCGGCGGTGTGGAAATGCTGATAGGATTCACTGCCGAAGGTTGATTGCAGTGCTTGTCAGATTACACGCATGAGGCTGCTTAGCTTGGGACCTTTGGTGGGGAGGGGAGGGGGGGACAAGGAGAAGATTCTTCGCTGTGACTATCTCTAATGGATTCCGTGAATATAATTTTTTTTTTTTTGCTGCAATGGTTGTTTTAGGGGGTCAAACGGCAGAAGTTGCAGAGGCTGTTGCCTTAGCTCAGGTGCATCACATCTGCTTTGCATGCCCTAGTTGAGTCCCTGGCATCGCCATGTGGGGCTGAAACAAACTCTTACATGAAACCCTGGAGAGCCTATGGTCCTTGGGCAAACAGAAGAAGAGCCTGCTGGATCAGGACAGTTGTGATATCTAGTCCTTCTTCTTCTTCTTCTTCTTCTTCTTCTTCTTCTTCTTCTTCTTCTTCTTCTTCTTCTTCTTCTTCTTCTTCTTCTTCTTCTTCTTCTTCTTCTTCTATCCCTTGTAGCCGAGTAAGCTTGTCTTCCATAAACACGGTTTTAACAGTGAGTCCGTAAGTGACTGTGGAGACCAATTCTGGATCCACACGTCCTTCCACAGCAGGGACATTGGTTTCCAGGTGGGAGTTGATCACAATATGGATTTGCCAAGCGTGCCTTCCTCTTAGCACGTTCCTCCCTTGCGTCCTGAGTTCGAGCGTCTTCAAAGCCCATGACACCTTTGGTAAAGGCTGTTCTCCAACTGGAGTGCTCGCAGGCCAGTGTTTCCCAATTGTTGGTGTTTATACTACATTTTTTTAAGATTTGCCTTGAGACAGTCTTTAAACCTCTTTTGTTGACCACCAGCATTATGCTTTCCATTTTTAAGTTCAGACTAGAGTAGTTGCTTTGGAAGATTATAATCAAGCATCCAAACAACATGACCTGTCCAACGAAATCTATGTTGAAGAATCATTGCTTCAACACTGGTGATCTTTGCTTCTTCCAGTACACTGGCATTAGTTTGCCTGTCTTCCCAAATGATGTGTAAAAAATTTCAGAAACACCGTTGATGGAATGGCTAATAGCCATTGATAGATGCCTCTTCCATGAATTTGTCTAATCCTCTCTTAAAGTCATCTAGGTTGGTGGCCATCACTGCTTCCTGTGGCAGTGAGTTCCATAGTTTAACCATAGTTTAACTATGTGAAGAATTACTTCCTCCTATCTGTCCCAAAACTTCCAATATTGAAAGATGAGCTCTGTAAGGACCATAGCCCAGTGATGGAGCATCTGCTTTGAATACAGAATATGCCATGTTCAATCCCTGGCATTTTCAGGTAGGACAGAGAGAGAGACTCTGCTGAACAGAGTTGAGTAGAGGGAAACCGCTAGATCCTAACCCCTGTGCCAGATCAGAAGTTTCAATTGCACTTCAAGTCATTCTTGGATGCAAACCTTGTCTCAGGGGTTCCAACTACTAGCAAAGCTGAAACACCCACCAAGCCAAATATCAGCATAGTCAGGATTCAGGTGGGAAAAAATGTCATATATTAAGCAGAAACCCTAAGGTGACAACATGCTTACATACCTAGAAAGAACTCGTGGACATGCAACAAAATGAATGTTGGAAGATTCAGGGCAGATAAGAGGCAGATAGTTGAACTGTGGGACTCCCTCTCACAAGAGGCAGCGATGGTCACCAACCTGGATGGCTGCAGAAGAGTACTGGACAAATTCATCTAAGAGAATATTTTTGATGGCTATTCAGTGCCTGTAGAGTCGGAGGCAGAAATGCTTCTAAATGCCAGTTGCTGGAAAGCACAGGAGCGAAGAGTGCTCTTCTGCTCAGATCCTGCTTGTGTGTTTCCCACAAACATTTGGCCACTGTAAAAACCAGATGCTGGACTAGATGGGCCAACGGCCTGATCCAGCAGGCTCTTCTTATGTTCTTAGCTCCCTGCTCCCTATTTCTTTAATTACAGCTCAGCAAAATGCCCTTTCTCAACTTGGGGACACATGAAGAGCTCTGCAATCTCCTCTTCTCAATATACAGGTTGCTTGTCAATGAATTATTAGGTGCATTAATAATATATTTATAGACATGCTACACAATTAATTTGCCAAAGCATTAACTGAACTCTGTCATTCGAGTGCCTTGGAATAATGGCTTGGAGCGCGGCTCCTTTATGGCTCAGAGTACAGGTCCTTTATGGCGAGTCTGCGGCGCCTCCTTCTAACAGGCTTGTTATTACCCAAGGCTGCCATAACCCCCTCCTCGCATTGTGGTTTATAGCACATCAATAGCAAATGTGTTCCCTTTATTGGAAGTGATGTGCATTTTACTATAATATAGCGGAATTTGTGCAATCTATATGGATGCGTTAAGCATCCAATGAATTGGCTTGCCGAACAGTCACAATTGCAAATGCTTTATTGAATTCCACCCCCCCACCCTCCTTCATCTAAAGGTAGGAATACAGCTGAAGTTGCCGCAAATTTCCTGCTAAAATAGGTGGGTGGCAAACACTTTTCAAAGATGCAGTATTTCACCACAATCAAAGGGGAAATCTCTGATAGCCCATGACATCAAACTGGGTGGGATAGCTAAGATTTCAGAAGGCAGATCCAATATGATTTTCACAGGATGGAGAAGAAGGCAAAAAAACCAGCATTAGGAACTTTGACAGTTAATTGTAAAATTTTGTAGATGAATGGGAAAGAGGCTGAAATCGTCGTCGTCGTCACCCTCCACCATTCTGGGCAGCTTCCAACACATATAAAATCATATTAAAACATCAAACATTTAAAACTTCCCACCTCCAAATCTTGTAAGAGCTACCACATATAGGGTGGGGCAAATTTATTTTCTATTGTTTGGGGGCATGGGCTCTGAAACGGCAGGGTCAAATGACAAGAAAAAGGAACGACTGGGCAAAACATTAGGAAGGACTTCCGGGTGGAACAGGCTTCTCAACGGTGGAAGAGAATAAACATTAGAACACAGCATGAGCCCTGCTAGATCCAGTCAATGGGTCCAGCATCCTGTTGTCACAGTGGCTGGCAAAATGGCCCAGTGGGAAGCCTGAAAGCAAAGTCTGAGCACAAGGGCAATTCTCCCCACCCATGATTCCCAGGAACAGGTATTCCAAGCATTTGTTGCCTCCAACTGTGGAGGCAGAGCATAGCCATCATGGCTGTTGTTGTTGTTGTTGTTTAGTTGTTTAATCATGTCCGACTCTTCGTGACCCCATGGACCAGAGCACGCCAGGCACTCCTGTCTTGCACTGCCTCCCGCAGTTTGATCAAACTCATGTTCGTAGCTTCGAGAACACTGTCCAGCCATCTCGTCCTCTGTCGTCCCCTTCTCCTAGTGCCCTCAATCTTTCCCAGCATCAGGATCTTTTCCAAGGAGTCTTCCCTTCTCATGAGGTGGCCAAACTATTGGAGCCTCAGCTTCACGATCTGTCCTTCCAGTGAGCACTCAGGGCTGATTTCCTTCAGAATGGATAGGTTTGATCTTCTTGCAGTCCACGGGACTCTCAAGAGTCTCCTCCAGCACCCTAATTCAAAAAGCATCCATTCTTCGGTGATCAGCCTTCTTTATGGTCCAGCTCTCACTTCCATACATCACTACTGGGAAAACCATAGCTTTACCTATACGGACCTTTGTAGGCAAGGTGATGTCTCTGCTTTTTAAGATGCTGTCTAGTTCACTGACAGCCACTGACAGCCTCCTCCAAGAATTTGCCCAATTGTCTTCTATAGCCATCTAGATTAGGAAGGATAGGGCTATAGGTGGCTGATAGCTCTGGTGCCTGAATCTTGCTTCTGGGTTCCTATTGTGAGAACAGGATGCTGGAGTAGATGGGCCATTGGCCTGATCCAGCAGGCTCTTCTTATGTTCTTAACTCCAGGTAGGAACCTGAGGAGCAACTGCCAGGCAGAGTAGGCAATGGACTGTATTCAACTAAGCTTTATTCAGAGTAGCCCTACTGGGCTGAACTCACCTAACAAGTCCCATATGTGGAAGCCTTACACAGATCCAGAATGCCGCTGTTAGCTAACGTTTTGTGGGTTTCGTCACTGTATTGACAGAAATGCCTGAGACATTTTGCAGTAGGCACGCGCACACACAAAAAGATAGTATTAGAACGTCAAACGGGTGTTAGTCCTAATCCTGACCTCCACATGTTGGCCTGTGTAATGGGAATCTGTCATAGCCATCCTGTCAGTTAGACTATCTCTTAAATGCAGCTGGAGAACTAAGCAGTAAAGCAGGCACAACTGTCTGGTCACAAAGGGATCAACATCAGCTCAGCCCAACTCAAATCCTGGGAACAAACACCAGGTTGGAGATATTTAAAGCTCCTTTCAAGCCTCTGACTTTCTATTTTCTCTGCCTCTCTGTACACAAAGCTGTTTCTCCTTTCCTAAAGCCCCCAAATGCCAGCCATTCACAAAAAAGGGTAAATAACCATTCCTCAGTAACACTGTCTCTACCTTTGGAGGCAATCATGAAGCTACAGAATTATCCTTAGGAAAGCAAAGGTTTGCTCCTGAAAATACAAATTCCCTTCCCTTTGAAAAGGCACTGCTACCACTGCAGCAGTAGCTGTGTCACCACGGAACAATAACATCCTGTCTCCTCACTGGGGACGGGGCAGAAATTCATGTGGTTCACATTTTAATCAAACCGATACAAAAACTGCCATCTGTCTACATGCAGGCTCCTCTGAATTTCTCTAACCCAAAATAGGTATAGCTAACAAATGGACCTTGGTGCATTGGTTGCAATGGGTCTACTTTGAGTATGACTTAGTCATCACTCAATGAGCACAGTTTGATCTACAACCTGGATTCCTGATTTCTCCGAATTCCAAGTAAAGGGAATTGTGTGAGCTCCTTAGAGAAAGTTTGTTCAACTTCTCTAAAGAAGGACAGGGAGGTTTCTTGCAAATTTATCTCAAGGAAGAACCTCCAAATTTCCCCCAGGTGTCCCTTGACATGAATATAGGAAATTAGGAAGTTGTCTTATACCCATTCAGAGCACCTGTTTATCCAGCTCAGTGCTGTCTACACTGAGGGTGCATTCAGACATGGAGAATTTCGCATTAGTTTTTCTGATTATAATGCTAGAACTATTGTCCTGTTTTAGAATGTTCCTTTCACACTGTACTGCCTGTCGTGTTATGGAGCTGTGACTTTTTGAACTATATACCAGCATGTCATGCTAGATTTCATTCACACCAGTGAGCGTGGTGTGACACGACTACAAATGTCACTGGGCAAAATCACTACTCCTCATCCCCTTTCTGCCCATGTGTGTCTGGTTCCCCCATGATCCCCCCCATAAAACCATCAGGGAAGGGCTGTATGTCAATATACCGCCATCAATTTTCTCCTGTGATTTTCTGGTGTCAGGGGGATACAAATACAGTAGGGGTTTTTTTTTGTGGAAGCAAATAAAATGGAAATGATCATCAAACATGCACCATATTCCATTAGTTTTCTAGAAGTGGCCTTTATGTCCTGTGAAAGCTCAAATATAATGCAGAAATTAGCAGCTAAGGTGGTTCTTGAGATATTGCAGTCCTGAGCCACGTAAGGCTTTAATAATAATAATAATAATAATAATAATAATAATAATAATAATAAATCAAAACCAGCACTTTGAATTGGACCCAGAAGCTAATTGGCAGCCAGCGCAGTTGAGCCAGGATTGGTGTAACCATCTTGCCTTGATGGGCAGCTTGGCCGCCCAATTCTGCACCAGCTGAAGTTTCCGAACCGTCTTCAGGGGCAGTCCCATGTATAACATGTTGCAGTAATCTAACCCATGGGTGACAAAAGCATGGACAGAAGCTAAGCTATCCCTGCCCAGATTGGGGCGCAGCTGGGTCACCAACCCAAGCTGATGGAAGGTGCTCCATGCCACCGAGGTCACCTGAGTCTCAAGTGACAGCAAAGGATCCAGAAGGACCCCCCCAAGCTGCGTACCCGCTCCTTCAGAGGGAGTGTAACCCCATCAAGAGCAGATGACCTCCCATCCATCCATGGGAACCACCCTCTACCAGTGCCGTAGTCCTATCTGGATGGAGATTCTGTTGTTGGCTCTCATCCAGACCATTACCAAGGCAAGACACTGGTCCAGCGCTTCCACTGCCACGCCTGCAGATGCAAAGCAAAAGCAGAGCTTTATGCCATCAGCAGATTAAAGGTAAAGGTAAAGGGACCCCTGACCATTAAGTCCAGTCATGGATGACTCTGGGGTTCCGGTGTTTATCTCATGTTCTTGGCCGAGGGAGCCGGAGTACAGCTTCCGGGTCATGTGGCCAGCATGACTAAGCCGCTTCTGGAGAAACCAGAGCAGCGCATGGAAACGCCATTTACCTTCCCGCCAGAGCGGTACCTATTTATCTACTTGCACTTTGACGTGCTTTCGAATTGCTAGGTTGGAAGGAGCTGGGACCGAGCAACGGGAGCTCACCCCGTCGCAGGGATTCGAACTGCCGACCTTCCGATCGGCAAGCCCTAGGCTCAGTGGTTTAGACCACAGCGCCACCCGTGTCCTGATTGCTGATAACCAAATCCAGAACAGGTTGACTTTACTGCCTTTTTTCTGTAACACAGGATCCTGGGAGTCACTCGTTGCCCCTGGGTAAGAGGTGGGCACTGAACAGGTATGGGCATATCTGACACTTTCGGTTTCCCTCTGTTTCTTTTTTTTTGCATTCCCACTGGGCTACATCCCTTCCCTTCCCAGAGTGTGCAGCTAAGAATGTGAGAATGGTGCTGCAGCCGTTTCCCCTCTCCTTCTCCGCCCGGCTGCTAAATCCCAGAGCATTAGCCTAGCATAACAGTGTGTGTAGGCAGTGCAGGCTGCATGGGGTTTAATATACTGCAGGCGGCCAACGGATGATACTCCCTGTCAGAGCTCTTTGATGTAGAGCTGATATACCTTGGCTACAAACCTCGGGGAATCAATGGAATTGGGGGGGGGGGACACCCTATTCTTTCAAGGACAGCAACGAGTGACAACCGTCGCCCGCCTACCAATTGGCGCCCGAGCTCCTTCTGCCAGTATTTCAGAGAGTGGCTACTTGAAAGCAAGGTCATGCGAGCGTTATTGCTTTTCATGAATATCAGAAAATGCATCTCTCCCACTCTCTTTCTTTCTTTTGATCACATTTTTCTTTTCTGAGAGAGAGAGAGAGAGAGAGAGAGAGAGAGAGAGAGAGAGAGAGAGAGAGAGAGAGAGAAGATGTACGATTGCCGTTTGGAATTTCAATACTGCCGTTCCTGAATGTACGTTAGTTTTATTCCTCTCTTCAAAGAAAACCTTGATAGCCTTAATACATGAATAGATATTTATATACACATAGGTAGTAGCTGCTATTCATAAAACACCTGGCAGAGGTTTTTTAAAGGCACCACCCCCCCCCCAAAAAAAGAGGAATACAGCTCCTACACTTCTGCTTTGTCTCCTAAGGTTAGTCACTTTCTTGCAGGGCAGGATGAAATCCATCCTTGCACCCTTGGAGTGGCTAAGGTTAGGGTCCTGTGCTTTCCACTGGCATTGGAGGAATATGGGGAGATGGACTCTTCTCAATTTAAAATGAAGGGGCAAATGGAAGACCACCCTTGTAATTAGGCAGATACTGCTGCCTTGAACCTGGACAACCTCATGAGACGTCAGGCTGGAATCCAAACTAGCCTGGGAACCCTTCCATAAGAAGAACCTGCTGGATCAGGCCAATGGCATCCTGTTCTCACAGTGGCCAACCAGATGCCTGTGGGAAACCAGAAAGCAGGATTTGACCACAGAGGAACTCTCTATTTTGGTGGCCCCCTATATACTGTATATCTAATTCAAAATATAAACAATAACAAACTGTGAAATAAAATTT
This sequence comes from Zootoca vivipara, assembly GCF_965207765.1. Lineage (NCBI taxonomy): Eukaryota > Metazoa > Chordata > Lepidosauria > Squamata > Lacertidae > Zootoca > Zootoca vivipara. Next base: position 58,684,031 of record NC_142593.1, read on the forward strand.
TATTTTTCGAAATGAAAAATAATGTTCGTTTTTGTACACTTGCACTTTATTTATATGTGATAAATTTCCTCCTAAGTTGCAAAATCTTTGATCAGGATCCTCAAAACTAACCTTACGCAATGCATCTGTTTCTATATTAGTAGAGATAGGGAATCCAGCCTGCCTACTTTGACTGAGAAAATGAACACTTAGCTGAGCAATTTGTGACCATTAATTTTAAAAACCTGGCACCTTTAGGTGCTAGGCAAAAATGTTTCTTTTTAACCAGGCCTTTGGTTGATCTGATTTACATCCAATGCCCTTTTAAAATGTGTTTTTCCCTGGATGCCCTAAGGGCAAGCTTATTTTGCTGAATGGTTCACCCAGCCCTGGTTCCTCCATCAAATCCAAATTTAAGGAAGGGTCAAGAGTCACATGTTTGGCAAGCAAAAAGTCGAAGTTCAAACCCTAGAATCGCCAATTGGCTTCTGAAATGCCAGAGCGCTACTGCAAGTCAGTGTGGGCAGCGCTGAACTAAGGGAGGCAAGGGAGCCACTCTAAAGCACATGACTTCCGCCAAGGAATCCTGAGTACTGCAGTTTGTTAAGGGTGCTGGGAACGGCAGCTCTGTGAGGGGTAGACTACAGCAGGCATCCCCAAACTGCAGCCCTCCAGATGTTTTGGCATACAACTCCCATGATCCCTAGGTAACAGGACCAGTGGTCGGGGAAGATGGGAATTGTAGTCCAAAACATCTGGAGGGCCAAAGTTTGGGGATGTCTGGACTACAGTTCCCCACATTCTTTGGGAAAGCCTTGTGCTTTTAACGCATGATGTGTCTTCAGCTTCTGTTTCTGACGACGTAGAAAACTGCGTTATACAGAGGCTGTGTACACTTAAAGCACATTTAAAGCACATTTGACTTCACCAAATAATCCTGAAAGTTTACCCCTTCATGGGACGACAATTCCCAGCAACCTTATCAAACTACAATTCCTTGGTTATTTGGGGGGGGATGGGGGGGGTCATGTGCTCTGAATGGCTATCAATTGGTTTCCAGGCCCAATTCAAAGTGCTGGTTTTGACCTATAAACCCTTAAACAGCTCAGGATCGCAATACCTCAAGTACCGCCTCTCTCCATATGAACCTACCCAGACCCTGAGATTATCTTCTGAGGCCCTCCTTCGTGTGCCTGTTTCTCGAGAGGTCTGGAGGGTGGCAGCACGAGAACGGGGCTTTCTCTATCTGTGGAATACTCTCCCCAGGGAAGTTTACCTGGCGCCTTCATTATACACCTTTAGGCGCTAGCCCAAAATGTTCCTTTTTAACTAGGTCTTTGGTTGATCCAATTTACATCCTATGCCCTTTTAAAATGCAGTTTTTTGGGGGGGGGCTATTGGGTTGTTGTTTTTATTTTTATTATGTATTTTGTGGTTTTATATCTTGATTTTATTCTGTGCACCGCCCTGAGACCCCCGGGTATAGTGTGCTTTATAAATTCAATAAATAATAATTAATGATGATGATGATGATGTTAATACAGCATTTTCTGTCTTCCTGTGGGAAGTTTCTCTCAGAAACTCATGTCTTGTGCTTTTAACGCATGGTGCCATGTATCTTTGCATTCTTTGAACACTCTCTTTTTATCTGCTCATCAACCTTCCTTTCACCTTCAGAAACATCTTCTTCCACCATTACAGGATACTTTGATAGAATCATAGAATCTTAGAGTTGGAAGGGACCACAAGGGTCATCTAGTCCAACCCCCATGCAATGCAGGAATCTCAGCTCAAGCATCCATGAAAGATGCCCATCCAACCTCTGTTTAAAAACCCTCCAAGGAAGGAGAGTCCACCACCTCTCGTGGGAGTCTGTTCCACTGCTGAACAGCTCTTAACTGTCAGTGTAGTCGGAATCTCCTTTCTTGCAACTGGATCCCATTGGTTCTGGTCCTCCCCTCCAGAGCAGGAGAAAACAAGCATGCTCCCTCCTCCATGTGACAGCCCTTAAGTTATTTGAAGATGGCTACCATATCTCCTCTTATCCAGGCTAAACATACCCAGCTCCTTCAGCCGTTCCTCCTAAGACTTGGTTTCCAGACCCTTGATGATCTTAGTTGCCCTTCCTCCAATACCAACTCCACCAGCCCAGTGCCCTTTGCTGACTTGTATAAAGGATTTTGTCCTTCACCGTACCTTGTCCTCTCTTTCTACAGAAGATTGGTATTAAATCCTCTGGGTAGGGATTAAATAGCCTCCCTGCACTGTTAGCATGAGCTCAGGGAATAGTCTTACAACGATGTTGTCTGGCTGAAGCTAAACAGGTCTCAGCTTGGCCAGCATCTGGATGGAAAACTAGTACCCTAAAGAGGGATTGTCAGCTATCGCCCCCTTATGGAAATCCAGTGGCATAACATGGAGGGCCAGAGGGGCGGTTGCCTTGGGCACAAAAAATTTAGGGGTGCAAAATTTAAATACCCAGTGCTTCCTCAATACAGCTGCATGCTTCCGTTGCCGGGCTCTGTTGAAAGCAGCTTCTCCTTGCGAACCAGGAAGTGACCTCACCAGACAACAGAATGACTCTTCTTTTCTTGTCTCTGTGGCTGTGGTCTCCTGGGTGCTGCAGATGCCATTATGCAATTGAACGAGCATGCAGACCCCGTCCGTTTTATGTGAACCCAACTGCCTTGTACTGAGCCAATATTGCTCACTATTGACCAGCAATGCCTCTCTGGGGCTTCCCTCCTATCTGGAGCTGCAGGGGACTTCCTGTATATAAAACAGATGCTCTACGACTGAGCTATGGCCCTAAAACACACTCCGGAATGTGGCCCCAAACCCTCTGCAAAATTCAGGTGTACTGCGGCAGGTGCATTGCATGTGTGTGTGCAAAAACCATGCACCTCCTTTGCACAGTGCTGGATGATGTGTGCTCCTAAGACCTGATCTCTACTATATAAAGGATGCTATAGCAGGGGACCAGTATCTGATTGTGCCTCTGTGCTGTGCAAAAGACACGTGCCGATTAAATCATTTGTTATTTTATTATTTATCAAAGGCTGCTGAGGCTTCTCTTAACGCTTTTTTTCCCAATGTATTTCAGCTTTTTACAAGATATATTTTTGCATCTCCTCACTGCAGGGAATATTTAAGTGTGTTGGGCTCTTAACTAAAAACATATATAATTTCAGGCAGACATCCGTTCCGAGGGGAACGAGGGCTCCCAGGAATAAAGCTAAACTCTTCTGAATTTCCCCCCTCCCCTCTGATTGCTGTAATTCTGCAGGATTTAAGGACGACCTCCCTCGAGGCGCTGGGCGGGGAGCAGCCATTATCTAGCTGGAGACTGAATCTGAAATTTTCCTAATGGCACTCTTGGCATTAGGAGAGAAAAGGGTGGAATACTGAGAGATTGCTGAGGCCCCGTGTGGTTTCCAGTTCGACACTTCCAAAATCCACACGTTCCTCCCCAAATGTACTCCTAGAAGACACCTCTGTATCCTGCTCGACATTTCTCAATTCCTGTAGTCTCCTGCCCAATAGTGGTTTGCAGTGTTTGTGTGTGAGAGAGTGTTGGCAGTGGTGCCCTCCCAACAATGACCCTATGCTCCTCAGACCAGGGATAAAGTAAGATGAACTGGCAGTGAGGTTGGGGGTGCTCCAGGGTGGTGGTCCTGCAGTAGCTAAACTGCCCGCCACACCTCTACCGCCACTGCTCCTGGCACCAATGGAGAGTGGAAATGAGGGTCTGAGCAGAACTAGGGCCAGAGATACATGGGGCATTGGGGCAGATTGGCAGGAAAGTCAGGGCCCATCCAAGCTCAGGCCACATCTGTACCATTCATCTGGAGAGCACCGTGATACCACTTTAAACAGTCTGGCAAAGAATCTTGTAGTTTGTTAATGGTGCTGAGAGCTGTCAAGAGGCCTCTATTATCCCCACAAAGCTACAGTTGCCAGTGTCCCCTCTTGGTTGTTAAGCCACCCTGGGAATTGTCACTTTCAGAGAGGAGTAGGAGTATCCGAACAACTCTCGGGATCTTTAACAAACTACAGCTCCCAGGATTCTTTGGGCGAAGCCATGACAGTTCAAAGTGGCATCACAGTGCTTTGAGTGCCACCTCCATCATTCTGCCCGGAGACTGAGGTCCAGCACCGAGGGCCTTCTGGCAGTTCCCTCGTTGCGAGAAGCCAAGTTGCAGGGAACCAGGCAGAGGGCCTTCTGGGTGGTGGCGCCTGCCCTGTGGAACGCCCTCCCAACAGATGTCAAAGAGGAAAACAACTACCAGACTTTTAGAAGACATCTGAAGGCAGCCCTGTTCAGGGAGGCTTTTAATGTTTAGTAGATTATTGTGTTTTATTCTTCTGTTGGAAGCCGCCCAGAGTGGCTGGGGAGACCCGGTCAGATGGGTGGGGTATAAATAATAAATTATTATTATTATTATTATTATTATTATTATTATTATTATTATTATAGTGTATAGTGTGAACATGCCACAAGTGCATGTTTGCGGGAGCAGGGCTGCGAGTGTAACTGAAGCATGCCATTGACACAATATGTGTGCATTCAGGAAGAATTTATACTGGACTCTCCTCAAATCCTTCCACCTTATTAATTGTTCTGCAATGTTCCCCCAGTGTTGCTGGATTGTAGCCATCTGCAGGGGCATTCTAGTGCCATAGCACGAATGAAAGCAGAAGAATAAACTGGAGCATTTGTGGTATGCAAAGTTGCAGGATTTCAGGAGGATGTTACAGGGTATGCAAGGATTGGAAACAAAGCAGTATTTCTGCCCCGGAACAGTACTGAAAGAGGGATCGCATAAATACAGCCTGATGTTATCATGAGCACAAATGATCATGAATTGTCAGGAGCTGGAGCCAGGGGTAGGTCAGCAATAAAACATCACCTGATGTCAGTGAACTTAACTCTTTATTCAAAGAAACAAAGCAGCTTAGTCCTAGTGGTCACAGCAACTCTTCCCAGGAGGTCTTGCTCCAGTGAAGCACTTGTAAGGACTAAAGATCCTCACCTTCATACAGCTCTCTAGGGCTCCTCCCATGGTTCCTTCCCCTGCAGCCTCAGATTTAATCACCTTGCCTCTTGTTGCTCCACCCTCTTCATTACTCTGTGTTTTCTGGGAGACCAGAAGGGAGGGGGAGCTGGTCACAGCAGCTGGGGGAGACTATCCGCATTCTTCAGCAGCCTGTCTCAGCTCTGTCTCCTAATCCCCCCTTCCTCTCCTGTCTCTGAGTCTGGAGTGCTCTCTGCCACAGACTCCTCCTGCTCACTGAACCCTGTTGCCTCTTCGGCTTCCAACATCTCCTTCTCCCAGTCAGCTCCCTCTTCTCCCTCTGGCCACTCATCATCATCATCTCACCACCAATCCCCTGGCTTTGAGCCTTCTTCCCCTGGGGGTTCCCTTGGGGGTTATCCAGCCAGTTCCTCCCACCACTCCTCTGCACCCAGCCAGTCCATGACATGAATGCACAGTGAAAAGGACATGGGGGTGGTCCTGAAGTGAGATGAATTGAAACTGGGCCTGCAGCCCTTGCTCAAGATCTGGGTCACATGGGGACTTTTTCACAGATCCCTTTATTCACGAAGGGCCCCCCCCCCCCACATGCGTGCATCTAAAAATGGACAGTGTGGATCTTACCGAAGCTCCTGTTCAAATGGGACTGTGAACATATGTGTATTCTCCCCTCCCCAGATTCCTTCCCACCTGAAATGAACATCTGAACAGGGCCTGCTCTTGCCCTTTTCACCAAATCTGGCTGCTGGGGTGGGGTGGGGTGGGGTGGCTTCTGCAGCACACAGAGCCATCTAGTGGGCGAATGGTGCACAGCAAAGGAGAACAGAATGCCATTGGTGGTCTCTCTCGATTCTGCAGTCACCCTGGTCTAAACTAGTAAAATCTTATCCAGGAAACAATTGGAATTTGACTAATTCTGATACACGGATCTGGAGGTAATTATGCTCACTGTGAGAGAAGCAAAATGGAAATACCTTCCATGCGGAAGGAAACAGCTGATTATATTCAACTGCAAAACAACAACAACAACAACAACAACAACAACAACAACAACAACAACAACAACAACAACAACAACAACAACAACAACAGGACAGGCAGGCACCCTGTCTTATCCCCGAGCACCTAGTACAAGCTATTGTTTTTAATATTAATGTTGCATCAGGAGTGTGCACGGCAATTTAAGAAATCAAGCAATGTCCACGACCCCTGAGAGTTTATAATCTAAATTTGTGAGGGTGGGAGCTGACAGAGCAGAAGGCATAGATGACTGACATAAAACACAGTTATATGTGCTAAGGCTTTGAAGTTGGAATGAAGACCAAAGGTGTGTTCAAGCATTCGCCTGAACGTGCAAACATGTGAAGTGTAGACAAGCACCAGGTTATGCATTCAGGCAACCAGGTTTTAGTTTGGAGAAACTGTGAGAGGTGACATGACAGCAGCCTATAAAGTGTAGGGAGAGAGGTTTTCCTCCCTCTCCCATAATATTAGAACTTTCGGACAGATAATGAAGCTGAATGTTGCAAGGTTCAAGGAAGTATTTCTTCACACACAGCATAGTTGGAATACGGAAATTGCTCCCACAGGAGGCAGCAATGGTCACCTGGATGGTGTTAAAAGAAGACTGAACAAATTCTTGGAGGAGAGGGCTATTGATGGCTACTAGCCATGGTGGCAATGGTCTGCCTCCACAATTGGAGGCAGCAATGCTTCTGAAAACCAGTGGCTGCAAAACGCAGGAGGGGAGAAGACTCTAGTGCTCAGGTCTTGCTTGTGGGTTTGGCTACTGCAGGAATAGGATGCTGGACTAGATGGGCCATTTGCCTGAATCAACGGGATCTTCTTATGAGCAGGAATTCAAAACAGCCTTCTGGAACTGCTGGTCAAATGCTGGTGGCTGCTAAGTTAGAGGAGGGCAATCTGGGCAGTTCAGAGAAGCTCCTTCCCTTACTTCTGCAGCAGTAGAACATGCCAAGTCTCCTTGAAGTATTGCTTTGCAGCTTCTCAGTGATTGGCCACTGATTCTCCTGGAGCATGAGGCTAGATGGACCTCATCACCACTTCCCAGAATCCAGTTCTTGCTGGGAATCAGGTGTCACCACAGATGCAATCCTAAACAGGGATGGGGCAATTAACTGAAAGGAGGCTTCTTGCACGTTCCTCCATACAAATCGCAGTGGCCCAAATATGAGGCAAGCACCATCAGCCTTCAAGTGCAACTTGAACTCTGCTGTAACCCTACTTTGCATTCCCTCCTATCTCCTGCCCACTACTCTAAAAGTTAAAAGTAAAAATAAAAACTCTTAGCTTGGAAAAAGTGGAGGTGTAGAAGGGCTCCAGGAAATAGACACTTTCTTTGTATCTTTTCTAGCTGAAGGCTCTGCAAGCACCATGATTCCCAGGAGGAAATTGCACTGTGCAATATTTGCAGACAACGGGAGCTCCCTCGGAGCTTTGCAACCATTCGAGAGAAATATTTAGGTGACCTTATTTGATTTCCAGAGCTTGTCCACACCAGATCCTAGGCAATTGGGACCGCATTTTGGCAATAAAACCTCCAGATCTTTTCCTCTACTTTACTTGAGGCAAACTGATTCTGAGGGAGGCCACGCAGTTATGCCTCTGCAGCACTTGGCTGTCTGACCACCTGCCTGCCTTTGAGGGAAACGCCATGGCTCACTGGCAGAGTATTTCCTCTGCGGACTCAGGTGGCGCTGTGGTCTAAATCGCTGAGCCTCTTGGGCTTGCCGATCAGAAGGTCGGCAGTTCAAATCCCCATGACAGGGTGAGCTCCCGTTGCTCTGTCTCAACTCCTGCCAACCTAGCAGTTTGAAAGCACACCAGTGCAAGTAGATAAATAGGTACCACTGCAGTGGGAAGGTAAACAGTGTTTCCATGCATTCTGGTTTCTGTCAAGAAACACCGGCTCCCTCGGCCTGAAAGCAAGATGAGCACCACAACCCCAGAATCGCCTTTGACTGGACTTAACCATCCAGGGGTCCTTTATCTTTACCTTATCTCCTTTGCATGATAAAGGTTTGAACACCCATAGCATCTTCAGGTAGGGTTGGGAATGTCCTGGATATCTGCTGCCAGTCAGTACTGGGTACTGGGTTAAGTGAACCAACAGCCTGGCTCAGCACAAGACAGCTTCCTATTTCCCTACACTTGTGTCACCCACTCGGCAGCCCTTGTGCCAGAGCACTTAACAACAGATAAGGCTCCTCTCGCCATACAGAAATGAAACAGTTAACCAGCTGCTGCTCTTCAGGCACCCCTCTCCGTGCAAACACATCACAATAAAAAAAAAAAACGACAGAGAGAAGTGGAGACCGAAAGCGGCGTGTGCAGTGAGTCAACTTCTCCCCATTCCAAGCCAAGCCCATTACAAAGAAAATGGGACATCGGAGGCTGAGATTATTAAAAAATAATCCATTGTGTCGTAACGGCAAACATTTCACACCTGAGGTGGCAGGAGCGATAAATCCCATTGATTCCTCGGAGGCAATTTACAATTAAAACCCTGATTTGCACACCAAAAATAAATAAATAAAGGGAGGGAGGGAGGGAGGGAGGGAGGGCAAATAGGAGCTGGCAGGGGGAGAGGGAGGGAGAGAAGGACTTGTTCTACCTTCTCTCTGCCAACAACCCAAAAACACACATAGAGCAGGTTGGAGAGTAATTAATGGACATGCCGTTTTGGATGCTCAAAATGGAACCCACTGTCTGCATCTGCCAATGGCTCTTCACCGTCACCCATCCTGCTGCTCTAATGTCTTCCATCCTGCCGCTTTTCTGTTATTTAATCACTTGCCGTCCAGCAGGAGGGAAAATAAATAAATAGCAGTTCTCACTTTATCAGAAATGGACACAGCCTTGATCTGAATTGCAGCTGAAGCGAAGTGTGTCCACGCCAGTGGATGAAACGTTCCTGTTTCCCAAAGAAACACACACCCCAAACACCGAAAACACAACTCTCCTTGAAATTTGCATTCTTTGAATGTTGCCATGAAAATCGCAAAAGATGCATATCTCTCTCACACACAAATGCATGTGCTTGTGAAAAATGCACACCAGTAGGGGGATACTAGAGAAGAAACTGATGTGCCAAACGTTTATATATATATATATATATATATATATATATATATATATATATATATATATATATATATATACACACACACACACACACACACACACAAACAAACAAACAAACACATATGACATATGAAGTTGCTTGCAAAAAAGCATCTGCTAGACAAAAAAAAAGTGTGTTGGAGAAACAACCACAAATTCGTGTGAAATTTTCAGGCAGATTTTTTAAAATACATAACATTTGCGTACATCTGTAGAAATGAGTCAAACCTAAGTGACAAGTGGGAAAACGAGTAACTGAAATTTTTAGAATTCTCCATCCTTCGTGAGAAGTGGGATGTAAGATAAACATCCCCGAGTGAAATGTGGATTTGTTGGTGCAAGGGAATGAGGGAAAAAACAAAATTGATGTGTGTATAAAAGCTTGTAAAAATGCATAAATAAAAATAAATACATAAAAAGAGAAAAAAGTCACCTGCGTGGGATACTTCTGTGGCAGGGGAGGACCCATGGAGGGGGGTGGAAAGAAGGTGGAAAAGGTGTTCATGTGTGTACCATCTTTTGTAATTTGTAAAATCAATAAAAATTATGTTAAAAAAAAAGCTTGTAAAAATGCATAAATAAAAATAAATACATAAAAAGAGAAAAAAATAAAATTGACATCTATTCTGGGGAAACTGTCTTCTGAGAAATTTTGGCTCAGCTGTAATTTGAGCCAAATTGCATGTGCGGAATCCAGGGTTCAATCCCTAATTAGAATGACTCTTGGAAAACTCTGCTAAAAATCTTCCCCTTACATCTCTGAGAGCTCCTGCTAGTATAATTCAGGTTAGTATTGTGGCTAGTCACAACAGCCAGCCCACTATGTTTTCTTCTATATTTCTGCCTCATTCACAGGACACCTGAGAATTTCTTTAGGGTCTATGGGTGGAGTGTGTTTTTCTTACCATTGACCGTTTTCCTGAGGTTCTGCAGTGGCCCCACCTGCCCATGGCTTCCAGTGCTTCTTGATCTTCAAAAAGGCTGATGGGAGGTGTTTCCTCATTATGACTTCCCATGGGACTTAATCTTTGAAAACTCAGCCTGGAAGTTGTGACACCTGGGAAGGCTGCAGAGTGCAGACCACCAGAGAGATGCATGGACTACCCTCCACCCCTGATCCAATTCAGGACTCAATTTGGTGATTCCGAGCAATCCCAATCCGACCCAGGATGATAAGAAGTTCGCTGAACCAGTTCAGAAATCCTGGAACTACATATAAAAGTTGTTCCCATGATTTCTTGGTGAACTATAGGTGAATTGGGGGCTATTTGGGATAGACCTTTGAACGATTTCTAGTCCATATTCATGTTCATTCCCTCTCCTTCATTCCTACCTGCAGAAAGTCAATTGGACATCTGTGAAGAAAGTTAGAAAGCAAACTGTGGAGGCAATGTAAGGATTATCAGGCAGAGCCAGAGGCACTGCTGTTGGTAAGGTTGTTAGTCACTTAATCACCACTGCTAGGCAATCAGAAGGAAGGAATATGAAGAGATTTTTCTCTCTCTCTTTCAACAAGGGCAGCTTGCAGTGAGAACTACAGGTACAAGAACAATTATGGTGACAGTTTCAGCAGTTGACATTCTGCCTATCAGACAGTGTATCACTTGTAAGCAGCTTCTGTCTCACTTTTGGACCCTGTACTTTAGCACAGCAGCTCCTAACATTCTATAGGCTGAATATTATTTTTCAGTGAACTTTATTACTTATTCCTTGTTCTATTGCATTTATAAGCCACATTTTTTTCTCCTAGGAGCTCAGGGTGGTATACTTGGCTCTTCTGCTCCTCATTTAATTCCCACAACATCCCTGTGAGGTAGGTCAGACTGAGGGGCAGTTACTGGCCCAACATGACCCTGTGAGGTTTGTGGGCAAGTGGGAATTTGAACCCAGGTCCGAGTCTGACACCATAGTGGCTCTAAGTGAAACTAGTTCATTTTAGGCACAAGTAACTTTTTAACATTAATGTTCCAATTACTGTCTACCCTGTGGCTTCTGATCATCCCAGCCTAGTCCTTGAACTTCAGTGTCAAAGCAGATTCGCAGTCTTAGAGGTGATTGTTCCTCCTCCCTGTCTCCAATACAGACCCATCTGGGACTTGAGTTCCCATCCTCTCCAGAGGTGACTCCACCGCCCTATATCAGCACTGTGTGCAACAGCATTTTATTCTAATGGTCCCACTTGCCCTGTTCCCCATGGATTCCTTGGGATTTGGCTGCCAGCCAACCGTGTCTTCAGCAATCCGATCAACTGTGTGATTTAATGAACCCTCCTCCCTCCTTCCTGGGGAAGGGCACCCGCCTTTATGAAAAGCCAGCGAGATGGCACATTGCGCCGGATGACCTCTACTTTTATAAGATGATGGGAGAAAATTGGTTTTGGAAATTGAGGGAGATTGCATTTTGCAGAACAGAATCCCACAGAGTGACACCGGCCACCTTTCCATTCCAGTCCATTTCGTTGCAGGGTGGCTGCCTCTCTCTTTCTCTCTCTCTCTCCCCGCCCCCCTCCAATCCCACACCCGATTTTTGTGGGCTGATGAGTAACTAAAAATAGATAGGGTCGCTTCAATGAAAACTTCAAATAAGTTGCCAGAAATCTCAAACTCTCTTGATCCATTGTTAATTTAAAAACAAAAACAAAAGAAATGCAGGCTGAGAACCAGATTTCCTGGAAGCCACATCCCTTCTGTCTCAGAATACCTCTCCATGATAAGAACATAAGAAGAGCCTGCTGGATCAGGCCAATGGCCCATCTAGTCCAGCATCCTGTTCTCACAGTGGCTGGCTGTCTGCCTGTGGGAAACCCTGTGATTCGACAGGGCTATTGATGGCTACTAGCCATGATGGCTCCACGGCTGGAGGCAACAATGCTTCTGAAGACCGGTTGCTGGAAACAACAGGAGAGGAGAGTTCTCTTTGGCTCAGATCCTGCTTGCACGTTTCCCACAAGCATCTGGGTGGCCACTGTGAGAAGTCGATCCTGGACTAGACCCAGCAGGATCTTCTATTGTCCTTACATTATATATATATATATAATCATAGAACTGTAGAGTTGGAAGGAACCCTGAGGATCCTCTAGTCCAGGCTTCCTCAACCTCGGCCTTCCAGTTGTTTTTGGCCTACAACTCCCATGATCCCTAGCTAGTAGGACCAGTGGTCAGGGATGATGGGAATTATAGCCTCAAAACATCTGTAGGGCCGAGGTTGAGGAAGCCTGATCTAGCCCAGTGTTTCCCAAACTTGGGTCTCCAGTTGTTTTTGGACTACAACTCCCACCATCCCTAGTTACCAGGACCAGTGGTTGGGGATGATGGGAATTGCAGTTCAAAAACAGCAGGAACAAAGAGCTGTTCCATATGGGGACTGATCCTGCAGTGTTGCCGTTATTGGCACCATGCTCTAACCAACTTGATCTATCCAGGCTGACTTGTTTGTGTGTGTGTGTGTATGATAGGGTTGCCATATTTAAAAAGTGAAAATCCGGACACAAAAGATTTTCTTAGTTTTGTCCAAAGTTGTTTGAGCTTTTTTCTGAGCTATTTTTAAGGAAATTTGCCAAACTCTACACTTCCGACATGGGTTGCCACATGTCCAAATTTCCCCATACCATACATTAAATAATAATAATAATAATAATAATAATAATAATAATAATAATTTATTTCTACCTCGCCCATCTGGCTGGGTTTCCCCAGCCACCCTGGGTGGATCCAACAAAATATTAAAATACAGTAGTCCATCAAACATTAAAAGCTTCCCTAGAAAGGGCTGTCTTAAGGTGTCTTCTAAAAGTCTGGTAGTTGTTCTCTTTGACATCTGCTGGGAGGGCGTTCCACAGGGCGAGCACCACTACCGAGAAGGCCCTCTGCCTGGTTCCCTGTAACTTGGCTTCTCGCAGTGAGAGAACCGCCAGACGGCCCTTGGCACTGGACCTCAGTGTCCGGGCAGAATGATGAGGGTGGAGACGCTCCTTCAGGTATACTGGGCCAAGGCCGTTTAGGGCTTTAAGTGATTTTCTGCCCAGGTGCTTTTTCCAGTGGCCAAATCCCAGGTATGTCTGGGAAATGCTGGATGTATGGCAGCCCTAAATGAGAACGACTATGTCATGGGTCTTTGGACTCTCTGGTGCACATTAGAGATGGCTCTGATATTTGTATTTCCAGCTTAAGTGTCACGAGCCCTGCGCATGGAACATGAGCATGATTTCATTTGGAGCAGCCAATTAACACACACACATGCACACATATGCCTAGGGATCATTTGCGTGCCTGCACTCCATTTAAAGTTAGCACCCTGTCATTGAAATATTGACAAGGCTGTTGCAAATGCCGCCTCATCTCACTGTAAATAAACAAGCTTTGCACTGTTATTTTAGAATAAAAGGCCAGAATCGGTTTTGTATTGACTTTCTAATACCCACTCAGGAGTTGGGAGAAGAAAATTAAAGATAATAAAGTAAAACAGCAAACCTTAAAGGGGGTGGAGGAGAGACGGCTGGCACATAGCAAACCTGCCCGCTTGACCCCCAATCGATGTGCAGAGTTTTGTACTATAATGCAGGAAAGGTCAGTGGTGGAGATAAGACTTTGAGGCTGTCAGCGAATCCCGGCGTCTATATTTGGAGGGATGACGGCCTGCAGGTGATAGGATCTCGAGTCGAGAGATGACTCAAAGCTTGCGTCCTCTCAGTGCCACATATGGCTGACAGCTGGATGATACTTGTAAGCTCTTTGAAGGGGACATTGTTGTCACCCGGAACGTGTGTTTGGCCTCATGGATGGAGGCGGTGGAGACAGTTAACTCTTCATTTCCTGACCCAGCCAACAAAGGCTAGCGGCTGAGGCCTGGTCTACCAAATTGTAGATGGAGTATTTCCGTTGCGGCTCTTGGCATTTCATTATGCAGGTGGTTGCAGTGGTAGGAGGTGGCATCAGAAAATGAGAAGAGCCCTGTTAGACTAGGGCAGCGATGGGCAACCTTTTGAGCTTGGTGTGTCAAAATTCGCCAAAAAACTGAGCATAACTCGGGTGGTGTGTCACTTTGAGAAAAAAAAACATAATTTCATGATATTTATAGTTTAAATAACAAAAATGTATAATTGTTTCCCCTTTTTTTAAAAAAAGGCCGTCCGTCAGGTTCGTGGGGTGGGGGTGGAGTCTGGCAACTCCCCGGTTGCTGCACTGTTGGCCCCCAGTGTCCGGGCGGTGGTGGTGGTGGTTTCGGTGGCTCAGGAGCCCGTCCGGCAGCTCCTGCAGCGCTGGTCACTTTCAGGAGCTCCACGGCTCTGTGCCGACCGCCATCTTGCCTCGCCGGAAGTCCACAAGGCCCCTAGAGATGTGTCGCCTGCGGCATTCCACCGCTGGCCGGAAGTAAGGTCTCGGCATGCAGCTGCATGTCACCAAAAATGGTTATACGTGTCAGTGCTGACATGCGTGTCATAGGTTCGCCATCACTGGACTAGGTCATGGGTCCATCTAGTCCAGCATCTTGTTCTCACGGTGGCCAACCAGATACACTCTCTTCTTCTGTGGTTTCAAGCAACTGGTATTCAGAAACATTGCTTCCTGCAGCTGTGGAGGCAGAACACAGCCATCATGAATGGTAGTCAATAATATTTTGGAGCCGTATTCATAACATATGTGTAGAAACGAGGATCAGACATCATATGGGGCACTTTTGCATTAGTGTATAAATTTTTGTATTGATGTGTTGATGGTGATGAGCACAATCACTGCAAAATGATCCCTTACTCCTGCATGATATGGGGAAGGACCACAGTTCAATGGCAGAACGTTCCCAGTTCAATGCCTGGCATCTTCAGATAGGACTGGGAAGGCCCACTAAATCCATTGGTCTGATTTGGTGCTCCTTTGGGGGGCAAGAATCATAGACGCATAGAATTGTAGAATTGGAAGAGATCTCATTGGGTCATCGAGTCCAACCCCCTGCAATGCAGGAATCTCAACTAAAGCAGCCATGGCAGATGGCCATTCAACCTCTGCTTAAAAACCTTCAAGGAAGGAAGGTCCACAACCTCCCGAGGGGGACCATTCCACTGTCAAACAGCTCTTACCATCGGAAAGTTCTTCCTTCAGAATCTCCTTTCTTGTAACTTAAAGACATTGGTTTGAGTCCTGTTCTCCAGATCAGGAGAAAACAAGCTTGTTCCCTCTTCTATGTGTCAGCTCTTGAGATATCTGAAGATGGCTATCATATCTCCTCTTTTCCAGGCTAAACATTTCCAACTCTCTCAACCGTTCCCCATAAGTTTGTCCAAAATACAGCAACCCTTTATACTACATTTGAGCCCTGTTTTAAAACAGCTGAACAGGGTCCTGGATCATTTCTGGGCCCAATTCAAGGTCCTCACATGAAACCCTAAACGCCTCAGGTGCCAAATACCCAAAAGACCACCTCATTCCGTACATACCATCTTGGGTGCTGAGATTGGCAGAGGCAGCCCTCTTGGTAGTTCCTTTGCCCCGAGAGGCTCAGGGAGGTGGCAGCCCAGGAGAGGGCATTTCTCTGTTGCAACTCCTAAGCTGTGGAGCTCCTGGCACCTTCATTGTATAGCTTCCAGTGAATACTGGATACACCACCTCTTTACCATGGCTTTTGACAAGTGGCCAACTCCTAGAGGCCAACACAGTTTCACAGACACCCCCAAAGTATTTTTTTTAGGGTGCCAAGCTCCCTCAATATTCAGAAGGCATTTGCCTCTGCTCCCTGGGTCCTCATGACATCGTGCACGTCGTACGCAATGTATCAGGATGCCGCGTGGCGTTGTGTGCATGACATCATGACATTGCTCAGCATCTCACATCGGCCCCCTCATTCCAATAAGAAGATGGTGCCCCTTCCCTAGAAGTCTATGCTTTTAGGACCCAGCTTAATTTGATGGTTGTAAGTGGTTTTAAATTGTTTAATGCAGTAACCTGCCCTGGGATTATGGGGTGAAGGGAGGGTAAATAATAATAATATTTAACAATAAACAACTTTGTTGCCCTACAACACTCTATGCACTGGGTGAAATATTAACGAAGTTGGGGCTTGATCATCAACTAGCTAAGGTAAAGGTAAAGGGACCCCTGACCATTAGGTCCAGTCATGACCGACTCTGGGGTTGCGCACTCATCTCGCATTATTGGCCCAGGGAGCCGGCGTATAGCTTCCAGGTCATGTGGCCAGCATGACAAAGCCGCTTCTGGCAAACCAGAGCAACACACAGAAATGTCGTTTACCTTCCCGCTGTAGTGGTCCCTATTTATCTACTTGCACTTTGACATGCTTTCGACTGCTAGGTTGGCAGGAGCTGGGACCGAGCAACGGGAGCTCACCCCGTCGCAGGGATTCGAACCGCCGACCTTCTGATCAGCAAGCCCTAGGCTCTGTAGTTTAGCCCACAGCGCCACCTGCGTCTCACCTGCACTGGGTGAAGTATTAACGAAGTTGGGGCTTGATCATCAACTAGCTAATGTGTCATTAATTCCAATGGATCTGCTCCAGCCATTTCCGAATCCAACCCATAGCATTGTCTCAGTCGCTTTGGACTAGCAGTGGACCCCCTGCGTTCAGTTGCTCATGAGATTCCCCCCACCCTCAGTCTATCCTCCTCCACCCTTTGACATCCATGACAACCTGCTTAGAGCCTTCAAGACAAGGCCAGCCTTTGCATTTGCATAAGCAAATAAAATACTAAACAAGTTTTCTATCAAATCATCTTTGCGATACCGGGCCATTCAATCCCCGAGCCTTCCCCTGTTCGGCTCCGCTGGCTCTCAATGACATTGTCTCGTAACATCCAACGTGCTGTGCCCGCATAATTAGGCGAAGTAATGGCCCGTGGGTTGTTGGTTACAAGCAACCTATTCATGTGGTTGGTTCATTTTAATCAGATCTCGTTATTCCATCCCAATAACAACATTTGAATAAGTTCCTCTGCCGTCTCCAGGAGTCAGGGACGGAGTGTAGGCTCCCAAACGTTGCAGAGCTTTGAAGGGGTGGGTGGGGGGAGCCTGGAAACGGATACTCAAAGGCCCCACTTGCTGGGTTTTATGGAGGCCGTAAGTCCTCCAGGCACCACGACTCTTTAGCTAGTGGAGATGGATTGGTCCATCCCGGATGACATTAAGGCGAACACATCCTGCTTAAATGGAGGTATCTGTCTCTCCAATGTGCAGTAAAAGACATGGAGCTGAGCCGGGATGGAATGGGTCCAAGTATATTGGAACAGTAGCAGAGGGGCGAGCAGGAACAAACACAGAGAGAGACGCAGGGAAGGAGAAAAACAAATTCCAGCTACCCACAAAGCATTCTCTCCCACTCACGCTGTAGGCACAGGGAATTCCCCTGAATTTTGTTGCAACCATAAGACATCAGAACAGGCGTAGGCAAACTCGGCCCTCCAGATGTTTTGGGACTACAACTCCCATCATCCCTGACCACTGTGTGCACATCCTGCAGCTTGGGGCAGGGCGAGCCACCCATGGGGGCGGGCGCACTGCATGGAGCCTCTCCGCCGCCTCCCCCTCAGCTGTAGGGCGGCTGAGGGAGAGGCGGAGGGCAGACGCAAGCCCCACACTGCTGTTTCAGGCAGCTTGGAGCCTGCAGGCACCCAAGCCACCGTGTCACTCCCAGGAGAGACGCGTGGCTCGGGCACACTGCAGGCCCTGCGGTAAGTGCCAGCCCCCACAGCGTGGTGCCCAGTGCCAGCCGCGTTCCGTTACGTTTGTTGACTGAACTAAAAAGTTGCGTGAGCCCAATTTTTAAAAATTATTTTTTCTCATCTTGTCACCCCCTTCAGTCATGACACCTGGGGCGGAACGCACCCCCCGCACCCCCTTCCTCCGCCACTGGGTGGTGGGTGAACTTTCTCAGCCAGAGTATTTGTTTCGCTGTCAGCTATGGCTCCCCATTTGTAGACAAGAAGAAAAAAGGGAGAAGAGAGAGAGGTGGCAATCTAATTCAGAGCCGGTATTTACTACCTCCGGATAATTCAGGAGATTATTTGGTTCCCATTACTTTGATTCAATTCCCCTCTAATCCGCCGAAGCATTAACACAATTAGTGGGTTATTGGGGTGTCGGTGGATTCAATTCCTTTGCACAATTGTCCGGTGGGTAATTTACCACCATTTTAATTTTAAACAGGGGCCGGCAAATGCTAGATGGTAAGAAAAAGTGTTCAGAGGAGCAGCTGGGGTGTGTGGGTGTGGGTTGCACGCAAAGCTTTTCATCATCGGAATTTAGTGACTCCTGTTGCACCTTCCATTTCTCTCTCCTGCACCTCTCCCCACCCCCGACTTCTCTCTCCCCCCCCCCATTCCTAGTGTTCATGGGAAATTATTTAAAAGGAGCGATGGGGTAGATGAATGCCTACAAATCACGGAACCCATCTGAAGCTGTCATCTTACTTACAGCCATTTCGCAACCTCCCTGGTCCTTAAAATGATACATTTTATTTTTAATCTGCATGAGAGGCGGAATTTAGACCAGGGCCCAATGAGAGAGAGCCCTGCAACGCCTTTCTACAAGATGTGGCTGGGAATTAAAATCCATAACCTCAGGTTAATACAAAAGGCAATGGGGGGGGATGGAGATTATTTGAATTGTTACGGCGGCTTCTTAGCCTCCTACGTGTTGCACTTAG
Source organism: Zootoca vivipara (assembly GCF_965207765.1). NCBI lineage: Eukaryota > Metazoa > Chordata > Lepidosauria > Squamata > Lacertidae > Zootoca > Zootoca vivipara. The sequence continues at coordinate 58,702,837 of NC_142593.1, forward strand.
ATGTGTTTCAGAGTGCTGGCTCCCCCACGCGCTGCAGGAACCAGCTCTTAATATTCGTCGTAGACAGAGACCTGCATCTAAAGATGTGATGGGATTTGTCTAATCAATTTCACACACTCACACATTCACTTTTTGGGTTGTCACGACCCCATCAAAGGAGGACAGGGCTGTGTTTTCTACTAGCCCAAATGGCTATGCTCTACCTGCACTACTGGAGGAAGTAAGCCTTTGAATACCAGTTGTTGCTGCTGCTGCTGCTACTCCTCCTATGTTCATAGAACTGTAGAGTTGGAAGGGACCCCCAAGAATCATCTAGCCCACCCCCCTGTAATGCAGGAATCGCAGGTAAATAATCCCCGGCAGATGGCCATTTAACCTTGGTTTTCAAACCACTAATGAAGAAAAGCCCATCACTTTCCAAGGTGAATCCACTGAACATCCCTTACTGTCTTATGTGTGTAGTTCCATCCCCACAGAGGAACATCTGGTTCCTTCATTATATAGTTTTCATTGTATGCTGGAGATGCATCTCTTTATTCTGGCATTTGAGATACAGTGGTACCTCTGGTTGCGGACACGATCCATTCCAGGGTGCCGTTCACACCCTGAAAAGTCTGCAACCAGAGTGATGCTTCTGCACATGTGCAAAGGGCAATAGAACGCTTCTGTGCATGTGTGCACCGAGCAGAATGCTTCTGCGCATGGACAACGAAACCCAGAAGTAAACACTTCCGGGTTTGCCACCTTCTTAACCTGAAAAACCTCAACATGAAGTGTTCGCGATAAGAGGTATGACTGTATATATATTTTTAAAGAACTACCCTGTTCTGTGTCCATCATTTGTATTTTAAAAATTGCATTTTTATTATTTTTATTTTTGCATTGCTATAACCCACCCCGGGACCCTATAGTAAAAAGTGGTCAAGAAACCAAATAGATAACAACAGCAAATAAGCAAAGCAGCTGGCCGGAGGGGTGCAGTTAACCCACCCCAATTCACAACATTGCCTTGGGCAGAGAAGTGGCTTAAGAGAGAGCTCCAGCGTTAGAGAACCGCCTGCTTTAGATGCATAGTTATATACCCACAGTCAGATTGCAAGGTGCTATGCTATGATTCACATGAATACACTCTTTTCAGTTTTGCAGAGGCAGGAATCTTCACTAGGACCTTGCAAATAGCATCTTGAAAGTGCAGACATGTTTCCTTATCTCCCACTGCTACCCAATTACCCCAAGCACTGAAAGGCAGATTGGAAAAATACTGAGTCAGGGGCTCAGAACTGATTTAAGGGCCAATACGCCGAGTCCTTGAAGAGTTAAGAACAGTGGGTTTTATACCACTGGCAAAGGACATTTCTAGGCATCCCAAGGGAGAATCTAGCATTTGCTAGTAACCCCAGAGGCCCTTGAGTTATTGGACCTTAAAATTGCAAGATTATTATGTATGGAAAAGCTATTTTAGGTCATTCCTACAGTTTTCTCAAATGTTATTAGTTGTCATTTTTCTTTCTTTCTTTTCCCGGCCAGACCTGCATACCAGGGATCTTTGACCTGCGAGTTTTTCAGGGGGGTGGGGGCAGGAATAAGAAAAATAAAACAAATGGGCTTTTCATTTATTTATTTAGAGGACAGGGGAGAAATCCATTTGCTTTTTAAAAAAAACCAAAATAAAATAAAGTTCTGAAGAGGCGTTTTACTTGCAAAGGACAGACTGATACCTTGAAGGGATTGTATGGTAGATTGGGGAGGGGAAGAGAGGAATTCTGGCTTCCGAGCCAAGCCACATACTACAGTAGAGAGAATATTTTTTAAAAAAAAACACCTCTGCATTTTAATGGGGCTTCTGCATAATTTGGGCTGTGGTGTTGGATGTAGGAATATAAGACCTTTGCTGGATCAGGCCCACCTAGTCCAGCATCATGTTCTCACAGTGGTCAACCAGGGGCCTATGGGAAACCAGCAAGCGGGACCCAAGGACAAGATCCTACTCCCCTCCTTCAGAAGCATTGCTGCCTCTGACTGTGGAGGAAGCACAAAGCCACCGTTGCTCATAGCCAACAATAGTCCTCTCCTCCAGAAGTGAGGAGTGCTTATCTGAACTGAGGGGAGGCAAGCTAATTCATGAGCATTGCACCACCACCAGTGCAATGGGAGCTTTTGGCTATCTTTCACATTACTCTGTGAAAGGAGCGAGAGACTGTATGCTGTGTTATTAGGTGCCGGTATCTATCCATGTATTCATTTCTTTATTTTAACAAATTACAAACTACTTAATGCTGCAGCTTTTAAGCATTGCATTGGTGGGATCTAGCACATATTATGCAATCAGCTAAAATTAATCCAAGGCAATGTGTTCTAAGGTAATGGAGATGATGTTTTCTGGCCTCAGACCAAGGAAGCGGTGCCCTATTGGTGCAGAACATGGATATTGATGTGCATTTGTGATACGCATTTGAATATAAACCAGTCTGGGTCACAATTAACTTGAGCTGGATTAGGGTCCATAAGCATTGCAGATTTTGAAAGTGTTGCAATAATACTTCAGGGTTTTTGGTTTAAAAATCCAGCTTGATGTCTTTTTTGGGGGGGAGGGGGCATGAAGCCGGAGGATCCAAGATCGATTGCTTTCTCCTGCCCCTAAACCTTTCCCTGCCAGTTCAGCACCAGAAACCCTCTATGGCCAGCCTGGAGAGGGTAATATCCACTCTGAAAATTGCATTCAACAGATGCCATGCATTAATCTGAGACGGGGGTAATCAGGTTTGTATGCTTACAGCATCTCCCATCCATGGATACCAAACTTTGTTACGGGGATGATCAAATTACATCTCACCAAGGCCTGGGTGGATTTGATCTAGGCAGACCCCTTGGAGTGTGACATCTGCAGGTTTACTACATGACGGTGTGTGTTTTGAAGAAGGAGAAGAGCAGGACACAGGCTCCGGGCTCCAACATTGTGCGAATGGAACAAGGGGTGGGGTTTTTTTGGATGGGGGAAACACCTTAATTTTGACAGTGAGGGCCACTGCCTGGTCACTCCCAACTCCACCTTGTTGGAAACTCTTCTCCATCTCCAAGCAGCTAGCAGGACACTCCAGTGGCAACAGTAGGATTCTAGAAACGTCCCATTTTTCCTTAGGACTTATTTTCATCAGAGAAATGTTGGAGGGTATACTCTTGGGTCCTGTGGGCTAAGGGGTTGGGGATCAGGGAACAAGACAGGGTTCAGGATGTGGCCAGAGAAGTTATTGGGAGGCCTGGACAAGACATTCCTAAGACAGGGCTCTTCAGATGGTCTCTGGACATCTGTGTCTCCCTCCATGGCTCCACTTGTTGTCCTGCTCTCTACAGGGTCTCGAGCCTCTCGTAGAGTTTTCTCCAGGGTGTAGTCAGATGGATTTCTAAGATAGGTCCCCACTTATTAAGGACCCCCTAACCCACAAACGGTGGAGAATTCTCCAGAATTTCACTCCACTTCCCACAATTTTGTCAGATGTTGCCTGCAAACCTTCAAATTTATGTTTTCAGGAATAAGGGCCAGAACTTTAGCTGAGATTCTTGCAATGCTGAGGGTTGGACTAGTTGATGCTCTTCCAACTCTACAATTCTATGAACTTTCTTCAGAACTTCTAGCATCCAATGGGAATGGATTTTGTTTATCTTCTCTGCTGAATTTTTATACTAGTGAGGTGACCGGAACTATATACAGTATCCCAAGCATGGTCACACCAGAGGTTTATACAAAGCATTGTAATGTCGGCATAATATTATGCCAATTTGCATTTCAGTTTAGGCAAACTCTGTGCGCCTTTAGACATGTGGGAGTTTCAGTGAACCCTGCTCATTTAATTTTACCTCAGATTCCCTACAGATAGCCTCCTTGGTGAGAACAGCCATCCCCACACGCTCAGGTGAGAGAAATTTTGCACCGACTCGATGGGCGACTTTGGCAGAAGTCGTTGCTGTCCTCCTAAGACTATTGGCCCATGATCTGGTCATTGAACAGAAGAGAGAAGGAGGGGGGAGAAGAGGGAGGGGGGATGACTGAAGGCTTTATAAATGTAAATGATTTGGCAAGGACGGTTTAGCGGCCCTGGGTGGAAGATTGCGCTCGCCGTTCCAAGGCACTTATTTCTGAAATCACAGTGCTGGAGTCTATCCGAAAGCTGTTTCCTATGTTTGCTTTTTCAATCAGTGAATATCAGGTTGTCTCTTTTTATCTCTGTGCTCGGATATGCCAAGATTAAATGAAACCTTGGTGGGGGAGGGGTTTGAGAGAGAGGGAGAGAAAGAAAGAGTCACACCATGGACCTCTACTTCTGGGGCCCTGTCGCTCTTTACTTATTAATCCCCCCGTTTCCTTGCCAATCCACCCCCCTTATTATTACTATTATTGCTTTAAAAATCCACAAAGTCAATCAGTTTCAGATTATTGGTCCCGGAGACAGATGTTTGGCGAGTCATTTTGTGCCGCTGAATCCTTCAGACGCTTTGCTTGCTCGCTCACTCACTCTCCCTCTCCACCTCCTGCTCATTTAAAGCATATTTGCAGGCCTCCCCCCTCTTCCTTTTCAAAATGTCTTTAACTGCTGAACACTCGCTCCCACTGGGTAGACTAATGGTGTTGGACACAATATGTGTGAACATGTCTTCGGAGGCTGGGTCCTCCGGCGCTTTCCCTCCCTTCAAAATCATTGTTTATTTAGTCCTTGGGCCTCAGAACCATCTGCAGTCCCTCTGGCTCCCGTTGTTTTTAAAGTCCTATTAAGTTTCTGAACTTCTCCTCGGAGCATTATTCTATTTCTAAACAACCAGCAACAACTTCCTGTCAACGCCAGAGCCTGCCAAGCAAATTAAGGGTGGCAGTTTCATTCTTTCCAACTGTGGCAGGCTCGAGTCCAATGTTATTTCGTGCGGGAGCAACTGTTATATATATAGTTTTCAAGTTTTCTTGGCGGGAGGGGTGGTGTTTGGGGGGCTTTTTGCGAAGAAAGAGCCCGTGGGGACAGCCCACACACTTGGGTTGAGAAATTGCAGGCAACTCTCACTCCGTCAGAAAAGCACAAAGGATTGTGAAGACCAGACCCACTTAACGGTCATCTGGGAAGGCAGCAGAGGAGGGTTGACTTGGTGTCATTCCCAATTAGGCTTCCGATGGCAGACAGTGAAAACTTGTTTCGTTCGGGCTTTTTTCTGCTAAATATAATTTCCTTTCTTCCTAGCGGTGTTTTCCGCTGCTGCTGCCGCCACCTCTGCCTCGTAAGCTTCTGATACGATCCTGAATTCCAGCCCTGTATCGTAGAAAGATAGGTGGGGGATTTGGTTCAGTTCACATTATACGGTGACGTTACCTAATTCGTACTTTCTAGAAAAAATGCATGGACTGAAATGCAGCCATCCCTGAAGAGTCACAGCTATCTGAATGTTGCAATGCAGTTCTCCAACTAAGTCGTGTGTAGCAGAAGTCATATATTAAAGTGTACATGGGAATGTGTATCTCTTTTTCTCTCTTTCTTTGACGATCACTCGTAGCCGAGTAAGATTGTCTTCCATAAACACGGTTTTAACAATGGGTCCGTAAGTGACTGTGGAGGCCAATTCTGGATCCACACGTCCTTCCACAGTGGGGACAGTGGTTTCCAGGCGGAAGTTGATCACAGTGTGGATTTGCCAAGCGTGCCTTCCTCTTAGCACGTTTCTCCCTTGCGTCCTGAGTTCGAGTGTCTTCAAAGCCCATGACACCTTTGGTAAAGGCTGTTCTCCAACTGGAGCGCTCGCAGGCCAGTGTTTCCCAGTTGTCTACTTTCCTTCCCTCTCCAAAGAGCTATTTTGTACTTGGTGGAAGTGAGGAATGGTTGAAGCAGTTGGGTATGTTTTGCCCAGAGAAGAGAAGTGAGAAATGATACAATAGGCACCTTCAAATATCAGGACTGCAACGTGGAAGATGGAGCAAGCTTGTTTTCTGATGCTCCAGAAGGCAGAATCAGAAACAACAGATTCAAATAACAAGAAAGGAGATCCCGACTAAAGATTATGGAGAACTTTCTGATAGCAAGAGCTGTTCAACACTGGAACAGGCTGCCTTGGAAGGCAGTGGGCTCTCTTTCATTGGAGGTTTTTAAACTGAGGTTGTGTGGCCAGGAATTCTTTAGATGTGATTCCTGCACTGCAGAGGGTTGGACTAGATGACACCTTGGGTCACTTCCAACTCTACAATTCTCTAATTCTCTGATCCAGCCCTGCCAGACTTGGGCACCAAGTCAGGAGCAAGTCACGTTGTCTTGAGATGTTTTCTCCGTGATAGAGCTTGAGGCTCGTGGTCACCATGTGGAACGATGCCCCGTGGGACATTTTTCTGTGCACTGATGGACTCAGCCAAGCGAGTCTGTTCCAGCAAGCCGCCGACCGCCTCAGCGTGCCCTCCAACAAGTTTCCACATATGTGAATGATGTCTCCCTGAGCTGCGACCCGTTTATTCCTGCCTCCTCGCTGTTGTCAGGAAGGGAGGGGTTTCTCTGAGGACACGCAGTGCACTAGAAAGTGGAATTTAGAAGTTGGTGCAATTAACAGGAGAGATTGGGCATCAAAAGGGGAGAGAGAGAGAGAGAGAGAGATCTCCCTGCTATTGAAGTCCAGGAAGAATATGACTTTCTGCATACTTAGAGACAGGCATTCACTGTATGAACATTTGTGACTCCCTGAGTAGGAGTGAAAATGTAATTAACTAGATACCTGCTTAGTTTAAATAGATTTTTCCTTGTTTCTTTTATTTGTAATTTTTTGTGTGTGTGTGCTGTTCTATATTCCTGTGCGTGAGTCTTTTCTTTAGACTGGCAAATCCCCAACTCCCTTCCCCTGTAATCCCAAATCTACGTCCCTCTGGCTCAGTGTAATTTAACAAAGGTTGTTCCAGTAGAATTTGAAAATAATAATTTCTAATAGGCAAATCAATGGTAGTTTAAGAACTATTGTCCTGTGTATTTGCCTAGGTGTGTGAGAGAGAGCGCAAGCTTTTAGAGCAGGTTGGGTGATTTCAAAGGATAGTGTATTTGAATGCTATTTGAGTTTGATTACTTTTTGATGATTACCTCTTATGTGTTTTTAGATTTTTGTGTTTTATCTGTGTTGTTTTAGTTTGCTTGTAAACCACCTTGAGTCCTGATCTCTGGATAAGGTGGGTTGTTGCTGTTGTTGTTGTTGTTGTAGATTTTTACACACACACACACACACACACACACACACACTGCTTTTTTTCTTTAAAGAATGTTTAGGGATACTCTCATTTTCCTACTCATATTGAAATACTGCCCCTCAATGAGGCCAAACTTAGATTCACAAAATGTTTAGGGGTAGGTGTACCTCTGAATCTGCCCAGAAAAAAGCTGTGTGTGTGGTGTGTGTGTGTGTGTGTGTGTGTGTGTGTGTGTGTGTGTGTGAGAGAGAGAGAGAGAGAGAGAGAGAGAGAGAGAGAGAGAGAGAGAGAGAGAGAGAGAGAGAGAGAATTGCAGCTGTGTTGAATATTCTCCACTCTAAATTTCCAGGGCTAAAAGAGCTACTTGGATTAGATAGGAGTAACACACACACACCCCCAAAAAAGGTGTGTTCACCTTTTGTCAGAGTTCCTTGATGTCCTGAATTTGCTCAAACGCCATTCTTTCCCCCAGATACTCTCCTTTCCCCATCCTCCTTCCTGTATTACCTATCACTCATAGATCTCAACCAATCAGGGATCCTATAATGAATAGGATAACATCAAGACATGGTGTATCTAGTTCAGTAGCCCCCAGAGAGAGATGCTTTGCCCCTCCTGCATAGTGGCAAAAAGAGCATGGGATTGATTGCACACCACTAAGACGTGTGTGGTCATAGCGCAACCAGGCGGGCACGCCCAGTATCAGTGGTGCATTCTGCCTGGGTGGCATCACCTGTCTCTTTAAGGTGCCACACCCCCAAAGCCAGCCTTTGCCTACAGAGTAAATCCAGCACGGTGCATCATCTCTGGGAAGCCACTTCTGTGCATCTCCTCTGTGTAAAAAATGGGCCATTGTCTAAGCATTGTCATAGCTGCAGTTGTTTGTTATCATAGTCCAAGGGTGGGGAGCCTCGGATCTGAATGTGACCCTCCAGGCCTTCTTCTCTGGCCCTTGGGAGTCTTGCTAAGTTGCTCCCCCTACCCAGTCGGGTATCCTAGCATTTTGATAAAGCCTCTCGCTTGCCAGGATGGAGGGCTGTGTATGGACAGCAGCCTACTGTGCAGAGGTAAAATTTGCATTTGTTGTTCCGCCCACTTTTGCCTCTAGCCCCACCCACCACTATCATGTGTCCCCTGGAAGTTAGCCTAGACAGGAATGCAGTTCTCAGGCTTAAAAAAAGACTCCTCCCCTCGCCCAGTCCAGTCCCTGCCTCTCTCCCGGCATCAAACTTTTGACTTCCTGGTTCAAATACCACCTGACTTGGTCTTTGGCAAAGCAATATTTCCCCAGTCTCACACATCTGCCCCTGCTTTAATAGAGTGAGTAAATCATGTTGGCCAACCTTGCAGGGCTGTGGTGAGGATTAATGGGTCTGAAGTGTTTTTAGAACTGGTTAGGCCAGGCATCCCCAAACTGCGGCCCTCCAGATGTTTTGGCCTACAACTCCCATGATCCCTAGCTAAGAGGACCAGTGGTCAGGGATAATGGGAATTGTAGTCCAAAACATCTGGAGGGCCAAAGTTTGGGGGTGCCTGGGTTAGGCATTCCTCTAGGAATGTTTGGTAGTATCCTTGCTGCTTTCCATACCCTGCAATCTGTTTGCACGTGTGAATAGGCTCCCCTAAATTCCACTTTTTTTAAAAAAACCAATAAGAAAAAAAGTTGCAAAGGAAAAGGAGAAAAGAGCATGTTATCTGCATTCTCCTCGCAGCGTCTCTTAATAATTTAATTCCCATTATGAGTGCCTGCATGCAGAGGGTGGGGTGGGAGGGGAGGGAGGGAGGGTGGGAGGGGAAGAAGATTTATAGAGAGATTTCACTCCAGGTTGAGTTTTTGTCTTTCCGTGTTTTCTTGGCATTTATCATGCATGTTTTAATTTAGATCTGAGACTTGTTACCATCTGGTCAGTATTGCAAAGAAATATTCATTTTCTCTGAGTGACAGGGGCTTCATTCATCACAGGGGGAGATTATTGCCCCCTTGCTTCCCCTTTGCCTCCTCCCCTTGGCTTGAACTGGAGCCGAAAGGTGGTGTGAACGCAGCGAAGCTGCAAGACGCTGGCACCCGAGATGGGGAGCAGCGGAGAGGGCTGGGGTGGAAGCATCCGTTCGTTCATCCATGGTGGCAAAAAAAAATGAGCCTTGCACTTCCACGAAGCTGCTCACACCAGGCTGAAACAAACAGCGAGCCTAGCATTTCAAGCAAATCCTTTTCTCCTGAATGTTCAGTGGAGATTCAAATTTATGTTCTAAAACCAGGACTGGGCAGGCCTGTCCATTCAGAAGGTTTACATGCACAAAGTGCTTTGGTAATTCTAAAAAGTGTTATGGAGGATGACGGTGGATGTTCATAGCAATACCTCCTATGATTCTATCCTTCCTACCTCTGCAGGAAGTGGTGTGTGTGGGAAGAAGGAAGGGGCGACAGAGTTCTCTGCACTGACTTGGGGCAAGTAGCAGCCAAGAAGGTCTAGCTTACATAGAACCATAGAATCGCAGACTTGTGGAGTTCGAAGGGACCCACAAGGGTCATCTAGTCCAACCCCCTGCAATGCAAGGATTGGGGCTGATGAGAAGCCGTGACAAGTGGCCATCCAACTTTTGCTTAAGAACCTCCAATGAAGGGGAGATCACCACCTTCTGAACTTGAGCCGGCCACATTTCCGCACCTGCATTTATTCTGATAAATAAAGAACCCGGACACAAAACTAAGCCAAAGAATGAAAAATCACTGCACTCTTCTTTCTCCCCTCACCTCTCCCTCCCCCCTGGCAACTTCACAATCTCTATGACACAAAATGTAACTGACCTGTAGAAAGAGCTCTATAGACTGAAAACAGAGACGCCGTATGTGCCCTTGTTAACTGTGAAAATCCTTTAATAACAACAACTATAAAAAAGCAAAAAAGTGGGGGGGGGGCGCTCATGAAATTTCCATGCACATTTTTATCTGAAATGCACGTTTTTTTATGTGCGCATTTCTACTACATTATATGCATTTGCGCGCACCACTTCTGGTTTGAAAACTGCGTTTCAAAATTAGAAGTGCAAGTTTTTGATGGAGGGCTGTGTTTCAATTAAACTCAAGCCAAACTGGATTTCCCCACTTCCCTAGCTAGAACCTACTCACCGTTTCACTGCTTACATTGCCCTCTCTGCTGGATTATCCTGTGGCAGAATCATCTTATTATTGAATGTTCCTCGGCTATCATCACCCTTTGAGTTTGTTTCCCCTCGGTGGTCCAATCGTGTAGTCAAAACCGAACTGGCTGCATGGGGCCAGGATTCCATCCCCCTCACGATGTGATCCCTGGTTGGTTGAGATCACCCATGTGACGAATGCAGGGAAAATAATGAGTTCCAGGCTGGGTGGAACAGTGGACAGGGAATGGCAGCAGAAGGTGGGAGAAAGAATATACAGTGGTACCTCAGTTTATGAACACATTTGGTTCCAGAAGTCTGTTCATAAACTGAACCGTTCATAAACTGAAGCGAACTTTCCCATTGAAAGTAATGGAAAGTGAATTAATCCGTTCCAGATGGGTCCGCGGAGTACTCAACCTGAAGCGTACTTAACCCGAAGCATGGGTGTAATTGGTTCCGGAAGTCTGTTCATAAACTGAAGTGTTCATAAACTGAAGTGAACTTTCCCACTGAAAGTAATGGAAAGTATCTGAAGAAGTGTGCATGCACACGAAAGCTCATACCAAAATAAAAACTTAGTTGGTCTTTAAGGTGCTACTGAAGGAATTTTTTTATTTTAATGGAAAGTGAATTAATCCGTTCCAGATGGGTCCGTGGTGTTCGTAAACCGAAAATTCGTAAACCGAGGTGTTCATAAACCGAGGTTCCACTGTATATAACAGGATCAATAAATAGGAATCTCTTCGCAATCACAGCGTTTTTCATCAGATATTCACACCCTGCCCCCTACTGACTGAGTCCAACCTAGGCTGCAGCTAACTGAATCCTACTCAAAAGTAGACCCATAAAAACATATGGAACCAAACCAGTCATTGCCATTAACTTCAGTGGGTCATTTCCACAACCCTTTGCCTGCGGTAGGGTGTGCCTGCAGGCCCACCCCTCTCCCCTGTGCCCCCTACTACATATTCCTGGGCTGTGTGCATGAGCCAACCCTATGATTAAGGCAAAGAGCAGTGGGGTGGGCGGCCGAGGCAGGGAAGCCACCCCACAGAGGCGGCAGCAGCCCCAGATGTGCCTGCGCGGCACAAAGAGGAGGCCTGCCTCTCTCCTTTTAATGATTGTGCCAAGTGCAATTTTGTTTCTCTGGAAATCATTCTGTGACAAGCCCTGCCTGAGGAACATCTGCTCCCGCAAATCCAGACCTATAATTTGAATAAATTATCAATATCTGGCAGGGGCCCATTATTAATGCTTTTGGAGTCTTTGAATATTCTCCCGGTTAATAAGGAGACCGGAGTTGGCAGTTGGCATGCTGGTGGCTTCCGGATGGCCTTCTATTGGACTTCTTTTGTTCAGCTTCCTCCTTCTCACTATATTTCTCTTTCTTTCTTTCTTTCTTTCTTTCTTTCTTTCTTTCCCTCTCTCTCTCTCTCTCCTTTTCTTTTTCCTCAAATGATACCGATGGATGGTGTGTGTGTTTGTGTGTGATGCTTCTCGGCTCCGCGAGAATGAAAGAAAAGAACAGCAAAGGGGGGGAGGTGTGGGGGGGAAAGCCATTAGTATCCTATATATCAGGAAGAAAAATGACACCTTCACCCCGCCCTGCTTAAAGGACTCCCTTGAGTGTTTTGCCATTATTACCTGTACAAGGTTGCGCATGTGGTTTCAGAAGCATCTTCTCTTCCGTCAGGCGGCGAGTTTTCTCAATTCTGCACCAGAGACAAGTTTTATTAACTTTCTCTTCAGCATCCACCCGGATAGTTAATGATGCAGGGCACCTTTGAGGTAGTCTAATGCAGGCCGTTTATCAAAAAAACACCACCGCACATAAATAGGACGGCATGCTCTCGATATGATAAATCAGAGGCTTGTGCCAGCTCGCTCCTTACAGCTCTCTTTGGGAAGCAGAGGGACTTTCTCTAATTGCTGGCTGCCACTTAATGGCGGGGCAACCTATCAGCGCCAGGCCATGGAGAGGCCAGATTCGGGTCAGGGCAGAACAGGATGCTGGGAAAGGGAGACAGGAGGGCGTTGTCAGAGTCAGCAGCAAGCCCATTTTCTAGATGGAAAAAATCTGTCCAGAAGGTGGGTGGGTGGCATGCAACTTGGGCTGTCGGAGAATACTGGCAAAACCAAAACGAGATATTAATAATAATAATAATAATAATAATAATAATAATAATAATGTATAACTTATACCCTATCTGGTTGGGTTTCCAGGGTGGATGCTGAAGAGAAAGTTATTTCCTTGACATCTGGTGGGAAGGCATTCCACAGGGCGGGCGCCACCATCGAGAAGGCCCTCTGCCTGGTTCACTTGCATGCCAAGACTCTGTGACCCCACAGTTCCCTGAGAAGTGAATAACCAGACAGGACAACAGCATATTGGTTTATGGATTCATATAGGCCACAACTTTATTGCTTACAGATGTGGCATAGTTTGGCAATAGCCAGAACTATTCCACTCCAGCCCATCCAATATTTTGGAGATCCTGAGCCATAAGGTGGCTAGATTGGCCTCAACTAGGGTCAGGGCCTTTTCAGTATTGGCCCCAACTTGGTGGAACACTCTCTCACATGAGACCAGGGCCCTGCAGGATTTGACATTTTTCTGCAGTGCCTGCAAGATGGAGCTGTTCCACCTGGCCTGGTTTTGATTTGGGCCATTTTAAAATGAGGCTGCACTTTAAAACAATTTTTAAATCTAAATTGTGTTTTAATCTGCATTTTAATCAATTGTTTTTCTTTCTTTTATGTTTTATTGTAACATTATTGATGTCAGCCACCCTGAGCCCGACCCTCACTGGGGAGGGCAGGGTATAAATAAAAAAATTGTTGTTGTTGTTGTTGTTGTCTGCTGGAAGTGCATCAGAAATTACCAGTTGCTGGAAGCCACAAAGTGGTGGATGGTGAGAGTGCTATTGCGTGTTTCCCACAGGTATCTGGCTGGCCACTGTGTGAACAAGATGGTTCATTGGCCTGATATAGAAAGATATAAAGGCAATTGCCAGATTCTCTCATTCAATGTGGAGGGCCTGAGCTTGTGGAACTGAGACTAGATAAGCATTCTCCTTACTGAACTTCGGGTTTCTGGCAAAGATTTCCTTCATTTCTTCAGGCTTAGCATAGCTAAAGTATGGAACGGGCCCCTACAAGAGGCTGTTGTTGTTGTTGTTTAGTCGTGTCCGACTCTTCGTGACCCCATGGACCATAGCACGCCAGGCACTCCTGTCTTGCACTGCCTCCCGCAGTTTGGTCAGACTCATGTTCGTAGCTTCGAGAACACTGTCCAACCATCTTGTCCTCTGTCATCCCCTTCCCCTTGTGCCCTTAATCTTTCCCAACATCAGGGTCTTTTCCAGGGAGTCTTCTCTTCTCATGAGGTGGCCAAAGTATTGGAGTCTCAGCTGCATGATCTGTCCTTCCAGTGAGCACTCAGGGCTGATTTCCTTCAGAATGGATAGGTTTGATCTTCTTGCAGTCCATGGGACTCTCAAGAGTCTCCTCCAGCACCATAATTCAAAAGCATCAATTCTTTGGTGATCAGCCTTCTAAGCACCACCAAATTAGATGGATTTCAGAAATTTCTGGAGCAGAGAGCTATCGATGGCTACTATCCATGATCTTTAAGTTCTGCCTCCACACCTGAAGGCAGTAATGCTTCTGAGTACCAGTTGCTGGAGACCTCAAGAGAAAAGAGGGCTCCTGTGTTCCAATCCTGCTTGTGGGTTTTCCACAGGCATCTGGCTAGCCACCATGGGACAAAGTTGCCGGAGTAGATGGACTATTGTCCTGTTTCAACAGGACCGCCTTATGTTCTTGTTCCAGTACTCATTTTAAGGCGGTGTTTGGTTCTATGATTTTTATAATATTTTATTGTCCCATTTTCTGTGGGTTCCCCTTATGTGTGATTGCTTAGATATGTGGGTAATTAAGCATATAAATATATAAGCCTATAAGTATATAAATATCTTAAGCACATAAATATACATATGCACAAATTAAGCTGGCTTATTTGTATAATTTTGTAAAATATTGAAGCTGGTATTTAGGAGAATTAGTGCCTCTGACCATGAAGGCAGAGCATGGGCAGAGCATGACAAGCAGCCATCAATAGCCCTCTCCTCCACGAATTGGCCCAATCCTCTTTTAAAGCCAACCTACAGTAGTTGATGTCTCCTGTGGGAGTGAGTTCCATAGAGTTCAGCTATGCGCTACATGCAGATGTATGAAATTACGATACCAGCAGAGAGCAGGGAGGCACAAAGGGAAGGGGGAAAGGGGTGCCCATCCACTTTGGGCTGTGGCCACACCTCCTTCTGTCTTAGGCCACACCCACTGTGATCATGTGACTCCTCGCAGGCTATCCTCATGGCAATGTGGCTCTTAACAGGGGGGGGGGATACCTGCCCCCATTATAAGCCTCTCTCCTTGCTGCTATGCCTTCTTGGTCTCCTGATTTCCCCTCCATACCATAGCAGCTCTAAGCACGAGTAGATCTGGCAAAGTTTAAGACTTTGGGGAGGGGGAGATTTTTTTCCAGGGGGCATTTTTCTTCCCTCCCTTTCCAAATAACATTCAAAGGCATTAGTGGAAGATTTGGCCTGTGGTTATTTCACAGCTAGTTTTATTTATGGTAAATTTATTATAATAAGGATGTTCTCTGTCATTGTCTGGTGCGATTTATTTATTGTTTCTCCCTTTTGAAAACTGTTGATATTGATTGCTCTGAGAGAGGTTGCCTCGAAGAAAAGGGGGGGAAAGGGGGGAACCTGGGGAATGAAAAGAAATGACCATGTTGTTATCAATTACTTCATAATGAGATGTGAGCGGAGAATTTTAAGCATTCTTCCTAGCACTACTGTGGGGTGGGGGTGGGGGAACAACACACACAATATATTTACAGGAAATTATCCCTGGGTGATGAATGGTGTGTTTTAAAGTGAGGGGTTCTCTAATGAGGGCCTCTCTTGATGGCACAGAAGCTTATTTCTAACTACTATGTGTTTTAATTAAAACAGAATTTAGTGTGCATCTGCCAGAGACCAAAATAAACCAAACATCTTTGCACATAGCTCCTGTGTCTTTCCATCTCAGACCAAAGCTGTTAATTCTCAAATCGATCAACAAGGGGAAAGTAGTGGGAAATTACATAGGCGATGGTTTCTTAGAGCATGAGAAGAGTTCTGATGGATCA
This sequence comes from Zootoca vivipara, assembly GCF_965207765.1. Taxonomy (NCBI): domain Eukaryota; kingdom Metazoa; phylum Chordata; class Lepidosauria; order Squamata; family Lacertidae; genus Zootoca; species Zootoca vivipara. Next base: position 58,718,373 of record NC_142593.1, read on the forward strand.
GGGCAGTGGCCCATCTAATCCAGCTTCATAAGAACACAGTCCCTCTCCTCTGGGAGAAAGGGAGGGATAGAAATTTAATAAATACATAATTGGGTTGTGAGCTGTCTGTCTCAGGAGACAACTGAGGAGTGCACCTTTTGGGGTAAGGTCAAGTTGTTGGAAGGTTGCCGTGCCTGCTGTGACTGTAGAGATGGATAGGGGAAGACATGTTTTGTTGCAGCTGGGGCAGAGGAAGGTGTCCGGTTGTGCTACTGCAGATGCACCATGGCATTTCTTCTTTCTGTGCTCCTCCCAGCATTCTTTTCTCCTCTGGTCACACAAAATAAACAGAACATAGCCACCACGGAGAATCACTCCCTCAATTATCAACATTCAGGCTGTTAGTGTCGTTCGCTGCTTACATAGCCGAAACAACAACAACAGAAACCCATGCATAGCAAAGAGGCAAAAGCAAGTTCAGGGGAACCCCCAGGTTTGCAAAAGTACAAAAAAGGGGATCCTAAAAGGCAGGGAGGGCAGTGAGCTCTTCATTGCAAGCCTTTGCAGCAAGTCACTTGTTGGGACTATTGAGTTGTATCCGCTGCTAGTTCTGCTCAAAGTGGACCCATTGAAATCCATGAATCTAAGCTAGGGAGCATTCCTAAGTATGGATAACCAGCGCATCTGATGCAATCTTAAATTAAGGCGTCATAAAGCATGCCAGATCCAAGCTCTGTCCAGGAACAAGGCCACTGCTAACAGAATCATTTAAGGCTGTAGACAATAATGTGAGCACCTTAAACTGGGCCCACAAACAAGCCAGTCTGGTTGACTCTGGTTGACAGAGAGGGTCACATCTTGCCTTTGACCTCTTTGGCTGGCTCTACCACGATTCATAGCACATGAAAGGTCATGGTAACAAAGCAAAATGATGCCCAGGTATATAATATTTTTGTTTGTTTGTTTGTTTGTTTGTTTGTTTATATATACCCTGCCCATCTGGCTGGGTTTCTCCAGCCACTCTGGGTGGCTTCCAACAGAATATTAAAATACAATAATATTGTATATACAGATAAGCTGTATATTGTTGTCCCTGTGGGGTATTCTTTGGGAGAGGGCTGAAAATGATCCTTTCTTGCTGCCTGTCCTTTGTTAAGAAGTTTCAGACACAGAGCAAATGGTATAATGGCCTACTGACCCTCTCTCCCATGATATTGGACCTGTTGTTACCTGGGCTTGACTCCAAGTCTTGGTCCTCACCCTTCAAAAACTTGCCTAATTTTTATTTGAAGCACCATTTTGCTTCCTATGACACACGATCTCTCTTTTCTTTCTTCCCCTGGCCTTCCTTCATCAGCAAATATTCAATGCAGAGAATTTTAGGATTCACTATCTGCCCATGCTCACATGCACCCTTCATTATACACACACACAAACACACACACACACACACACCCCTTCTGATGCAGAATTGGGAATTATACATTAGTTACTTTGACTCCTGGCTATGACAGACAGTAATTTACCATTTTATTGTGATTCAGTACCTTGGACAGAGGCGCGCATGGCCTGTCATACTGTGTTCGTCACCAACAGTAGAGACAACCATTGCCTGTCAAACAGAAGCACGGCTCTAATGAGGACGCCTAGATTTATAATTTTAAAGATTCCCAGGCAATGGGAGACTTTACAAAAAGAAAAGAAAAAAACCTTTCGAAGCAGGGCAGGCTGGTTAGAGGATATAAAAACTTTATATATATAAAAAGCAACACACAGGGATTCCCCGCCCCCCTGTGCAGGTCTCTGTAAGGACAGTCCTTTTCCCCCTAGAAATGCCAACCAATCTATTTGCGAGAGATATCATTTGCATTGGAAAGGGAAAACAGACAAGGGGGGCAGTGATGGTCCCTCCCCTTTTGGCGAAAGCAGTTGGAAAACTCATAATGAAAAGATGGGGCCTTTTTGACTTCTCCATTTATCATCATTTCCAGCCGGCTTGGGAGGGGAGAGAGAGAGAGAAAGAGAGTTTAGGGGTGGGTCTGTTGGCTACAACCCAGCACACACATTGTGTAATGAGCACCAGCGATGGGCTAAGAAGGCTGACATTTTTTTTTAAAAAAAAGCAATTCTCCTTTCTGACCTGGTGGGTGGCTCAGGGGGTGGGGGTGGAATTCTTATCCATTTGAACCAGATTATTTTGCATCTAGGTTACACAGGCATGCTGCGGCATTTTGCGGAAGCAGAGCCCACAGTCAAGAGCCAGGGGTTAGAGACATAAACGTTTATCTGAGACAAGGCTACGATATTGGGGGACCACCCAGGTGAATGGAGCCCAAAAGACTCACTAGAGGTTTAATAGGCCACCCACTTTTGCAGTTCCGGGAGACTAGCGAAAGTTGGAGGTCTACTGAGCTCCAGGGGGGATGCTGAAAATTAGGGTGGGGAACACTTTTTAACCCGAAATCCACATTCTCTTGTGGGAAAAGTTGTGGGGGCCACATGCTGGAGGAGGCAAAAGTGGACAGAGCAACGAATGTGACTTCTACCTTTGTATAGGAAGCTTTTCCTACATGCACTGCCACATACCCCAATGCATGCTCCACCCAAGCAAGCAGGTGTCAATTACCAGAGTCCAGGGGCACATCCCAGCCAGGCAAAAATACTCAAGGAGAATGTGAAGCAGGGCTGGTCAGAGGCATAATCTGGGGAGAGGTGATGTTTCATGGGGAGAGTCCCAAGGGCCAGATAGAGAGTCCCTGAGGACCCCATTTGGTTCCCCACCTCTACTATGCATTCTCGGCTGGCTGAATTTGGCTTGGTGGGCAACAAGTCTTGAGCAGACCTGATTTGAGAGATGGAGACTCAAGTTTGATTCAGGTTTGAGCTTTGTCACATATGGACGTTGTTCTCCTGGGCCAGTTGCTGTGGGTCAACCTGGGCATGAGCACAAGTGTGTCTTAGAAGCGCAATATTGCAACTGATTGTCACACTGGGTAGTGTGTGTGTGTGTGTGTGGATATCTTAATCAGAAGTCTGGAATTGAGATGAAGGCTTTAACACTTTTCTCCACCCTGTTTTCTCATTTAAAAAGAGCAACTACTTAAGCTGATACTTACCCTAATCTGAGTTGTAAGTGCTGGATTCAAGCGTGTGTCTAAATTCACACCAATTATCTTTACTGTGTTTCCTACTTTGTTTTGATTATTGTTAGCTTCTCTGTGTGGTGCCTAATATCTTTGTACTAAAAAGAAACCCAAAACCAAACCCTCAATCCCTCTAAAATCATGGTAATAGATTTGATTTGATTATTATTTATTAAATTTATATGCCGCCCTTCATCCAAAGATCTCAGGGCGGTTCACAAGACAATAGATTTTCCCATCCCTCCCTGGTCCACAGAGACCATCTGTACTTTTCTACTTTAGCCTCTACTTTCATCTGTACTTTTCTACTTTAGCCTCCTTATATGCCCTCCTTACGGAAAGACAAAGTGAGAATTATTTCAGTCTATAACACTCACACGTACACACATATGGCAAAAGCACTTATCAAACATTTAAAAGTGCTTCGGGACATCTGATCACCTTGTTCTCCAAGCAGTGGTCAAGGATGAACAAAGAAAGAAAGAAAATTCACTACTCGGTGATAAATAAGTCTAGCAAGTCTCCATATAAATGAAATAAAGTACTGAAGCATGGAGATTCAAAGTCTTGCATACGCTTGCAAAAGGTGCAACAATAAATCGGAAATAGTAGAATATGTAGGAATAGCTGGCTACTTCAGAACGTGGGAAACTGCCTTCTACCAGATAAGGCCACTAGTTTCCTGGCTACAGCAACTATCTTTAGCTCTATGGGGTCTCAGGTGGGGGCCTTTCACATCAAGTGCTGCTTGGTTCATTGACTAGAAATGTCAGGGGTTAAACCTTGATTTTCTGCATTCAAAGCAGGTGCTTCGGCATTGAACTCCCAGCCCATTCACACAAGGCAGGTGCCTTTACTGTACTGTTTTTGGCACCAGGTAAAAACTTACTTGTTTCGGCAAGTGCAAGTCTACCTAGATGCATAAATTGAAACCCAGATGCCTATAATTGAAATATGTGGTTTTATTTTAAAATGCATATTTTTAACCTCTGGTTCTATTTATGTTTTAAAAAGTTAGGTTTACTTGCTTTTAACACTTCTATTAATAGTTTTAATGTACATTTCCTTTTACTTTTTTTTTTTTACAGTTCAGTTGTATACAAATCCCATTCAATAAAACTAAAAAAATAAACTGTGGCTCCCAGATACCTGGAAGGATGCAGTCAGTTTGCAAAACCATTTGTTGGTGCCTGGACAAGGACTACTGTAGGACTGCAACTTACTGTGTGTGATATACTTGCATGATTGCAGCTTTGTGTGGGGGGCAGAAAAATAAATAACTGGAGAGCAGGAAGTGAGCAGTTGGAAGATGCCATCCAAGATCTCACGGGATCTTGTGATAGCCCTGGATTTTCTCGCTACATAAAGAGTTTTCATCATCATCATTTATTATTTATACCCCACCCATCTGGCTGGGTTTCCCCAGCCACTCTGGGCGGCTCCCAACATAATATTAAAAACTCAATAAAACATCAAACATTAAAAACTTCCCTAAATAGGGCTGCCTTCAGATGTCTTCTAAAAGTCAGATAGTTGTTATTCTCTTTGACATCTGATGGGAGGGTGTTCCACAGGGCAGGTGCCACTACCGAGAAGGCCCTCTGCCTGGTTCCCTGTAACCTCACTTCTTGCAGTGAGGGAACCGCCAGAAGGCTCTCGGAGCTGGACCTCTGTGTCCGGGCTGAACAATGGGGGTGGAGACGCCCCTTCAGGTATACTTGGCCAAGGCCATTTAGGGCTTTAAAGGTCAGCACCAATACTTTGAATTGTGCTCGGAAACATACTGGGAACCAATACAGGACCGGTGTTATATGGTCTCGGCAGCCACTCCCAGTTACCAGTCTAGCTGCTGCATTCTGGATTAGTTGTGGTTTCTGAGTGACCTTCCAGGTCGCACTCCGCCTTCCTTACCAGGCTCCGGGAAAGGCCCTGTGAGATCCCACATGATCTTGTGGGAGCCTCCCAAGGCTCTCTGGGTGCCTCATGTGACCTTCCCTGGGCCCATTATGGTAGAGACAAGCCTTGTGTGACCTTCCCAGAGTCCAATAAGGTAGGTCTGCTAAACTAGGGATAGTTGTGTGGTGTGGTTCTGGAGATCAAGGGTTCATGTGCATGATTTTGCCTTTGCACATGAACCCTGGTATGTAATTCATACCTGCCAAGTCCTGGACTGCAGAATCCGGGACCGGCAGCTGCGTAGACGCAACTTCCGGTGTCGCTTTGCCCATCTATGGGCACAAAAACTGGCCGGCGCCGGCAATGGAAGTTGCGTCTACGCATGTCTGGAAGTGCGTAGATGCAACTTCCGGTATTGCTTTTCCCATCTATGGGCACCCAAAATGGCTGCCGCCGACACCGGAAGTCGCGTCTACGCACTTCCGGACATGCGTAGATGCGACTTTCGGGGCCGGCGCTGGCCATTTTTGGTGCCCATAGATGGGCAAAGCAGGGGGGAAAATGGCCGTCAGCAGGAGAATATAAGGGAGAATAACGGGAGACGAAGTGATACGGGGGACCACCAGGAAACGGTATGAAAAAGGGGGGTTTCCCGGGGAAAACGGGGTACTTGGCAGCTATGATGTAATTCCCATTTCAGTTGTGGTCCACTGTGCCAACTAATCAGTTCAGAACTACCCCCTGTCAGGAAAGAGGGCCTCCAAATAAATTAAAGACCCTCCTGGTAACTAGCACAAAACAAAGCAAACTTATCCCCCAGCCAACAGTCTGGGCACTGGAGTGAACTCATGCTATCATTTTAGACCTGGGACCTTTTGCATGCGACCGGTAAGTAGGTGTTCTGCAATTGAGCTATGTATAGCCTTTCATTGTAACCTCTCCAAACTACAGGATTCCATCAAAGATACCTATACATTTATTTATTTTTCCTGCTCCATGATTTGCCCAATGAGATGTTTATGCCGGCTCAATAGTGTCTCCATTTATAATGCCTTTGACACTGTGCAGTACACATCTGTCTCTTGACACAGTTTGGCATCTCATTTTCCACCAAGGTTATGTTTTCTTTTCCAGCAGGATGCTGGAAATGCCAGTCAATTACAGACACAGGTACAAATTTCGGGAAGGGGACTGTCCCAATAAATAAACGTGATTGGGCTTGCATTTTGAAGCTGAGTAGCTCTTGAACTTTTCCATTGTCGATGGCAGGTATAAATCTGAGTATTACCAAAGCTAAACAGATTGATTGGATTACATTAAGGGCATTGAAGGCGCAATTGCGACAATTTACTTCCCGTTTCTATTACATTTACCTCCCTGGAAACTTTGGGGATCCCGCTGATTCAATTGGAGGTTAAAGGTAGCCATGTATACATTTGTATTTGCCTTATTGCTAAGCAAATCTATTCTCTACTGACACAAGATCCCAAAATGGAGAAGCGACACGTTGAAGTTGAAAAACGGCACTCGGCGAGGGGTTTAAATACATTTTTTGCATCTGAAATATATTTTAAAGGTCAATTTCGGCAGTAATTATGTTATAATGGCAGAGCCTTTTAAAGACAAAACACAAGATTAATCTGTTTCCAGATGAGAAGTGTTGGAAGATTCAATCTCTCTCCTTTTTTATGCTGTGTTTTTCAGGCCGTGATGCTGCAATGCAAATCTCAGTAGCACTGAAGGCATTAAAAATACTTTATCTCCCCGTTCCACTCATTTCTTTACTTGATATTTTAGTAAAGTTTTCCCTTTTTATTATTTATTTCTTTATTCCATTTATAGTCTGCCTTTTATTCCAAGATCTCAGGGTGGTGTACAACATTATGAACATAATGCACACAATGTAATAACAAAATACTCTTCCCGCATTTAACAGACCATAGATAGTTTATGGACACGGGTGGCGCTGTGGGTTAAACCACAGAGCCTAGGGCTTGCTGATCAGAAGATCGGTGGTTCGAATCCCCGCGACGGGGTGAGCTCCCGTTACTTGGTCCCAGCGCCTGCCAACCTAGCAGTTCGAAAGCACGTCGAAAGCAGTTCGAAAGCATAAGAAATACCCGTATATTCTGGTGTATAAGATGACTGGGCGTATAAGACGACCCCCAACTTTTCCAGTTAAAATATAGAGTTTGGGATATACTTGCCATATAAGAAATATGACCCGGTGTATAAGACGACCCTGGGTGGCTTCCAACCAAATACAGTGGTACCTTGACTTACGTTCCACGGCGCTCTTCCACGGCGTTCCACGGCGCTCTTCATAAGTCGAAACCTTCGGTTGTCAAAGCGTCCATGTTGTGCATGGGCGAAGCGCGATTTGGGGCTTCTGTGCATGCACCGACCACATGCACCGCTTTTGCGTGTGTGACGAAAAGACATCCGGGTTTGCCGACTTCGTAAGTCGAAACCTTCGGAAGTCGAGGCATTCGGATGTCGAGGTACCACTGTATTAAAATACAATAGTCCGTCAAACATTAAAAGCTTCCTTAAACAGGGCTGCCTTCAGATGTCTTCTAAAAGTCCGGTAGTTGTTTCTCTCTTTGACATCTAGCGGGAGGGCGTTCCACACGGCAGGTGCCACTACTGAGAAGGCCCTCTGCCTGGTTCCCTTCCTTCGTTCTCCCTGCTGTTGCCTACAAGCAAGGTGGACCAGCCGATGAGGCAAGGTGAGATGGCTGTGACAAGTGGCAGGATTCACTGGGGCAGCAGACCCCAATGTCAGTCTTCCTTCTCCCCTTGTTCCTGGTGTAGATCTTCCCTCATCCCTACTTCCCTGGCAGGGAGGGGAGGGGGCTTCATTTTGTGGTCCCCCTCAGGTGCCAAAATGTATTGGCCCTGTCTACATGGGCAGTGTTGAGACTACAGAGGAGAAAGCGGACAGGCAGAGCCATCCATTCACTGGAAGTCAGGAAGAAGACAACTCCTGATGGCTCAGTTGGTAGAGCATGAGACTCTTAATCTCAGGGTTGTGGGTTTGAGCCCCATGTTGGGCAAAAGATTCCTGCATTGCAGGGGGTTGGACTAGATGATCCTCGTGGTCCCTTCCAACTGTATGATTCTATGACAAGAAGATGGGGCGATGGCTGAGGGCAGACCGAGGTTAGTGGAGCAGCGCTCCATTCGCTGTAGTGGACCATGTCAAAGCATAGCCTCATTACATCTCAACAAGAGCACCGCACAGTTGGAAGAGGTACAATAATGACCAGACCAGCAAAGAGATTGGAGCATCTTCCCTATAATGAATCGTTCTGGTGGTAGGGGTCTTTTTCTTATTAGAAAAAACAACCACTATGACATCACCTGCAACACACATGGCATACTACATTTGAAGATATTTTACATGCTCAGAGAATGCCACAATTCACAGACGATGTCACAGTTAAGAAACTCTTGATGCTATGCAAACATAGAAGAAGGAGCTGGAGCAACAGCAACAGAAGAAAATGAGTAATAAGGTAGTTTGTCTTCCTCTCTTAACTCCCACCAGAATCTTCTCACTCTCTGTACAGAATATCTCAAGTAAGAAAACACAAGTCTGGATTTTTTTGGAAAAAGGGGGAAAGGGGGGAAAATACAGCAGTAAGTGAAGATCATCATTTCCTATACTCTTACCATAAATACTGCATTTATATCTCATTAATTAAAATGCCAGCAACTTAAATCATTTATAATAGAGACCCAAGAACTATTAGTGAAGTCAGCCCTGCTTCATTCCAGAGAGACTGGACAAAGATGAATTGCAGTATAAGAATCTGAAACACTTCCTGGCTTCAAAATGTTTTGGCTCGGCAGTGCTAACTAGTGTATTAATATTGCATAGATTAGGAAGGTAACAGGGTAAGCTTTGGGTTTTTATGGGTTGCGGGGGACAGAGATCTGTCAGGGAGACCTCCAACACACTCTTCCACACAACGTAACAAAAAGTAGTCAAAAACCATAAATGAAACTAAAATGCACAACCAGACTGAACCATTTCCACATAAGTCACCATAAGATCTAAAATAAAGATACAAAAGCAACCTAACAATAACTTCCCCTTGAAACAACACCTCGGCTCAACTAAGGGTTGCTGTTGCTACTTGCCTCTAATTTAAACAATTTACCCTGCCAGCATTGTGCTGAAAGAAAGTGCAATAATCATCTCCATCAGCTAGCAGGAACAGATTTTCCCCCACCCACCAGATTTCAGGAGTTGCCAGGGCGTTGCATAAGAAATACCTGTATATTCTGGTGTATAAGATGACTGGGCGTATAAGACGACCCCCAACTTTTCCAGTTAAAATATAGAGTTTGAGATATACTTGCCATATAAGAAATACGACCCGGTGTATAAGACGACCCCCGACTTTTGAGAAGATTTTCCTGGGTCAAAAAGTAGTCTTATACGCAGGAATATACTGTACTTGAAAGTAGCAGCATTTGCAAACATTTAAATCTCATAGTCTTCATCTTACTACTCTAGCTGATCCTTTATTCAGTGAAAGCTTAACAGTCATGCAGATCTATGTTCAAAGTTTCTTTTTCAGAGAGCCAGTATTCTTCTGCAGTCTTCTGGCTTGGTATTTATTGAAGTGTATCGTAAGATATTAATCCTGTGTAAGTTTAGTATCATATCCAGTTTTCAAGACAAATCAGTGCACATTACCCAATTAAAGGATCACCATCACCTTCCTGAAGTCATGAAAATGGATGTGCAGAAGCTGTTTAGCCCTTCATGACTATTATAAGGCACATAAATGTCATTAACATGATGAAGACACCAGCAACGATTCCAATTGGCCTCGGGGACATTGATACACCACCGCCAAGCTAATAAGCGCTTGGCGTAGCTCAAGGCGCCATTATTGAGCTGGGGCATCAAACCCAGGATGTGACACATCATTGGATGAATATCAACTGAATAAATGGTAGTTTGACTGTAACCTTTGTGAAAAGCAGGCCCACGAGCTGCCAAAAATGGAAGCATACTTAGAAGAGAGTTATGGTATCATAGCCACGATCTCCTAACTTTGAACACAACAACCTTCCCTGTGGTTTCCAGGAACTTGCATTCAGAAGCATTACTTCTGTGGAGGCAGAGCACAGCCAACATGGCTAGCAAGGTTGAGCAGTATCTGGTCTTCAACATCACGATATACTGTATCACCGGCTAAGCATCACAATATATCTATATATCACGATGTCTGAAATAAGGATGGAACTATGTAGAGGCGAACAGTAGGGCTGGGCGAGCTCTGGTTTTCAACATCGTGATTTATAACCAGCAAAACATCACCATATACCAAAATATCACAATGTCTGAAATAAGGGTGGAGCTACATAGAGGCAAGGCTTCACAGTTTCCCCCACATTGTGATTTTTGCATAGAACACACACACACACACACACACACACACACACACACACACCATGATTCACAATGGATTTCCAAGTCAAGAATTATGAAACAGATTTCCCGATATGGACTTAAAACTGGTTTTGGGTGATACATCACCCAGTCTTAACACACATCATCACTTGCGACATATTTCCAGGTCAAAAATTATGAAATCACGATATGGACTTCAAACTGGTTTCAGATGATATATCGAAATATTGCCCAATATTGATAGCCTTACCCTCCATATTCTAAGCAGTCACCCCATTCAGGCCTGAGGAGACCCAGACCTACTTCATTCTGCAAGGTTGTCTCACATGCCTTCTAACCGCACCATCTGGACCATTCCTGGGTCCTCAGATCCAGGGTCACAAGCAGGGTCTTTTGAGAGACAGCAGAAGACCTACTGCTGCATTCCCCCCACCCCACCCCAGGGCAATGAGTGAGGAGTTCTTTCATTTATTTTGCTACTGAGGCTCCTTCAGCAGATACTTTCTATAGCTGGCCAACATTATCGCCTCTGTTCGTCCCTCCTGTGTTCAGCATTAATGATATGGAGCCAGAGGCTTTGCTAGAGAGCCAAGTCATACATTTTCCTTTCGTGCTCCTGATATTTTGATTAGCTTCTTCTATAAAAGGCAAAGGGTAAATCATCTGCTCCAGAGATAATGGAGTATTTCTTCCATGAAGAGAAAGGAGGAGGGCCTTTTTTGAGGGTGGGGGGGGTTGCTTTATTTTCAGGCCAGTCCACTGATAAAGACATCAAGCTGAAAAACTCTTGATGCAACCGGGCAAGACAGCATGAGTTTGGCATTTGCATCTACCGCATTTCTGTAAATGGAGACACTAGCAAGGGGTGGGGAAAATTTGGATCAGGAGGCTTGGTCCTTGAAATGTCATACCATTTTTTTAAGAGCAGAAGTAAAGCCTGCTGGATTAGGCCAATGGCCCATCAAATCCAGCATCCTGTTCTCTCATTGGCCAGCCAGATGCCTGTGGAAAACCCACAAACAGGACCTGAGCACAGTCTCTCCTCCTGTGGTTTCCAGCAACTGGTGTTCAGAAGCGTTGCTGCCTCCAGCTATGGAGATAGAGCAAAGCCACAATGGCTAACAGCCATAGATAGCTCTCTCTCATCCATTTGTCTACTCCTCTTTTAAAACTGTCCGGGTTGGTGGTCTTCCCAGCCTCCTGGGGGAGAGAGCTGTGTAGCGTAACTATGTCCCAGATGCACCATAGATTTGCCATTTGACCCATGAAGTAAAGGACCATGCAGCTTCTGAAGCTGACATTTGAATTGGAGGGGGAAGGAGGAGTGGAGAGGAGAAAGGGAAGCCCACCCCCACTGCTATTGCACTCATTGGGAAAATATACAAGCATTTGCCTCTTCTCTCTAACAGGGCAAGGTAAAAATAGATAAGGGGTGTGTGCTTTTGAATTATGGTGCTGGAGGAGACTCTTGAGAGTCCCATGGACTGCAAGAAGATCAAACCTATCCATTCTGAAGGAAATCAGCCCCGAGTGCTCACTGGAAGGACAGATCGTGAAGCTGAGGCTCCAATACTTTGGCCACCTCATGAGAAGAAAAGACTTCCTGGAAAAGACCCTGATGTTGGGAAAGATTGAGGGCACTAGGAGAAGGGGACGACAGAGGACGAGATGGTTGGACAGTGTTCTCGAAGCTACGAACATGAGTTTGACCAAACTGCAGGAGGCAGTGCAAGACAGGAGTGCCTGGCATGCTCTGGTCCATGGGGTCACGAAGATTCGGACACAACTAAACGACTAAACAACAACAAGTGTGTGTGTTTGCAATTTTCAGTATGGAAAATGGTGGGAGGGGAAAGGGTCTCTCTTACTGTGGTCTTCCAATTGAAAAGTCATCTAATTCAACACACACACCTTAATACACTTACAGGATATCCACCATTGCAACCTCTCTAATAGATGGCCACCTAGACTTTAAAGAGCTTTTGGAAACAGAGTGGATTCATCTTAGCTGTAGTGTTATTTATTCCGAAGGATTCCAAGCACATTCAGAATAGTACTCAACTTTTATCTCTTTGCTATTAAGGGTCCAATTTTCCTTTCCATAAAAAGGTGTGTATTTGGGGAGGGAGGGAGAGATTCAACCCCCAACAGGGATATTTCCCTAATTTCCACCACCTATTTTTGCAAAGCTTGAAGGAACGAAATGATATGCCCTACTTCCACCAATTACAATTCCCATTTCTTCCTCCCTCCCTTTCACCAAAACAGAAAAGAGGACAACTCTTCCCCCCCACACACACACACAACACACACCAATACATTTTCGAATCAAGATAAAGCCATCAAGGAAATAAGTGAGCATGATTAGAAAGGACCTCTCCTTAATGGAGAAAAGAGGCATGATTTCACTCTAGCTGCCTTCCAGCAATCCACGTGCAATCAGCCCAAGGCGGGTGTTTGAGAAAACAGAATTGTAAAAGTAACTTTGAAGAACTGGTCGCCATGGCAACAGATCTGTAAATACTTAACTGCAAACGTTAAATGACACCACAAGAGCCCTGGACCTGAGATGGTTTAGAAGAATGGCAAAATTTCACCCAGCGCTCTGAAGAGTCAGGACACGCTTAAGATTTTTCTCCTCACGCCCCACTTCAGCTTTTGATCTGCATTGCATTCACAAGGAACAGAAAGAACTTGTAGCTCAATTGTGAGAAGCTTTTGAAATTTGCACCTCTCTGAATCTTGCAATGCAATTCTCTGCCCAATCTCCACTTCTGTAGATTATATGTGGACCGAAATGTAGCTATCCTTTGAAATCCACACCTCTCCAAATTTAGTGGTGAAGTTTTTCTACCTGAAAATGTATACCGAAATGCATGCACATAAAAATGGATATGTTTATGAAAATGGCAAACAAAAATATTGTAGTGAAGGTTCCAGGGGATTGATGACACTTCTGCACACTGAATTGTTTTCAAGAGCTTCTATTCTATATTCTGGCACATCTTTTCACATGCAAATAACATTTTTTTTTAAGTGCAAATGAAGTTGGATAATGTGTACGTCTCAAGCATCATAACACAACTCTTTGGGTCACATCCACAACATACTTTTAAAGTACCATTATCCTAATTTTACAGTCATGGCTTCACCCAAAGAATTATGGCAGCTGTGGTGTGTTAAGGGTGCTGAGAGTTGTTAGGAGTCCCATATTACACACACCCCCAGCTACAATTCCCAGAGTTTCCTGGAAAGATGGATAGACTGTTAAACCACTCTGGGAATTGTAGCTCTGGGAGGTGGCGCTGTGATCTAAACCACTGAGCCTCTCAGGCTTGCTGATCAGAAGGTCGGCGGTTCAAATCCTCGCAACGGGGTGAGCTCCCGTTGCTCAGTCCCAACTCCTGCCAACCTAGCAGTTCGAAAGCCAAAAGTGTGAGTAGATAAATAGGTACCACTCCGGCAGGAAGGTAAATGGTGTTTCTGTGTGCTGCTCTGGTTTCGGTGCTCTGTTGCACCAGAAGCGGCTTAGTCATGCTGGCCTCATGACCCAGAAAAACTGTCTGCAGACAAACACTGGCTCCCTCAGCCTGTAAAGTGAGATGAGTGCCGCAACCCCAGAGTCATCTGCAACTGGACTCAACTGTCAGGGGTCCTTTACCTTTAACAACTCCCAGCACCCTTAACAAACTGCAACTCCCATAAATCTTTGGGAGAAGCCTTGATGCAAGAGTGTAAGAGTGCTTTATTTGTATGGCATAGGTGTGCCCCTTGTAAGAATAGTTTTCTTAACCCATACTGTTGGTTGAAGAGGCATCTGAGAGGGAACAGCTTGCCTCAGGCTACCTGGTGACAGAATCATTGAATTGTAGAGTTGGAAGATACCCTGACAGCCATCTATTCCAACCCCCTGCAATGCAGGAATCTCAGCTAATGAATTCTGACAGGTGGCCGTCCAACCTCTGCTTAAAAACTTCCAATGAATGACAGTCGGCTGCCTTCCAAGGGAGTCCATTCTACTGTCAAACAGCTCTTACTGTCACAAAGCTCTTCCCAATCTTTAGTTGACATATCATTTCTTGTTGTTTGAATCCATTGGGTTGGGTCCTACTTTCAGGAACAGCAGAAAACAAGCTAGCTCCATCTTCCATGCGACAGCCTTTCTCTCTGCTTCCTATTTTCCATGCTAAACATATTCCACTCCCTTAACCGCCTTCTTCCAGAAATAGAGATGGAGGAGGGATTTGTTGGGGCTGCTTCTTGCAGTGGACCAACCTGATTCAGAGTTCCTGAGCGTGCTTGCTCCTTGGAAAACAACCATCATTTGCAAGGCCCTCCTGCATCCCAATTCTCCACCTCTACCTTAAACCATTATCCAGATTTTCTGTCACAAAGGGAAAAGGAGCTTGTTAGTGAGAGAGGTCCCAGACTGTTGTCATGTCTGTTGGGACCTCTCACACTGACCTGACCCATAGAGTTCCACCAACCCCATCCAGTGTGACAACTTGCCCATGTTCATGAACATGACTTTTCCTGTTGTTTGAGGTAGACCTTCTGTCACCTGCTTGTTTCATTTTCTGAGTAGGTTAGGAGGGTCTCCCGTCCCTGTGGGCTGCTTGTGTTATCCCACCCAAAGCTGAGCTGTCTTATCCGTTAAGCTGATTTTTCTCTCTCTCTCCTTACCAGCCTGGCTTAGAGGAAAGCAAGGGAGGAAAGGAGAGGAAGAGAAAGGAAGCAAAGTCCTCTGAGCCAAAGAGAGAGGAAAGCAGGTCGACTCTTAAAAGGGGGAAGAAAAACCCCAAAAACCATCCTCTTACTTTATTTAATGAAAACCAAACACCTCCAAGAGTCTTGGTTTGTTATTGGAGAAGACGGAAGGACTACTGCAAACTTCTCCATCCTTTGATTGCTCAATTCATGGAGGATAAGGCCATCAATTGCAGATGACACCAAATTGGGAGGGGTGGCTAATACCCCAGAGGACAGGATCACACTTCAAAATGACCTTAACAGATTAGACAACTGGGCTAAAGCAAATAAGATGAATTTTAACAAGGAGAAATGTAAAGTACTATACTTGGGCAAAAAAAATGAAAGGCACAAATACAGGATGGGAGACACCTGGCTTGAGAGCAGCACATGTGAAAAGGATCTAGGAGTCTTGGTAGACCACAAACTTGACATGAGTCAACAGTGTGATGCAGCAGCTAAAAAAGCCAATGCAATTCTGGGCTGCATCAATAGGAGTATAGCATCTAGATCTAGGGAAGTAATAGTACCACTGTATTCTGCTCTGGTCAGACCTCACCTGGAGTACTGTGTCCAGTTCTGGGCACCACAGTTCAAGAAGGATACTGACAAGCTGGAACGTGTCCAGAAGAGGGCAACCACAATGGTCAAAGGCCTGGAAACGATGCCTTATGAGGAACGGTTTAGGGAGCTGGGTATGTTTAGCCCGGAGAAGAGAAGGTTAAGGGGTGATATGATAGCCATGTTCAAATATATAAAAGGATGTCATATAGAGGAGGGAGAAAGGTTGTTTTCTGCTGCTCCAGAGAAGCGGACGCGGAGCAATGGATTCAAACTACAAGAAAGAAGATTCCACCTAAACATTAGGAAGAACTTCCTGACAGTAAGAGCTGTTCCGCAGTGGAATTTGCTACCAAGGAGTGTGGTGGAGTCTCCTTCTTTGGAGGTCTTTAAGCAGAGGCTTGACAGGCATATGTCAAGAATGCTTTGATGGTGTTTCCTGCTTGGCAGGGGGTTGGACTGGATGGCCCTTGTTGTCTCTTCCAACTCTATGATTCTATGAAGCGTCCGGTTGGCGACTGTCAGAGCCAGATGATGAACTGGATGGGTCATTGGCCTGATTCAGCTACAGACGCTTCTTATGTTCTTATATTAAAAGTAAGAGAGCCAGTGCAGTGCAGTTGTTCACAATGTTGGGTTGGGTTGGGGCCTGGGGGACCTGTGTTCAAATCCCCACTCACTGTATCTAACTGTGTCTTCCATGCAAGAGAGGGAAAAGTGAGCAGGCTTTGGAGGGGAAACCCCCATTTTTGCAGACATACAAAAGATATTTAGGGGAGGAAATCCCAAAAATAACATAATAGGCACAGAGTGTGCTTAGTGAGCACAGGGTGATGACTGATGATTGGAGACCAAAAAATTATAGGGAGAGAGGTAGAGCAGAATGAAGTGCAGTGCGAACCTGGATAGGACATCCCCACAATGCAACATTTTGTTGCAGGTCTGTTAAGTCTTGTGCTTGAGATTCTGCACCCTCAAATGTCATCTGAGGGGCTAGTCAGTTGGGATCTGTCCATGGTTATATCCTTTGATGCAATGGACAGACAGACAGACAGACAGACAGACAGACAGACAGACAGACAGGACTCACCCTATTATTGCGACTGTAATTTTAAACTGTTTTTCATATTGCATTTTTAAATGGCTGCAAACTGCCCCTCGTGATGAAGGGTGGGTAAGAAATTGAAATAACAACAACTCTGATAATAACTATTGCATGCAAGGGTGAAGAATAGAGAAACACATCTGAGTGTGATTAGAAACTCTTCTACTGTGCAAAGGTAAATCTTTCATTTCTTGTTCTGCCCATTTTTGCCTCTGGCTTCACCCACCAATGGCATGTGCCCCTGAGACAGGATCACATTCCTCAGAGTGAAAATATCCCCCAACCCTCTGTCAGGCACAGAGGGGCTTCTCTGTGTCCCTTTGCATCACCATACTTTGGACATTAGAGTAGAAAACCCTTTTCATTCATTCATTCATTCATGCTCTGACTTGTTCCCCGATGGGACTCAAGGCACCTTACAAATAAAAACAAGAACCACTAAAAACATAGAGGGGGGGGGGAAATCATTAGAAAGCAATTAAACATTGATAGCAGTAAGATTATATACACATATAAAATTTATTAAAACCATGAAAACCATTGCCATATATACAACATAGCACCAGTCCTTTCATTAATTGCAGTCAGTTCCCAACAGCCTGTTGGAACAAGGAAATCTTCACCAGCAGGAGGAGAACAAGGAGGGAGCCAGTCCAGCTTCTCTAGGGAGGGAGCTCCAAAGTCTGGGAACCACCACCGAGAAGGCCCTCTCCTGTATCCCCACCAAATGTTCCAGTTAGTGTGGTGGGAGTGAGGGAAGTGTCCCCCACCCCACCCCACAAAGATTTCAGCGGTCTTTCCGTTTTAAGTCTGGAATGACAAAGTGCAGTGTGCAGCAGGTGGGTGAATGGGATTTTTCTCTTTTTCCTTAATCCTTCTGGGTCTTCCTGCACAGCTTGTCATAAGCAGCATTGCTTTGTGTCCAGCGCTGGGGAGGAGAAACATGAATATTTTCGAGGAGGCAGCTGAAAACGCAAGCAAAGATGGAAGCGTTAATTAGGCTCCTGCGTGATGAGAAGGGGAGCTAAAGAGCATTAAGGGTTTATGGGTGCTTAATGCTTGGACTGAAGTAAGACAGCTTAAAAGTGAAAGGGGAAATATATTGAATATATATTCAAGCAAAAAATATTGGGTCACATCCAATGCCCACAATCTATGGGCATAAATTTTCACACTTGCACAATAAAATGCCCCCCACCCTGCCCCACCACCCCACCACCCTCTACAGTTCTGCTCTGGAAAGTTGGAGGGAAACAAGGAATTTATTTAAGGAGCACAGGACAGGATTGGGGGTAGATAAAACTAGAAAAAAGACCCTTACTAGATCATGCCACAGGGCCACCTAGTCCCTCATCCTGTTCTCACAGTCAGCTTGTCTGGGTCCGTCCCCCCCCCCCAAAAAAAAGATTAGTGGTTTATATTCTGCATCGGTCAGTACCACAGTTAATTTTCTGACCTGAGCTGAGTCAACTAAATGGAGCCCACTGCTGGTCAATGGCAATAGACATAATGATGGACACAATAGGTGTTTCCTGACACTTCCTTCTAAGTTTATAGCATGCCTCTTGTTCAAGTTCAGCAGTAGAACAGTAGAAGGGAAGGAGGAATACAAATTCATTGAATAGTGACAAATTATAGAAAGAGGCAAAATACAATGGTGTATGGAAAGAACTGGGGGAGGGGACTGGTGAGGAGTGCATAATAAAAGCTACCCACTTTTAGCCTGCGGTCATTCAGCATACCCTCCAACATTTCTCCAGTAAAAATAGGGACGTCCTATTCCATCACTAGGAGAAGGGGACGACAGAGGATGAGATGGTTGGACAGTGTTCTCGAAGCTACAAACATGAGTTTGACCAAACTGCGGGAGGCAGTGGAAGACAGGAGTGCCTGGCATGCTCTGGTCCATGGGGTCACGAAGAGTCGGACACGACTAAACGACTAAACAACAACAATTCCATCACCATCATTTTATTATTTATTGCCCCAGCCACTCTGGGACGCTTCCAACTTATATAAAAACATAATGGAGTCTCCTTCTTTGGAGGTCTTTAAGCAGAGGCTTGACAGCCATATGTCAAGAATGCTTTGATGGTGTTTCCTGCTTGGCAGGGGGTTGGACTGGATGGCCCTTGTGGTCTCTTCCAACTCTATGATTCTAGGATCCTATGATAAAACATTAAACATTTTTAATTAAAAAAAGAAACCCTCCTTATACAACACTGCCTTCAGATGTCTTCTAAAGGTTGTACAGCTCCTTGGCTCGGGGGCCACATAATTCCACACCCTTCAACATTTCTCTGATGGAAAAGGGGATGCCTTAAGGAAAAGCGGGACATTCCAGGATCAGATCAGAAACTGCAACGACTTGTATAAATATGGAACTGTCCCTGGAAAATAGGGACCCTTTGGGTCCCTTAGAGGGCCTGCATTCAGCAGTTTACTGCTTTCATTTTTCTGAAACTTTTCTGTCTATCTAGCAGCTTGTTTCTATTTAACCGAAAAAACCAACACTCCAGATTCCACCTAGTAGGCAGATCCTATGATATGTGTGATAGGTTCGCAACAGAGGAGACCTTGTGCCCGACTGTAACCTGCCTGATGCTATTTATCGGCTGGGTCGTTGTTTAAGGGAGCCTTGTATGGATTGTCACAAAGAAAGCTATCATTTGGTGGGGGGGGGATCAAATCTACAATGCATTCTTCCTTGGTTGCAGTGGCGGGTGGCGGCAGCGGGCAGGCGGCTCGTTGGGTTGCGGGGGATGAGGAAGGGGCACGGGATGTCAGCTCGCTTTATCACTGCCTGCGCTCACGCCTTGTCATGCAAGACTTGCTGTGAATCTCAACAGAGGCTGCCCTTAGTAACTTCACACAAGTACTGCATTGCTAGTGACTTCAGAGACGGATGACAGCAAGCAGGGAATTATAATGAGTTGCTGCAAATGTCTCCTTCACACAAATTAGTTATTTTTCCTCGGATTCTTGCTAGATTTTGCAACATCCCTTTGTGTGTATGTGTGTGTTGAGGGCAGAGAGAGAGAAGAGGAAATCTCCTTCCCTGCTTCCATCATTTTCTCCCTATTTTAATTACCACGCCTTCTTTCACTCTAAATTAATTTTCCTAGCTACTGAGGACTTAAGGATTCATTTAAGAACCTATGTTGTTCTCTCCACTCAAAGAAAGAGGAAGAAGGAAGAGGTCTTGATTTGGAGAAAGGGCTGGTACTCCTTGGTTGAGCGCGCCCTTTGCATGCAAACGGTCCTGGGTTCAATTGCCAAAATCTCCAGGCTGGGCTGAGAACCTCCTCTGCCATAAATGCTGGGGTGCCACTGCCAGTCAGTGTATCCAACACTGAGCTAAATGGTTCCCAGTATGGAATGGTGGGGAAGGGGGTAGAGTGAGATGGTTGCCCCACCCAACTTCATGGTTCTGGCCGTGCCCACTGTTGATGAGGCCTCCAACACATTGCTAGTAAAGGTAGCAGGAGGAGGGGGAGGTTGCCTGCCTTGCAGCAAGGCACTGCAGAACTGGATAGCTCAGTTGCTTAGGGAGTGGTGCTAACGATGCCAAGGTTGCAGGTTTGATCCCCGCATGGGACAGCTGCATATTCCTGCATTGCAGGGGGGTTGACTAGATGATCCTCAGGGCATACCTGCCAAGTTCCTCTCTGAAAAATAAGGGACCGGACCGAAATTAGCATACCGGAAGTAGCGCGGTGGCCATTTTGGAACTGGGCGGAGCATGCTCAGAAGTGACTTTTGATGCTGCTGTGCCCAGTTCCAAAATGGCTGCCGCACCTGAAGTCACGCTGCAGCCATTTTGAAACTGGGCAGAGCAGCATCAAAAGTCGCTTCTGAGCATGCTCCGCCCAGTTCCAAAATGGCCGTCACGCCAGAATAAACCGGGGGAAAACTAAAAAAATCCATTTTTCCGGCTGGGTACACCTGGAAAAACGGGGGTTTCCCGGGGAAAATGGGAGACTTGGCAGCTATGCCTCAGGATCCCTCCCAACTCTAGAATTCTATCATTATCAAAGACCCAACATTTTCTTTTCTTTCTTTTTTTAAAAAAAGAATCTTAGAACTATAGAATTGTAGGGTTGGAAGGGCCACAAATTGGAGGCGAGGGGCTTGATCAGCTGTGAAGCAGGCTTCCTTAAACTGCCCACATATCAGCTGATCAAGCCCCTTCATTGCATGCCGATGGCATGAGGGCAGGAGGGACTCAGGAGCGGCTGATGTTTCACACGTGATATACCGCCGGGTGAAGCAGCCATCGTGGTCTGGCCCTCATACCAGTCCTGGACAATGTATCGATACATCACCCAGGCCTAGCATCTGCTTGGTCACTGTGTGAAGAGGATGCTAAACCGCCAAACTTGCTCTTTGTCTGTCTTTACATTTCTTACTAAGAAAAGAACCCCCTGAATTCTGCGGGCGTCATTTCGGATGCTCCCCAAAGTTAATTTGAATTTGAAGAATTAAAAGCCAGTGGCACCCCAGAGTTTAGGGCATGAAAGGCCTAAGTTACACTCGGTTGTCCCGAACACGGGTGCCTCCCTTTTGCGTTGCACTATGTGATGGAAGTGGTGTTGACACTAATAAGGCAGTGCTTTTCTCGGCTTCGGTCCTGCCCCGTCGTAGAGCAGATAAACACCGTCGCCATGGCAAAAGGGTTTGCTCTGTCTCCCTTATTTACTTTCTTCCTTTTATTTCACTTCAGGGGACTTAGGTTGGAATTGACATTTCCTTCCTCTCCGCCACTCTCTGCGCTGGGTCTCTGAGCGCTCAGTTAAGCCAGACAGTGGAATGGTCCAGCCACAAATAGACGGTTGATAAATTGGGCAGATAACACAGCAGCGGTCTGGTTTACCCCAGCACGCACGGTAATAAAAAGGATCTTCCGCCTCGGAAAGGTCACCATATTGACAAGGGGAATGATCGCCGAGATGTCTTTTTGCCAGACGCCTGTCACTGAGCAACACTTACTGGGTCTGAAACAATTCTTCGGAAGTAGTTACAGTTTGGTTTGTCTTCCCACCAAGAGAGAGAAAAGGAAGAGGAAGGAAATTGGGTGGGTTGTGGCAACGGAGCTCCCAAATTCTGCACCAGATATGTCCCCATATGCTTAATGGATAGATTGTGCAGCTCATATGAGCATGAGCGACACAGCAGTAATAGTAGCAGCAGCAAGAAAAATGCAGTAGTTGGTGTGTTGGGTTAGGAGACATAGATATGGGGTTAAACTCCAAGTGAGCCTTGATGCTCACAGCTGAACCTACCCTACAGGGTTATTGTGTGCATAAAATGGAGATAAAGAGCACTTTGTATGCTCTTTGGAGGAAAGGTGGGATATAAATGCAATATTATTGTTATATTGTTATTAGGATATTGGATTGCTTTTGTTTTTATTTTGATTGTGTAGGTTGTGTTTGTATATTGTGATTTTAGGGACGCGGGTGGCGCTGTGGGTTAGAACCACAGAGCCTAGAGCTTGCCTATCAGAAGGTCGGTGGTTCAAATCCCCGCGATGGGCTGAGCTCCCATTGTTCGGTCCCAGCTCCTGCCAACCTAGCAGTTCGAAAGCATGTCAAAGTGCAAGTAGATAAATAGGTACCGCTCCGGAGGGAAGTTAAACAGTGTTTCCATGCGCTGCTCTGGTTCACCAGAAGCAGCTTAGTCATGCTGGCCACATGACCCAGAAGTTGTAGACCGGCACCTTCAGCCAGTGAACCAAGATGAGCGCCGCAACCCCAGAGTCGTCCACGACTGGATCTAATGGTCCAGGGTCCCTTTACCTTTACCTTGTGAACCGCCCTGAGACCTGCAGGTATAGGACGGAGTATTATGTATATTTTCTTCTTCTTCTTCTTCTTCTTCTTCTTCTTCTTCTTCTTCTTCTTCTTCTTCTTCTTCTTCCTCTTCCTCTTCCTCTTCCTCTTCTTCTTCCTCTTCCTCTTCCTCTTCTTCTTCTTCTTTCTTTCCCCCCACATATGCTTATTAGGTTTATAGTATATCAAGCATCCCCAAACTGCGGCCCTCCAGATGTTTTGGCCTACAACTCCCATGATCCCTAGCTAACAAGACAAGTGGTCAGGGAAGATGGGAATTGTAGTCCAAAACATCTGGAGGGCCGAAGTTTGGGGATGCCTGGCCTAGGGCTTGCTGATCAGAAGGTCAGCTGTTCAAATCCCTGCGACAGGGTGAGCTCCCATTGCTCGGTCCCAGCTCCTGCCAACTTAGCAGTTCAAAAGCACGTCAAAGTGCAAGTAGATAAATAGGTACCGATCCGAGGAGGAAGGTAAAAGGCATTTCCGTGTGCTGCTCTGCTTCGCCAGAAGCGGCTTTGTCATGCTAGCCACATGACCTGGAAGCTGTACGCCGGCTCCCTCGGCCAATAACGCGAGATGAGCACCGCAACCCCACAGTCGGTCACGACTGGATCTAATGGTCAGGGGTCCCTTTACCTATTCTGATTAATAAATGTAGTCCCTGCCCTGTCTAGCTTACAGTAGTAGCAGTAGTAACTAAATTGTAAGGTAGTCAGATCAGGGACCATTTTTTTATTAATGTGAATATCTTTTATGTAAAACATGGTTGCTGTTGCTGTTGCTAATATTTCTACTGCAAACAATCATCATCATAATCTACATTGTAAGCTAGTCAGGGCAGGGACCTTCTCCAATGTGTACTAATGGCACTGTATTAACCTGCTGATAGTGATGTCTTTTAACCCACAAATTGCAGTTGTTTCCATGAGTCCCCTTCTTCCTTCTGCCTCTCTTGCCCTCTGTTATCTCCTCCTCCTCCTCCTCCTCCTCCTCCTCCTCCTCCTCCTCCTCCTCCTCCTCCTCCTCCTCCTCCTCCTCGCACACAAGGTATAAACTGCATTGCCATCTCCCTGGGGCAAGAGCTTATCTTGCCCTGGTGATGCCATGCCAATGGTCAGGTCTCTCGCTCCTGAACCCTGCAGATCAGCTGGTCAGCAGCCACAATGGCCCGATGAAATACGCCTCTCCCACTGGGGAACTAGCAGGGATTTGAACCATTATTGTCCTGATTGGGTTTTAATACACATTCCGACCAGTGATTATAGCTATGTGCCACAAATGGCTTAAGACCAAGGGCAGTCTCTCTCTCTCTCTCTCTCTCTCTCTCTCTCTCTCTCTCTCTCTCTCTCTCTCTCTCTCTCTCGTGTTTAGAATCCTGGCACATTTATCTTAATAACTTTTATTACAACCTGCCAGTTTAAACCTAATGACTAATTTATCGTCTAAAATACCATATATATATATATATATATATATATATATATATATATATATATATATTGCTAATTAATTATCTCAAACAAAGGTGATATTTATAAAACTGTCCAGAAATGGTATGTGCGGTAAAATTGGCTTGCAGCAGGAGATGAAATTATTACTAATATGGGATAAAATTATTACTGTATTGACTTAGTTACTTTATTACGTGGTAATGGATTTCTTCATTATTTTTCCCCAGGAATGTCGCATTCATGATTGCATTAAAGTCTGTTAATCTATGCAAATATCATTAGGAACCGCTAATAACCACATCGACATCCCTCCATTTCGAGGAAAAGGCTAAATACTCTCGGTGTGCATTGTTATGTTCTGTTAGTGTGATGGGATTAATTCCGGCTCGAAATTGGCGGGACAGCGGGTGAGTAGGAAGTGTGAAGGAGGATGCTCTGCCCCCTGAGGACTGCACTTAAATGAAAGCCATTCCCTGATTCTGTCCTAGAATCATAGAATCATAGAGTTGGAAGAGACCACAAGGGTCATCCAGTCCAACCCCCTGCCAAGCAGGAAACACCATCAAAGCATTCCTGACATACGGCCATCAAGCCTCCGCTTAAAGACCTCCAAAGAAGGAGACTCCACCACACTCCTTGGTAGCAAATTCCACTGCCAAACAGCTCTTACTGTCAGGAAGTTCTTCCTAATGTTTAGGTGGAATCTTATTTCTTGTAGTTTGAATCCATTGCTCCGTGTCCGCTTCTCTGGAGCAACAGAAAACAACCTTTCTCCCTCCTCTATATGACATCCTCTGGTCCTCTACCAGAACGTTTGTGTGACCAATGCCAAATTCACACCATATATTTAAAGCACTATGATACCACTTTAAACAGCCATGGCTACCTGCAAAGGCTTCTGGGAGCTGTAAGGGTGCTGAGAGTTGTGAGGAGATCCCTGTTTCCCTCCTAGAGCTACAATTTTCCGAGAGTTGTTTAACAACCAACCCTTCTTCACAGTGCACTCTGAGGACCGTAGAACAGCATTCCTGTTGAGATACGACAGGTGTCCACTATCTGAACTTTCCAGAAGCAGTTGAGGACATTTTTGCTTCAACAAGCTTTGCATGAAAAGTCCTCTGCTATAAGGATAAGGCAGTCTCTCCAGTAAAGTAGTTCTGACCTGTAAACATGGTATTTCATGGTGGGATGGCTTCTCTTCTTCTGTTGAGCTCAGTTCCTTGACTTTTTGTCTAGTCGTTTAGTCGTGTCCGACTCTTCGTGACCCCATGGACTTCGTGACCCCATCTGTCCTTCCAATGAGCACTCAGGGCTGATTTCCTTCAGAATGGATAGGTTTGATCTTCTAGCAGTCCATGGGACTCTCAAGAGTCTCCTCCAGCACCATAAGATGTTGTCTAGGTTTGCCATTGCTTTTCTCCCAAGAAGCAGGCGTCTTTTAATTTCGTGACTGCTGTCACCAACTGCAGTGATCAAGGAGCCCAAGTTCCTTGACTATTTGATAGTAAAGATTGTGGCGACAGTACTGGACGGAGCAGAGAGGTTGATTGCTTCTGAATCTTGGAGACGTAAGGCAGAACCTGCATATGCCGAGCGAAAAGGAGGTGCAAAGTAGCCTCCTTGAGCTACCATAGCACTGCTAGCTTTGAGATTTGGGGTGACTGAAATCCCAGGAGTATCTCTATGGTCACCAGTGCACTTTTATCATAGAAACTTGAGCCTTTGTTTGCATTCTGTGTGAGAATGGGGGTCATCTTGTTGTCAACAATGATGCACTCCCGTGTAGGCCATGGGCATAACTTAGTTTTTGAACCTTCGGCACACAGCATTTGAACGCTTATGTGCTCTTTCGTTTGCTCATATAGACACTGGATACTTTTGGTTTCTTTAAGTTGACCTTTCTAGGCGAGGATGTTGTTCTTACTATTAATAGTGACATCCCTCCTCAATCCCAAAGCAGCCCAGTGAGACAGGTTAGGCTGAGAAGCAGTGACTGCCCCAAGGCCACCCAGTGAGTTTCTTACCTGAGTGGGGATTTGAACCCCGGTCTCCCAGGTCCTAGTCCAACACTCTAACCACTATTCTACAGGTGCAATCCATTTATATCCTCCTGCTGAATGCAGTTTGTAACTCCATTAAAGAGGCTTTGCTAGCTGACATGCCAAAGCCCAAGTTCGCTATCTCTATTGGAGTTGCCAACTGGGGGTGAGGGGTGTGTTCCTCAGACTCTTCCATAGGTTCTGGTGTGTCAGCTACTATCTCCTATATCACCCAAGGAAGGTCTCCATAAAGATTCCCTCAAAAATCCACAATGTGCAAAAGACTGTTTGATCTTTCTTCTCGGTTTCTGTTTCCGCTAGCTCACCCCCTCCCTACCCAGAAGGCATTGTGCCATACCCACACAGCGGCCATTTTGTGTAATGCAACACACTCATAGCAGCCATTTTGTGACTGGCACACCTGCCATTTTCTCTTTTAGATGGTTCCATAGTTCTGTGGTTTATATGCCAGCAGTCCCCCCCCCCCCCCCGCTTTCATTTTATGCTATACCCTGCCTGCCTGGGTACATGAACTGAAGAAGGGTGAACTAGGAAAAAATTTAAAAAGTAAAATGAATCTGGGTCTCCCACAACCAAATCCTGCAATGGAACCACAACACCTCGTTGCCCCCATTGGTTTGACCACTGCTTCTGAAATCCAAAAAAAAGGAAGAAGAGAGCAATTTTCTATCTAACTATTTCATCTCCTTCCTTTTAATAAACTTTTGAGGCTGTGCTCCTCAGACTTTTCCACCCCATGGAGCCTAGTTAATTTTAATGAGACTTCAGCTGATGAGCTGCTTTGACATTCGGTTTGCAAATCTCACCATCTCCTTGCTTTAGAGTCTAAACCTGATCTTTTATTCTAAGCAAGCCGTCTTGAAACACATCCACCCTTTAGTCCGATGTCTTCTGCTGGGCTTCCTCTCTGCTGCCTGATGGATTCACACCAGTGTTTCTGAATATCACCTGCAGGTGGATATTCAAATTGACCTGAAACTACCCTCAAAAAAATCCTCATCTTAGGTCCAATTATAAGAGGCTCTGAACTCTGAGTGCCTTATTTTCTTCCATCGGTGTGTGTGTGTGTGTGTGTGTGCCAAAGCCCTAGAAAAGGAAGCATGACTTGGAAATGCTAAAGGCTTCGCATTTTGACAGAGCGCCCTGCTCTCTGCTATTAACAGCCAAGGCAGGGGTCACGGGGGGGGGGGTGGTATGTGTGAGAGAGGAGCATTCCTGCAGCCTCAGGAGATGACAGGAATTTTGATACACCTAAATCTCTGCAAACACCAAATGTATCACTGTGTGGCCTACCCCCCCCCCACACACACACACACAAATTAAGAATAATCCCTCCAGCGAGTATGAAATTCAGAGCCTGGAAGGAAGGCATAAGCAAAGAGGTGAGATTAGCCGTTTGCCCCTCCATGAGTGGATTAACAAAATGTGATTGTTTGGCGTTGGGCTGCCCATTTGCATTCGTCTTGGAGAAAAGGCCAATGTTAACTTGCAACTCTCTTGAAGAAGTTCCACTGAAGATTCTGGCTCATTTCCCAACATTGGTGTGGATGTTAGAGGTCTTTGGGGCATAGCTGCCAAGTCTCCCGTTTTTCGCGGGAAACCCCCCATTTTTAAAGCCGTTTCCCGCTGGCAGCCCGGATTGAAAAAAGTCCTGTAAATCCCCCAGATTTCCTACCTGCCAGGAAGGCTCCATTTTGGGTCCTGGCACCGCGCTATTTCCGGTGCCCAGAGATAGGTAGCGCGGCACCGGAAGTTGCATGTCCACACATGCATAGAAGCGACTTCCGGTGCCGCGCTACCTATCTCTGGGCACCGGAAATCACTTCTACACATGTCCCGCATGCTGATCCCACATTTTTCAGTGGGAGACTTGGCTGCTATGCTTTGGGGAGTGTACTATTACTGCTGATGACCCCCCAGGAAAGGTATATATTAATTCCCTGCCCAGAGCAGATGATATTATTATTATTATTAATTATTATTATTATTATTATTATTATTATTACAATTTATTACCCAAACTTCACACTATGATCTCAGGGTGGGATGCAACAATTAAAACACTAATATTTTGACACAATAATGCATTAAAAACAGTTTACGACAACTTAAAATTACAGAAATAAGGTGGGTCCTAAAATATATATATCCAATGTGATTTTTATGTTGCTACGTCGATGCAACAGAATTCTGCTTCAAAGTCCTGCATCTTATCTGAAGGACTGTTATTTCCCTTTTTGAGTCGTCCTGGGCTTCTTATAGGGAAGCCATTAATTTGGCCCTGCCACCTTCACAGGCGCATTGGCGAGGACACGAGAGACCCCAAACAACCCAATCCCAGTTGCATTTAAGCACAAATCTCTTTGACTGGAGGGCCTTCTGTTGTGGGCCATGAGCAAATTGAAAGAGCAATTAAACATTTAACGTGACTGTAAGGAAAAGAGAAAAGTTGCTCCTTTGGGGAGAAGGAGAGGCAGACAGGGTGGAGGGAGGCTCCCAAGGCTTTCTGAGCATGAGAGAGCAGTCGCCGCTGCCACGGCCGTGGGATCAGCTGAGTTCAGGGGCTCCGATTCCCAGGGATCTGCAAAAACATGTTGAAGAGCAACATATTCATTTTGCCCAGACCCTTCATGGGATTTCCCCCACCCTCAACCATCTGGATGTTGCCAGAGCTGCCAAGTTGATGTGAGTCTTGCATCTGCCGAACAAACAAGGCGAGATTCACACTTCCATTGTGCGCTGGTCTTTGGGGGGGAGGGTTACCTAGAGGCCTTGCAAAACCAGTTGTCAAAGAAACAAGGCAGCTGTTAAGTGGTAATTGGAGGAGGAGAATTGTAGTGTTGGAAAGGATACCAAGGGCCACCCAGTCCATCCCCCTATAATGCAGGAATCATCTGAGCTCTGCTTAAAAACTTTAAAAAAGTAAGGAGATTCCACCACTTTCCAAGGTAGTCCTTTCCACTGTCAAGCAGTTCTTCTTAATCTCCTTCCTTGTGATTTGAATCCATTGGCCCAGGTCCTACCCTCTGGAGCAGGAGAAAACACGCTTGCTCCATCCTCCATGTGACGGGCTTTCATATATTTGAAGATAGCTATCCAATCACATCTCAGTCTTCTCTTCTGCAGCTAAGCATTCCCAGCTCCCTCCATCATTCCTCATAATGCTCGGTTTCCAGACCCTTCATCACCCTCTTTTGCACACATTCCAGTTTGTCAATAACCTTCTTAAAGTACGCAACATGTAGTCACACTATGGAAATTACTCCTGCAGGAGGCAGTGATGGTCATCAACTTGGATTCAACAATTTCGCAAAGGATAAGGCTGTCAGTGGCTATTGGCAATTAAGGCAATGTTCCACCTTCTCTGGCAGAAGCAGTATGTTTCTGAATACCAGTTTCTGGAAACCATAGGAGGAGAGAGTGCTCTTGTGCTTAGGTTCAGCTTGTGGGCCTCCAACATGCATCTGGTTGGCCACTGAGAAGAGGATGGGGGACTAGAAGGGCCATTGGCCTGATCCAGCTGGCTCTTGTGTTCAGAACACCAGGTGTTAGCCTGTGTCTGCTGCTGCAAAACTAACCAATAGTCCTGTATGCCTGGACCATGAACATTGCAAAATGCAGACCCTAAAAGCAATGGGATCCTGAAATCTTTCAGGCATATTTTGGGCTCTGAACTTGCTAACTAGCTCCTTCTTAGTAGAATATCAGGCACGTGACCCCCCCCCCTTTTCATATACCGATCCAAATCTCTAACACAATAAAGGTCTAATGTATTAACAAATAAGGGTTTGTAATATGCTAAAACGTTTTCTTCGTCACATTAATATTCTATTAGCCAAATGCATTATTATGCTAATATGGCATATTAAAAATGCAAAATGTAATTAGACTCTCTCTGCACAGCTCTTGCATGGAGATCCCATTCCTGACCTACTGTACATTTATTTGTCCACCAGGATTTGCCTTGGAAGCATGTATTTTTAGAAAGCTTATTTATATCCCCCTCCCTCCTCTGCTGCAAACAGTTGGTCAGCCTCAATGGAGGAGGTGCCCCAGTGCTCTCTTTGCTGTTAATTTATTGAAGGAAGGGCCTTAACTCAGCAACAGAGCATCTGCTCTGCATGCAGAAGGTCCCAGGTTCGATCCCCAGCGTCTCCAGATACAGCTGGGAATATGCCCTGCTTGAAACTCTGCATCAGAAAAGATCTCCTTGCTTCCTAAAAATGCCCTACCAGCCCTTACAGGCCTTCAAAGCCCTACACACCAGTTCCACACTTTCCCTTCCTTTCACTTACAAGGTTTGGGAAGCCAAGATTCTGGATTCCTTCCTCCCCTCCTTCCTTCTCCATTGCCCTTGCAGGCTGGGTCAGTTGAGTGTTAGAGCTGAAAGCCCATGGAAGTATGGTGGATACTACAATTGCAAGGTCACAAAACAAGAGTTTTAAGGAGTGCCATAGGAGGCTGGCAGGGGAGACTGGTGGGGGACAGTTGTAGGGGTGTTTCTCCACAAACCTATGGACTGCTTTCCAAACAACAACAATTCTGAAAACAATCTTTTCCGATATATCCTGGAAGTTCTTCGAGAAATACTGACTTGATCTAAGGTGAAACTGGAAGAATCCCAACTATCTCCTATCACCATGCATGGTTGGTAGGCTGCATTTTGATCACTGAATCTCTGTGTAAATTTGATTTAGGAAAAATATAATAGAAATTATTTCATAATGTAGAAAATGGAAACCAGCTGCCTTGTGAAGTTCTGGAATCTCTTTCCTGGGAGTGTTCTGAGAAACATTGGGTGAGGCATCTAGAGGAGAGGACTACTGAAGACTACTATCCATGAGGGCTATGCTCTGCCTCCACAGTTGGAGGCAAGAATGCTTCTGAAAACCAGTCAAAGGGGAAAGGTTTCCCACAGGCATCCAGATGACCACTTTGAGAACAGGGTGCTGGTTTAAATGGGCAATTGGCCTGTTGAATTCTTATGTTGATACAGTCGATATAGGGTGACTTATCTCAGAAAACCAGGAGAGATCAATGCAGTGCCTCCCAAGGGACCAATGGGAGTTGTTGGAGGACACCACATTGACTACTCCCACCCAACCTGCTGACTTCCAGATGTTTTGCACTACAACCCCCGTCGGCTGCAACCTTCATGGTTGTAGTCCAAAAGATCTGGAGAGCACCAGGTTGGGGAAGCCTGGACTAGATGCTCCTCTTGCATCAATCACAGCTTGATGGTTCCAGGAGCTTGAAACAGCACACAGAATACCTCTCCTGTCCATACCCCACATGCTCATGAATAATGGAGCTGGAAGGAGAGGGAGTCTCCTGCAGTTCGCCGCGCCGTTGCCAAGCGTTTGTTTGATTGCTTTTAGATGGGCCAATTAAGAAGGAAAAGGAAAAGCGAACAGCATGCTTAAAGAAGCCACATTTGCCAAGTTTAGGAAGAAGAGCATGAAATGAAGGGAGGACAGGAGACTTGAGGTTGTTCTTAGTGCTTAAGCAAATTTGGGACAGGGGTGGCATTTAGCGAACTTTTTTTTCCCCTCTTCCCCATACTTTTGGCATTTCCCACCAAGGAAGGTGGGCAAGGAGTTTACTCAATATCAGTTGCTGATGAGCAAGAGAAGGAGAAGGAGATGGATGGATTAGATCAGTGGCTCCCAAAATGGGTGGGAGACAGTGGGTTTATCTGGTAACACTGGGTCAAGTCAATCCATTTTGTTGAATAGTTTTCAGTGGATTCTGAATGAATGTGCAGTTAATTGTTGCCGTTTCGAATTTAGTGGGCCATACAAACCTCTGTCCATATCCAGGGCCAGCGCCTCCATTTAGGCAAACTAGGCCTTGGCCTAGGGTGCCGAAATGGAGGGGGCGCTGTCGAGCCTGCCCGCTGGCCGCCCGCGCTCCCACCAGCGCCGGGAGCAACGAGCGAGCTGTGGCGGTGGCAGCGCCCGTAGCTGAAGCCGCGGCCGCGGCCGCTGAAGAACACACAGCATCCCCTCCATAGCCGGGAGGCGTGCGAGCCGAAATGAGAGCTCAGCGCCCTCCCGCCTATGGAGGGGACGCTGTGTGCTCCTCAGCAGCTGCAACGATGGAGCGGTGGCAGCGGCAGCGCCCGTAGCTGAAGCCTTCAGCTATGGGCGCTGTTGCTGCCGACGCCAACGCTCACTCACTGCCACGGCCGCTGAAGAGCTCACAGCATCCCCTCCATAGCCGGGAGGCGCACGAGCCGAAATGAGAACTCAGCGCCCTCACGCCTATGGAGGGGACGCAGCGGCGTCAGCGGCATTGTGCACGCGTCATGACGCATGTGCCGGGGGGAGGCGCCAGAAGGTGATTTAGCCTAGGGCGCAAAAAGCCCTAGCACCGTGCCTGTCCATATCTATGCTTTCTATAGGGTAATGTAGGAGACACTGAAGGGTTTATGCAACCATGGGGGCAGTGGTCTAAAAAGGGCTGGGAACCACTGAACTAGATGGCCCCTCTGTCTTATCCACCAGAGTTTTCGTTCTGTTCTTGGGGTGCAAGGGTAGAAGCCTGGAGTTGAAGAAATGATTTGCCATTGTTCAGCTGACCAAGGTGTTCTCCATCTCTCATCACTGGTTTGCAAGAGCAAGGCCAGGCCAGGCTCTGGGTTCCAGAGACCCCAGTGGCAAGCAGGGCAAGTATCGCTGCATGGAGGCTTACACCCTCCCCAGCCCTCCCATGCTACTGCATGATAGAGCATCTGTTTTGATTGCAGAAGGTCCCAGATTCATTCCCCAGCATCTCCAAGTAGTTCAGTGTAGGCAGCATTGAGCTAAATGGACCAAAGGTCTGATTCTGCATCAGACAACGAGGATGTGCGCTTTGCCCACAGTTTCAAATGCCCCATCTGTTTGTTCCAGGCAGCCCAAACTTCTCTGCTTTGGCTAGTGTCTCGTGCACACATACACAGGGACATGCACACACACACACACACACATTAGAGGAGTAAACTTCTAATGAAATCTTTTGCACCTCCCTACCGCTGCGTTACATCCCGCCAGCCATGCCTTGACAGGCCGCATCAGTCAATAACGATGCAATATTAAAGGGTAATGACACAGCCACGCAGATAATGAGAGAAAGCAATTTCTCTCACTATTTAGCCATTTACCAATCGATTGGTTTTGAAGGCACCGGGTCGAAAACATGGAGGGTTGGCAAAACCTCGGCAGCAGCCTGATGCTGCTCGTCCCCGGAACGCAGCACACTTTGCTTGACTGCCCGGGGATGATTAAAATACGCAAAGGCAAAAAAGGGAAAAAAGAGAGGCTTGGTTAAATCAAATGGTGCATCTCCAAGCCCCGAGACGAAGCAGAGTTGACGGGAGGGTGAGGAGGCAAAAATTCACCGAAACGGCCACTGAGAGAGGCTGAGCTAGCCAAACAAAGACCCAGGACCCACTCGGGGTAGGAGTCAGTAGCACAGAGTAAACTTTTGTCCTTTTTCCTTCCTACAAAATGAGAACAAAGTTTCTGAAATCCGAAATCCCAAAAATATTTCAGGACAGATAAATGGAGGTACTTCTTCACTCACTCCCACAGGAGGCAGTGATGATCACCAGCTTAGATTAGGGAAATTTATGGATGACAAGGCTAGGAATGGCTGCTAGCCATGATGGCTGAGCTCTGCCCTCCACCGTCGGAGGGAGCAATACTTCTGAACCCCAGTTGCTAGAAACCAAAGGAGAGGAGAGAGCTCTTGTGCTCGAATCCTGCCCGCAGGTTTCCCACTAGCACCTGGAAGGCCACTGTGAGAACAGAATGATGGATTCAAAGGGCCACTGGCCTGATCCAGAAGGCTCTTCTTATGTTCTTATGTACTCTTGAAATTGGTTTGCCATTACCTGCAAGGATTTGGACCCAGTGGCGTAGCGTGGGGGGTGCAGGGGGGGCGACCGCACCGGGCGCAACATCGGGGGGCGCTCGCACTCGCAGCTCTCTGCCCCTGCCTGGCTCACTCACTCTCTCTCACTGCTTTGCTTGCCTTGCCCCGGGTGCTGACAACCCACGCTACGCCACTGTTTGGACCACCTTCCATAGGAGGAAATGAAGTAGCATCCTACTATGGGCTGGTTCCCAGTGGCAGGTGTCTCTGGACTACAGTCCCCTCTTCCCTGATGACAATTGTCCATGTTGGCTGGGAGTGGTGACAGCTGGAATCCAACAGCAGCTGGAAAGCATCAGGTTCAGAAAGGATGGAGGAAAGTTTGCATTGTGCTTACTTTTAGCTCAGACGAATACTGACGACATGAGGGCATCAAAGAGACTTCTGTGGTGATTCACAGTGTGGAGAAAGTGGGGAAATACTTTTCCCCTCCCTCTCTCACCACCCAATGAAAGTTGATGGGCCATAGATCCAGGGCGTACTAAAGAAAGTAATTCTCCATCAGCATAGATTATTAACACATGGAATCTGCCCTTGCAAAAGGTGACATCAGCAAGGAGGGGGAAAAATGCAACTTCAGAAGATCCACACACACACACACAAAAAAAAAAACCACCCACAGCCCACAGTTCCGTAACACAACAAGTAGTGCAGTGTGAAAGGAATGTTAGAAAATGAGACAGAAGTGCTAGCATTACGTATAATCAGGAAAACTATGGCAATACAGCAATCTGTTCTCTGCATGCCTTCATCCGTAGACAAAAACATATTTTCCAAGGCCATACTCTGAAATCAGTGCATGGGTTGGGGAGGGGGTAGAGAAGTCAGGTTTCTGTGCAAATGTGGTGTGTTTTCCCCCCCAGTTGCTTGTGTGCAAAATTCACCTCCGGTGGGGAAGGAAGGGGTAAAAAATTCCCAGAGCTACAGTTGTGGCAAAGGAAGAGTCCTGCGGCCTCCCCTGTGCGGTGCAGGAGAATGGCAGGTGGGGAGCACAGCCGCTAAAGGAGACCTTTGAGTGGAACTCAGTGGGGTGTGGGGCGGAAAGAGAATTGGCAGGATGCTGGGAGATTAGGAAGGGACAAGTAGTCTGGGAGGATGTAGAGGAGGAGGAGGAGCGGAGAGAAATGCAAGGGCCTGGGGAGAAGGCAGGCGGTAGAGTGGGGGGGGGGAGGCTGATGGGGGGGAGCAGAATCGGTTTGTTTCTGTTTTATTTGCTCTGAGCTGATTGTATAAGTAATCCCACAATTGGAGGGAGTAAATCCAGCACAAGTGGCAGAAATTATTACATCTATAAGTGATGTTTGCCTTGGTGGGGGGAGAGAAAATGTGAACTGACGCAACTGGATTTGAGTTGATTTCTGGGAACTTGGGGGGGGGGGCTGCCACCTGAGACAGCTACCTCATGGGTGGGCCGGCTCTGTTCCTAGAATCATAGAATCAAAGAGTTGGAAGGCACCCCCAAGGGTCATCTAGTCCAACCCCCTGCAATGCAGGAATCTCTCAAGCATGGCCATGCAACCTCTGCTTAGAAGCCTGCAGTGCTTCTCCTCCTGAGGCAGTTCATTCCACGGTCAAACAGCTCTTACTGTCAGAAAGTTCTTCCTGATGTTTAGTCGGAATCTCCTCTCTTGTAAATTGAAGCCGTTGGTTCGAGTCCTACCCTCCAAAGCAGGAGAGAACAAGCATGCTCCCTCTTCCATGTGACAACCCTCGAGATACTTGAAGATGGCTATCATATCTCCTGTCAGTCTCCTCCTGGGTAGACAAAGTTAGGGTTGCGCTGTTTAGTTATCAACAAGATGTAGTGATGTCTCCCAAGTTGGGAGGCTTTGAAAGAGGTTTAGATGAATTCATGGAGAATAAGGCTATCAATGGCTGCTTGCCAGAATGTCAATGCTCTGCCTCCACTATCAAAGGTCGCATGTCTCTGAATACCAGTTGCCCTAAGACACTCCTTGTAGACGTTCCATAGGCATGTAGTTGGTCACTGTGAGCATGGGATGCTGGACCAGATGGGACTTTGGCCTGATCCAGCAGGACTTTTCTTAATGAATAGTAGAATCCATTCCCCACCACCACCACCACCACACACAAAAAACTTTTAATTGATTTTCTTTGCTTGCAGTCACTTTTTCATCCTTCTGAGTGGTCATCTTTGCTTGCTAATGTCTTCCTGCAAGGTCTTCTGCCATCCCTTTCCAGTTGTTGTCATACTTTAGCAAAATCCTTATTTAAAATTAAACAACAAAAAAAATCTTTACTTCTGCAGGGGGAGGTTGAGAGAAAACCCTTCGACTCTCTCCTTGAGAGCTAAGGACAAACTGGCAATATTTTATGTTACAGCATGGTATAAAAAAAATACATTACGCTATAAATTATAATATGAGAGCTGAAATGCTCAGAAATATGCCAAACGCAGGTGGGAATCCCATTAAACAACAGGGCTGGATGGCAAAGCATTCCCCGCAGAAATCTTAGGTGCCTTGCAAGAAGCCGTTTGGTTGGGCGCGAGGAGGCATAATGTAACAGATCAAATGCATAATCAGTCAACTAGAGATATGGAATTTTTACAAATGCATAAAGAAGAAAAGTGACTTACATTTAGAGCGAGATCAATTTTCAATCAAGGCACCAGGGGTATGGAAATGTGAGTTGTGGCTTGAATGGGAGAAGGATGTCTGCACAGGCCACCATGAGTGGGGAAAGCAAAGGAAGGGACCCATCCCATGGATGCCACCAGACTGCATCTTGGCTGGTGCTCAGGTGGAAACCCTCATTGTGGTGGATAAGGCCATCAACGGCAAGAAGCCACAATGGGTATGTGCCACCCCCAGTGTCAGATGCAGGGGGGTGGGGAGAGTGGTGGTGTGCTCAGGTTCTGCCTATAGACTTCCCACAAGCACCTGGTTGGCCACTGTAAGAACAGGATGTTGGACTAGGTGGGTCTTTGACCTGCTCCAGCAGGACTCACATTATTATGACTGAGCCTTTATTGAGCGGGACCAGTAAAAACACCTACCCCTCAACACATCGTGGGCTTCTGGATATGTGTCATGGGCTTGGGAGGTTCAAAGTAGATTAGGGATCCACCATACCTGCCAAGTTGATGTCGGAGAAATAAGGGACCAGGCCGGAAGTAGCGCTGCCGCCATTTTGGAACTGGGCAGAGCAGCATCAAAAGTCACTTCTGAGCATGCTCCACCCAGTTCCAAAATGGCCGCCGCGCCAGAATAAACTGGGGGGGAAACAAAAAAATCCGTTTTTTCAGCTAGGAAATACGGGAGACTTGGCAGGTATGGGATCCGCCTCGAACAGAGCAAAATGTCCCTGACTAGATTTATTGGATAACAAGTCAAGTTATCTGAAACGTCCTTGAATTTCCCCTTTCCCCCTTGGGCTTATGATGTCACACCCACATAATCGTATATTTGTTCTTCATGGGGAATGTATTCAAACAGCAACTTCCACAAAGCTGGACAAAACATGTGCCACTTTAGTATAACAAATGCTTTTTTTTCCCAGCCGGAATTCATTGGAACTCAGTTTCGGCACCCCTCAGGTGAAGGGGAAGAGTGTTGCTCCTGTGCTCAGATCCTGCTTGCTGGTTTCCCAGTGGGCATCTAGTTGGCCACTGTGACATGTACATCTTTTATACAAAATATCTGTGTGCGCACTTTTGGCCAAACCAAAATACACTGCGAAATCTGGAGGAGTGCATCAACTGCCTGGGGGTTGCATTCTGACCTACAAGTAAAACTAGGAGCAAGGGATCAAGTTGGTCCCCTGCAAAAAGCTAACCACACTCAGTCTTCTGCCATCCTTCAGATCAGGTCACTTTTTACGGAGAATTCACCATGATCCAATTGCTCAAGTATCCCAAGAGTTTGTTCTTTGAGAGAGTTAAATAGAAGTGGGACAAGGCATCACGCCAAAACCTTTTTAGATACAAGGGGACCTGTTTTGGGACAGCTACTTGCCTTGAAGTCTCTACCAAGTTCATGAATTCTTGTTGCAAGCATGCAAAACTCAACCTGACAACTCAGTCAATGCCATGAAAGCAGCACTGAGCATCTGAATGAACAAACTCGTCTACTACATGAAAAAGCTTTATGTCCGACCAAATCCCCGATAAGTTGTTAAATGCAATGCAAAAATCATTCAGGAGGAATAGCAGAGGAATGGCTTTTGTTTGGGTTTTATAGGGTCAGTAAAAGAAAAGTGCCTGAAGTTTCCTTCTCTACCCGCCTTCCCCCATCACCATCAAGGTTGTTTAATCGATAAGTATTTTTATTTGGAGGAAACATTTAAAAGAAGAAGAAGAAACAGTATCCCAATCAAAGCGTGTTTTCAGATTGATAGAATGCTAACAGCTGTACGCCCGGCATTGCGTGAGAATTCTAAGAAACCCAAAAACTCAGAGCAGCTTTGAAATCAATAGTTAAAATCAGTGCAGTTTGGAAAGGTCCGGTCCGCCATCTTGATTCAAAATGGCATCCAATTGTATACAAACATAGATGAAAACCGGTTCCTTGATCTGAGGAACTGCCATACACAATGTGGTTACTATATCTTAGGATAGTTCAGTATTGTATACAGGGACTGGAAGGATCTCTCTGAGGTTTCAGGTGGGGGAAAACCCAGGCCTAACACCTAACAGGTGTTGCATGCCTAGCAGATGCTTCAATACCTCAAGAACCGCCTCTCCCCATATGAACCGACCCACACCCTGCGATCATTATCTGGGGCCCTTCTTTGTGTGCCTCCTCCCTGAGAGATCCTGAGGTCAGCAACACAAGGACAGGCCTTTACTGTGGTGGCTCCCCGTTGGTGGAATGCTCTCCCCAGAGAGGCTTGCTTGGCGCCTTCATTACACACCTTTAGGCACCAGGCAAAAACGTGTGTCTTCAACCAGACCTGGGGCTGATTAACATCCTATGTCCTTCTAAGTGTGCTTGTGGGAGGGAGAATTACTGGTTTGTTCTTGTTCTTATTCTTATTCTTACAATTATTATTATTATTATATTATTATTATTATTATTATTATTATTATTATTATTATACCCCACTCACCTGGCTGGGTTTCCCTGGCCACTCTGGGTGGCTCCCATCAGAAAGCGCAATAGGACATCAAACATTAAAAGCTTCCCTAAACAGGGCTGCCTTCAGATGTCTTCTAAAAGTCAGATAGTTGTTTATTTCCTTGAAATCTGATGGGAGGGTGTTCCACAGGGTGGGCGCCACTACCGAGAAGGCCCTCTGCCTTCTTAGTTTGTATTTTGTGTTTTTGTGTTTTGTGTTTGTATGTTGCAAACTGCCTTGAGAACTTCGGGCGAAGGGTGGTATACAGATGTAACCAATAAATAAATAAATGGCTAATTTCCGGGGATAACGGGAGCGATAATCCATAATATCTGGAGAGCACCACATTGGCCATTCCTAGCATCACCACCTGCCTAGGAGGCTAACCACCACCTGCCAAGGTCAAAAACCAATCAAGGCCTGAAGATTCCTAGCAGGTGCAGATTTACATTGAGGCTGAGCTTGATTTACACAGTAGAACCACTTCCCTGCCAAAACAGGCATGCTCTTTCAGAAGTCATCAGCCTTTTTCCTAAGCGCTGCTTTCCTATTAAAGATGACTCTCGTCCTATGAAAATTCATAAACTCTGCAGGCGTTTCCACGGCGATTTGACGCCGTAATCTCCCATCATCTCAGCTTCTCTCTGACAATGACAAGGGGAAGATGGATTTATCAAATACACGGAGACATGTTTATGACCCTGTTTTGCATAAGCAGGCGCTTGAGCCACGAGCTGCGCGGTTGCAGATAGCGAGGAGACGCTCCCCTCCCACGCCAGGGGCTCTGACAGGCAGGAGAGATATTTGGAAGTACATGAAAAATATATGTATCTATATTTTATTTCCAGTTTCTTTGAGAAAATGGGAAATATAACCCCCTCCTTCCCATTAATTTCTCAAGGAGTATGAAAGCTTATTCAATCAATTTTTAGTCCCTGAAGTTCTAAAGTTCGGCCTTAAACCTTCATTTACCCATGGCTGAAACGTTACTGCTGTAGAGGCACGTGAGAATTCATCGCGGGGAAGGGGATTTGCGCTTGGTGTGAATCGCAGCACCACTGACCAATCAGAGGCCTTCAAAATGAAGTCTGTCAGCATTGTGACAATTCAGCACTATGGCTGTGCATTAGTTCCTGTTTGATAACGAGGCAATTGTTGGGAGAAACTGTGGAGGGTAATCTTTTAGACTTTTCTGTTTGATCCACATTATCAGCCAGGATGCAACTGTGCCTAATTTGAATGAATATTATTATTATTTATTTATTTATACCCCGCCCATCTGGCTGGGTTTCCCCCGCGACTCTGGGCGGCTTCCAACAAACACCAAAATACATTAAAATATCACAGATTAAAAACTTCCCTAAACAGGGCTGCCTTTAGGTGTTTTCTAAATGTCAGGTAGTTGTTTATCTCCTTGACCTCCGATGGAAGGGCGTTCCACAGGGCGGGCGCCACCACCGAGAAGGCCCTCTGCCTGGTTCCCTGTAGCTTTGCTTCTTGCAGTGAGGGAACCGGCAGAAGGCCCTCGGCGCTGGATCTCAGTGTCTGGGCTGAACCATGGGGGTAGAGACGCTCCTTCAGGTATATAGGACCGAGGCCACTTAGGGCTTTAAAGGTCAGCACCAACACTTTGAATTGTGCTCAGAAACACACTGGGAGCCAATGTAGGTCTCTTAGGACCGGTGTTATGTGGTCTCGGTGGCCGCTCCCAGTCACCAGTCTAGCTGCCGTATTCTGGATTAATTGCAGTTTCCGGGTCACCTTCAAAGGTAGCCCCACGTAGAGCGCATTGCAGTAGTCCAAGCGGGAGATAACTAGAGCATGCACCACTCTGGTGAGACAGTCTGCGGGCAGGTAGGGTCTCAGCCTGCGTACCTCTGGTGGTAAGATGGCCGGTGGTTAAAGGTGATGGGAGCTGTTGTCCAACAGCATCTTGAATGAGCTACCTTGCATATCTCTGGCCGATATGAATCCACCAGCCCCTTAGGTTTCTAGGGAAGGGTCATAGCTTGGTAGTGGAATAGCAGAATGTCCCACATTCAATCCTCATCATCCCCAAGTGGGGCTGCGGAGAGCCCCTCACCTGGGACCCCCAAAGAGCCTCTGTCAGTCAGTATGGACAATACTGCACTAGATAGACGAATGGTGTTCCAACATCCACAACATTTGGAAGGTGCCATATTGGTTGTACTATCTAAATCCAGTTTCGCCTTGGTGCAGATCTGCAGCAGCCGGGAAACGCAAGCCTTGCTTGCTTCTTGCACGGAATCTGGGGTACCCAACCTCTTTGGCAAAAGTGCCGCGAAGAAGGGCTGGGCAATGTCTGGTTTTCAACAGTGTGATATATCAACAGCTGAACATCACAATATAATCACAAAGTCTGAAATCAGGATATAACTATGTAGAGGCAAGTGCTGTAATGGCCTGGCGACTGCTGCTACTTGGGGGGTATAAAACGGATGCATTTTTATGTACCTTTGGCATATTGTTACAACTGTTTTATAGTACAGAGCAACTGGGGGAGGGGCAGGAATCATGAGGGAAGCAATGACCGGCTTCGTGGTTTCTCCCACATCACATTTTTTTACATAGCACATGCACACATTGTGATTTGTGATATATTGCCATGTCAAATATTATGAAACTGTTACCATGATGTGGACTTCAAACCAGTTTTTGACTATGTATTGATACATCACCCAGCCCTACTGCACACTGTGTGAAATTATTATTATTTTTTATTTCCACAACTTATATCGTGCCCTTTATTGGAAGGTGCCCCAGTACCACGCAGGGCAAGTTGCAACCAGTATATAGCAAATGCACAATAATGGACTATCACATAAATATCAAGAGTCCACCAGTTCCTCGTGACTCAAGTTACTATTAAGAGCCTTAGGAAGCCTATAGAAAAATTTATAAAGCAAAGATGGGGAACAGGATCCAGCTGGCTAGCTGAATTCTTATCTACCCCACTGCCCGCAAGCCAAGTTTGACAGGGGGGGGGCTGCCACATACCTGTCAATTGCTCGACATTGCAGTGATGTCGGGCGGCCTGTTCGCTTTGCCTGCTCAGTTTGAAATCAAATCAAATGGTGGGGAGGGTGCCGCAAAGGCACTGGGTGCTCAGCTGATTGGCGGCACTTGCAAAGCCAGCAATCATGGCACTTGCAAAGGCGCCGTGCCTGGCCAAGGTGCCGCCAATCAGCTGGTCGGCGGTGCCTGGAAATTCTACATTCAGCCAAGCCAT
Source organism: Zootoca vivipara (assembly GCF_965207765.1). Classification (NCBI taxonomy): domain Eukaryota; kingdom Metazoa; phylum Chordata; class Lepidosauria; order Squamata; family Lacertidae; genus Zootoca; species Zootoca vivipara. The sequence continues at coordinate 58,760,825 of NC_142593.1, forward strand.
GTCTGTAGTTGCCACAAAATAGCAAGAAACAGTTGTTATCCAAAATAGACTCCCCAAAATAAAAGGGGGGGTATCAAAATGCTCAAGTTTTTCCATTGATAGCGAGGGGGTGTGGAGGAATATTTGTATTATCAGGAATCAGCTTTGCATTTCGAGTAGGTATGTAAATATACCTATTTCCATGGTTTTAAAGCTTTGTAAAAAAATAAATGCTGCAAATTTGTTTGAGGCTTTTTAATATATATTTTTTTTAAAAAAAAAAACCAACTATGCTTGTTTTTGCAAATGTGTGTGAGGTTTTTCTATCTGTTAAGGATATTCCTAACATTGCATATTCGGTGGCGTGTTGTGTTACTCTTAAACCAGAGGCGCCATCTTGCGAGGGCGATGAGAGGGCGATGTCATGTATGTGTGTGGCTTTGGGTGTGACGTCACACTCATTACGTCAGGACATCGGAAGGAGCCAGGGCGGAGCCAAATGCAGCAGCCGTGTGGATTCAATGGCCAACAGCTCTCCCTCCTCCTGCTGCCACCACCAATGGTTGGGGGAGGGGGCTGCTCCAACCCTCCTTCCCCTCTGCAACAGGAGGAGGAGGAGGAGCTGGGCGCTGGAGCCATGCCATGCTCAGCTCCGCACTCAGCCTCCTCCGCCCCCTGATTTTTGGGACATTGTGGTGGCCTGGCCCCTCCCCAAAATATTGCCGGGTTGGGGCAAAAGGGCTTGGCCCCCATGAGCTGGTGCCCCTGTCTTAAGCTGTTCATGTTTCTCTGTGCCATGGTTCAGTTCTCCGCTCCATAACACATCACAAGCAACATGTTGTTGTTGTTTAGTCGTTTAGTCGTGTCCGACTCTTCGTGACCCCATGGACCAGAGCACACCAGGCACTCCTGTCTTTCACTGCCTCCCGCAGTTTGGTCAGACTCATGTTGGTAGCTTCGAGAACACTGTCCAACCATCTCATCCTCTGTCGTCCCCTTCTCCTTGTGCCCTCCATCTTTCCCAACATCAGGGTCTTTTCCAGGGAGTCTTCTCTTCTCATGAGGTGGCCAAAGTATTGGAGCCTCAGCTTCAGGATCTCTCCTTCCAGTGAGCACTCAGGGCTGATTTCCTTAAGAATGGATTGGTTTGATCTTCTTGCAGTCCATGGGACTCTCAAGAGTCTCCTCCAGCACCATAATTCAAAAGCATCAATTCTTTGGCCTTCTTCATGGTCCAGCTCTCACTTCCATACATCACTACTGGGAAAACCATAGCTTTAACTATACGGACCTTTGTCAGCAAGGTGATGTCTCTGCTTTTTAAGAGGCTGTCATTTAACATGCACCTTATAGTCACTCAATGCACACTACTGCTGGGAAGGACTGTGGTGCTGTCACAGCCACCTCCTCCACAGTTCCCACTGGCTGTGCCATCCCTTGCAACCATGCCTCAAACCAGACATCTTTGCAATGGGAATTTTAATTCCCCAGTGGAAGTAGATGAAGATTTTGCATGGGACAGGGCATGTCGTTTTGTCTAACCTGAATCGAGCCACCTCAAGCTCTTTTGGTCTCAAAAAACAAGTTCCCCAATCTTCTGTCCAAGTGGGATTGGGAGGGTGTGCTACAGCTTGTGGAACAATGAGGAGCATTCTTTTGCTTGAATGTCGCTCTCGCATCTCCCATGACTGCTCTTTCATGTGCATGAAACCACCTACTGTACTAACTGGCACGGTTAATGAGCGGAGTCAAAGAACTCAGTTAATTATGCAATTTGCGCCCCCAGGAAGCAGTGATGGCCACCAAATTGGATGCCTTTAAAAGGGGGTTAGACAAATGCATGGAGGAAGAGGCTATCAATGGCTACTAACTATCCTCAATGGCTTCTCTCTGCCTCCAAAGTGGGAAGCAGCAACACTTCTGAATACCAGTTACTGAATACCACAGGAGGGGAGAGTGCTTCTGTGTTCAAATTCTGCTTGCTGGTTTCCCACAGGCCTCTAGTTGGCCACTGAGAGAACAGGATGCTAGCTTTGGTGGGCCATTGGCTTGATCCAGCAGGTTCCTCTTATGTTCTTAACTGATTAATAATAATAATAATAATAATAATAATAATAATAATAATAATTTATTACTTATACCCTGCCCATCTGACTGGGCTTGCCCAGCAACTCTGGGCAGCTTCCAATAGGAGATTAAAATACATTAAAACATCAGTCATTAAATTTCCCTAAACAGGGCTGCCTTCAGATGTCTTCTAAACATTGTTTATTCCTTTGGCATCTGAAAGGAAGGCGTTCCACAGGGCGGGAGCCACTACCAAGAAGATCTTTGGTTAACAGGGCCAGGAACTGAATATCATACTTATTGCAACATAAATGCAACCTTTTTCATATACAGTCATACCTCTGTTTACGACCACAATTGCTTCCGCTGAGCCGGTCGCTCCCCGAGTTCATCGCTCCCCAAGGCACGCTTCTGCACGTGCGCAAAGCGCCAATAGAGCGGTTCTATGCATGCACGCGCTGCGCAGATCACTTCTGCGCATGCGCAAGCTGCCCAGATCGCTTCTGTGCATCCGAGCGCCGCGGAACCCGGGTGTAAACACTTCCAGGTCCAAGGTGGTCGGAAACCGAAGCAGTCGCAAACGGAGGCGGTCGATGACTGTGCTCTGATTTTTTGACATTTCTGTGAGCCTAATCAAAGGATTGCCCTGCTGTATATATATATATATATATATATATATATATATATATATATATATATATATATATATATGTGGGATTTGGGATCAACTAAAAGGTGCACACAGGTGGAGTCCTGTGTTCAGTTCTGGGCACCACAGCTTAAGAAACAATTGACAACCTAGACGATGTGCAGAGGAGGGTGGCCAAGATGATGAAGGGTTTAGAAACCAATCCTTACGATAAACCATTGAGGGAATTGGATATGTCTTTTAGTTTGGAGAAGAGAAGAGTGAGAGGTTCTATGAGTGCCATCTTCAACTCTCTAAAGGGCTGTCGTGTGGAAGATGGAGCAAGATTTTTTTCTTCATAGGGTAGGACCTGAACCAATGGTTCCCAATTACAAGAAAGCAGCTAAATATCAGGAAGAACCTTGTGATGGTCAGAGCTGTTCGACAGTGGAACAGACGATCTCGGAAGGTGGCAGACTCTCCTTGGAAGTTCTAAAACAGAGTCTGAATGGCCATCTGTCAGGGATTGCTCAGTTGTGATTCTTGCATGGCAGGAGGGTTACACGCGATGACCCTTGGATGTCCCTTCCAAATCTGCAATTCTATGATTCTGTGTATTGTGTAGAAACTTCCATTGAAACTTCTTGGAGGTTTTGCCCAGGCAGATGCCTCCACATTTTCCTGGGGATTTCGATATAGGCAAAACAGGTGTGGCAACTCCACACCTCAGCACCCCGACCCATGCCCCCTTTTCCATATCATGTCATTGCGTCTTCATTCCACGTTTAGCGGGAGATCCATCTGTGGTCTCAGCTGCTTCTCAAACAGACCTAATAGCTGTGGTACGCTCAGACAAGCATGATGGGTAATAGCGGAGCAGATTGAACTATATTGTCCTGGGAGTTCATATATTTTTATACACTCGCAGGGTACACATCATCCTGTGACGGCAATGAAGCCAAGCCAAGCATCTCCGCGATGCAATAAAAGAGATTAAAATAGTCTCCTTTAACTCATTTGCCAGGCAGGAGGGTGGGCTCCCTATCTCCCCTCCTTCTTTCTTTCTTTCTTTTAATGAGGCTAATCAACGAGACTACTTTACATCCCACTTCAAAACGAGGCTTCCTTGGCAACCTTGCCCTGCCATTGTGCCCCTTTCCACTCCTCACGCCAGGCATGCTCACCTAGATAGAAACAACCGGCAAAAACAGAGCATTGTGAGCTAATCTAGGGATTGTGGTGGACATGAATTCCCAGGAGGAAATGGGTCAGGGGGAGCAGAACTGTTGGATTAAGGACGTATCAGCATTGCAAATGCCCCTTTCCACTCCTCACGCCAGGCATGCTCACCTAGATAGAAACAACCGGCAAAAACAGAGCATTGTGAGCTAATCTAGGGATTGTGGTGGACATGAATTCCCAGGAGGAAATGGGTCAGGGGGAGCAGAACTGTTGGATTAAGGACGTATCAGCATTGCAAATTTATACTGCTCTGATGGGCGTGGCTTCCGCTGTCCCACACAAGGAAGCGAGGGGATTGCAGCTGATGGAAGGGGCTGAGTTGTCACTGTACCAAACTGTGCTTCCTAGGAATCCTTTCTGAGAAAGGCTGTTCCCCCAGTTTAAAGTCCAAAATAGATCTATTTATTTACAGTGGGAATAGGGTGGTATTCAAATTGAATTAAGTAATTAATTAATTATTATTAATTATAATATTTATACATAACTGCAACTACAGCAAGAGAATGTCATAGGTTGGATCCAGGCTATGCTTTATTTATTACAGTACTTATAGCCTAAAAATTTATATACCATTAATAATACTAAACAAAAACAAAAAAAACCTCAAAGGGGTTCACGAAAGAAGATAAAACAATGTGACAATTGTTATTAAGGAAAATGAACAATAGTCATCTGAAAGTTAAAATAGCAAGAGACCAAAAAAACAAATAAAAACTCGCATCGACTTTCTAAATGTCTGCGTGGGCTTGTCTAAGCAAAAAGAAGAAGAAGAAGAAGTTTTTAGCAGGCATCAATGCTAAATGCCTGGTGTCAATAGACAGGGAGTTCCAAAGTGACCTTACTGTCACACACCAACACATTGAGCTCCTCCAATGTTCAGCATCATGGGCTAGCCACAAGTTCTATTTTTTAAGGGAGAAAAACTAAGGTTATAAACTTCTATCATGTTGCCTCTTACTCTACTTTTCTCTAAGCTAAAAAACCCCAAACACTGCAACTTTTCTTCACAGATGAGTTGCACCATCCCCTGGATTGTTCTAGTTGCCCTTTTCTGAACCTTTCCCAATCCTGAAGTGTCCAGAACTGTGCACAGTATTCCAAATGCGGCTGCCCTATAGATTTGTGACATGGCATTATGATATCATCAGCCTTAAATAGCATGGATTCATACATTTCCGTTGCCCTGGTTTGAACGGCGCATGTTTGGTGCTGCATAATTTGCAGGTGCTATCTGCATCTGTTGTGGGTACGCTTGCTTTGGGGGGCAAGGGAAAGATTTGTAGCTTTGCCAGCTAGATCGGGAGGGAAGGAGGGAGGGCTGTCTCCTACCCCTGGAAGAGGAGGCCAAAAAAAACCTTGAAAGGCCCTCTCTATCTAGACCAGTGGGAGGAGTCAGGGCAATGATAAGGGGCTGCAAATATTGCATTTGCAATTCAGCTGATAAAAGTAGGAGCCTTTGGGTAGTGAAGCACCGTATTCGCTTTCCCATTTCCGAGATGACTGTGCTTGGCCTGAGTCTCAGAATTTAGACTCCTTGTATCAGCAGTCTCTGGCTTTCCATTTCATCTGGCGTGGCTAAGATGGATGGGCAAGCTGTAGACCTCCGCGACGCTCCCTTTGATTGTTAATATCTTTGCCACGTCGGCCTGGCGTGGGAAATGTATTAAAGGCGCTGGTTATTTTAACTTGTTTTGCTTTCTGTCGGGTCATCCAACTTCATTTACTAAATCAGATGTGACAGGAGAGGATTTTATAGCCATTCGTCCCCCCGCTCGCTCCTTTCCCAGACATTTAGTTATGTCGAACAGAAAAAGTATTGAACATATCCCTGAGCCATAAGATCCCATATCTCTTCGGCCAATGGCGTCTCCCCCTTCATGCCGAGGAAAGAACACATTTCCAGAGGGAAATTACCCATTATAGATACTGTGTTCTTTGACTATAGGGAAGAGTTATGGAGGCTGCAAAGCTAGAACTAAAAGCGGGTGTAGAAACAGACTTTTCCGCACAGTGTTTTCCGGGAGAATCCATAAGCACGAGACGTGCCATATTGATTTTATTTATTCTTTAAATATATCTTCCATCTTTCTTCTTTGAACAAGAACTCCATGTGGGTTATAACATTACATAAAGCAGCAACGAAGTACCCATAAAGCAATATATTGAAATGACAGGGCTGCATCAATAGGAGTATAGCATCTAGATCAAGGGAAGTAATAATACCACTGTATTCTCCTCTGGTCAGACCTCGCCTGGAGTACTGTGTCCAGTTCTGGGCACCACAGTTCAAGAAGGATACTGACAAGCTGGAAGGTGTCCAGAAGAGGGCAACCAAAATGGTCAAAGGCCTGGAAACGATGCCTTATGAGGAATGGCTTAGGGAGCTGGGTATGTTTAGCCTAGAGAAGAGAAGGTTAAGGGGTGATATGATAGCCATGTTCAAATATATGAAAGGATGTCATATGGAGGAGGGAGAAAGATTGTTTTCTGCTGCTCCAGAGAAGAGGACATGGAGCAATGGATTCAAACTTCAAGAAAGAAGATTCCACCTAAACATTAGGAAGAACTTCCTGACAGTAAGAGCTGTTCGGCAGTGGAATTTGCTACCAAGGAGTGTGGTGGAGTCTCCTTCTTTGGAGGTCTTTAAGCGGAGGCTTGATGGCCGTATGTCAGGAATGCTTTGGTGGTGTTTCCTGCTTGGCAGGGGGTTGGACTGGATGACCCTTGTGGTCTCTTCCAACTCTATGATTCTATGACGTGGGGTGGGGTGGGGTGGGATGTTTCAGCATTTAGTAGACAGATTCACAAAGTGTAAGGCCTCAACCAGTGGTCAGGGATGGTGGCATTTGCACCCTAAAAAAATGCCAGTTTGCAGGATAAAGTGATATGCATTTAAGCAGGGCAAGGCTAGGTCTGTTAATAAGACAGAGGCTGCAGAATTTGGCACTTAAATTTTTCAAATTTATTCTATTGTGTTAAAATCCCACTGCTTTCTCCAAGGAGCTCAAGGCAAGCACACATGGTTTCTCCCACCACTGTTTGTTATATCCCCACAACAACCCTGTGAGGTAGGGTAGGCTGAGGGGCAGTGATTGGCCCAAGGTTACACCCAGTGAGCTTCATGGCTGAGTGGGGGGATTTGAAGCCTGGTCTCTCCCAGGTTTTAGTCCAACACTCAGTCATGAAATACACATTTCCCAAGGTCTCTTGGGGATTACGTATTTTGACTGGGGAACATGCATAATTCCCTCTTCACTGAAGGAGCATGTGAACCTTTTCCACGAGACCTGGTGAATGTTCACAATAGCCAGTTGTTGTGCACATCAACGGCTCAGCGTACTGTTTAATGCCAAGACATACTTCTGAGCAGTTTAGCAAAGTGTAAAAATCTGTTGCACAAACATTAGAAATAAAAAAAAACTTCCCTCATTATATTGGACAATAAAGCAATCTCTTTAAGACCACAATCTCTGTGTGTGCGCCCCTCCACACACACTAGCCTTCATTCCACACACACCCCGAACTTTAAAAAACAACAACCCAAACTCTTTACCTTTTAGCATAGCGACTCCTCCCTGATTGTGTTCAGCAATGCTTCTTGGTCCAGTCCTTCTTACCCTGCCTTTTTCTCCTCCTGACCATTCTATCCCCCTCCACACACACACACACACACACACACATTTTTAGAAAAGAAAAGAAAAGAGAAAAATCTTTCCCTATATACTACAGGGGAGGGGGGTGCAAATGGAATCCGAATGCCATGAACAGGATCTATTGCAGCCTTCTGTAATCCATCAGTCCTACTTATAACATAATAGCTGTATAACTCATACAAGCCATTGACTCGTGTAAGGCACGGTGCTCTCCATTGCACAGGGGAGGCATGAACACGCAAGCCACCGAGTCCGTCGCCCGCTAAGATTACAACCCAGGCAGCAGCCTTTCCCCCACACCATGAATGCCAGAGGAAAACCGCCATGGGCTTCAGATGCGAAGCAGAAGACTTTTCATTGCCCCACACCCCAAAAAAGGCTGCCATCTTTTCCCCATGAAGATATCTACATAGCTAATTGGCAGGACCTGAATCCTTGGCTCTCACCCGGCAGGCAGAGAATCCAGGCATAGCTGTCAAGCTCTCCCTTTTTAAAAGAGAAATTCCCTTATGCTGAATAGGCTTCCTTGCGAGAAAAGGGAAAACTTGACAGCTATGAATCCAGGTGGTTCCTGAATCTCCTTTTTCTTTTCCCCTTTGCTCATAACAATTTGCAGGGAAAAGATTTTTTCATTCCTGTTGGCTGGCTGCTGGTAGCATGTGCACTGCAATTTCCCCCACAATGCTTTTTTATATATATAGTGGCAGATAATGCAGGAAGTCAATATGGTGAGTTAGATAGAGGGTCCTTTCAAATGTGGCTAAGCATTTATTATGAACTAATGTAGGGATAGGGAACCGGAATTCTGAGAGCTGAATTCAACCCTCCAAGCTTCTGTGTCTGACCCCCAGAACTCACCCAAGGCCACGCCCATTCCCTGGCCACACCCTTTCTTCCCAGACCACTCCCCTCACCACCCCTGCTTTGCATCCTCCTTAAGTGTTTCAGGCTGACTACAATGTGTCCTTGAACCCTGATAAGTGCTGCTTGCTCGCCTGGATTTAAGACAGAGAGGGATGTCTGAACAGAATCAAGGAGAAGTTACCTGCAGACAATTTGGGATCTGTATATCCAAATTCTGCATCAAAGAATGGTATGAAACCACTTTGTATCACAAATATGCACACATTCAAAACCTTTAAATATAACTAAGCCAAATGAGTTTTGGCCATGGTGCCTTCAGGGGTCTGAAAATGTATGCAATTTGTAGCATACACAGATACATCAACTTAGAATACACCATACAATTAAAGAAAATGTATCAACTTAAATCTGAGTAGCAATACAAGTTAATTGTCATAGCCCCAGGCAAAGCACTGAATGAGAGTGTATGATAGCCAACAGCAAGACTCAAAGGGAGTCCTATGCTGCCTTCAAAGTTAGGGCCTCCGAGACAGCTCAGCACTGTAACCACCATATGACTAATATGGTCCAAATAATAATCAACCAATTAAAAAAAACCTGCACTTTTTAGGGGAATGGGAATGAGAAAGCTCTTTCCCCCGGACTTCTAAACCACAGGAATGCCTGGCATCGGGTTGTGTTGTACGTAGAATTGAGCAGATAGTTCTGTCTGCGCAAGGATTTCTCCATGTGCAACGGAATGAGCTCTTCCTCACCTCCTCCTGTGTGCCTCCTAAATATATCTTATTTGTTTAACAAACTGTATATATCACTTGATTGTAAAAACCAAACAAAAACCTCTAAGAGGCTGGCAGCAATTCTGTGTGGCTTGCAACCATTATAAGTGCCTTTCAACAATTCTGCTCTGGGGGTACTCTCAACCCTCTCAAACAGATCTGGATGTGGGGCACCCACAGTGGGAGGGGAGGGATGAAATCCCATCATACTGGTGGTTGAATATAGCCCATTGGGTGGGTATGGATGTGTCTAGAGGAAGGGAGTACACAGTGTGTGTGTGTGTGTGTGTGTGTGTGTGTGTGTGTGTGTGTGTGTGATGGGGAGGAGTTCGTTTGTTTGTTTGCTTGTTTGTTTTCTATACAGTGGTACCTCGGTTTAAGTACACAATTGGTTCCGGAAGTCCGTACTTAACCTGAAGCGTACTTAACCTGAAGTGATCTTTCTCATTGAAAGTAATGGAAAGTGGATTAATCCGTTCCAGACAGGTCCGCGGAGTACTTAAACTGAAAGTACTCAAACCGAAGCGTACTTAAACCAAGGTATGACTGTACTGCCCTTCATCTAAGGATCACAGGGTGGTTTACACAGTATAAACAAGTACATATTTCTGTGCCCTGTACACATCCAGTCATAACACCCACTTGTGAACCTTGCTAGTCAAAGGTGCCCAGCTCACCTTGAAAAGGGTGGTGGGGAAGCATTTTGCATATCTGATCACTTTCTGCCACATTTTAGGTCCTGTTCAGACCTCGTCTTCAGGCACATAGAGGGGTACTGGGATCAGGCTCACCTTTGCCCTAATATGCACATTCAACACCATCTACCATTATGCTACTTTTTCATTATTTATCCCATATATATGTACAAACCTGTTTTAATTTCTAGCAAAGTTTTCCCATATATTGCATACATCAATTAAAGATACAGGCAGCAAATGCAGTGTGCTTTTTGTGTAAATTGTATTGGTATTTAATAAAGCTATTCATCTCCATAACTTTATCCTTCTTTTTCCATTTCCTTTGTCACAACTAATGTAATTCTAATTATTGAAAACACCATCTAGCTGCTCATCAAAACATATCAGAGCCATGCTGGTCAATAGGGAGATCATGGTTTCTCTAACAATATGACATAAAAGGAGACCACATTTCCATGAATTTGTTCTGTTCAATACCCGTTTCTCCTGACCTTATACAAAATGTTAATTTTGACATTAATACTAGTTCCCAGAGTTTATTACTCTAGTCATTCACCAGTGGTGGTTTCAGGGCCTTTCCGTTTTTGATCCTATAACAATCTTGCTGCTCTTTTCATCTAGCTAGTTAGTACTCTGGGCTCATTATTTGTTAAGTAAGGCATATCGTTTAGCAACAAATTTAATGGTTCCAGTGCTAGCTCATATTGTAGCATTTCAGATATCACTTTTGAGATGCTTCCCCAATATTTTTTGTGCAAAAGGACATGCCCACCACATATGGAAGTTAGTACCTGGATTTCCCCCCCCCCTGCATCATCAACACACTTCTGAGTTGTTTTCTATATAAAATTAAATAAACAGGAGTCATATACCACCTCACCATAACTTTAAAAGAGTTTTCTTTTATCACTTGACCTAGTGAGAAGTTTCACATTTCGACACACAGATTTTCCCAAACTCCCATGGGGATGTTGGGTGGTATTCAATAACATGTTAGGTCCATTAGTTTCAATAGATCTACTCTGGGTAAGACTTAGTTGACTACCACCCATTGTCAGTGTCAGATTAAACTCTGTGAAGGCCCCATGGCAGTTGAAATCTCCACCCACCCCCCTTGTGTGGGGGTTCTAGCGGGATAACACTTGTTTCCTGCTTGGCAGGGGGTTGGACTGGATGGCCCTTGTGGTCTCTTCCAACTCTATGATTCCATGATTCTAACATTGAACTAAGAAAGCCTGATTGCAATTTACTTTCAAAATCAAATCAATATTATTTAGATCCATTGTCACAGAACCCATAAAAGGTGTGGGGTCCATTGGCTGGTGTCTACTACAACTAATCCAGAATGCAGCAGCTAGACTGGTGACTGGGAGTGGCTGCCGAGACCACATAACACCAGTCTTGAAAGATCTACATTGGCTCCCAGTACGTTTCCGAGCACAGTTCAAAGTGTTGGTGCTGACCTTTAAAGCCCTAAACGGCCTCGGTCCCGTATACCTGAAGGAGCGTCTCCACCCCCATCGTTCTGCCCGGACACTGAGGTCCAGCACTGAGGGCCTTCTGGCGGTTCCCTCGTTGCAAGAAGCCAAGTTGCAGGGAACTAGGCAGAGGGCCTTCTCGGTGGTGGCGCCTGCCCTGTGGAACGCCCTCCCAACAGATGTCAAAAAGGACAACAACTACCAGACTTTTAGGAGACATCTGAAGGCAGCCCTGTTCAGGGAGGCTTTTAATGTTTAATAGATTATTGTGTTTACTTTTTCTGTTGGAAGCCGCCCAGAGTGGCTGGGGAGACCCGGCCAGATGGGCGGGGTATAAATAATAAATTATTATTATTATTATTATTATTATTATTATTATTATTATTATTATTCTGCCTATTTCGTAATCCAGCACTGCCCATTGGTAGTATTATCTTCTGTCATTTTATCATATAATCTTTATCTTGTTCATGTTCACCATATGCCCTTTTTGCATGGCATACCAGGCTGAAAGCTGCTCAGCAAGACAGGGGGGGGGATTCATAATAAAATGCAACATTTCAAGATTGTGCAGTAAGAAGGACAAAATGCAAACAGACATACAAATATGAATACATTGATCTGAACATCTCATATTAATAAAAACACACTGAGATTAAAGCATCATGTGTCAGGGCTTCCTGACCAGTTTGGTTAGACTCATGTTCGTAGCTTCGAGAACACTGTCCAACCATCTCGTCTTCTTTTTTTTAAAAAAAAAAATATTTTTATTAATTTTCCAATTAAAACCAATTATATCACATTCATTATTTCAAATTATACACATATATATATCAATCAAACCGAATGTTATGCCAAATCATCTAGAGAATTTTTTATTTGGGTTCCCATGCTTCAAGAAATTGGGGATTCCTCGCAACCGTCCACTGCCGTCTTTTTTCTAAAGTTCAAATCGTCCTCCAAGTTCATAATAATCCAGATCTTCCCCTTACAGTCACATAGATGTTTTCCACTTTCAACCGATTGTTTCCCACCAACCATCTCGTCTTCTGTCGTCCCCTTCTCCTGGTGCCCTCAATCTTTCCCAATCTTTTCCAAGGATTCTTCTCTTCTCATGAGGTGGCCAAAGTATTGGAGCCTCAGCTTCATGATCTGTCCTTCCAGTGAGCACTCAGGGCTGATTTCCTTCAGAATGGATAGGTTTGATCTTCTTGCAGTCCATGGGACTCTCAAGAGTCTCCTCCAGCACCATAATTCAAAATCATACACCTCCTTAAACCCCAAGGGCCATTTTGACAGGTGGGTGGAGCCAGCAAGTGGATTATCCTGGGTTTTCTCCTTGCCAGAGCCGCCTTGCCTGTTGACGCTTGGCTATTATTGAATAAGGTGTAACAGGTTTATCACACAGTTATACATAGCTCCCCCTGGAGAGCCTGTTAATACAGGCTTGCAGAAGCATCGCTCCAAATCCAAGAAAGGAGGGATAATGTGGAAGCTTACTTGCATATATGAGGACAGTACAGAGTTAATTTACTGTCCCTGAAGACAGAACAAATGGTTTGGACAAGGTGGATATTTGATCCCTGAATACATTGTCTGTTGAATTGCAATCTTAGCACATACACCACAGCATTCCCAGGGATGCCTGCCATCCAAAACCAGTGGCCTGTTCTGCATGCTATGCTAAGCCAAACCATAGCTTAGTGTGAATGGGCAGAACATATGACTAGAAGAACAGCTTCCTGGATCAAGCCAGTGGCCTATCTAGTCCAGCATCCTGTTCTCTCAGTGGCCAACCAGATGCCCCAAGGGAAACCCACTGGTAGGACCTGAGCGCAAGAGCACTCTTCACCTGTCTCCATGGTTGGTATGAAGAAGCATTCCTGCCTTTAACTATGGAGGCAACACATGATCATCATGGTTAGTAGCCATTGCAAGCACACAGATTCCAAGAGATAATATTGTGGGCCCTTCGCTCCTCCCTGGTTGCCAGGCTTAACTAGCCCATAGTTTGTCTCAGCTTGTAGTTCAAACCCATGGTCATTATTTAGCAATCCCAGAGAAAACACAACCATGGTTACAGCTGAACCACCAGCCCATCTGTGGAGAAAACTCCAAGAAATTGGAGGGTGGGTTTCAGCACAATGCAATCTTGAGGATCAACCATTTGATGTCTTTGCTGAATGATGTGCAGGGGTCATAGAAGCATAGAATTGTAGGGTTGGAAGGGACCCCGGGAGTCATCTATTCCAACCCCCTGCAATGCAGGAATCTCAGCTAAAGAATCTCTGGCCATCCCACCTCTGTTTAAAAACCTCCTTTCTCCCCTTTTGCCTTTCCTCTCCAGTAGCAGAGTCTAGATCAAGAAATGCTCGACTTCTTGTTGTTTGGTGGGGTCGGGGGATACAAAGAGTTCATTCCAAGATCGTCTCTGTCTTGCCCCTCTCCCCAACTGGCTTCCCTGCCTCATATTGGGTGGCTTGGAAATACATTTAGTCTTCCCTCCTCCCTCTTTGTGAGCCTTCTTGTCTCATTTCAAATATAGTTTCTCTCTCATCCACAGCGCCAAAGGGTAAATAATTGAGGGGGGTGGGGAGCGGAAATGGCTAAAGTCTGCTTTGATAAAGGATCTATCACTCACTCACTCTCTCTCTCACCCTATTTCTTCTTCCTGTGTTCCTTCAACCTGTCCACTTTTTTTTAAAAAAAAAGATTCAATCCTGCACATATGGTTTTCTGGGGCTCTTATGCTGTCAAAACAGCCTGCTCTCCTTGCCAGGGACTTGATTTGAGCCAGGGTTCATCCCTGAACCCTGAGAAATGTCTTTATTTTATTGTTGCCTTTATTTTCTACCTTTCCCCCAAGGAGCTCAAGGCAGCATACATGCTTTTCTCCCCCGCCTGCGCCCCAACCCCCACAACACACACACACACACACAATGTTATTCTAATGGTGGTAGAGAAAATCAATGCAGCTCACAATGCAAGCTCTCCTATTCCCTCATCGAACTCAAAGCAAAACACAACCTTTCTTAGAAATTCACATTTCTCTGAATTTTCCACTGCAGTTCTCCAGCTAAGCAATGCATATGCAGGGGCAATGCATGCATTAAAATGCATATGTTAGTGAAAATTACCGTACATACAACAAAGTCTATTAGGGGAAATTGCTTTGCAAAAAAAAAAATGTGTATATTTCCAACTTCACAATGCCAGGTTGATGTTAGCATGCATGCATTTCCCAGCACTGTGTAATTTTCAAATTCAAAGGGATTCTGAGAAGTCTGTGGGAAGTGCCCGTTGACATTGTAAATCAGAAAGAGATTTCATTCAATATTGTTTTTTTTTCCTTGCCCTTCAACCCAGGCAGGGTTGGTGTTCAAGATTGCCAGAAGCCTTAGTGCTGAGCAAGAGAGGCACTTTCCAGAAGCACAATAGGCCGGGAATAGTTGTGTGGAGCTGTTGCACCAGCAACTTCACTGCAGCGACTACAAGTTTAGGGGACTCTGACACAGGGGCCTCATTCCAGCAAGAAATGGCAGTGATGTTTAGAGCAAGCCTTGATTCTGGCTTCTTGAAATTGCTACTGTGGATAACTCAGTGGTGATGTTGGGAGTCCAGATTCAGGAAGATGCATCTCATTTGGATCCACTTATTTTTCATGTTCTCCTGGAAGGCTATTATCTTGGGGTACAATCTCAGGGATTTGGTGTCCCATGTCTCTCTGGTTCTGATTCATAAGAAGAGTCTGCTGGATCAGGCCAATGGCCCATTAGTCCAGCCTCCTTTTCTCACACTGGCCAACCAGATGCCTATGGGAAACTAGTTATCAGAATTTGAACAGAGGAGCACTCTCCCCTCCTGTGATTTCCAGCAACTGGCATTCAGAAGTGTTGCTGCCTCTAAGCATGGAGGCAGAGCGATAACCCTGCCCTCCATAAATGTGTCTAATCCTCTTTTATAGCCATCTATGTTGGTGGCCATCATCACCTCCTGTGGCAGTGAGTTCCATAGCTTAACTGCTTCCAGATCCTAACAGATAACCATGGGAGAAATGAGAGTCTCTGAAGGTTTGCAAGACAAAAGAACCTTCCCTATTAGCTATGGGCAAGCAGCTCATCTCATCTCTTCTTCGTTTCCTACCTTCAGATCTTCCCAACATGTCATTGAGTTTTCTGTGCTTTGGCTCTCCTTCTTTTAAAAAGGAAAAGGAAAGGAAAGGCAAAAGAATAAGCGTATCATTGGCTGTTCTCCAAATTCTGTTGAACATGCCACCTGGAAGGAACAGAGACATCTGGAAAAATCCTTCCTGGATCTCTGAGGAAATTACAAAAGAAATACCGGATGATTGGAAAGATAGGCCTTTATGGGATTCTTTCGTTATCAGCTAATTTTGCTTTGAAATATTTTTTCCTAAGTAGCATATGTTCAGGATTTTAATAGGAAATCTTTGGGTGCTGGGTGGTTATTTATGAACTTCTTAAAGGGATAATGTTTTGAAAACTTTTCAGGGAGGAAAACAGGGAGGGAGGGAGATCTGATTATAAAATGTATGAGGATAAAATATTCAGGCTGCAATGCTATTCACACTAATCTGAGAGTAGTTTCCATTGACCTCGGGATCAGTTATTTCCAAGTAGGCAAGTATTGGCTCACTCTGTCAGTGCAAATGGAGGTATAGAAACTTTTTTTTAATTGCTGTCTATTTTCATTTAAATGCCTGCCTAATTCATCTTGCAGGGCTTTTCTTTGTGCATATTCATGTGCAAAATAAATGTCCTCTTCTTGTGCATTTTCATGCTATTTCTATATAGATGTTCAAAATATTGTTATGATGATCTTTCAAAAGGGTACTTTGCTGTTTTTTTATTTCGGTTTGCTTGTTTCTTGACAATGCTATTTTAGAAATAACATTTGCACTGAAGATGCAACTAGAGCAGGGTTGCCAGATTTCAAAAAGTGAAAATCCAGACACAAGGGTTGTTGAGCTTTTCATTGGCAAAGTTGATGAGCTTTTCTAAGGGACTTCTGACGTGGGTTGCCATACATCTGGATTTTATCCTGGATGTTAAAATGATTTCCGCCCAGACACTGTTTTCATCTGTTGAATCCCAGTAACGTCCAGGAAATTTCAGACGTAAGATATGTCTTGCCTGGTCCAAAACTCATTAAAGGTAGGGAGGTGTTCAAAATGTAATTATGGGAATACATTGCAATGTGGAGATTTAGGGCAGAAACTGAACTTGGGGAGTGTCACATGGGCTAGCTTTAAGAGCAAGGGGGAAACTCCCTCCTTGGCAGTCTAAAACTCAAGACTCTGCATCAGAATTCCCAGCTGCACAGAACTGGACTGGTGCCAAGGGGTAGAAGTGACCAAGAAGTGGCCACAGTGAACATTACTCCTGTGTAAAGCAGTTGGGGCCACATTTCAGTAGGCAGGACCAGACCCAAAGGAAGACTGGGGCACTTCCACACACAATCACACACCCTTTGCATAGGGACCCCTTTCCCATGGAAACATAAGTTTAATTTTCTTGGTAACCCCATTCAAATTGGGACTCAGGTGGCGCTGTGGGTTAAACCGATCAGAAGGTCGGTGGTTCAAATCCCCATGACGGGGTGAGCTCCATAGCTGCCAAGTCTCCCGTATTCCCCGGGAAATCCCCGTTTTTCCAGCTGTTCCTAGCTGAAAAAACGGATTTTTTGTTTTTCCCCAGTTTATTCTGGTGCGGTGGCCATTTTGGAACTGGGCGGAGCATGCTCAGAAGCGACTTTTGATGCTGCTCTGCCCAGTTCCAAAATGGCTGCAGTGCGACTTCTGGCGTGGCAGCCATTTTGGAACTGGGCAAAGCAGCATCAAAAGTCACTTCTGAGCATGCTCCGCCCAGTTCCAAAATGGTGGCAGCGCTACTTCCGGTCTGCTACTTCCGGCCCGGTCCCTTATTTCTCCGACAGCAACTTGGCAGGTATGGTGAGCTCCCGTCACTCGGTCCCTGCTCCTGCCCACCTAGCAGTTCGAAAGCACGTCAAAGTGCAAGTAGATAAACAGGTACCACTCCGGCGGGAAGGCCGAATTTTGGTGTCACAAAGGACATCACTGATATTGGAGGTGCCATGGTTCACCTCTGCCTATGTAAAAGGCAAAAGGGGCTCAATAAATGCAGCCGAAGGATGACAATAGCATCAATGCCAAACTGCAAACACTGCCCTGCAGCTATTGCGAGTAACGAACTTCAAAAATGCAATTGCATCTCGGAAAATCCATGTATGCAACTGAAAACGGCTTGTTGCATATTTGCAAAGAACAGGTCTACTTCTCTGCTGAATCCTCTGCTTTGAACTTCTTGTGGAGGGAGGAAGTGCAATAGCCAACTTTGCACAACATCAAAGCACTTCTCCTCCTCATCTGCTCCTTGCTGAGGGATGCGAAGGGACCCAAAGCCTGAGGAATCTTGGCTCTGGGCAGGATCTGGCCCGCAAACCAAGGACAGATTAATACTCAACCACACACCCTTTGCATGCATGCACACAAACACACACAGATATATTCCAGAGAAGCAGAAGCATATGTTTAGAGGCATATGTTTAAAGGTAGCCTTTGTCAGTCCCTTCTGGGTTTGTGATGGGAGCTCTGAAGCTGGGAGATTTATCTATCAGTTCATGTTGCTGAGAGAGGGCCTGAGTTAGTAGGTAGGGGGAAAGATTGGAGGATTGGAGGGGTGTGCTTAGTGATTTCCATTCCGGGACACTTGGCATGTTTTCCACATTTTTAATTCTGTTCCATTGCATTTCTGAATTAACCCATGATTTTTAAAAGAAACAACCTCTCAAACTGCATATTTAAATTGGTTAGTTAACTAGGGATGGTTACGTAATATATCCAGCAACCATTTCTTCACATGTTTGCCCATCAATCTGTTCAATCACATCTTTGTGTTAATCTGAAATATTTTCTTTTTGAAAATCTGCATGGAGAGCTGTGTTTAAATATGTATTTCCCTCAAAATGCTATGTCTAAAAACATTTTCTCTCTTTTTTTAAAAAAAAACCAAACAAACCCACATTTTAAAACTATTTTTAAGATATGGTTTTCCAGCGAGAGCTGGGTCAGGACGCGTAGGAAGTTCTAGCGCTGGTTGCTAAACAAAGCTGCAGTCCTAAACACACCTGGGATGATGTCCCAGTGAACTGCTTGCAGTTTACCTGAGTGTACTGGAATGTACTTTATTCTGCATCATAATTCATCGTCATCTCTTTTAATTTGTATACCATCTTTCTATCTTATAATACTCAAGGCGGTTTACAGGCTGAATGAACAAAGAAGACACACAAAGAATTCACAAAGCTCTAATTCCTCAAGCATCCTGAACGTCCATCATTTCCTCTCAAAATATGCATTTAAATGTGCGTCCTCTCTCCAAATACCTATTTAAACACCTATCTCAATATGCAGGCAATGCCAAGGACAGCATTACAACATTCAGAGAATTGCACAAGGCTCTGGGTTGCCGAGTTCCCCCTTGTTCATCCAAGAGATTCCGATCAGGGTCGTTCGGTGTAGGAATTTGCCAAAGCACAAATTCCTCCGGCAAACCTACAAGGAGGAGGTCGCTTTGCAGGCTGATAAGGCCGGCAGCTCTGCACTGGTATCCTGTTTGCTGTGAATTAGTTTCAAAGCCGGAAGCTCTGCTTTGAATTCACACCCATGCCTCGCGCTGTTAGGAGCACTTGCCCCTTGGCCACCAACTCCCCAGCCCATTTTCCGCAATATATACAAGACTTCGAGCAACCTGGCCAACTTCCTTTCATTTTCTCCGTGCAATTTCCTTCCCTTATTTTTCCTGCTTAGCTGAGATGAGGTGAATGACAGGAGGGGAAGAGATATTATCTCTGGTTCGTAAACATCTTGAACATTTGGAGGCTTTTAAGCAGATGCTCTCTCTGGCAAACTCTTTTCCCAGGCAGCCACCTGCATATGGTGTGTGTAAAGGGGGGGGGGCATTCCTTCCCTTTTTAAGTTAGCCTCCAATAATATGGATTTACAGGTGGAAGCTTAGAAGCACACACACACACACACCAGCCTAAGCCCCCCATTTCCTTTTCTCCCTCCTTTGTGTGTTTAATCCTAAACTGTACCACCACCACCAGCAGTCCCGGTGAGTCAATTAGTTTAACAAATACACAGCTTGCAAATAGAGGCTCAACAGAGGCACAGGAGAACAAGGCGATCCGACTCTGAAATCAGCTGCCACCAAAAAAAACAAAACACAACACAAATTCATTACCAATGGCACAGATCTTTCGTGCAGTTGGGTACAATCCACCAAAGTCTTCTTGACAGCTGCTGCCTTCTGTTAATGCTGAGATCAGTTCTCCACCAAAGGATGTCCCATCTCGTGGTGGTATCAATAAGGGAAGGTGGAAGCCCAAGATTCAACAGGCGAAAGTTAGGAACTTCTTTCTCCCCCTTGAGGTTTCTTTCTCTGTCTTCCAGCAGGTGAAAAGGCGAACAGTGAAGGACTAGAAAAGAAATGTTAAAATGAAGAAGGAGAGCTCTTGGCTGGAGAAAAAATAACAATAAAAAGTTGACTCCAAAGGGGTATATTATACACTACACATAAAGACGTAAAAAGAACCTGCTGGATCAGGCCAGTAGCCCATCTAGTCCAGCATCCTCTTCTCACAGTGGCCAACTTGATGCCCACTGGAAAGCTACAAGCAGGATCTGAGCACAAGAGCATTGTCTCCTTCTGTGGTTTTCATCAGCTGGATTGCATTGCTGCCACCAGTTGTGGAGGCAGAGCTGAGCCATCATGGCTAGTAGCCACCAATAGCCCTCACCCCCACAAATTTGTCCAGTCCTCTTTTAAAGCCATCCAGGTTAGTGGCCATCACTGCTTCCAGTGGGAGGGAGTTCCATCGTGTAACAGTGCACAGCATGAAGAAGGACTTTCTTTTATCTGTCCTTAATCTTCCAACATTCAGCTTCATTGGATTTCCCCGAGTTCTCGTGTTATGAGAGAGGAAGAACAACTTTTCTCTTTCCATGTTCCCCATACCATGCTTCATTTATAAAAGCTTCTATCGTGCTGCCTCTTACTCAACTTTCCATCAACTAAAGAGTCACAAACGCTGCAATCTTCCTTCACAGGGAGTTGCTCCATTCCCTTGATCATGACTAGCCCTTTTCTGAGATATTACAGACAACCTGTCATGGTCCTGTGAGCTCTGAGAGTCCGTGTTCGTTCTAAACAACACCAACTTGACACCATAATTGCCATAAAAGCTTTTGGGTTCCTGCTGAGTGGAGGAAAAGGTTATCCATTCTTCAACTGACCTTCTCCCGAACATTCCCGGGATCATTTAGGTCAGGCAAGGAAACCTACTTGGTCATATTCTCCTCTCTCAACTTTCTGCAGGTCTCCTCCATATTTCCCCAGACCTCTTCCACCTTTTCAAAGTTGGAATCCGAGTAGAGTGTCAGACTAGGACCTGGGAGACAAGGGTTCAAATCCCCTCCCAGCCATGAAGATTGCTGGGTGGCCACATACCAGTCACTGCCTCTCAGCTTCACCTATTGCACAGGGCTTTTGTATGGATCATATGATCAGCAGGAGAACCATGTACACCATATTGAGCTCCTTGGAGAGATACATTTCTAAATGTGGGATAGAAATGTAATCATCACAATCACCCCCCTTTTCAATCAGACTTTCCATTGTTAGCCCCACCTGGAAGAGTTGTGACAATACGGTCACACCTGGTTGGAACAGCTTCTCTGTGTCCATCCAAGCCATGATAGGTAAAGTTGCCTCTGTTCTTGAGTAACCATCCTCCAACTCTGCATTGACATGAGCTGCGTCTAAAAAGAGGCACCAGTTGCCCTTAGGTGTCTTGTTTTTGCCAGTCCAAAATGCAGCACGGAAAGTCTTGTATCTCCTTGAATGGCAGCATCTCGATGCTCTCCCACAAACAAGAAAGCTAAAATCTGGACGGACAAATACCAGCGGCATCTCTTGGGCGTCCACCTACACTTTGACTTGGACGTTGGAAGCTGGATTTGTCAACGTTGTTTAAATCAAAGGTAAGCAGGAACAATAGAGCTTGAATCCATTTGAAAAGGTGCGATGGGGCCTTTTATCTTCCCCACAAGAAGAGCCAGCAGAGAAAGATTCTGGCGTGGTGGCTCAACTGAAGGTCAGTCCTTCTGACAATGCGGGACTGTCTGAGATAATCCGAGCCACCACAGCCCTTGTCCCTTTGATAAGGCTCCCTTTCTTCTCTCCCTCTTGCTTGACCTTGCGATTTGGCTCCCTGTGCAGGAATGTGAACACACATCTGCCGTCTTGTTTGTTCAATTCGCAAAGGCGCTCCCAGAAGGCCTGCAAAATGCATGTAAGCCTGAGAGCCTACCACCGTGGCAGCCAGAACAGCCCACGCCGTAATCACTAGCCTGTAGCCTGAAGGGAGGGGAAGGTCCTTTCCTTCCCCATAGGGGAATTCATTTACTCACTGGTTTGTTTACAAGCAATGAAGAGAAGGAGGGAAATGGACTAGCGAGTATTTTACTTTGACGTGGAGGAATGCTCCAATGTGCAAATTATTTTCATATATTTTTCACCTATCATTATTGGATAGTGGGTTGATTTCATGATCACAGGGGGCCATTAATTGTAGCTGCATGCTATCCTTCCATCAAACAGCTCAGCGTGGCAAATGTTAGGGCGTTGTCTCCTTTTATCTTCACAAAAGCCCTGCAATCATCATCATAGGTTAGGCTGGTGGTTCTGACTGTCCTGGAGTCACGCAAAAAACTAAGCTTTACCTTTGATTGAGAGCTTAAGTTCAAGCCACCCTAGTTGAAATGTTCATACCTGCAGAAAGTATTAAGATCTTAATGGCTGATATCAATAATATAAGCACCCACACAACCATTGCTGAACTAACAATGCACTTTAAACGCTAAACAAATACAAAGTGTATTTGTTAGCGCCTCAGCCCTTGCTCCCCCCCCCCAGGACTAATTGCAGTCATCAGCAGTCGTTAACAGCCATCTACAGGTTTACCCCTCCCATCAGCCCATCACCCATTCCCACCCACCCCCACCACCCTCTGTATATATATAAGGGTCTGACACTTCTGTTTCAAGTGTATCTGAAGAAGTGTGCATGCACACGAAAGCTCATGCCAAAATAAAAACTTAGTTGGTCTTTAAGGTGCTACTGAAGGAATTTTTTTATTTTGCTAAATACAAAGTGTATCACACAAAACTTGGTTGCATTCGCATGGTGTTCGCTTATGGAAACCTGCAAAGGTGACCACGCATAAGACGAAGCTGTGCTGTAGGGCTGTCAAATAGCAGAAACAAATGTTCATTGAGAGTCAGAAATGCTAGTTTCACCACACAGGTTGGCAAGCTGTTGCTCAGAATTATGAATGCATTGAGGGCGAAATGTGTATTCTGTTAATTATTACGTAAA
Organism: Zootoca vivipara; assembly: GCF_965207765.1. NCBI lineage: Eukaryota > Metazoa > Chordata > Lepidosauria > Squamata > Lacertidae > Zootoca > Zootoca vivipara. The sequence goes on from NC_142593.1 coordinate 58,783,690, forward strand.
ACATATGCAAGATACTTGGGCCCCAGGGCTCCTTCCAGACTTCCAGGCCCCAGAAATCTACTGGCTCCTCCACCCTTCATCTCATTGGTCCTGTTTGTGATTGTGCCTGTACAGTACACTGCTCTCTCCTCTCTTTCCCTCCCTCCATCCATTCCTCCATCCCTCCCTCCCTCTTCTCTCCTTCTTCCCTCCATCCCCTTCTCCTTCTCTCCTTCTCTCTTGCCTCCCTTCTCTCTGCTTTCTCCCCATCTCATCTTGCAGTCCGGTATCTGTCTCATATTGCTTAGAAACCTTCCTTCCTCTGTTATTGTATCATGAAGCATGAACAGCCGGGATGTTATTAAACTCTGCCAAGAGGAGATGTCATCTGCCATGCAAGCATCTTCCTGACACTCCACTTTCAGACAATTTCGGAGACTTCGCTCAGATGGTTTCAGGTTGGGTAGGCCTGCCAGATACGATAAGGCCCACAGAACTGCCTCTGTGATGGGTACAACCCGGTGCATCGCAGCAGGAAATGCCACGGTACTTCTGTGGAGTCAGTAGCTGGACCATCTCCCAATGCTCGTTTGCAGCCCTTTCTCCGAGGGAGATATCACTGGGGAAGAAGGTGCTTTCAGGAGAGAAGTAGGAGGTTGCATTTCTGCTAGGGGTGAGAGAAATTCCAGATTCGTACCGAAAGGGGGAATCTACCCAATTCTCGCTTTATAAACCACAGCAGTCATTCGAAATTTGCATTTCTCCAAATTCTGCAATGCAAATCTTCAGCCAAGCAATGTGTAAAAAATAATAATATGCATATATTAGGGTAACGTGCACATGAAAATGCATATATTAGTGGAAATGGCATACAAAAAAGCAATGCATTGGGGGGGGGTTTGCAAAAATGTGTATATTAGGGGAAATTGCATGTTCTACCTCCACTGTCAGAGGTGTTATGGTTCTAAATCCGAGTTGCTAGAAACTGAAGGGGAGGGTGATGCAAGCATCTGATTGGCCATTGTGAGAACCGGACGCTCGACTCAATGGGCCATGGGCCTGATCCAGCAGGCTCTTCTTATCCTCTTACAAATTTAATTTATAGATTGGTGTGTTGTTGTTGTTGTTTTAATGGCAAGTCAATGGGACTTACAACATTTTAAGCACAAAGCAAACCCAGACATTCATTAAAGCCAGCATGAAAGAAATATAAAAGATAATTCTATTTAATAAATAATATTGACGAACTAAGTTTGAGATTGGAGAAACGGGGAACCGAACTAGACAGAGCCATCTACCCCTGCTGGTATGGTGGAAATATTTGTAGATTGAGCTATTCATTAGTGCCGAGGTGCCTCCTGGACACCCCAGGATTGATGTCCTTGAATGCTTCCAAGGGAGTCCAACTTTAGCTGCAAGTGGAGAAGTTAACACTGAAAGCCTCACAAGTAATTCAAATGAACTGTGGCTATTAAAGGCCAACCGATGCGTCTCAGAAAGAGGGAAAGCAAACATGCCTGCATCAATCCATCAACTGAAGTTCAAATCAAGGATCTGAAAGCTTGATTGGCTGATGCAATCACATGACCCTAATGTCCTTAAGCCCCTAGCTACAGTGGGTGCAGAAGAGTGCCAATGGTTTGCACTAATCAGAAAGTCATGACCTGGGGTTTGTTTGCTTCCCCTTACAATAATTGGGTAAATATGGAAATCATAATTTATAATTCACAGGATATTGTAGTGACGTATATTTATATTATTTAAATGTATGTCTAATTGGAGCAATTCTTTATGTATTATTCAACTGGACTTTGTTTTCCCCTTCTGCTGTTAACCTCGAATGCAATTTTAATGGCCCATGTGTCATAGATCAGGCCAACTTGTACTTGGGGGAAACACATTAATTCACCAGCGAAACCATGTCAGTATTGAAGGAATAAGAATCAAAATTTAGCTCTGGTTACAGGTAGGTAGCCGTGTTGGTCTGGGTCGAAGTAAAATAAAAAAATTCCTTCAGTAGCACCTTAAAGGCCAACTAAGTTTTTATTTTGGTATGAGCTTTCGTGTGCATCTGAAGAAGTGTGCATGCACACGAAAGCTCATACCAAAATAAAAACTTAGTTGGTCTTTAAGGTGCTACTGAAGGAATTTTTTAAAAATTTAGCTCTGTGAGAACAGGGGCAACATTTTTGGGATGAGGTAGAATGTGGGGAAAAAGAGACAATCTTAGACCAAGTCATTGGTCCATCCATCACACAGAACTGTGTGTAACAGGATAGCCAGTGTGGTCCTCTCCCATCATGCTGTACCAATGGCTTTATGGTTTGGGGATGGTGAGAATCAGAGTCCACACCATCTGGAGGGACCCATGTTGACTACCCCTGCTCTATACTGTCACAGTACCTTTCCGTGGTTTCATTTGGGAGACTTCCCCAACCCTGCTTGGAGATCATAGAGTTGGAGAGTTGGAAGGGGCCCCCGAGGATCAACTCCCTGCAATGTAGGAATATGCAGCTGTCCCAGAAGGGGATTGGAGCTGCAACCTTGACACTATCAACACCATGCTTTAACCAACTCAGCTATCCAGATGTGAGGGTTTGAACCTGGAACCTTCTGCATCCAAGGTCTGTGCTCTACCACTGAACTACTGTTGATCACCCTCTTGTCATCCTAGCCCCCTGTTCATCACCAACAGTCATGGAGGATCATTGTGGCTACTAGCCACAATGGCTATGTTTATTCATTATGTTGAATTTATACCGCTCTTCATGCAAGGATCACAGGGCAGTTTGCAACGTTCTGCCTCTGTGGTCAGAGGCAGTGATATTTCTGAAGTCCATTTTGTCACGGTCCGGTCGGTGGGCGGTTGAAGCCCTGGCTGAGGACGTCAGGACCAGAGGCAAGATGGTGGTGTAGAAGCAGGAACAGGTGCAGGGTTGAGGGTCCAGCAGCAGGCAGTCGCAGGGTCAAGGAGCAAGGCAGAGGCGAAGGTCTGGGAGTCAAGGAGCAAGGCGTCGGCAAGGCAGAGGTCCAAGGGTCGAGGATCAAGGCGTCGGCAAAGGCGAGGGTCCAAGGAGCAGGCAAGGCAAGGGTCCAAGGAGCAAGAGGCCAGATGCAACCAGGCAGGGATAGCGTTGCTGTAGCAAAGAGCTGAAGGGAAATGCTGAGCTTTTATCCCTCCCAGCTCCTGCCACCAGGTGCAGTGAGATATCAAGTGGTCTCACCTGAGTGACCACTCCTTGCCTCTCCAGCACAAGCTGAGGCCTCACCTGAGTGGCCACTCCTTGCTTCTCCAGCACAAGCTGAGGCAGGCCCCAGTCCTGCAAAGCACTACAGGCCCCAGAGCCTGACTCCTGCCCATACTCCTGACACATTTGCTGGGAGCTACAGGAGAGAGAAGTGCCATTGTGCTCAGGTCCTGCTTGGGGGGTTTCTCACATGAATCTGGTTGGCCGCTGTAAGAACAGGTTGCTGGGTTAGATGAGCCACTGGCCAGGTTCTTCTTAAACGCTCTTTTTTATCAGATTGGTAGCCGCAGCACAAGTCTGTGACTTGTGGAACTGCATCACCAGCAAAAGCATGCGGGTCGCCACAGCAATAGAGCAAAAGGGAGTGGAGGCAAATGAGGATGGGACAAAGCAAGGTTGGAAAATGGCAAAGGGAACGATCTCCAGTGAAATGTCATAGACGCATTCCCAACCTGCCTGTATTTCCAGTGGTTCCCCAGCTGCAACTAACAGGTTGCTTTCAAGGTAAAATGTGCAGAGAAGGGCAACCAAGATGAACAAGGTTTTGGAAACCAAGCCTGATGAGGAATGGTTGAGGGAGCTGAGTAGGTTTAGCCTGGGAAAGAGGAGACTGAGAGGAAATTTGATAGTCACCTTTAAATATATCAAGGGCTGTCACATGGAAGATGGAGCAAGCTTGTTTCCTCCTGCTCTGGAAAGTAGGACTCAATCCAATGGATTCAAGTTACAAGAAAGGAGATTCCAACTCAACATCAGGAAGACCTTTCTGATGGTAAGAGCTGTTGAATGGTCTCAGGAGGTTGTGGACTCTCCTTCCTTGGAGGTTTTCAAGCAGTGGTTGGATGGCCATCTGTCATGAATGCTTGGTTCAGGTTTCTGCATTGCAGGGAGTTGGACTACACGGCCCTCGGGGTCCCTTCCAACTCTACAATTCTATGATTCCATGGGAAATTAGATGATATCCTTTGTTGCCCCCATTGGTTCTGTGCAACCCAAGGAGAAGGTTGCCAACTATTTGCTGGATAACGAACAAGTGGACTTGGCCTCAAGGAAGTTGCTGTTCCATGCAAAACAGGAAAGGAGTTTGCAGAGCAAGGAGCCATCTATTGAGCCTCCAACTTCCGCTCATTGCAAAGTTGGCTCAGGCAGGTAGCAGAAGTATTAAGTGATAAAAGGGAGGGAGGATCAAAAGTGACAGGCAGCAGATGCATGTAGAGATAATTTGGTGTGATAACCCACCAAATTCTATTTTAATGAACTTAGCTCGCTCGCTCGCTCACCGTGCAGCAAGAACCTGCCAGGCAGGAGACAGTGAGATGGTTGGGGAGGAAGGGGGGTTCTCCCAGAAATAGCCCGGTGCAGAGGTGTGAGGCTGCCAAGGAGAAAATCTGCAGCCCCCACAATGCTTACTTTCATTGAGGTGAGCATAGGCACCAGCCAACCGCCCTGCATCACATTGCGCTGGTGACAAGAATGGCAATAATACCAAAAGGTGCTTGTTAAAATGTTGGTACTCACCGAACAAAGCAAGGGAAGATGTGAAGAATAAATTATACATCACAGCTTCTAAAGATAACTTTGGAATAGGGTAATACAAAGGGAGATATTCATTCATTCTTTTCTCCCTGGATAATGTGTTCCTTCACTCTTCTGGCTCCGCATATTATGTGACAATGACCCTGGGTTTGTCTATTATGCGGATATTGTTCCTCTCCCAGTGCTTGGAGGGGGGTGAATTTGCCCGATCCCCATGGCCAAGGAAGACTTAGGAGATGAGAGGGAGCAAGGCAGTAAGTGGATGGCCACCACCCTCAAGGCTTCCTCTTTTGGACCAGCATGGCATATCACCTGCCCATCCAGGCAGTGGTAGCTGGTTCTGATGGGGTCCGGTGCAGCAGAAAGCAGGGAGCTCAACAGTACAGGGAGCCAGAACCAGTGAGAGGGAGAACCTGCTCATTCTAGTTTTGCCCCCACTGAATTCTACAAGGGCCATAATGAGATGGAGGAGCAGGCAACTGGTAGGCAGTACCACCCCTTGGACTGGTTGTACCTAAGAAGGCAGAAAGGTGGGGGATGGCTGAGGTTGGTGGAGCAGGGCCCCGTTTCCCCCAGTGGTCCAGCCACCACTGCACTCATGGAGTAGTGTGGGATTAGCTTGTCAACCCAAGCAAGGATTTTTTGGGGGGGGGTGCTCCATAGTCAGCTGTTGGGTGGCCTTTTTCTGCCTGTCCTACACTGGCCTTCAAATTTCTCTTAAGTGTGGTGGTGCCCATTTGTCTAACTGGCTCTTTCGTGATCATTCCTTGAGCATGTAGTCCATGGGTGGGGAGGAAAGGAGACTCACCATGGCCCTGGTGAGTACTCAGAGGCAACTTTGGGTAATGGGTACTTGATTTATCTACCACCCGTTCCTGACCAGCTCGTGGAAGTTGTGTTGTTTGGATGTTCTTGGGCCTTGAGTTCACAACAAAAGGCTCACATCAGTCAAATGGGAGTTCAGGGCAGAATCACTATCCATCCTTAATAAGTTAGGTTACCTTAACCCTAGTTCTGGTGTTGAAACTTCATTCCTGGTTGCAGGAGCAGCGCCAATACTACAAATCCCAGGATGCAGCGTAACCTGATTTGTCAAATACTGATGTTTTTATGCATCACATTTGTACAACTTCGCTCCTCCAAGAATCGCATTGGCAGCATGCTTTCACTCATCCTGCTATATCCTCATGAAATCCCAGTGAGCTGCTTGAATAATTGGCACTCATAATAATTGATCCGGCAAATTCTGATGTGGGGCCAGAGTTTCCAGAGAAATCTGTTCAGCGATTCTAGATCAGTGGAACTCGGAGCTGATTTATCTCAGGGGATTAGAAACAGAGCGAAATTCTGTTGCCTCAGCCTGCAGCGATGTCTACGAGAGGCTGCCAGATTATTTAATTTAAAGCAATGACCCATGGAAAGCCAATATGCAGCTGACATTTGGCTCCAGCTGCTTTTGGAGTGAGGGTCTTTGTGATAAAAAAAAAACAACAGCAACAACCCTCTAATCTGAAAAGACTCAAAACAGCCCCCCCCCCCGACTGAATTTGGGAACTCCACCCCCACCAATAAAAAAATTCAAATATCAACACCTGACCTCAGATTTTGCTTCAGCGGATTCTTGTAGATTTTGAAAATGCAGAATTTAATTCTGCCCTTAACCTTAGCGATTGTAGGCTAACAAGATCATTTGCGAAGTGCGAGAATCTCTCAAAGTGCCTCACTCCACCGCAATATGCCCACAAGGCAAACTAGACAAACTGCCTTTTATGAAAAGTAGAAAGCAAAAAATAAACAGTACAAATGACACCAAAGGACTTGCTAAGCAAATAGTGCAAACCTCCTTGATCACACCAGAATCTGCATTAGGAAAAGACATGGGGCTCCTCCCACGCAGCTGCTAAGGAATTCAAACCTGGGGTGTGGGATTTGGTTAGGATTTAAATGCAGTCCTACCTGATTCACACTTCCCAAAACAACATTCAAACTGAAGCCCAGCTAGTCTAAATTTGAAATTTGTCAGAATTCTGGAACACAGTTCTCCAGCCAAGTGCCGTGTTACCAAAAGTGTGTTTTAGAGGGAAGCATGCATTAGAATGCATATAGTCGTGAAACTAACATACAAAGATGCATTATATAAAACTGCTTTAAAAAAATGTTTATATTGGGCAAAGCTGCATATGGAAATGGGCTTTCAATGAGAAATCTGCACGAAAAAGCTGGTGAATTTCCATGAGGAGTTTTTAATAATAAAAACCACAAATTGATGTGGAAGTGTGGAGAACTGAACTTTAGACTGGGGAAAAAAGGGCAAGACAGAACAAAACCCTCCCCAACCTTTCCTCCATTTGCATGCAGTTCCAGGGGTTCTCTTTATGCGCCCCCCCTGGCAATTCAGTGGGACACATGGGGCAGGAAAGGGGGGAATCCCCATTGCACAAGCAGAAGTCCGCATGAATATTTGCCTTGAATATTCCGTCTTGAATATTTGCTTTTCTTCCTGGATGAGCCATGGGTGGGATCAGGCAAATGGAACAGACAGGGTGCTATGAGACCTCCCCTTCCACTCCTCTCAACTGCAGCCCTCACCCCAAGGCACCCCCCCCCCAAAAAAAAAACTTCTCCATGGGATTGGGAGTCCCTCCAGAGCAGGTGGGGGTGGGGAGACAGAGGTTCGGGTGGAAGCAAAGGAAAAGGAAATCCCATCACACAAGTGGAACTGTACTTATTTTTCACCCTATAAGAGTGTCAGAAGAAAGGGGGAAGGGAGGGAAGGGAGGGGGAAAGAAAGAAAGAAAGAAAGAAAGAAAGAAAGAAAGAAAGAAAGAAAGAAAGAAAGAAAGAAAGAAAGAAAGAAAGAAAGATCCATTTGATTAGCCTCTTTGTGGTGCTTGGATATGACGCCTCTTTGAATATGGATGAGGCCTACAAGAAAGATGATCTGGCAAGAGGAGTTGTTACTGGGGAAGTAAGTGATGCAGGAGGTCAGAAGTCACCTGTCTTGCTGGCTAATGAAAGGATTCTAGGAGACGGAGCTTTTCTCTCTGATTAATGCACGGCTTGCCACTCCTGCCCTCCCCGCCATCTTATCTGGTCTCCCTTTCGAAAATATGCCAAGGCCCCCTGCTGCAGTGCTTGCCAGGCAAAAGTGTGGCTGTGGGTGGGGGGGGGGGAGGCGAAAGCCTAAAAGAAGAATCTCTCCTCTCCTAAATTTTTTGCTTTTAACAATTGCTATGCAAATTGCAGGTGGGATTTGTGCACAGAGTTTGGGGAGGAATGGGCAACATTGCAATTCTGACAAAGGGGCCACTTGAATCCACGAAAGCTTAAGCCAAGTTTATTTTTCAGTTGCATTTCTACCCTACCTTTCCTCCATGGAACTCAAAGTGGCCTACACAGTTCTCCCCAGTTTCACCCTCACAACAACCCTGTGAGGTAGATTAGGCTGAGAGGCAGTCACTGGCCCAAGGAGACCCAATGAGTGTGGATTTGAACCCTGTGTTCATCTTCAAGGTGCCACAAGACTCTTGGGCCGTGTTTGTTGCAAGAGACTAGCATGGCTACCCTGATTACAACTGAATGCACTTCCCATATGTAGGGTTTTCATTCCTCCTCTGCAACCCTCTCAGCAAATTTTGAAGTGGGCTTTGGTGAGGTCATTTGGGTAGGTATCCTGCCCCTTCACATCGCTTGAGAGTGATTCCATTGTGGGGCCTACCCCTTTCATTTCAAAAAGTATTTAAGGATAGAAACAAAAGCCACATCTGCACCACACATTTAAGGCACTCTGATCCCATGTTAACAGTCATGGCTTCCCCCATAGCATCTTGGGAAGTGTAGTTTCTTAAGGGTGCTGCAAGTTCTTAGGGGGGCCCTGTTTTCTTCACAGAGCTACATTTCCCAGAGTTCCCTTGGAAAAGGGGTTGATTGTTAAACCACACTGGGATGCATAGCTCTGGGAGGTGAATAGGGTCCCTTCCGACACAAGATTTCTATGTTTTCATGAACAGGTGGTAAGTGTCGTCCGTAGGGCACTGAGGGAGGCAGAGCAACCAGTAATGGCTGGCTGGGCAATGGCTAAAGTTCAACACCAACTATATTTAGCAAAGAGTTGAGGATGAAACATTTCTCCCCTGATGGGAAACAGAACAAGAGGCTGGAACTTTTCCATACTGGAGGTATCAGTCAAAAACTTTGTTATCCCGCCAATCGATACCCACACAATTGAGAAGGAAGATGCCTTGGCTGGAGAGCTCATGTGGTCCCACGGCGACACCTGGATGTTGATAGTTAAGGAGAGCGTAGCGGCATGATCCATCTGCACCAAGGTATTCTTCAAAATAAAATTTAAAAATCCCCATCCCCTTTTCAGTGCTGAAGCAGCCTGCCAGCCTCCGGTTCTTTATTCCAGCACAGTTTGACAGAAGGGAGTTGCGCGCTGCTACCCTGCACCCAGGTCTAATTTATTCTCTAGGTATTGTAGCGTTTTTTATCAGGCCCAAGCTTGGAATGATGCCACGGCAGAATTTATTAGCGGGATTTTCGCTCCACCAACAGAAAAGGTTTACTTAGCACCAGATAAAGGAATGAGCTGGAAAGAGGTTACAGGCTTGTGATTGTTAAATGGATTTTATCTTTCAGAGATAATTCCGCCCCCTTCCCAGCTCTGTGGATGTACTTGCATGCTCTGTTCTTCTTATGCGTTTTACCCCTCAGTTATGTTCCCCGACCCCTTGTGGGGAAAATTTTCTATCTGTCTTGTGCAGCACATTTTCTGGCTGAGTTTTGAGGGACAATATCCACAGCTTCTGCTTTGCAACTTGCTCCATCCACTTCTCTTTTAATCTGGTCCATCTTACAAAGAAGAAGTTAATTTCCTTGCTGTGGTTTCATAATCGATGCCACTAAGGCAAGCTTTGCAAGAACTGCTGCTTAAAATGTGTCCACTGTTCTTCGTGTGAATTAAAATAATAGCGATTTCATCATAAGGATTTCATCTCCCCAGTCGCAATTGCATATTGAGGCCCTGTGACCACCCTGTTTCCTGAGGTGCGAATGACTAGACAACATGCGGCATATTGGTTTTTGGGATCAAATAAGGCCACGACCATATTGGTTATGGATGTGAGGTTTGGCCATAGGCATTGTGGTATGCAGTGGCGCATGTCACTCCTGCCTATGTGCTGGGAGTGTTTCTAAGGGTGAAGCTGGGGGTGGGGACAGACGCCCTATGGCCTACATCAAATCGGGGCGTCCCCCAAGCAGTCCCTGTTGGAGGAGTGGTATGGCCCTAGCCCCCGTCTGGGCATCGGACAGGAGTCACTCCTCCTGAATCGTTTTGACAGGATATCCTTACTCATAGAGGGGCAGCAAGAGAGAGGCCAAAAGGCGCCGCAGGCCAGGCATTTATATTTCTCCTGAGTGTGGCACCAAGGGCCGCAATTGGTCGGTCCCATGCTCAGGGGAACGCCCCCTAACTTCCACCGCCATTGGCCCATTTGCCGACAGGAAGATGATCTGGCCTGTGATAGGCTGCTTTACTAGGGAGGCCCGGGGTCCACCCACAAAGCTGTCCACCCAATAAGGGAACAAGCGGACTTCCCAACTAGTATTCAGAGGCATATTGCCTCCAACAGTAGACGTATTTTTGTAGAGAAACCATACCATGAGATAAGATATCTCTGTGATTCTTCCACGATTGTTCTTCATTGAGATTTGTCATTACCCGTGTTGAGAAACAGTGCGCAATCAGGGATATCTTCCAGTGGAAGAAGACCCATGGGCAACATCTCAAAAACCAGATTTATCAATGGTAACTATAGCCAATAATCTTAAGGATGCCTAACTCTGTGCTGGGCTGGGTTGGTCACAATGATTTCCATGTGGGCAAGGAAGAGTGGATTGGGGAGGGCTGAAGATAAGCAGGGATGATGTTGGTGGTCTATGTCATGAGCCCCATGGAGACTTCTTGGCCTGATCGATCAGAGCGAGATGAGGGCTGGGATGAGATTGTGGAGCTGGATCTTGGAGAGTGGGCCAAGTGGGCCAGGATGCTACAGAGGGGCCAAGTGAGTAGTCAGGGAAGAGTCCCACCTCAGTTATTAGATCTCTGGAGTGTGATGGCAGAGCAACTGGACTTGGTGTCCGCACCGCCTCTGGGGAATCACCTCAGGTGAGATTGGACAATGAGCTAGCCAGGTCAACTTTGCTCCATCACCATGGATGTGGCAACAGTAGGGCCAGAAAACCCCGCCTACTGATCAGAGTCCACACTTGCTTGCCCAGTCCGGTGGTTTGGGACAACAACCACACAAATGAATGGTAGCCTTCCTGTGTCAACTTGGGACATGGGTGGAACAGCGGGAAATGTGTTCTTGGAAGAACTAAGGCACCCCAGCAGGTCATGGGGGTGAATGCAGCCTTTAATATAGGCCAGTTCTTCTGTCCCTTGCCGACTTTTACGGGTTAGGAAATGAAAGGAACAGACATGCCATTTCCATGGTGCATAATGCGCCGACTGCCATTGACTTCAGCTCATTCTTTCTTCAGCCACAATACCCAGAGAGCAAATGTGTTTATCCTGGTGAGCCATTGCCAAGCCTCCATTGGGAACCCTTTGATCTCCAACCAGCACCCACGCAATGCGTGATCGGGATGGGAAGGAGGGGCAGAGGAGGAATAGAAAGAATCAGGCAAATAAGAACTCTTGGATTTAGAAGGTCATTGGGGGGGGGAGATGTATTTCTCAACTTTTTGTTACACCCCCCAAACCGTCCCTCCCCTCTTTATCTTTCCTCCAACGAAGAGCAAGCAGCCATGGAACACTTCAGTGATACAGCTCCAATACTTTCAAATGAAGCCGTTTCTGGAGAAAGATACTTCATTTCCCAAGACTCTTTTGAGCTCGGGGGGGGCGGGGGGATTGCATCCTTTTTTTAAAAAAAAATTAAAATCTTTCATTTCAAAGGTTTTACAAAGGGATTGCATCCTTTAAAAGGACAGTTGGAAGGAGAGAATCACAGTGCGCCTCTACATCTGAGCAGCATCTTCATTTCCCCCCTCTTTAATTTATTTCTTTTTTCTCGGGATGTTATTTTTGGTCTTCTCTGACCCCCCCCCCCCATCTTTGCCATACGACTGTTGATGAAATACCAAAGGCTCCCTGTCTCTCGACAACATTCCCCCCTCCCAGCACTCTGAAACAGAAGTCACTCTCTCACATAGACACATTCCTTTTCCGTACTGTTAGCAACTAAGCCTCAGATTATAACCCCAACAACAAACCTAATTAAAGGCACCAAAGCATGCATATATATATATATATATATATATATATATATATATATATATATTCTTCAATTGATTTTTTTTTGCATGTGAGAAAAGAGAGAAGAGCTATTGCCCGCCCCACACTCACCCCCCTCATTCAATGACCAACATGCTACGCACTCTTAGCTACAAATAAGTCCTTTGATCATTCCCCTTCCCCCCCCCCAGCCTATGAAAATAAAATAATTTGCTGGGTTTTTACTGCACACTTGTAAGTACAAATAAAACAGCCATAGTTGAGCGGGGGGGGGGGGGGTTGTCAGCTCAGATTTCTCTTCTGCAAAACATAATCACAGGAAAGAGCAGGGGAAAGGGGGCAGGAAAGTCTAAACATCACAGCTGCCGAGATGAAACTGTACTGAAAAGGAGGAGACGTAACTGAGGTTTCAGCTAAGGGATGAAATGGGCAAACCTCATCAGCCAGTGATAAGAAGCCTGCATCCTTCCATAGACGTTGCTGGACTCCAGTTCCCATTTCCTTGGCCTGCTTGGCCAATAGAAAGGATTTGTGAGAGTTGTGGTACATCTGGGAGGCCACAGATCATCGCCACTGTCAGGAACCATGTTGGAATCTAGTGTTTTGTGGGTGGGTCTATTTGGGAGTGGTTTGCCTACCAAAAAGCCCATGTTTGGTTCCTTGCATCATCACATTGAAGGCTCCCAGGTGGCATGATTGGTAAAAGCCCTCCCCCCCCAAAAAAAAACTATAACAAACTGGCAGTGGCAGACTTTGGCTCTCTTATTTCAGTGGTGCCCTGAGCTGTGCTAAAATTGGTGCCCCCCGCCTCTCGCACTCTGTTCTACAGCATTGGGGGGGGGGGGTTTGCACAGCACCCAGTGTGACTACACTGGTCATACTACCCCAAAACCACCTCCGCAAACTGAGCTTGGTGGACCAATCCCAAAATGGTCTCAGGGCCAGGTAAAAATCCTTTGGTTCCCCATGTTAAGTCTGCACGTTGTTGTTTAGTCGTTTAGTCGTGTCCGATTCTTCATGACCCCATGGACCAGAGCACGCCAGGCACTCCTGTCTTCCACTGCTTCCCACAGTTTGGTCAAACTCATGCTCGTAGCTTCAAGAACACTGTCCAACCATCTTGTCCTCTGTCGTCCCCTTCTCCTAGTGTCCTCAATCTTTCCCAACATCAGGGTCTTTTCCAGGGAGTCTTCTCTTCTCATGAGGTGGCCAAAGTATTGGAGCCTCAGCTTCAGGATCTGTCCTTCCAGTGAGCACTCGGGGCTGATTTCCTTCAAAATGGATAGGTTTGATCTTCTTGTGGTCCATGGGACTCTCAAGAGTCTCCTCCAGCACCAAAATTCAAAAACATCTTCGGCGATCAGCTTTCTTTATGGTCCAGCTCTCTCTTCCATACATCACTACTGGGAAAACCATAGCTTTAACTATACGGACCTTTGTCGGCAAGGTGATGTCTCTGTTTTTTAAGATGCTGTCTAGGTTTACCATTGCTTTTCTCCCAAGAAGCAGGCATCTTTTAATTTCGTGACTGATGTCACCGTCTGCACAGTCTGCACAGGAGACTCCTATTCTTCACGTCAGCCTGAGCTACAGAGGCTGACACTGCTCTGGTGCTCAGAGGTCCAATCATAGAATTATAGCATTGGAAGGAACCTCCAGGGGTCATCAAGTCCAACCCCCTGCAAATGCAGGAATCACAGAGAATGAATCCCTGGCAGATGGCCATCCAACCTCTGACTGACAGCCTCCAATGAAGGAGAGCCCAACATCACCTTTTGAGATAGCTCGTTCCACTGTTTTGCCATCAGATTTTTTTTTCCTGGTGTTTAGTCAGAATCTCCTGCCTTGCAACTTGAATCCATTGGTTTGGGTCCAAGCCTCTTGGTAATCTGAAGATAGCTCTCCTTTCGCCTAGACTGCTTTGAAAAACAGGTTGAGTTTCGCTTTTAATTGTCGCTGAAAGCTGTTGGTTGTCTGACCCTCCAAGTATGTGTCCAATTCTTGTCTTTAAAACACCCAAGATGGTACCATTTCATGGAAGTACTTTCTGTAATTTGTGATGTCTGCAAGTGCTTCATTTTGCCTTTTCTGAACCTAGAACACTTCGAATGTACTGAGTCACCCTGAATTCTCATATTATGGGAGCAGGATAAATGACGATGTCTCCCTTTTCATTCACTCCTTGCCAGTATAATCATAAGAACACAGGAAGCTGTATTTTCCGGAGTCTTACTCATTGGCCCATGAAGCTGGCAGCTGTGACTGTCCTGGGATTCAGGCAGAGTACATGTTCAGTCTAACCTGGAGAAACCCTTGGGGACTGAACCTGGGCCCTTTTGCATGCAGAACAGGTGATCTACGGCCCCTGTGCCCCCTCTGCCTCCTAAATTTGAAATCCCCCAAACACTTTAGCCTCTCCTCCCAGAGAAAGGGACGGCATTCGGATCTCTCGCCTGCCCTTTTCTGTGCATTCGCTATCTCTGTTTGCATCCTCCCTCTCTGTTTCAGCGGTGGGGGTGCCAGATCTCAACACAGTATCCCCAAAATGCAGGTGCTCTAAGGATAAAATGGGGGGAAGAACTATGCATGCCACCTTGAGCTCCTTGAAGGAAAAGGCAGGATATAACTTCAAGGAAGGAAGGAAGGAAGGAAGGAAGGAAGGAAGGAAGGAAGGAAGGAAGGAAGGAAGGAAGGAAGGAAGGAAGGAGGACAATATTCAATGAAGTCATGGTTTACTGCTTACTGCTAATAATTTCTTGCATTGAGTTTGCCTTTTTTGCTGCTGCTCCACAATTGTGGCTTGTGCACACCTCCATTTGCTCCACTGCTTTCCCCCAGGGAAACCTGCAGTTCAATTGCGTTTTTCACAGTTGTGTTTGCTGTTTGTTCCAATTCAGCAGTAAAGAGCATGTTTTCCGGGGGGTGGGGGGACTGTGGGGCAAATGCCTACAAAACACAGGGCAAGTTGGAAAACTGCTCAGACACATGCTTTCTAGGCACGGGAGATGCAGAAGTGTGGACAAACCCTCAGTCAATGTTTCCAGTGTGCTGTGCACACCAAGCTCAAGATCTCATTCCTGGAGAGTTGCCAACAATTCAGACTCCATCAGTACAATCCTAGAACTGTAAAATTGGAAGGGATCCCGAGGGTCATCTAGTCCAACCCCCAGCAATGCAAGAATCTCAACTAAAGCATCCATGTAGGTAGGATGTGTTGCCACACATATGCACATAAAAAACAAAACACCTCTCCAGCTTCTTAGCTCACTGTATTTCTGGTGGCTGAGAAATGCTAAAGTCTCTCCTCATTTTTCGCTTTTGCAAATTGTCACAAAAACATCTTCATCTCTGATTTGAAAAGGCAAATTGTCAAAAAAAGAAAACGGGGGGGGGGGGAATCCAACCCAACCAATACCTGGTTGTTTGGCTGAGATTGAGAGAAAGGGAGGATTGTTTAAAGAAGTGATTTGGCCAGAAGCATTGCTATAAAAAGGTATTTCTACCTGCAGTGTCAGAAACGATGGCATTTATGGGCTAAATTTATTTTCAGTTCTCCCATGCTAGATTTGATAGGTGAATGGATTGATGCTGTAAATTTCAGCCTGAGCCTAGTCTATAGTGACTGATGCCTGCTTAATGGCATATATCAAATAAGTTTCTGATCAATGGTAGCCAATTTCAGAGAGATACTCACATCCTAAACTTGACAGCCACAAGCAGAGAAATTACAGGCACCGGAGATTTCAAAGGCAACTTTCAAAACAAGCCTGGATTGACCATTTAGGGTAGAGATTTTTTAGACTCTTTACAAGGCTGATGCGGTTTGCACTGACATCCTTCTCGGCTCTGCTAATTCCCCACAAGCAGAAAAGAGGGAATTCAGATGCACACACATGGATAAAGTCTACAACAGGTGCAGTTGCGCACAGCAGCTTTGGGGCATTAAGCGCCTTATGCAAATGGTATCAGGTTGAAAGGGAAAGCAAATATGAGGGAATGGGAGAGACGATTCCATCAGCAGCCTCGATTAGGCAGGAGGAAAAATACGGTTCATTTAGGGAACTCCATATGGGAAGCAGTTCATGCTGCAGCCTTTCAAAGGAAACTGAAATTGGCACCTGTGTGGCTCCAACTGTGGCTTTGTCAGCTACAAGCAATAGTCCAGCAAACTCCAATTAAGTTATTACATGTCATATGTGCCATATTGCAGTGAGTGCCAGAAATTGGGTAGCTTATTTGGTTAGGGCACGGTGCTGATAACGACAAGGTTGCAGGTTTGATCCCCGCGTTGGACAGCCACATATTCCTGCATTGCAGGGGGTTGGACTAGATGATCCTCAGGGTCCCTTCCAACTCTGCAGTTCTATGATTCTATGATTGGTAACTTTTACTGGGGTTTAGCATGAGTTATGAAAAAGACCATAATGCCAGAAAATTCAAACTTCCACCCAAACCCCCAGCACTGGGTGCCCCTAGTAATTTTTACAAAGGTTGTTTATATACTTTCCCACTGAACATTTGTGAATACCATGTTCACTCAAATCTAACTGTAGGCTTTTGTTGGATGTGTTCATTATTTGGCTTCATGTAGTTCCATCTGCCTTGAGGTAGAGACCTTGGCCAGTTTGCATCTGCATTGGAATTGTTTTTAAGGTCTCAAATGTTTTTAAGATTTTTTAAATTGTTTTATCGCTTGTTTTCCACCCTAGGCTCCTTTGGGAGGAAGGGTGAGATATAAATTAGCTCAATCGATCAATAGATGATGCTTGATCCCTGATTCTTTGGGATCTCTCCAAGAAAGAAGCCCTCAGCAGGGGACAATTGTTGGGGATAAATGGGGGAGGTGATATGAATATTCTAATTAATTGAGCCTGTTTGAGAGGGTGGGATTTGTCCATCTCCACCCAATACAAACATTATCTTTGACTTCCGGGGGCAGGGGAGTAAAAGCTTAACAAAACTGTAATCGTAATCATGGGTCATTTGCTAGAATAAATATAAAAGGCTAGAGAATCGATTGGGTTGCTTTCAAGCCAATGGTTCAATAGATTTGGCAAACCTTTTAGATTTGGCAAGCCAGCCAAGAGAACACAAACACATATGGCTCATTCTTTTACTCTTACAATATGCAATGCTTGGAAGCATTCCACTTTCCAACGTGCCATTTGGAATTTTATCGGAATGAATCCAGTGATTAGCTTATGTTGACTTGAAGCGTGAGCCCAGGTTAGTAAAGGTGGCCCCGCCATCTTGGATCTGGAATGAGAATCAACTCGTCCAGATGGCTATATTTCTAGCCTGCTTGTGTGATGTTCCTGGAGCTCAGAGGGCTGTGGGTTGTAGCCGTGTGGAATCCCACCCAATGCTCTTCCTCTGCGCCGCTTAATTACCTCCCAACCACAGGCCACTCCACACATGATCTGCGCAGCAAGTGTGTCTCTATGTCCCGTATTAATACATATGTATGTGGACTTTTACATATCAGTTCTATGGGGCTCAGAACTTCAAAAGCAACCTGGATAATCACAGCAGAAGATATAGAAGATCAAACAGAATATCTTTTAAACAGATCTGAGAAGATTAATTTTCATCCAATGATACTGCAGGAGGTTTTTTTCCTACCCTTTCTCCCCCTCCTCACATTTTCCCCCACTTCCTTTAGTTGCTTTGATCTGTTTTGATGTCTTTTTCAGCTCATCTTTCAAATAAAAAATCTGTTTAAAATCTTTCTCTTTTTTCAACTTTCTTTTCCCCCCCAAAGTCATGCATACTTCTAAGGGTGAGGAACAAGCTTTAGTTTGTGCTTCACACACTTCCATGTTTGGCAGGGACAACTCTCAGTTATATAGAAGGCGAGGGGAATCAAAAAGCAAAAGGGTGGGGTGATTTCAGGACAGACCTCTCTCCACACAACAGATAATTCATTTATGGGGTTTACTAAAACAAGAGGCCTGTTTATGCAGCAGAGTTCTGTCCTGGGCCGATTGTATATAAACGTCTTGGATGAATGTATTAAGGGAATGCTCATCAAATTTGCTGGTGACTAGGGTTGCCAGACTCAATAGAAGACAAGACTTCTGTGCCTTTAATTGCCCTGCTCTCTTTTGAGTCTGGAAACCTTAAAGAGAAACCAGCAGACCCTTTGCTTGGAAATTAAACAAAGGGTCTGCTGGTTTCTCTTTAAGATTTCCAGACTCAAAAGAGAGCAGGGCAATTAAAGGCACAGAAGTCCTCCTGTCCTCTATTGAGTCTGGCAACCCAACTGGTGACCCCAAACTGGGGGGGGGGGAGCCAATTCAACTGAAGACAGAAGTGGACTTCAAGATGACCTTAACAGGCTGCAGAACTGGGCTCAAACTAACAAAATGAATTTAAATAGGGACAAATGCAGGATCCTAAATTGAGAACTAGCTGCACAAATATAAGATGGGGAACCCCTGGCTCGCCAGTAATATATGTGAAAAGGATACAGTATATGGGTCTTAGTAGACCACAGGCTTCACATGAGTCAACAGTGTGATGCAGCAGCAAACAAAACAAAACAAAACCATAATACTCTTCTAGGTGTATTAGAACTGTAGTGTCCTGATCAAGGGAAGTATTTGTCCTGCCTCTATTCTGCCTGCTCTATTCTTTCTCTGGCAAAGGGTACAGGATTGCAGCCAAAAGTTCAACTAAATGAAACTAAGCTGGTCCAGAGAGTGCTTCTCTTGCACATAAACATAAAAAGAGGGGGACACAAAGAGAATGGGGTTGGGGGAGAGAGAGAGAACGATCCGTCCCATGGACGGAAAAAGTTGCCGATGCCTGAATTACATAATTACAAACATAGCAGAAGTCATAAACAATCAATAAAACACATCAAAAAGTACACAACCGAATGGAAACCATTTCCATGTAAATCATAAAATCTTAAACTAAAGATACAACAGCAGGGCCGTCTTTAGCAGATGTGGCGCCCGGGTGCAAATATCCACCCAGCGCCCTCAAATTACCACGGATAGTGTTGGGGTGCCTATAGCTGTGCATTGCCAGCCATCCCAAGGGGGGAGCAACTCTCCCCCATGCCGCTACAGGAGAGCGATCCCCGCAGAGGCTTGGGAGTGAAGTTGAGCCCCTCCCAAGCCTCCACGGGAGGAGAGCAATCCCCGCAGAGGCTTGGGAGGGAAGCTGCATGCTTGCCAGCCTTATGGTTGGTGGGGCGCAGCTGGCGGGCGTGCAGGGAAAGGGGAGGCCGCCGGCAAAGCCGCGCAGCTCCCCCACTTGCTGGGGCACCCCTGAAAGGCCGGCACCCTGGTGCGACGCACCACTAAGCCCTATGGGAAAGATGGCTCCGTACAACAATAATATCAGTAACAGCAACCAGCTCTCTCAACCCCCCGTAAACAACACTCCAGCCCAAGAACCTGTTCAACAGCCTCAGCTTTTGTAGCTGGAGTCAGTCCGCACTCCACTCTCCCACTGGCCAGATGGGGAAAGGCCAGCAAGGCAGGGTGCAGGTCTTCCAGGGCTCACACCCAAGTTGGTCTCATTTAAAACATCATTGATAAAAATTAAAAACGATTTAAAAGAGGAACCCTCTCTGCTGAGCAGCAGCCGCAGTCCTTAAGTAGCCTGTATGGCCCCGGCCCAAGCCAGGTGGAGAGAGGCAAGGGCAGGGCCCTTCAGACCCTCAGCAGCAAGCAGTTTCCATTTGTTCCTAGAGCTATGAGAAATTTGGATTGCACTTCCTGCTACCCATTAACATCAGTGGTATAAAGCTAGCATTCGATTTTTAGGATCTGGCCAATATAGCGAGTTAGACTCTCCAGCCAAAAAAACACCTAGATCATTAGTTCAAATCAGTATGTGAAATTCAGGCACAGCCCCCAGTCCTTGGCACCCAGGTTGCCAGGGTCCAATGCAGCAGTAACGGCAGAAGCCAGAACTGCGAGATTTCCCCCATTCCATGCAAACTCTTAAAGTGTTTAAGCTCTAAATCCATCACCCTTACACCCCTTACGTGACGCACCAAAACTACGCCAATCCTTAGTAGCTGTGCCAGGGTTTTAAACCCACTCAATCCGAAAGGCTCTGCGGGCTGCGGTTCTTTGCTCCCTGAGCAGTTGGAATGTTTCTGAGCATTCAACGCCAACCCATTAGCTCAGCCAATGAGTGTCGGAGGCGTCTCCGCCCCAAGCAGAGCGCAGTAAGGATTGGCCACTGCGCCGCTGGGCATTGGTGCAGGCGCACTGTAAATACCTCTTTGCAGCTCGAAAAAGCGTTTCTGCTCCTTTGATGCCAGGCAAAGCCTTAATGGGCGTAAGCGGCGTTCCGAGCACACGGAAAATGTACACATTTGTTTTTTGGTTTTTAAGAAAGCTCTCTTTAAAAATTCTGGCCGCCTCCTGCGAAGTACAAAGCTGCTTTGCCTGCCAAGGCAGCTGAGCTGATCTCAGTCCGAGACGCAGGGTGCCGGAGATTTAATCCTGGATTTCCCAAATCTAATCGAAATGGCACAAGGCTTGATTAATAATTTACCACTTTATTACTGATACGGTGCCTCGGACCATCACAGCATCTGAATAATTGATCTGCCAAAAGGAGCGGCTCGTCCTCTGCGAAAGCGGAGGAAGTTTGACTGGAGTGTTACCAAGGAAAGCTGGATAAACACATTAAAATGGATTTCGGCTTGGCTCTCAGAAATCCACTCTCTTGAACGGGAGCGAGAGGCGGGCAGAAACCAAGCCTTGCACCAAAGGGGGATCAGCTGCTAGAAATATTCTCTGAAAGGAGCGCACTGCCCAGCCACCAGTCTCCCTACATCATCTCAAGCATGGTGGTTTTTAATTTATTATTATTATTATTTATTTATTAAATTCATATACTGCCTTTCACCCAAAGATCACAGGGAGGTTCGCAACATAAAAACACAAAAGGAAAATACATTTTTAAAAAGCGAAAGCAAAACAAACCAATCACCACCACCACCACCCCAAAAAAAAAACACATTTAAAAGGCCATAGAATGTTAATGAACCCAGTCTGGGTCAGTTCATATGACCCATCCTAAAGCTAGCCAATCAGCACCCTTTACAGGCACCGGGTTCCAACCAACTTGGGGGGAGCTGTGGACGCGTGTGATGTCATGTGGCAGGAGGAGGCCTGATGGGGTCCCCCACAGCCACAAGAAATCCCGACAGGGGCCCATGGCAGCTGCAGAAGGCTAGGCAGGGCCCACCGCAGCTGTGAAATATTGAGGGGGCCAGGCACCCTCCTTGAAAAAATGGGGGGGGGCTCAGCCCCACCTAGATGGTGCCCTAAACAGCTTTTGTACTGATGGGAGCCAATCAGAGTGAAAGGAAGTAATGGTTGGCTCCTAAAGCCACATGGGAGCAACACTGGCAAAGAGTTGTTCTGCATCCTCAAAGCTTAGTAATAGTAGTAGTAGTAATTTATTATTTTTACCCCACCCATCCAGCTGGGTTTCCCCAGCCACTCTGGGCAGCTTCTAACAAAGATTAAAATACATTAAAATTTAGGAACACCAGGTGCTTCCGTTTCAAGATAATGGTGTGCAAGTTCTGTTATGTACGATGCAACTTCAAGGAAAACACAGCTTAAGTCATTCTGAAAGAAGAGATTGGAGCACTCCAAATCATTTGCCCATGTACCTGCACAGAAGATTGAAAATCTAGCTGAAAGGCAACATGTTGATCACTGCCATGCTCCTATTATTATTATTATTATTATTATTATTATTATTATTATTATTATATCATTATGAGTTTATTGCATTATCTTAGAAGGTTGCACAATTGTAGAAGAGGGCGTGACCATCATGAAAGAACACTGCACTTTTGAATTTGCCACTACTTTCCTAAAGGTCTGTCCTGTTGTATTAAAGACCCGGGGAGGATGCCTTAGCTGCAGTTAACCTGCCGGTGCAAGAAGCAGAACACCCTCCTTCATTGCTTTATTTTTTTTGAAGCACACTCATGAAAGGAGCAGGCCTGTAACACTCGAGCCACTAAAGAAGGATTGGCCAGGAAGAGGTTAATCTAATAGGGGCCAGGATATATTGGCGGAGAGGTTTTGCTCTCCCCCTTTGGTCTCGTTCTGGCGGTTAAATAGAAAGCAAGTCCAGCTGCCTTATTACTCTCATTGTGCTGCGATATTGCATTAAAGGAGTTTAGGGTTTCAAATTGAATGTCAAATATAATATTGCAGGGGAAGCTTGAAGAGTGTGCCTGGCGAGCAGCTCAGCTCCAGCGGTTGCGGAGGCTGTTATCATATCTGCCCAATAGCGTGCTGAACAAGCGACCCTCCTGTCCAGCCCGGCAACTTATCTTTGCTCACCAGCTGAAATGCAGGGAGGGTGGGGAGAGGGGAAGGAATGGATGGCTACTGGGGAGAAGCAGGATGAACTGATCCTGCTGGGGGGAAATGCATCCGCAACCAGTTATAATTATTCAACATTCGGCTCGCTTTGCAATGGGGTTGGAATTAAGGTGGCATGCACACCATCCACCTAAAGTGATATGATTCCACTTTTAACAGGCGTGGATTCTCCCCAAAGGATTCTGGGAGCAGTAGAATCATAGAATCGTAGAGTTGGAAGAGACCACAAGGGCCATCCAGTCCAACCCCCTGCCGAGCAGGAAACACCATCAAAACATTCTTGACATATGCCTGTCAAGCCTCCGCTTAAAGACCTCCAAAGAAGGAGACTCCACCACACTCCTTGGTAACAAATTCCACTGCCTAACAGCTCTTACTGTTAGGAAGTTCTTCCTAATGTTTAGGTGGAATCTTCTTTCTTGAAGTTTGAATCCATTGCTCCGTGTCCGCTTCTCTGGAGCAGCAGAAAACAACCTTTCTCCCTCCTCTATATGACATCCTTTTATATATTTGAACATGGCTATCATATCACCCCTTAACCTTCTCTTCTCCAGTAGTTTGTTAAGGGTGCTGAGGGAGACCCCCTATTTCCCACCCAGAGCTACAATTCCCAGAGTTCCCTGGGAAGAGGGGTTGTTGAACCACCCCAATAAAATATTTGAGGTGGGGGGGCAACCGTCCCCAAGTTCACGGGCCTTGCCATTCAAATAGCACGCATGCGCCAGGTCTTCTGATCAGTTAGGTGGGGCGAGGCTTACCTGGCCCCCTCCCAATATTTTATTCCAATTGGCAACCCTGGGAGTAGACAAGCAGAAGATGCTGCAAAAATTGTTGTTAGGCAACCCATGGCTGTCTCAGCTTTGGTCCTCGCCCTCACACCTCTAGCCACCCACGCCCCCACCATTAGAAATATAAGCAGAATAATAGACCTATTTAAACTGGAGGGGGGAATCTTATTTTCGTGTTGACGTCTCGTTTCTAGCAAAAGGGATCTCCCTAAATCAGTCCAGAAGGGCAGGAGGCCCACAAAGAAAGAAAGCAACTTTGACGATGGAGTTACTCAGTGTTGCCTGTTGTTGCATTTTCTGCTGTAGGGAAGGGTTTTTTAAATAAATAAAATAAAATCTTAAAGCCCACACCCTTCAGGGTGCAGTTTACAGCCATGCTGTTACAGTAACATGGCAAGAACTGTGCCCTCATCCTGCAGGCAGTCTCTATTTAGTGGCAAACTAACGGAGCCTTCAGAACGTCCATCAATCACTGGGATAATTTTCCATCTCATCAATTATGCAAATTGAACCACACGCACACACACAAAACTATGTTCAAATAATGCTAAGGGTCTGACATAAACCCATGAAAGCGAGTAACTCGGAGCAAGGGTTGGAATTCCCTGTGTCTGTGTTTGGGAGCTGCCATAAACGAAAACCTACAAAGCCCTCCACCCTGAAAGCAGGAGGTTGAATCAGATACAGGTGGAACTTCTGGGGGCCTTACAAGGTTGTTCCTGAGCATACGAGGAGTGCTTTTGCCTCGCCCCACCGTGTAAGTAGAGCTGGCCCGTATTGGCATTAGTTGTGCTATCTCTTGTTTTGGGGAAACTGAGGCTATAATCGCACCATATGTTTAAAGCATTGCAATACCACTTTAAAACAGTAATGGCTTGCCCCAAAGAATTATGGGAGCTGCAGTTTATTAAGGGTGCTGGGAGTTGTTACGCCCCCCCCCATTCCCCTCACAGAGCTACAATTCCCAGTTGGTCGTTGGTTGGCACCTGTCTGTCAAAAGAGTCCATTGAGGAGTGCACTGTCGAAAGGTGAACTCAAACCGTTAGAAGGTTATAGGGCCTGCAACCTTTCTCAGCTCAATAATCAATCCCTCTTCACTGGATACCAAAATAAAAGCAATTGTCTTATCAATAAGTTCATCACTCAAAAATAAAATTTAAAGGAGGGTTATGCCAAGGAAATGGATTAGGGTAAAGGTAAAGGGACCCCTGACCATTAGGTCCAGTCGTGACCGACTCTGGGGTTGCACGCTCATCTCGCATTATTGGCCGAGGGAGCCGGCGTTTGTCCGAAGACAGCTTCCAGGTCATGTGGCCAGCATGACAAAGCCGCTTCTGGCGAACCAGAGCAGCACATGGAAACGCCGTTTACCTTCCCGCTGTAGCGGTTCCTATTTATCTACTTGCATTTTGACGTGCTTTCGAACTGCTAGGTTGGCAGGAGCTGGGACCGAGCAACGGGAGCTCACCCCGTCACAGGGATTCGAACCGCCGACCTTCTGATCAGCAAGCCCTAGGCTCAGTGGTTTAACCACAGCGCCACCTGGGTCCCAAATTAGCAGGGATTAGCAGGGTTTAAATCATTTTAAATATTCATAATTGTTCCTTTTTATGTTCTTCAAGCTTTGTAAATCACTTTGAGACTTCTTACAACTAAGAAATTGAAATAATAATAGTAATAGTAATAATCCTATAAGTTGCATTTCTAATGTCAATCCAATTCTGTGTTGATTTTTTGCAACTGACACATCCACCGAAGAAAGTCTAATTTGCCAGCCGCGTTTGGGCACTTGCAAAAACAGGGATCCTATGCACAGGCTATTCTGAAAAGTCTGTAAGGTTTTTTTTTTCTAAACCAGAGGTTTCTCGTGTCCCTAACGAGTCCCTGGATATGACTGACGGACAGCTTTCGGCTTGGCGGATCGCAAGTGGTGCAGGGCTGCAGTGGTTGATAAATAATTCTCCATTAAGCGGTGCCTCGTTAGCAGCATCTAAGGCTATACCCAGAACTGTATACTTGTCACTTTCCATTTAATTGTTCATTCCGGATTTGCTCCTCATTGTGCTGTCCTGAGCGTCACGCATTTTCCCATACATGCCCTCATCTTTTTTTTTTCCTGGAATCGTGAGCTCATTTGTGTTTTTAATTTCTTAATAACCATTGAATTAGTGTAATTGCAGTAATGCAGCTGTACACGCTGTACACTCTGATAAATTTGGTGTAATTTGCCAAAAGGCAACGAGAGAGGACATTGAGATGGGATGCTGAAGTAGCAGCCTTGCAGGGATGGGAAGATTTTGGCTGATAATAGGCTGCTATTGTTTGTCTGCAGAAAGCCGAAAACAGTCTGTCACCAGGGTCACTCCTTGCAGTAATAGTAATATTAGAAGGTGATTGGGCCGTATCCGACCCCCGGGCGCTCCTCTCCCATCTCAGCAGGTTCTGTAGGTATTTGTCCTCTTTGACCGGAGGAAGCAGCTGGACAAAGAAACATCTCTGTACACCTGTGGTGGAGAGCCACCAGTCCATGGGTCTCATTCGACAAAGTCCACAAAGCTCTTTTTGTAAAGCCACTTGCCCCACACCCGACATTGCATGTGAAGATATGTGGCAAATTGTGGGTTGCTAGTACCACCATCCAGCTGTTCAGTGGTGCCTTTGCAAGCACTGATGGAGTAATGTGTCCAGTTCTGGGCACCGCAGTTTAAGAAGGATATTGACAAGTTGGAAGGTGTGCAGAGGAGGGTGACCCAGATGATCAAGGGTTTGGCTACCAAGACTTAAGAGAAACAGTTGAGGGAGTTGGGGGGAGTTAACTTGGAGAAGACCAAGGGGTGCTGTGATATCTGAAGGCGTGTCACATAGAAGATGGAGCCAGCTTGTTTTCCGTTGCTCCAGAAATTAGGACCTGAACCAATGGACTGACAAGAAATGAGATTCCAACTCAATATGAGGAAGAACATTCTGGTGGTAAGAGCTGTTCAACAGTGGAGTGTTGGATGGCCATCTGTCAGTGGAGTGGAGTGTTGGATAGCCATTTGTTCACTGTGATTTGTTCACTGTGCTTCCTGCATTGCAGGGGGTTGGACTAGATGTCCCCTTGGTATCCCTTCCAATACTACGATTCTTTGATTCTATGATCAACTGATTGGTGGGTACTGCCAGGCAAGGGCTTTGGAAGCCCCAGTAATCCATGGACTGCAGACCCCTTGTCTGAAAATGCCCCTTCAAAGTTCATTGGCAGGCTTGGTTTGATTGCAGATTGTGCCTCCAGATGGACTTCAAAGGGGTAATTTGAAGGTGTGCTGTCAGCACCAATCAGCTGATCGGCTCCAACAGCGCACCTTCAGCAGAGCTCTTGCCCCTGATCACCTGAAGAGGTCACCGGACATCATTAGGACCTCACGGGACTGAGATGGGGGTGAATCTTCTCACGCCCACTTTCAAGTCTGTTTCCTGGCTTGGCTTCTACTAGATTTCTTTTCTTTCTTTTTTAATATAATGTGGAGAATGGGAGAGACGTCATGAGTGAAGGGACTGTGGGGAGAGACACAAGGTCTCTGTGCAGCTCTGTGCCTGCCTGAGATTCTCCCGAGAGCCTTCTTAATTGGCAGATCTCTGGGTCTCTAAGGGCCTTTGACAATTGAGAGAGCTCTGCGCCACACAAGGCATGGATATAATGCGAGTTTGTGTTGCGCATTTCCATAGACCCACAGAAAAAGAGAGTGGCAGGGCTGGACATAAGGCAAGTGAGGCAGAGGGAAATCAGCGAAATGCCTTTCTCCTGCATCCCCCTTGGCTTCCTCTACCCATCACATCCGTAGACAAGGAGGATAATGGAATCCGTTTTCCCAGGCCAACTGAGAAGCAGTCTTCTGTGATCTTCAAAGCCTCGTCTTCCCCACCTGTCAAAAGAAGGTGCCACCGTCAACCCCTGTTTGCTCATCAGCGCCCGTAAGGGTTGTCATGTTTGCTCCCTTTTGTACACGTGGGTCTCTCCCCTCCTAAAGCCACAAACTTTTGTTCCTGCTGCCTCGAACTGTCACCTTGCTCGCCTTGGGAATGCAAATCATCCAACCCCCAGGAGCAAGCTTGTCATCTTCCATGATGAACAGGGGAGGAAATGACACAGACATCTGTGTCCCTGTCATGGTTTGCTGGTGGAGGGCGGGGAAGAGGACAGATATAGATCTTATTTATGGGCCCACAGCTTGCCACCATTGTTGTCCTCATCATTGCTATGGCCCTCTGTTGAGTTTGCGCGTCCTTTGAGGGGAGGGGGGGAACAGCGAGCCCTTGGCTGCCTGCAGTTGGGGACTAGGTGGTCAGGGATCAGGTCCACCATGTTTGGGGCTTGGATGTCTTTGGATGGGCATGGATTGGTGCAGCCAGCACAATGGTCCCATGGGTAGGGACTGGTTGTGTCTTTCAAGTATCACCCAACTACAGAAAGCATAAAATCCTGGATCAAAATCTTGGAATGGACCAGGTGATTTTAAGTTGCACACATCAAATTCTATCTTCATAGGCTGCAATCAGATGGGTTGTCCTTGGAGGCACCATCAGCACCCCACCTCTGTACGCAGGGCTGGATTGGACATATCAAGTGTTGTCCAGTGAGCCTTCTGACGATGTTGTTGTTGTTGTTTAGTCGTTTAGTCGTGTCCGACTCTTCGTGACCCCATGGACCAGAGCACGCCAGGCACTCCTGTCTTCCACCGCCTCCCGCAGTTTGGTCAAACTCATGTTTGTAGCTTCGAGAACACTGTACAACCATCTCATCCTCTGTCGTCCCCTTCCCCTAGTGCCCTCCATCCTTCCCAACATCAGGGTCTTTTCCAGGGAGTCTTCTCTTTTCGTGAGGTGGCCAAAGTATTGGAGCCTCAGCTTCAGGATCTGTCCTTCCAGGGAGCACTCAGGGCTGATTTCCTTCAGAATGGATAGGTTTGATCTTCTTGCCTTCCATGGGACTCTCAAGAGTCTCCTCCAGCACCATAATTCAAAAGCATCAATTTGATGCTAATGAAGGATGTTCAGGAGAATTAGGGCAACCTATCAGGGCTGATCTCCAGCCTCACCTGGTGAGTTAGACTCACCATCTTGAATCTGTTGTTCCTTGGAGAAGCTCACTTTGCAACTATGGCAAAGAGGCATCTTTCAGCTACATCCCTTTAAACAGATGTGTGTAAGGCAGGGATGGGAAATCTGTGCTTCTCCAAATGTTGTTGAGATGGGCGTTGGATAAGTTAATTGTGTTCATTATTTTCAGTAGGTCAGCCCTGAGTTAAACATAGTTGAATACCACCCTCCATGTTTGACAACTGAAACAGGTGCGTGGAACCTTTGGCCCTGCAGGTGTCACTACACTACGACTCCCACCATCCCTTGACATTAGCCATTCTTGCTGGGGCTGATGGAATGTGAAGTTCAGCAGCATGTGGAGGGCCAAAGCTTCCTCACGCCTGAACTTGAACATCAACCCGGAACATCTTCATTTAGAGAGACTGAGTAACAGGAGTTGGGGAAAACCTCTGTTGCATACCCACTCTCACACTGAATAGAGAATCCTGACCTCGATTCTCCCAGGCTTTTAGTGGGGACTGACAGGGAGTAGGTTCCTGGCTGTGGTGGCTGCTGTGATGTTGTTGGGGAAGGTTTTTATAATTGCCGTTGGCTCCTGTTTCACGTTTCGTTGTGAATTGTTTATTTGAATTTTGCAATAGCTTCTCAGCCATTGTTGCCCACTCCGGGATCGTGAAAGTGATGAAAGGCAAGATGTGAATCCAAGTAACAAATAAATAAGTGGTTCAAGAGTATAAGGCATGCTCAGATTAGGAGCTCAGTAAACTTCCTATTTTTGCAGCTTGTTGGTGGTGTAGCACAGAATATATCATCAGCCCTACCCACCCCTTCACCACCAAAAAAGGGCTATCTTCCCTCTCTTTGTTCCCAACTGGTTATGACCAATGATGCTCCCAGCTTCTTCAAAGGGAACTTTCAATAATTCAGAGTAACAGCTTGTTCCCTGGTGCGTCAGTGTGGACTGTGGCACATGAACATTTGCCTGTGGCCATTAAAGAGACAGTGGCCCTTTAGGGGACAATAAGAGACTTAACTCTCTTTTGCTGGGCCGATTCCAGTTCGAAGAACCACTCCAGACTGCCTGCCTCAAAGAGCCAACATTCTCAGCTTTCACACGACTCTGGAGTATTTTTAGCATAAAGCGCAAAACCAGCTGCTACAATCTGTCCCCAAAGTAGCTCAAATCGAGAGAGCGGGAGGGAAGTGATCCTGAAGGAGAGGTGGAGGAATCAGGAGGAAAAGAAAGGAAAGTGATTTGGGCCTGTGAAGGCCTTACAGACCTTCCACGGGGCACATTGTGAAGTAGCCTGTTGGATAGCAGCAGTTGCAGCCTGTCTCATAGTATCACACTAGTGGTTACACCACTTCTAAAGTTGCTACACACACACACACACACACACACACACACACACACACACACACACGATGTGCCATGATGTTTTCCTGAGAAGGCATAAGAACATCAGAAGAGCTGGATAGGATCCAAAAGACCAACCAAGTCCAGCACCCTGTTCTCAAAGTGGCCAGCCAGATGCTTGTGGGAAACCGGCAAGCAGAATTCAAACACAAGAGCCCTCTCCCCTCTCCCCTCTCCCCTCTCCCCTCTCCCCTCTCCCCTCCTGTTGCTTCCAGTAACTGGTATTCAGAAGCATTGCTGCCACCGACAGAAGAGGCAGATTATAGCCACCATGGCTAGTATCCTTCAGTAACCCCCTCCTCCATGTATTTGTCTAAACCTCTTCTAAAGCCATCAAAGTTGGTGGCTATTGCTGCCTCCTGTGGAAGCAAGTTCCATACTTTATGCACTGCATGAAGAAGGATTTCAAATTGAATTGCCCCAAGCATCTGCTTCAATGAGTTTTGAAGAGTCCAGAATTACCTGGTCCCTCTGAACCTAAACACATCACAAAAAGAGAAAACAAAAAACTTGGAATAGCTATGGGATTTTTCAGTGCCGCCTGCAAATCTTACTGCAAGTCAAAATTGGAAGGGGATGTGGCTCAGTTTACAGGTAGGTAGCCGTGTTGGTCTGGATCGAAGTAAAATAAAAAAAATTCCTTCAGTAGGTATCTGAAGAAGTGTGCATGCACACGAAAGCTCATACCAAAATAAAAACTTAGTTGGTCTTTAAGGTGCTACTGAAGGAATTTTTTTTATTTTATGTGGCTCAGTGTTAGTGTACCTGTTTTGCATGCAGAAGGTCCCTTTTTCAGGTATGGCTGGGCAAGACCCCGCCTGATGGGTCACTGTCAGTCATCATACTGTGGTCGATGGACTTGTGGTCTCATTCAGCATAAGAAAGCTTTTCTTCTTTCTATGCTCCTAATTCCATGACTCTGACACAGGGAAAAGTAGTTATGGCAAAGTAAAATTGTTCTCCTGTGAACTCTTATCAAGGAGTAGCTCCTGCTTAACAAAGGAAGTGTAGCCTCCATGCATTGGATCAGGGCTATGCATTGAAAGCAATAGGCTAAAGTTAGCTGCAACTAAGCTTAAGTGCCATTGGACCGGAGGGCCATATTTCATCTTTGTTCTTTCTTTTAATCAAATCTAGTTACTTCCCCCTGCCATATCTCACACTCAGTGTCCCGCCTCTTTGAACTCAAAGTGATGTGAATACCCAGCGGTCATTTTCCTTATTAAACGGGATCGACACCAATGAAGTAAAAAGCTGGTTGTCTCATTGTCCGGTCAAATTATGTTGCATGCTGTGAGGAATCTCACAGGATTTGTTTTCCCCCTAAAAAAAGAAACACAGCACAACAATTAGCCCTCAGCTATTTTTGACTTGTTTCTCCAGTATTGCCCTGATGGCAAACAAGTCGAGTTCACATCCCTGTCAGAGACACAGATGGGCCTCTAAGTGTCAAACGCCAGGCAACACGAGGGGTGAAGAGATGACTCCTTAACACAGGGCTATGATGGAGGGGAGGGCAAGTGCTTTGTTTATTTTGTTGCTTTGTCCGAGGCAGGAGGTTCCACAATTGGAAAGAGAAGGATTTGAGGAAGGGGTGTGTGTGTGTGTGTGTGTGTGTGTGTGTGTGTGTGTGTTTGTGATGGAGTCTGCTGTCAACATCCCTCAAGAGCTGGCTATGTAAGAGCCTTGCAGATGGGCCTTGGGGAGTGATTTATACAAGGGGCTGATACAGTAAATGCAATTTGTTTTAATTAAGGCGATGGGCTATTGCATAATTCACGTGGCTCCCACTAAAATGACCACGCGAGGCAGTTTTGGAGAATTACAAGTCGTTCTCATAAATTCCATTAACTATAATGCAGCAAATGTTGCAGGAAACCTGAAAGGGAGAGCGAGCGAGAGGGAAAGGGCTCCGTCAGGAAACATAAACGCAACATTTCTGTTTATATAATAGAAGCGGCTCTGATACGCTCTTGCTCCTCAGCGCTGCAGCTCTAGACGAGTGACAGAAGGCCTCTAAATGAGAAGCAATCTGGAGCAAAACGGCTCGGAATGAGGGGTGTGCTGAGGGACAACATCTACGGGGGAAGAGGCAGTTGCCTCCGAGTTCATGCCCTGCTTGTGGGCTTCCCGGAAGCATCTGCCCAGTCTGCTATACAGAAGCAGGATGCTGGGCTAAATGGACCTTGGCTGTGGTCCACAAGGCAGTTTTTATGTTCTTATGGAAATGAACTGACACTTCATACAGAGCGGCGTGGGCCTCTGCGCAGGCTCGGATCATCTCTGAAAGAGTTGAATGATATTGCGATGAAGGTATCTGTTCCATGAATACGGGAAGCTGCTTTTTATTTTTTTTACGGAGTCAAAAACATAAGAGGAGTCCTGCTGGGTCAGGCCAATGGCCCATCTAGTCCAGCCCTCTGCTCTCACCATGGTCACCCACATGCCCATTATGGAGAGCCCCCAAGCAGGGCCCGGGGGCAACAGGGCTCTCCCCACCCAAGATTCCCAGCAACTGGTATTCAGAGGTGTCCTGCCTTGACTCAGGTGGGTTTCCTTCCATCCACCCACTCATTCCCCAAGCAAAAGAGCAGTGTCCAGTACCGTGCAGGATCAGACCTTCTCATTTAACAGCTGGTAGGCTGGGTGAGACAATCCTGCAAGGGCTGTTCCTTGGCAAGTGGCTTCCCTGCATGCAATTGGATTCAAAGGTCCAACTGCTGGACCCAAACAGGATCAGATTCCATATCCTTCAAGTGTCTTGATATTCTCGGGACATGCTGAGATTACAGAAGCCATCCGGGCTTCTGATTTGATCCTGGAATGCCCTGCTTCCCCCCCCCTCCAGTGCCACTGCTGAGCTCAAGGGGGGGGGAGCCAGCGCTTGCAGTGGGGCCACACTCTGGCACAAGTCAGCTTGCTCCTGCAAGAGTATGTGTGACACCCAGCAGACACATGTCCCGATTTTCATCACAGGAATGTTGGAGGATATGAGATTCTCCCACTTTTCAGGATCTGATCCTGGTTGGGGCTGCTTTGTAAGCAGCCTATAAGAGGCAATATTTGAGGGCCAGCCCCCCCCCCAAAAGGTTGATAGACATCGCACCATGTAATGCAATTGATTATACAGGGTAGGGCTTACCTGCCCCCCCCAAAAAAATATTTTATTCAAGTTGGCACCCCTGCAAGTAGTTGTCCCCTCCAGAAAACCACTTTCAAAGCAGAACCCACACCTACATTGATCCTGCAAGGGAGCCATCAGACAGGAGGGAGAACTGTTCGCACCCTGTTGATAATTTGTTCTTTGTGCCTTGGATTACACCAAGAACAAATTATCAACAGGGTGCTCAATTGTCAGGATGACAAGTTGATACGGAACTGCAAAATCAGACTAGCGAGATAGGCGGCAACCCTAATGTCACTTACTTGGAGGTAAGTCCCGCTGAATTCAATGGAACTTACTTCCAACAGAATTGAAACTATCTATGGCTTTGTGTTGGGCCATTAGACATTTATTAGCTTTGTCTTTTCAGTGCCATGTGACTCTTTGTTCATTCTACTGCAAAGTCTAACACGGTTACCCCTCTGAAAATTTATTAAATTTGAAAGGGAAATGCACGGTGGAGGTAACTGGTTTGTAAACATCTGTTGGTGGCAGAGATATGCGTGTCTATTGTGCACCGTGAGGTTTTTCAAATGTGCATTTCCACACCAGTGGAGGATGGAGCGAAAGAACGATGTTCGAAATGAACCACTCGCAGCAGAATTGAAAATATTTGGGGGAAGGTGCAAATGAATGTCGGAATGGACTGGGGCCCATTCATTTGCACATCCCCACATCTACTGAGGGGAGCTGAGCTGGCAGTGATTAATCCAGAAAGAGGCCAAAGGAGCAAGCTGGCTGGAAATGTCAGTGGCAATGGAAAAGACAAAGTCAGTATTAAGAACTGATAAGGAACGGTACTGAATATACAACAGCATATAGTCAAATGCCATTATATGAATACGGCGTGTCGTTCGTTCTCAGCCTGTCTCAGAAATGATATCGCAGAGGCGGAGAAGGACAGAAAATGGCAAGTAAAACGATGGGGTGTTGAGGCCGGAGCTTTCTTTCATTTAGAAAGAAATTGGCTGGGGTGGCGTGATACAATAGCTAATGAAATTATGAATACTGTGGAGAGAGAAAATGGAAATACATTGTCTTCCTCCTCCTCTTCCTCCTCCTCCTCCTCCTCTCTCTCTCTCTCTATCTTCCACTCAGCGCTGGAACTAGGGTCTGTCCAACCCAACAGGTTGACTGCTAAGTTCAGGAGAAGCAAAATGAGGAGATTCATATTTGAAATCTGGAATAGGCCTTGCCAAGATGTGACCCTTACCTTGGTTAGATTTTAAAATGAATAGGCAAATCTATGAACTTCTTGAATGTGAGGTCTATCACTGGCTAGTATGAAACTTCCATGTCTGCAACAGTATATCACTAGGTGGATTTAGGGGAGCCCAGCCACTTCACCCCTACTGGGTGCTGATCCAAGAAGGTTTAATGGGGGGGGGCACTGCAACAGTGATGAGCAATGGAAGCCAAGAGGCAGGGGGATGAATTTTGGCTTCACACAGGATGCCACTGAAATTTAAAATCCAAAAGTCTACCACTAGCTCCTTACTTGCCTTTGGGAAGGCAGTGTGAGAGATGGGGGCACCAATTTTGGGGTTCACACAGGGTAGGGCTGCGAAAGACTTGTTGTCTGAAGCCCTGCAAAGTCACTGCCTGTAAGTGTAGACGATACTGAGCTAGACAGACCAATGGTCTCATAGAATCATATAATTGTAGAGTTGGAAGGAACCCAATGGGTCATCTAGTCCAACTCCAAGCAATTGGGGGGGGCATGTCTGCTTCCTAATGTTCTAGCTTCATCACTTGACATCCTGAGGCTTACAAGAGCCTGGAAAAGTCTGCTGCTAGGCAGGATAAACCAGTCTTCCCTAACCTGATGCCTTCCAGATGGGATGACTCCAACTCCTATCAGCCCATCAGGTTAATGGTTGGGGAGCATAAGAATTGTAGTCAAAAAGACTTCTGGAGTATACTAAGTTAGAGAAGGCTGGAATAGACAGTACTTGGTTAGAGAGACTGATGGACTGAGTTGGGACAAGGTAGGTTCATTCACTCAAAAATATTGTAACCATTCTTCGAGGAGCCAGCCAGCACGCTCACACTGCTGTAAATAATATTTGCACAGGGAGGCAGAAATACAAGCAGAAGTCCTTTCCCCTTAAAAATGAGCAGGAAAAGAATGATCTGGGAAGTCATACATTGGACACATGGTCAATACTCCCATAATCCACAGGCCACAAATAAATCGAGCTGATTGCTAGTATCTAATAAGTTATTGACAAACAATTGCATATTAGGCAAGCTGCAAGACGTCTAGACACATTGAGAGGAAATTCATAAGCAGCTGCCTATATTATGGGTTGGGTCACATGCTGACTTGAAAGCCATTTTGCTTATTAAATTCTCTTTCCAGGTAGGTCGTTAAAGAGGATAGTTTTTGTGGAATGAGAGGGTACCACCTGACTCAAAGAAGGCATTTGCCAACTCTGGGAGACCGACCTAGACACTGCTGTCATCAACTGAGGACTTCTTCGGATGCCTCCTTTATGAGAGGTCCAGAGGGTGGCAAGACGAGAATTGACTTTTTCTGTGGTGGCTCCCCATTTGTGTGATGTTCTCCCCAGGGAGTCTTTCCTGGCACCTTCATTACATATCTTTAAGCACCAGGCTAAAAAAAGTCCTGTAAAAATTAGTCTTTGGCTAATTAAACAATCTATGGCGTTTTAAACTGGGGGTGGGGGGTGGGCATTGCTTCTGTTTGTTAGTAAGTTATGTATTTTTTCTGTTTGTACATTGTAAACAAGCCACCTTCAAATATCTCAAGGAAGATGGGGCAAGCTTATTTTCCTCTGCCCGAGGGGGTAGGACCCAAACTCCAAGTTACAAGGAAGGAGATTCTGATGAAATGCTAGGAAGAACTTTCTGATGGTAAGAGCTGTTCAGCCATGGAACAGACTATGCCAGAAAGTGGTTTTCAAACAGAGACTTGGTGGTTATCTGCCAGGAATTCTCGTGCTGTGTGTGATTCCTGCATGGCAGGGGATTGGACTAGAATCATAGAATCATAGAGTTGGAAGAGACCACAAGGGCCATCCAGTCCAACCCCCTGCCAAGCAGGAAACACCATCAAAGCATTCTTGACATATGCCTGTCAAGCCTCTGCTTAAAGACCTCCAAAGAAGGAGACTCCACCACACTCCTTGGTAGCAAATTCCACTGCCGAACAGCTCTTACTGTCAGGAAGTTCTTCCTAATGTTTAGGTGGAATCTTCTTTCTTGAAGTTTGAATCCATTGCTCCGTGTCCGCTTCTCTGGAGCAGCAGAAAACAACCTTTCTCCCTCCTCTATATGACATCCTTTTATATATTTGAACATGGCTATCATATCACCCCTTAACCTTCTCTTCTCCAGGCTAAACATACCCAGCTCCCTAAGCCGTTCCTCATAAGGCATCGTTTCCAGGCCTTTGACCATTTTGGTTGCCCTCTTCTGGACACGTTCCAGCTTGTCAGTATCCTTCTTGAACTGTGGTGCCCAGAACTGGACACAGTACTCCAGGTGAGGTCTGACCAGAGCAGAATACAGTGGTACTATTACTTCCCTAGATCTAGGTGACCCCTGGGGTTCTTTACAACTTTACAATTCTATGATGATGGGTTTGACCTAGTGAGGAGAGCAAAGAGGGTCAGAGAGACCTGAAGGGCTGAATTTGGCCTCCGGGGCTTAGGTTCTCCACCCCTGGCTACACCAGCTGGCAGAAACTCTATGGATTTTCAGGCAGAAGACAATTCCATCTCTACCTGGATTAGTAAGAGAACACTTTCCTTTAAATGATTGTCTCGGCGTCTTTCCTGTTTCTACCCCACCAGAGCTTGCAGGTTTCCTCCACTCCCCCCCCCACCTTTAGTGTGTGCCTAGGAAGGAATATGAAATGTGTCAGGTTGTTCATGGACTGTAGCGCACACCTCTAGGTCACCTCTGTTTTTGACTCAGTCAGTCAGGGTTTGTTCCCCGTGACGAGAGTGTCGCCTGCCACCCCCCAGCAAATGGGGGAATCATGAGCCCATGTCACACAACGGAGGGCACAGCCTCACCTCACGCTGTCCCCTTCCCCTCAGGAACATGATTGAGGATGACAGGGACACGAGGCCATGAGTAGGGCAAGCCTGGGGTCTCCATCGGCGAGGCAGTGATGGGATGCTTTCAAGACATGTCCGGTGACAGAGGGAGTTGTGAAAAGTTGAGGAAAAGAGCTCTGTTATTCCGCGCAACAGATGGACAGATTCCTTCTGGCAATGGACCAGAGATGACAAAGAATTTAGAAAACATTTGTGGAGGATCAGCGGCTCTGAGCCACAATAACCGAACCGAGCCACTGTGTTGCTGGAGCATACCTGCCAAGTCTCCCGCTGAAAAATGCGGGATCAGCAGTGGCGCGACACCGGAAGTGTGGGCCGCTCTGACCATGTGTGGGCACCGGAAATAGGGTACAGCAGCGCCGGAAGTCGCTTCTACGCATGCCCAGTGGCCATCTTGGTGGTGGCCGCATGGCGGCGGCCATCTTGGTAACGGCCGCCGCCATGCGGCCACCACCAAGATGGCCACCGGGCATGTGTAGAAGCGACTTCCGGTGCCACTCTGCCCTATTTCCGGTGCCCACACATGGGCAGAGCAGCACCCAAAATGGAGGTTCCCTGGCAGGTAGGAAATCCAGGATTTTTCTCCATTCGGGAGAACAGTGGGAAACGGATTAAAATCCGGGGGTTTCCTGCGAAAAACAGGATACTTGGCAGCTAAGTGCTGGAGATCAGCAGATGAGGACAGGCAATGAAGGAATAGCTGCAGGATCGGCCCTATCATTAGATAGAGTGGGTTAGCCACCTGATTTTTCCTTGATGAAAGATACAGGTGTGGCAAAGACAATTAGTCATAGGATGAATCTAGACTATGTTATTTTATTTATTATTCATTTCATAAAATTGATATGTTACTTGATTGTTTTATTTAAAAAAATAAACCTCAAAGTGGTTTTTCATAGGTTTTAAAAATCAATAGGGAAAAAATAACAGAAATGTTAAACTTTCAAAAAGTTTAAATGACAGATAAAAAATTTGCATGAACATTCTAGAAATCTGGGTTGTTTAAACAAAAATGTTTTTCACCCCCAAAAGAGGCTCCTACCTGATATCAATAGGCAGGGAGTTCCAAAGTGCAGGTGCCGCCACACTAAATGATTGAGTTTTTACAAATGTGGAATGGGTATTATGTGGCACCTGTAACAATGGTTAGAATGTCAGGCGAGGAGGTGGGAGGCCAGGCTCTCACTGGGTGGCCATAGGCCAGTCACTGCCTTTCAGCCTAACCTGCCTCACAGGGTTGTTGTTGTTGTTGAGGGGATTAAATGAGGAGGGGGAGAACCATGTCCACCCCCTTGAGCTTCTTGGAGAATTAAGATACATATGCAATAAAGAAATCTGTTGAATAAGTACAGTGGTACCTCTACTTATGAATAACTCTACTTATGAATGTTTCTACTTACGAATGGAGCTCCGTCCGCCATCTTGGATGCAGTTTAGATAGGATTTTTTCTACTTACGAATTTTTAGATAGGATTTTTTCTACTTACGAATTTTTTCTCCCAATGCATTCCTATGGGATTCGACTTACAATTTTTTTCTACTTACAAATGTGCATTTGGAACACATTAAATTCGTAAGTAGAGGTACCACTGTAGTGGTTTGGGCCTCAGGGGTTGTTCCAAAGGCTTCATGGGAAAGTGGCTTTGGATGAGAAGAGGCAGTTCCATCTGAGAGGGTATCATTGGTTCCTCGTTGTCTTCCAAGTGGCAATCAGATAACGTAAAACACCAGAAGAGGCCGGATCAGGCCAGTGGCCCATCTTAGTCCAGCATCCTGGTTGGCATCCCAGCGGCAGACTGTGGGAAACCCGTAAGCAGGATCTGAGCGCAAGAGCAACTTTCCCCTTCTGTGACTTCCAGCAACTGGTATTCAGCAGCATTGCTTCCTCCAGCTGTGGAGGCAGAGCACAGCCATCGTGACTAGTAGGTGGCACTGTGGTCTAAACCACTGAGCCTCTTGGGCTTGCCGATCGGAAGGTCGGCGGTTCGAATCCCCACGACGGGGTGAGCTCCTGTTGCTCTGTCCCAGCTCCTGCCAACCTTGCAGTTCGAAAGCACACCAGTGCAAGTAGATAAATAGATACCGCTGTGGCGGGAAAATAAACAGCATTTCCATTCACTCTGGTTTCCGTCATGGTCTTCCGTTGCACCAGAAGCGGTTTAGACCTGCTGGCCACATGACCTGGAAAGCTGTCTGTGGACAAACGCCAGCTCCCTCGGCCTGAAAGCGAGATGAGCGCCGCAACCCCATATTCGCCTTTGACTGGACTTAACTGCCCAGGGGTCCTTTTTTATCTTACCTCTCCTCCACAGTGTCACAAGAAACATGGCTTTGTCTGGACCATTCCCAAAAGACCCACAGGGTGATGAAAATTGGTGGCAGGCAGGTATCCCAGATTGCATCTAATTAGGCCCACAAAGGTTTTGCCTTCTAGAAAGCGTCACAGCACAACAGGGCTGGAAAATGGAAGGGTGGCGATTCCAGCGCCCGCGTGCCAACAACGCTTATTTCCTTTCAATCCCCAGAAGACAAAAAGAGGGCCAGCCATTTGTTTGTTTATTTATTCCCCCCCCCCCACCGCCGTGGACCGGGGATCAGAAAACAGGGAGCCTCCCCGCGCGGAGCGGCCATGTGTCTCTCTCCCGTTTCCATAATCGCGAGCGCCAGTGTGTCCAGGCTCTCTTCCCCTGAGTATATATAACAGGCCGTCAAAGTGATCTGCATTTTTATGGACAGCTCAGGAATAATAGTTGTCTAATTGTAGCCCTTGATTGTGGCCCGTGTCAACGGATAGGCAAATAATTGCATTCTGCAGAACCTTTTCAGGAGATGTGGTGAAGCGTTCCTCATGCCACCTGCATCAACCCTATCTCCTCTGCTACAGGCGAGAGCTCTCTGGACAGACAAATTAGCTGGGGAGGGGTGTGTGTGTGTGTGTGTGTGTGTGTTTATCCTCTCTTTTTTCTTCCACCCTTCCTCCTTTCTCTCTCTTCCTCTCCCTCTCTCCCGCACCCCTCGGTATTATTATTATTATTATTATTATTATTATTATTATTATTATTTCTATTATTATTATTATTATTATTATTATTATTATTATTATTATTTCACAGAGATGCCAGCCATTATCGCTCGTACGGTGGTGGCCACCATCAAAAATTACCGAAAATGAAGGGTGTGTGTGTGTGATACAATAATAAGTGATTTGTGTGGGCTGTTGCAGTTTGAATGTCTTTCTGTTGAAGGCTTGGGTGAGATGGGGCGGGTGTGGGGGGTGATAAGGGAGGGGGAGCCAGATAAAGTGAAGGGTTCACCACACACTGACAAATGAATGGTAATGTTGATAACAAAGCTGAAGTTTCAAAAGAGTGACCAAAACAATAATCCCCTGTATTCCCCAGTTCGACTTTTAATTTATTGCTAGCAGAAATTTCCTCTCGAGGCTGCAGTAGAAGCACACACAAATCCCACCCTATAGCCAGGATTGTGGGCATAGCGGGGGGGAGCAGCTCCCCCCCCCAAAAAAAAGAATAGAGTAAATAAATAACTAAAATTTAACTGACAAACCAATTATGTCACAATTCTGGTTCTAGCTGCCCCCCCCCCAACATAAAGCCTATCCACTGCCCAAAATAAATTCATGACCAGCCA
The DNA here is from genome assembly GCF_965207765.1 of Zootoca vivipara. Classification (NCBI taxonomy): domain Eukaryota; kingdom Metazoa; phylum Chordata; class Lepidosauria; order Squamata; family Lacertidae; genus Zootoca; species Zootoca vivipara. Next base: position 58,824,327 of record NC_142593.1, read on the forward strand.
GAATGCTGGTTTTTCCCAGTGGCAAATGTAGGATGAGGAAGCTGTGCTTAATTCTGGGAAGAAAGCTGTGGCTTAAACCACAGGCTTTAAAACCCGGTTTAACAGTCAATCCCTCTTCCGAGTTCTCTGAGGGAGATAAGGGTCTCCAAACAATGCAGTTCTCAGGATTCCAGGAGGGGAAACCATGATGGTTAAAGTGATTTGTATTCAGTATAAGGAGACAGTGTGGATGAGGCCATAATGTGGACCCACCTAATTCAACACGCCAAGAGGTAGACTGAAACACATCCGCCCTTCCGAATTTGCACACTTCTCGGAGCATCTGTGATGCAGTCCCCCAGCCAAACAAGGAGTTGTCTCCCAGGGTAGTCCTGCTCAGAGTAGACATTAAAATGAGTGAGCCCAACTAACTTAGGTTCACTAATTCCAGTGAGTCTACTTAGGGTCAGACTTAGGTGAACACAGTTCATAAATGCTGGACTAGAGGGGCCATTGGCCTGTTCCAGAGGGCTGTTCCGATGTTGAGAAGCCAATAAAACAGGCTCTGTGAATCTGTCTAATGCAGGCATCCCCAAACTGCAGCCCTCCAGATGTTTTGGCCTACAACTCCTAGCTAACAGGAGCAGTGGTCAGGGATGATGGGAATTGTAGTCCAAGACATCTGTAGGGCCAAAGTTTGGGGTTGCCTGGTCTAATCTCAACATGCATGAATCACCAATGTAGTGCACAAGAGTTTCAGCATCTACTTTAGGGAAAGACTGGGGTAAGGTCTAAGAATACTACCATTGGTTGGTTGGTTGGAAGTCATTTTGAGTTGCCTTGGGCAAGACAACGAACATATTAAATAAATTAGATTAAAAGTGATGCCCGCATAAAAGTTAAAATGGCACCTTGGTTCTCAAACTTAATCTGTTCCAGAATCCGTTCCAAAACCAAAGCATTCCAAAACCAAGGCACGCTTTCCCATAGAAAGTAATGCAAAATGGATCAATCTATTCCAGACTTTTAAAAACAACCCCTAAAACAGCAATTTAACATGAATATTTGAAAACCAAGGTGTGGCTTCTGATTGGTGCAGGCACCCCGGAAACAATAGCCAACAGCCACATCAGATGTTCGGCTTCCAACAAAGCGTTCAAAAACCAGAACACTTACTTCCAGGTTTTTGGCATTTGGGAACCAAGGCATTTGAGTACCAAGGCATTTGAGAACCAAGGTACCACTGTATTTTGAAAAGCAAGGTGATCCAGCAGGCTCCGTAGACTTTCTGTGGATTTCCGAGAGTGTGCGAAGGCAAAGCAGGGGACTCCGCAGAAATAAAGTTGCAGATTTGGCAGGTATATCCCTACTCAGGAGCAAAGCATGACAGAGACGCTGACCCCTACTGTGTGGCTCCATCATTTGATAATCAAACGCATCCATGCTCTGAGCACCTATCTATGCCAAGTGAGCATGGCTAATGGTCATTGATAGAGCTATCTTCGCTGGATTTATTTACCTCTTTTTAAAGAAGCCATTATTGCTAGTGGCCCATCACAGCAGCCTGCGTCAATTAATTCTATAGGGTAATTATGCGCGGCGTGAAGAAATGCTTCCTTTTGTCTGTCTCGGACCTGCTGCTTGTCGTTTTCATTGAATGGCCCCCAATCTTGGCATTAGAGAGCGCGAAAGGCATAGATGCACAGAAGGCTGACATATACTCAGTCAATACGTTGGTCCGTCTAAGTATTGTGACACTGACTCAGAGGATCTCTCCAGCGTCTCAGATAAGAATCTTTCTCAGTCGGCCCAGCGGATGCTAGGGATTGAACTTTTCACATGCAAAATGTATGCTCCGCTACTGAGCTATGGTCCTAAAGGGCATAAGAATAGCCGGCTGGATCGGGCCAATGGCCCATCTAGTCCAGCATCCTGTTCCCACAGTGGCCAGTCAGATGTCCATGAAAACCCTGCAAGCAGGATCCGAGCACAAGAGCCCTCTCCCCTCCTATGGTTTCCGGCAACTGGTGTTCAGAAGCATTGATGCCTCCAACTATGGAAGCAGAACAGAGCTATTTTGGCGAGCAGCCATTGATAGCCCTCTCCTCCATGAATTTGCCTGATCCTCTTTTGAAGCCATCCAAGTTGCCTCCTGGGAAAGTGAGCTGTGTGAAGAACTTTCTTTTAACACTCCTGAATCTTCCAACTTTTAGCTTCCATGGATGTCCTCTTGCCCAAGAAAGCATACTGTACTCCGCAAAGTTGGAATCTGAGTAGAGGGCCAGACTAGGACTTGGGAGACCTGTGTTCGAATTCCCACTTGGGCAAGAAGCTCACTGGGTGGCCTCGGGAGCCAGTCACTGCCTCTCAGCCTAACCTACCTCACAGGGTTGTTGTGGCGATTAAAAGAGGAGAGGCGAAAACATGTATGCCACTTTGAGCTCCCTGGAGAGAGAAAAAGAGAGGTATAAACACAATAAATAAATAAATAAATAAATGTTAGCTTGTAAATCTGCAACTATCTGCCCACATATGACTGCTGCTCCTTTGTATGTGGGGTTGCCAGCTTTTTTCTGGCAAGGCTCCTGTGCTTTTAAGACCTACGGGACAGGCAGAAATCAAGCAAGCGTATATTTCCATAGCGTGGGGTTACTGTGAGGAGGAAGCACCGCCTGTTGTATTTGTGGCCGCCGTGCAGCTCTTAAAGAGCACTGTTTCGAAATGGGGAGAGTCTCCTTGGCGAGGGTCACCCCCTGGCAAACAATGTGACACCTTCGGGTGGCGTCTCTTTCCCTCGGAAGCTTGATCCTTCTGTCTCTCTGAGATGGCAGCAGCTGGAAGGAAAATAACAGTAAAATTCTATAGCTGCAATAAAATGCATTAGCCATCTGAACACTCATTTCAATCAAATAATGCAGCCCATTCATATTTAAACAGGAAATATTGTTTAATGTTTATGGTAATGACCGAATCAAATTTTAAAAATTAAACATGGAATTAAACATTAAAAGAGGCTCCAGAGTTTGGCGTGCATGGGGTGGGTGGGTGTGCATGTGAGGGGACAGGCTGAACAGCAGGGGTGTGCTTCGAGAGATATCGATAAGGCTGAGGTGAAGTGGAAGGGGTACATTTCATAAATGTTTTCACCCTGTTGGAAAAGTGCCCCCTTTTTGGCAGGGTTTAAAGGGCTGGCTGTGAACAGGGTCAAAAAGAAAGAGAGATACATATCCACTCTATGGTTCCGTCCTTGACATCACACAGAGCGAAGACAATGCTTGTTTCCCTCGCTCTGCATTGGCTTTGAACGGCCATCATGTAAATTAATGGCTCCCAAACGTTCTTGGTAGTTCTGTCAACTCATCCCTAGTACCTGCTATCCTGCCCTAAGAAAGCAATATTCAAAATAGCAGTTTGCACAAAGTATTATTACCGTATTTTTCTGTGGATAAGACGGTGCTTTTTGCTTAGTTTGGGGGCCCCAAAATAGGGGGTTGTCTTATACACAGGAAAATGCGGTCCAGTGTTTCACTGCTCGTTCTGCTTCTGCTCAACAAATCTGGGTGATCTCGGGTGTTTAAAATATTGGTTTCTTAATTTAGGGTTCAAAAAATATGTTGCCTTATACATTTTTGTTGTTTAGTCGTTTAGTCGTGTCCGACTCTTCGTGACCCCATGGACCATAGCACACCAGGCACTCCTGTCTTGCACTGCCTCCTGCAGTTTGGTCAAACTCAGTTTGGTCAAACTCTATGCCTTATACATAGAGGTGTCTTATACATGGAAAATTGTTGTTGTTGTTGTTTAGTCGTTTAGTCATGTCCAACTCTTCGTGACCCCATGGACCAGAGCACGCCAGGCACTCCTGTCTTCCACTGCCTCCCGCAGTTTGGTCAGACTCATGTTCGTAGCTTCGAGAACACTGTCTAACCATCTCATCCTCTGTCGCCCCCTTCTCCTAGTGCCCTCCATCTTTCCCAACATCAGGGTCTTTTCCAGGGAGTCTTCTCTTCTCATGAGGTGGCCAAAGTATTGGAGCCTCAGCTTCAGGATCTGTCCTTCCAGTGAGCACTCAGGGCTGATTTCCTTAAGAATGGATAGGTTCGATCTTCTTGCAGTCCATGGGACTCTCAAGAGTCTCCTCCAGCACTAGTATTATTATTATTATTATTATTATTATTATTATTATTAATTATTATTATTATTTCTATCCCACCCTTCATCCAAGGATCAGAGGGTGGTTTACAATATAAAAACTCAAAGGTATATAGGTAAAGGTAAAGGGACCCCTGACCATTAGGTGCAGTCATGACCGACTCTGGGGTTGCGCACTCATCTCGCATTATTGGCCGAGGGAGCCGGCGTATAGCTTCCAGGTCATGTGGCCAGCATGACAAAGCCGCTTCTGGCAAACCAGAGCAGCACATGGAAACACCGTTCACCTTCCCGCCGGAGCGGTACCTGCTTATCTACTTGCATTTTGATGTGCTTTCGAACTGCTAGGTTGGCAGGAGCTGGGACCAAGCAACGGGAGCTCACCCCGTCACAGGGATTCGAACCACCGACCTTCTGATCAGCAAGCCCTAGGCTCAGTGGTTTAACCACAGCGCCACCTGGGTATATAATAACAAACAAAACAATACCCCCCCACACACACACAGTTTTAAAAGCCATAGATTGTTGAATGGTTAGATTGTTTTTGTCTAGTGCCTAAAGATACTCAATGAAGACGCCAGGGAAGCTTCCCAAGGAAGAGCATTCCACAGACAGGGAGCCACCACAGAAAAGGCCTCTTCTCATGTTGCCACCCTCTGGACTCCCCAGGCAGGAGGCAGACAAAGAACAGCCTCGGCTGATTATCTCAGGGTCCGAGGCAGTAGGTTCAATTGCAGAAAGGCATTTATTGCGGTATTGCATTCCTGAGCCATTTAAGACTTTATAGATCAAAACCAGCACTTTGAATTGGGCCCAGAAACTAATTGGCAGCTTGTGCATTTGAGTCAAGATTGCTGTTACCTGCTGAAACCTTCTTGCCCCGGTGATCAGCCTGGCCGCCAAATTCTACACCAGCTAAAGTTACTGACTATATTTTTAAAGGGGGGATTTAAAAAGATGAAGTAAAGAGGAATCAATGTAACAACACACAAGAGCAATTGCCGTTTCTCTCGCTTTGCTGGCAAACCACGTCAGAGCCAAGAGGTACTGGAGCACTTTGGGGTGGGGGAGAATTTCAAAGCAGTTTGCTTCTAAAGGCACACCTGTGTGGTTTGCGCCTTCTGGAACAACGCACAAACCGAAATGTGGCCAACCTCTGAAATCTGCACCTCTCTCGTTTTTTGCAACGCCAGGTGTATTTTCATGGGAAAGTGTCTACGAAACGCATTCAAAACTTGTACGATTTGCACGCAGATTTGCCATGCATTCTTTTGAAAAGTACACACACACACACCAGGAAGGGAGAGAGCTACAATTGTGAAACTGTCATGAACTGTCATCCGCCTGGCCTGCCCGTGTGCCGTGCTGGCCTGCGTGTTAGTCACACATTCTGCAGTCTGGTTTTAATCCACGGGCCACTATCCGACTGGCCACTTGGACAGACCTAGCAAAGATTTTCCTAATGTTCTTAAGATCTCTTTGCCCCCTCTTATCCCTCATGCTGCTTCCTGAGGATTGGGCTGTTTGCTTTGGTACCCATAAAACAAATGGAAACACTGCTTTCTCCCCACCACCTCCAACTTTTTTAAAAAGGTGCTTAGCACAAACGTCCACACCCAAATCCAACATGGAGGCAGCCTCCCTGATGGGGTTCATTGGCAAAGTGGAGGCGATGGAGATCCCTGGTGGTTTTTAAAAGGGAGAATAAATTAGCCAGGCAAGTACGGCAGAATGGCAAGATTTATCTTCACCTGTGACTATCACGCTGATCCTCGTACCATGCACTTTAAATTGGATTGGTATCCTCTAAGAGGCTGTCAAGGATTTCATTTGTTCTGCTTGACATACAGATGTACAATTGGAAAAACTGCATCTTATCTTCGTAATTGTCTACACTGCTAAGCCTATGCCTAGTTATTGACTTCAAAAGTCAGGCCTCAGCCGCATGGCTCTCTGATCCAATGTCAGTCCAGGCTCTCCCCTCCCCGCCCCTCCCTTCTCCCCCCCCCCCCCCGCTGGTCAGGCTCTCTCTGTCCGGCCCAGATTTACAGCCAAAGCCCACGAATAACTATGTATTGCGGGGCAGGATATTGTATCAATATTTATCACTATCATAATCATTTTAAGATGGCCACCTAAGTTGGGAAATCTTTAAAAGTCTGCAGAGTGCAAGGCACCTTTCCATGTTGAGTTCGGACTTTTGAAGCATGCAAAAGTCAGAGGTTATTGATCCACTGATCAGTTTCTTAATGCCCAGCAGCCCTTAACTCTCCATTTAAGGCAGGCATCCCCAAACTGCGGCCCTCCAGATGTTTTGGCCTACAACTCCCATGATCCCTACCTAAGAGGACCAGTGGTCAGGGATGATGGGAATTGTAGTCCAAAACATCTGGAGGGCCGAAGTTTGGGGATGCCTGATTTAAGGAGACTTTTCCTTACTGCTTTCCTAAGAATGTGCCTCATCTGTGCTGTTTCAACTTCTCCCCAACCATCTTCTGACACCCCATTGCCCCACACAGTCCTGGGAAATAGTTGTTCAACTTTTTTTTAAAGCTGTACAGGTACATTCAGAACTCTCCTTGCAGCTTATCTGGAGCTGTTTCTTACTCTAACACTCAGCCATTAGGTTGCTCCTTAAACTGGTTCTTGCCATTTTTCAGTTCTGGTGAGTTTTCTGCTGAAAAAGAAAGCCCTGCTGATAATGAATTTTGCAGGATTTCTACTTCACCATCCCAGTAGGGATGGATGTTTTGTCTGGGGCAGGTGGGGGGGTCATAATCTGAAATATCTGGAGAGGGCACCAGGTTGGGGAATCTTGCACAGTGCAATTCTGTAAACTCTTCTGGGCATTCATGAAAAAAGTGGAGGAATGGGGTGGCTGCTTCAAGACTGTTGTTGGTTGTGAGGGCGGGAATCGGCAGCGGAGGAAGCCGCTCGGGCACCTGGGGTGGCGCGCCCAGGGACGTGGGGCCCCTAGAGTCTGCCCATGGGGCCCCTAGAGTCTGCCTGCCTTCTCCCACTCAGCCCTACAGCTGGGGGTGAGGCAGCGGGCAGACCATTTATGCAGCGTGGAGCCTGCGCGCGCCCAAGCCACCGCGTCTCTCCCAGCATTTTGTCACCCCTCCTCAGTGGTGACACCCGGTGTGGATCGCACCACCCACCCACCCACCATTTCCTCCCCCCCTGGCTGGAATACCTGCTCCCTGCCTTATAGGCCTTTTCCACCTGGCCGGGGAGGGTGGGGCAGGGGTTTTGTGTGTGTGTGTTGTGGAAGGAGGGTGTTGTTGCTGTTGATTTTGGTTTTTTGTATCTTTATTTTAGATCTTGTGATTTATGTGGAAATCGTTCACTTTGGTTGGGCTTCTTTTGGAGGTTTACTTTATCTCTGGTGGCTACTTTTGTTATGTTGTAGCTATGTATTTTTTTTCCCCATGTTGGAAGCCGCCTTGAGCATGGTCTGAACTGTGGAAAGGCAGCATACAAATAAAATTGCATCTGTATGCTTTCCCCATCCCCCCAATGAAGAATTCACAGCATTTGCCTTCCCCGTGGGGCCATAGCTGCCAAGTCTCCCATATTCCCCCGGAAACCCCATTTTTCCAGCTGTCCCCAGCCGAAAAAACTGATTTTTTTGTTTTTTCCTGGTTTATTCTGGCGCGGCGGCCATTTTGGAACTGGGCGGAGCATGCTCAGAAGCGACTTTTGATGCTGCTTTGCCCAGTTCCAAAATGGCTGCAGCGTGACTTCTGGTGCGGCGGAAACTTTGGAACAGGGCAGAGCAGCATCAAAAGTCGCTTCTGAGCATGCTCCGCCCAGTTCCAAAATGGCGGCAGTGCTACTTCCGGTCTGCTACTTCTGGTCCAGTCCCTTATTTCTCAGGCCGGAACTTGGCAGGTATGTGTGGGGCCAAGGGGCAAGGCAGTGGATGCATGGCCGATTTTTCCTCCAGGTAGTAAAAAATAAATAAAAAATTCTGTGCATTTCCACTTTGCTTGAAGTCACTACAGATGCTGAGAGAGAGCAGGCTGGTGGCTAGAATAAAGCTTGCTCAGCGTAGGAAGAAGGAGGAACACAAGAGAAGACACCGTGGGAAAAGCCGGCACGGCTTTCTCAGAGATGTGCGTGTGACTCGAGGGTCCCTCTGGACTCCTGGATGCGGCGCTTTGAAAAGAGAGTCTTAGATTCCAAGTCCTGTGCTCAGCGGAGCCTTTGGGGAGCTGCCTTTTCTGAAGGCAGCTGCAGGTGTGCAGGCAACATCTGAAAGAGGAGCAAGTGCAAAGGCACTTCCAACTCATCATCCCACCGACGCACAGGTATCAGAAGCCGCTTCTGTTTGCAGGATGTACAACAAGCCTCTTTGGAGTTGCTGCTTGTCCCTCTGCAGCCAAACCTAAGGGGGAAAGGCTTGAGGAGGAAATGAGGGTATTTTTAGCCTGGGGTTCTCAGATTAGCACAGAGAAGATGAAGGATGGGTGCATTTTCCATATGAGGTGATCGAGTATTGGTCCCTTTTTTTTCCTACTGAGTCACCTCCTAAAGGTAAAGGACCCCTGGCAGTTAAGTCCAGTTGTAAATGACACTGGGGTTGCTGCGCTCATCTCGCTTTACTGGCCGAGGGAGCCGGCGTTTGTCTGCAGACAGTTTTTCCGGGTCATGTGACCAGCATGACTAAGCCGCTTCTGCCGAAACCAGAGCAGCGCATGGAAAAGCCATTTACCTTCCTGCCGCAGCGGTGCCTATTTATCTACTTGCACTTTGACGTGCTTTCAAACTGCTAGGTGGGCAGGAGCAGGGACCGAGCAACGGGAGCTCACCCCGTCGCGGGGATTCGAACCGCCATCCTTCCAATTGGCAAGCCCTGGGCTCAGTGGTTTAGACCACAGCGCCACCCGCGTCCCCTGAGTCACCTCCTGATTCTCTTCTCTCTGATTCTCATTCCCTCCCCCCAGTCATAAGTCCAGTTCTTCACAATGCCACATGATTCGCAATGTTTAAAAATTATCGAACCCTCGTGACAATTTATCAGCAGTTTGGCGTTGGAATATTTGGGGGCAGATTTTTAAAAGGGACTTCTTCGTGGATTCAAATGACAAACGGATATTCTGACTCAACATTAGGAAGACTTTTCTGGCAGTAAGTGGTTGGATTGGGATTCTTGCAGTCCAAAATATTTGGAGAGAATCAGGTCCTTAACAGTTGTGGGAGATGATGCAGCCAGAGAGTCTCACCTGTACTGTCTCCTTCTCTCTTCCCCGCTTCTTACTGCCTAACTGTGCATCTTTCATCAATGTAAGATTTGCTGTCTCTGGTCTTTAGCGTATTTGTCATCTAGCCCTGAATCCTTTCCATTTCCTACACCGATCCTGCTCCAGCTGAGACCTAAGATTTGCCAGATACAATATGCACATTTATAGACGTTGGAATAGATGGAGGTGGGGCAACAGTGGACTCTAACAGTAAAGGGCTCCCTTTCTTCTCCATAGACATCTGATGGTCCTTAGGGAAGTTGTCAACACAAATTAATTTGCCGCCTTCTGCCTCAGCTCACTCCCAAGCGATCATGTTGCTTTTTTGGAAAAAAAAAAAACCTTCAATACTGTATTACAAAATATTGCAATGCACCCATCTCCCTTGCCCTGATCCCCAGTCTCTTGGCATACTCACAATTCACCTGTCCTGTAAGAAAGCATATCATGATCCCTCCTGACAGATGTCAACAGTGATCACATCAAGGACTTCGTTGTGTCACCCCAATGATATTGTAGGGTGAGATCAGACCTTGACTATATTACACCCTCTTCAGGCCCCGAGGGAAGAGGGGAGCTCTATGCTAATTGATTCTGATGCTTGCCAACCTATTGAAAAAATTAGGCAGCTAGCCTTTGAATTTCACACTTCTCCAAATTTTGTGATGCAGTTTTCTAAGCAAAAAAAAAAAGAGTTTATATTACAGGGAAAGCGTGGAAAGTGCATATATTTGTGAAAATAACAAAGTGAAATGCATTTTATATGGGGAAATTGCTTGCAAAAATGAATCTATTGGGCAATATTGCATTAAAACGTATAAGGAAAAATTCACATTAAAAAAATGAGAAGCAGAAAGAAACCAAAATTGACAGATTTGCACATCCGTAAGCCGAGTGAGTCACATGGCTCATCCTCTCAGTCACATCAATTTTTACTGGATCCAAAGAGAGTTTATTCCTGTTGCCCAACTGTGTAGATTTTGAAACTCTGCCATAGTCATGTATCTTAATGTGTGTGGCAGAAGAGTGAGTCACTGAATTTCAAAGAACTCAGTAAGATGCCGTTATGGATTAAGAATGTGTGAAACCTTTCCCATTATTTCCACAAATATTTTCACCTCACCTAAATGTAGGAACACCTGCTCAGGAAACCAATTCAGAAAGGTGTTTATGCAAATTTCATGAGGAGAGGGTCTTCTAATTTCTTCTTTAGTTCACATATCAATTAATGTAAAATAGACTACTGGTTTTTCGTATTGCACAGAATGCTGGTCTGTTTACCGTCACTGGTCTTCATTCAGTTGTCAATGAGTTGAGCATCATGTCATGTAGTTGCTTTCAGATTTCCCCATTCAAATAACTGGCTGGTTTATTATTTCATTTGGCATAGAGTTGTATTAGTGGATCTTCTTCAATTCAGTTAAGTTGGTTTAATTGTGGAACATTTTGACCAATAAGATTTTTTTATTTTTATTTTTGTAATTTTAAAAAAAATCTGAAAAATTCCGAAATACACTTTTGGGGAACCTGCTGTTATATTTGGGAGATGCCACAACTCCAGCATATTAATTAAAATCACATAGAATACCGGTAGTTGCATTCCTAATGTGGATTGAACACTGGTATTTTGTTTCATTGTATGAATTCCTTTCTTTTCCATCTTGATGTGTATTTGTTATCTACCTAGAAGAACCAGTGATGGACTAAACGTTCTATTTTGATCCATGTTGCTTTTTCATATTCTCATTCATAAATGCAAACTTTCATTCATAGAAGCATGCATTTGGAGAACTGCATCTAGTTCTAGGTGCCTGCAGTTGAAGAATGATATTTGAATGTGTTCAGGGGACAGTACCAGAGTTGATCAAAGAGATCAACAAGTCCTGTGACAACTTGTCAGGATATGAAAGTGCTGGTTCTGACCTATAGAGCCCTACGCGGCTTGGGCCCAGGCTACCTGAGAGATTGTATCTCTCTATACAGACCTGCCCATGTGCTAAGATCCTTGGGTGAGAGCACCTTCTCAGCCTCATCAACATCAGAAGCACGGGGGGTTGTTACAGGAGAAAGAGCCTTTTCCGTGGCTGCTCCCAGTTTGTGAACTTCCCTGGTTATCTCCTGCTTGGACTACTGCAATGTGCTCTATGTGGGGCTACCTTTGAAGGTGACCCAGAAACTGCAATTAATCCAGAATGCGGTAGCTAGACTAGTGACTGGGAGTGGCCGCCGGGACCACATAACACCAGTCCTGAGAGATCTACACTGGCTCCCAGTACGTTTCCGAGCACAATTCAAAGTGTTGGTACTGACCTTTAAAGCCCTAAACGGCCTCGGTCCTGTATACCTGAAGGAGCGTCTCCACCCCCACCATTCAGCCCGGATAATGAGATCCAGTACCAAGGGCCTTCTGGCGGTTCCCTCATTGCGAGAAGTGAGATTACAGGGAACCAGACAGAGGGCCTTCTCGGTAGTGGCACCCGCCCTGTGGAACGCCCTCCCAGCAGATGTCAAGGCAATAAGTAACTATTCTACTTTCAGAAGACAACTGAAGGTGGCCCTGTTTAGGGAGGTTTTTAATGTCTGTTGCTCTACTGTTTTTAATATTCGGTTGGAAGCCGGCCAGAGTGGGCGGGGTATAAATAATATATTATTATTATTATTATTATTATTATTATTATTATTATTATTATTATTATTATCTCAATAGAGGTAGCCAATGTGGTACCCTCTCAATATGCTGGGCTACAGCTCCCATCACCCCTGACCATTGGTCATGCTGAGGGAAGGTATAATTTAGCCACCTTTGGAGAGGACCACATTGACTATCCCTGTTGGAGGCTAAGGGAGAAGAGGTGGTTGGAGGTTAGCCTATATTTGAGGGAATAATGCATTGTTTCTAAATACAAGAGCCTTTAGCTCCTTTATTAAAGTCATCTAAACTCATGGCCATGCTTTTTTATTGTAGCAATGCATACCTCTGTTTTTTTATGGCTTGTGTGAAGTATTTCCTTTTGTTTATCCTGAATTAGCCATGAGTCTACCTTAGTGAGGGAGAACAAACATGTTTCACATTTTTCCTAATGCGTCCATGAGAAGGTGCTCCTAGGAAATGTGAAACATTAAGTATATTATCTTCATATGAGCTGACATTAAAATTCTGGCCTGTCATCTACTGAAATATATGGGGAGGCCGCTGCTCTTTGCGGGACCTTAATTTCCTTCCCTTGTCTTCCGGTGGTAAAAAGCTATCTGAAGGCTCCTTCCAAGGTTCACATCCCAAATCAAAGAGCAATTAGAGCACCCGGGTTGTCTGAAATCGTTATCGTCCCTAACGAGGATCAGCTCAAGCAATCTGACCAATGGAGACATATCTTAGTCCCGAAATATCCCCCCCCCAGTATTGCCATGAATTAAGAATGAGCAGGCTGTCAGTTTTGTCTCCACAAAATAAAAGGTGACCTGGACCCTCTCACAAAACCCACTGGTGACCTTTCCAAAGAAACCTCTCCTCTACTCCATCCAACCCCCCACCACTACCCAGCCTCCAATAATGAACCTCTGGGCCATATTCTGAAGTCACATCAGTGTAAGAAACTCCTCCAGCTGGAATTAGATGCACTAATTAGGAGGAAGGGAGCCATGTTGATTGAGATTGTCAGTTCAATTTTACATAGAGGAGCGAGGGAGGCGAGGAGGAGGAGAGAGGAGGGCAAGAAAAGGGAGAGGAAGAGGGGGGAAAGGAGGGGGAAATAAAGGAAAGAAGGAAAGAGAGGGAGAGGAAGAGGTGGGGAGGAGAGAGTGAGAGAGAGAGAGAGAGAGAGAGAGAGAGAGAGAGAGAGAGAGAGAGAGAGAGAGAGAGAGAGAGAGAGAGAGAGAGAGCAATCTACACCACACTATTTACAAGAAACTTGAGAAAGAACCCTGGGAGAGGAAGTTCATTAAAGCAAGACGTCACCATGGATGGAAGGTAGAAAAGTAAAGAAAAGAAGGTCCTTTCCTGACACAGTGAAATGCTGTCAGCTCCCAGCAGCTAGAGGAAGAGTCGTAGTTGGTGAGGCAGACAGATGATTGACAGAGGTTAAAAGCTTCCAGATTCCTTCCCTGCCTTGCCTCCTTAGCAGTAACAGAGTCCTGTCCCTCATGCAGGCAGGCAGCCTTCTCATTCCATGGCTCTAAAGTCTTTTGACGGAAAAGCAGTGTGCCGCATTCGGCTCAATTTCCCTGTGGCTTTTGACAGCGCCTGCCCCACCCAACTGGTGGCCAAATGTATGCTTCTTCGCATGGGAGGGACATTCCACGAACCATGCATGTCACATGACTGGGGCCCAGTCTTGAAATCTCAAAGATACACCTTCCCCACTGAGAAACTAATAATGGTGTGATCCTAACCCTGCGTGATCCCTAACAACAGGGGTAAGCCAACAAGGAGTTCTCCAGCTGTTGCTGGATTACAACTCCCATCAACCCAAGTCAGCGCAGCCAGTGGTCAAGCAACAAATGAAAAGCACAAAATTGGCTATTCTTGCCTTATGTAAAAGGATGTTACGCAGAAACAAAGGAACCTGCTTCTAAGCAGCCGTGTATAGGATCTCTGTTAGTTTCATGAAAGCATGGTTCATCTTGTATTGTCAAAGCAAACCCTCTTCCAACCTTGTGCCCGCCAACTGTTTCTAAACTCCAACTCCCATCAGCTCCAGCCAATAGTCAAGGATGATGGAGGTTGTAGTTGGAAATAAGCATAGAAAAATAGAATTGTAGAGATGGGAAGGACCACAATGATCATCTAGTTCAACGCCCTGCAATGCGGGAATCTTTTGTCCAACATGAGGCTCGAACCCACAATGTTTTGAATGCCTGAAACCACAGGAAGGGAGAGTGGGGGTTCACCCAGACTCTGTTTGTGGGGTTCCCATAGGTGAGAACTGGCCACTGTGAGAATGGGATGCTGGACTAGATGGTCCACTGGCCTGATCCAGCAAGCTCTTCTTCGATGTTTTTTTTTAAATAGTGTACAGAATAATTTCCTCCCTCTACTGGGAAATCCCAGCTACACTCCTGTACACTTATCTGGTATCAGGTTCCAGGATGGCTGGGAGCTGTAGTTCATGGATACCTCATTGGCTTAATGTGCAGAAGGTCCCAGGTTCAATCGCCCACATCTCTAGAAATGTCATCACAAAAAAGAGTGGACCATACTGAACTAGAGGGGCAAGTGGCCAGATTCAGTGTAAGGCAGTTTCCTATGGCCTTAGGCAGGCATCTCCAAACTGCGGCCCTCCAGATGTTTTGTCCTACAACTCCCATGATCCCTAGCTAACAGGACCAGTGGTCGGGGAAGATGGGAATTGTAGTCCAAAACATCTGGAGGGCAAGTTTGGGGATGCCTGGCCTTAGGTCACCCAGCAGGTTACACATGATTCAAACCATCTTCCATTTGGGGCCCCAAACGTTCATTTTGGCTGCGTCACTTGGCCTCCCTCCATAACACAACCCGAGGGGTTAGCGCCCCGTTTTCCCGGCGACTTCATTCGAAAACAGCAATGATGTGTCTGGCATGAACAGGCCATGAAGTGCATTCCAGCAGCCCACTTTCCTAATTCCCTTGAGCTGCCTTCCTCCCCAGCTTCATTATTTAAATGCTTCGGCATTTGAGCGTAATTGCTCTGTTTGGAACGTTTTCTTTTGAGGGGCAAAAAAACACAACCTATTTCCCTTTGTTGGGTAAGCGGCAAATTGGCAGCAGCCCACTTTAGCACCAAGGTCCCCCGCGCACGAAGCTCCCACACGGGCGCTCCATCACTCGTTGGCATTTCCAAAGTGAGGGGTGGCACGCTCTCGTCTTTGTTGTTCTCTTTCCGGCAACCGCAGGGCTACATTTTGCTAGTTAATGATGCATTTGCCAGGGGAATACAGGTGCAACTCAATCGCGCATGCCATAATGTTGCGTCTGACCCATTGAGCGTGATTAAATGGGTTTCACTTGGCTACGACGCAGCATTAGAAACACTTTCGTACTTTACAAACCACAACATTCAATTAAGGGAACGGAAGCCGGAGATGAATAAACATCATATTTCCGTGCATTTTTGAGTTTAATTGTATCGAATTATCCAATTGGTTCCTCCAATAAACAAGGCGCAGCTGATGATCAACAGGTTTTTTATTTCTTCGGAGCATTCCAGTTATTGTTTTAAAGCTCTCCATTTGTTTAAAACGCTCCAGATTTCAGGCACAATTACTTCTCTCCGTGTTTACTGCTCTTGTCTTGAAACGGGAAACTTCAGAGACTTTGACAAATGGAATAAAAGGTTATCTCTCTTGGCCACTGCCACTCTCGGCCATGGTAACTTCTGCCACAAAAATCATTGCCGGGAGCCTTTAAAAACCTCAGAATGGCCTGGGTATCATTTTCATCAGGTCAATGGAGTTTGAAGGGGCGGGTGGGAGAGCAGAATGGGCAGCAGATCTTTGAAATGTGTAAGAGCACCAAGAAAAGCAAGTGAAAGTGTGGACAGAGCAACAAGGCTGAGAGCTGATTGCTAAGAAGGCTTTAAGCCAAAACTCACTTCTGGTGCCTTTTCCTGGACAGAACGAGGTGTTAGATCATTTGAAGGACTGTAGCACTTCATATTAATGGTGGGGGATATCATTCTTGAAGACTTGTGTCTTTTTTAAAAAAATCCCCTGCAGTAGAAAATTAACTCATCGAGCTTAAATATTCTAGCCCCAGATCCTTTCCTCTTCTACTAGATTTCTACTTGTGGGGAGCTATTTGGTCGTGGGGGGGCGTTAATGTGGGGGTGAGGGACATTAAAAAATGTGATCCTCCACCAGTAGTTTGACATAGTAATCCATAGTCACAGAACCTTGAAGCTAGATCTAGCAGAATAAACCATTCTGCTATGCCTGTGCACATCGGAGATGGGAATAAATCTGATGTACCTTTAAAGGCGCAGATGCGGGTGGCACTGTGGGTTAAACCACAGAGCCTAGGGCTTGCCGATCAGAACGTCGGCGGTTCAAATCCCCACGACGGGGTGAACTCCGCTCGGTCCCTGCTCCTGCCCACCTAGCAGTTCGAAAGCATGCCAAAGTGGAAGTAGATAAATAGGTATTGCTCCGGCAGGAAGGTAAACGGCGTTTCCGTGCGCTGTTCTGGTTCGCCAGAAGCAGCTTAGTCATGCTGGCCACATGACCCGGAAAAACTGTCTGCGGACAAACGCCGGCTCCCTTGGCCAATAACACGAGATGAGCGCCGCAACCCCAGACCGGGGGGGGGGGGCTCTTGTCATCTGGGCAGCCCAGGACCTCCATACCCACTTGTGCCCTAGCGAGGTCGCTTCAGTGCTGCCAACACAGCACTTTGACTCCACCCCTGCAGTTGCACTCCATCGACTCTCGAGACAGATGGATGCCAACAACACTATCCCTCGCCCAGGCAAGATTGAGTCCTGCCTTCTTCTGAACCGAAATCTGCAACCTGCCCACACACCTCATCCCTTACCTGGCAAATGAGAACTCTGAAGAGGAGATATGTGCGACGCTGCACTGAACTCCCGTCACTTTCATGGTCTCACCCACACAGCGAAGGGTTTTTTTAAAAAAATAAAAATAAAAAGAGAGAGAGGAGAGAAAAAGAAGAAAACTATATATCTGCCTGCCTATTAATTTAAATCTACAGCCAGGAAGAAGTCAACGAACTGTAATTTATGAGCTGTCAAGGCCTGAAAAATTCCTTTTGACACCGTATTTTCAGTTATTACATGGTTTCCTGCAGGGCGACAGCGTAATTCTGTAGGGAGCCTTCCCAAGAAACGCATGAAGGCAGAGGGCAACAAGGGTTTTCTTATTATCTGTTTGCCTCCCTCCTCCCTCCCTCCCTCC
The DNA here is from genome assembly GCF_965207765.1 of Zootoca vivipara. Taxonomy (NCBI): domain Eukaryota; kingdom Metazoa; phylum Chordata; class Lepidosauria; order Squamata; family Lacertidae; genus Zootoca; species Zootoca vivipara. The sequence continues at coordinate 58,841,588 of NC_142593.1, forward strand.
CTCCCTCCACCCCCTGCAATGCCTTTCAATCAGGTCTTCATCTCCGTACTGTCCCTTTCTTCTTAGGCTATGTGAAAATCTGATCGGTTGGTGGGGGGGGGCGGGAGCAACACACAGCAACCCATGTTTGCTCCGGGACCTGAAACTGCAAGATGTCTGCTCCGATTTCTCTCGCAGAGCCCTGTGCATTCCAGGTGCCCCTCTCCTGCCGTTTCCCAATGTGTGCACGGCAGACTCAGTGATATGACCGAAGGCAGCAAAGAGTTGCCCGTGGGATGATTCAGTGAACTATGGACCCTGATAAATCACGTTAAATGTAAAAAAAAACCAGAGCAATGCACATGCGCACACTTATTTTTGCCCTCTTGCAACGGTTGGTTTAGGGATGCGGGGAGGATTCCGTTTGCGAACTTTCAGAATCTGAACTTCTCAAAACAGCATGCCCATGGAAACACGGGCACCCTGAATTTTCTGAATTTTGCAGCACAATTCTCCCGCCAAGTAATGTGTACAAAAATGTGCTGCAAAATTCAGAAAATTCAGGATGCCCATGTTTCCATGGGCATGCTGTTTTGAGAAGTTCAGATTCTGAAAGTTCGCTACATTAAGCGAAAGCACCAGCATGTCAAAGCCTATGCAACAGGCCATTGCTTCATTCTGTGGGTAAACTCATAAGTGAAGCCATAAGTAAACATCTGAAGGCAGCCCTGTTTAGGGAAGTTTCCAATGTTTTGATGTTTTGTCGTATTTTTAATATTCTGTTGGGTGCCCCAAAGTGATGATGATGTTCAAGTTGTGGCAGCAGTCAAACTAACCTAATCTCTCTCTCTTTCTCTCTCTCTCTCTCTCTCTCTCTCTCTCTCACACACACACACACACACACACGGTATAAATAATGAAAGCTACCCATTATTGGAGACGAATGCTGCCGATGAATGGATGTGTGCATGCTTAAAGAGGGCATTCTAGCTAGTACAGTGGTGCCTCGACTTACGAATTTAATCCGTTCCGAAGGCACCTTCGTAGCTCTAAAAATTCGTAAGCCGAAATGTGCCATTGGGAAGCACGATTTCCCATAGGAATGCATTGGAAACGGAAAAATTCATAAGTCGAAGCAACCCCATCTAAAAATTCCACCGCGGTTTCCGTTCGGATGTCGAGAAATTCGTAAGCGTGTGGCCATTTGCCCCACTCGTAAGTTGAAAAATCCGGTTGTTGAGTCGTTCGTAAGTCGAGGTACCACTGTACACTAGTGTCAATGTGTGCTATTTGGCAAAAACCTGGAGTCTTTGTTTTAGAATCAGAGGTGAAGGGGGGAAATTGCACAATGCACAATCTTGTTGTTGTTGTTTAGTCATTTAGTCGTGTCTGGCTCTTCGTGACCCCATGGACCAGAGCACGCCAGGCACTCCTGTCTTCCACTGCCTCCCGCAGTTTGGTCAAACTCATGTTCGTAGCTTCGAGAACACTGTCCAACCATCTCGTCCTCTGTCGTCCCCTTCTCCTAGTGCCCTCCATCTTTCCCAACATCAGGGTCTTTTCCAGGGAGTCTTCTCTTCTCATGAGGTGGCCAAAGTATTGGAGCCTCAGCTTCAGGATCTGCACAATCTTAGGGGCTAGCTAATAATATATAACTAGATATTGGCAGTAGGAAATTCTGGAATATTTCACTCAAAGCATATGAAAATGAGAAGAGCCTGCTGGATCAGGCCAATGGCCCATCTAGTCCAACATCCTCTTCTCATAGCGGCCAACTAGATACCTGTGGGGAAATCTCAAGCAGGATCTTTGCACAAGATGCGTCCCCCACCTTGAGTCCCATCAAGGGAAAAGGCAGGGAATAATAATAATTAATAATAATAATAATAATAATAATAATAATAATAATAATAATACCACCAAGGTCCATCCCTGAATGGATTTTAGCTGCAGGGAATACTAAGCTGCATGGACTGATACCATCCTATATACTTAGTGTTTCATTCTGCCCCAAATCCCAGGTCTCTGGGGCTGATCCTGCCCAGGACCAAGCAAGCCCCTTCTGTCCATCACAACATGCAATGGGAGAAGTGGAGCCCATTTCCCCGAGACAGTTAATGAGAGGAATTTGAAGCTGCAGGCTATCTCAGGCTTGAACTCACAATGTTTCAGCTGCCTGGAAAAATCTGTGAGTTCACACCGAGTCCAACTTGCTTCCGAGTCTCTTGGGGAGGGATGGGAGGGGGGAGGAGCACGCCAGCCTTTTGCCGAAAACAAATGTCATTTATCCCTTTATTTCCAAATGCTTTGTGCAGTCTTCCCACCCCCCACCTCTGCATGCACAATTGCTCCGTAATTTGGGTAGCTTTCCTCCCCCCATTTTCTGCCCTCCCTCCGTCTCGCTCCTCAATTTGATTTCTCACTTACAGCCCATAAACCTGTTTACCGCTCAACAGCTACGTTGAATGTATTCAGTGAATTGCAACTGAGATTATTCCTCTCAAACCTGAGACTGAACTAAACAGACTCTTCCTACCTGCTCTTCACAGGCCGGGTCTTTTCATAATGTTCCTTTTCATAATGAGAAGTCGAGGAGAGCCTTCTCTTTTTTAATTTCCCACTTTCGTAAACAGCAGAGCAGCCAAAGCTACTTTAGCATCACTATTCAGAAACGGGGCCTTTTCATGATGTTCCATTCCATTGCAACACGGGAAGCTGACTTATACCGAATGGGACCATTGCTTCACCAGTCAGTGTGGTATTCTGGTTGCACCATTAGACTAGGGCCTGGAAAACCAGGGTTCGAATTCCTCCTCGGCTATAAAGCTCACTGGGTGACAACAGGGCTGTCGTGGGGGTTAAATGAGGAAGGGGCGAACCATATGAGCCAACTGGAGCTCCTTGGAGACGAAAAAAGTGGGATAGAAGTGCAATAGGTATATAACTCAGTATTGTATCCCCTTCAGGGAGGCAGGAGATGATATATTGTTTATCAATATCCTTCCTAACTTGCACTAGCAAGTTCTATAACTTAGCAGAGTTTAAACATTCCCCTTTAAACGCACAGCAGGTAGCTGGTTGCAAGCTTGTTTAAGCTTCTCAATATAGATTCCTGGTAAGATCCCTTATTTCCCTCTTAAAAGAATAAACACGCCACAATCTTATTTAAAGTATATAAAAGAAGTTTACTCACAGCAACATCAGTTCACAGTTGGATCCCTGAAGGCAATCTTAGTTACAGATATATACATGTGAGTCTATCCCATATGGAGATAGTCCCTTTGTCCTCTGTTGGCTGAGGTCCTATTTTTAGTCTCAACAGAGCATCTCTAGCTAAAAAGCTGCTCCAACGATGAAAGGAAGTCAAAGAGAGAAAAGCCTTGTGCTTTTGTTACCTGCCCAGGTAAGGTCATACCCATCTTTAGAGGTAAAGGTAAAGGTACCCCTGACCGATAGGTCCAGTTGCAGATGACTCTGGGGTTGTGCGCTCATCTCGCTCTATAGGCCAAGGGAGCCGGCGTTTGTCCGCAGACAGCTTCCAGGTCATGTGGCCAGCTTGACTAAGCCACTTCTGGCGAACCAGAGCAGCGCATGGAAACGCCATTTACCTTCTCGCCAGAGCGGGTATCTATTTATCTAGTTGCACTTGACGTGCTTTTGAACTGCTAGCTGGGCAGGAGCTGGGATCGAGCAACGGGAGCTCACCCCGTCGCGGGGATTCGAACTGCCGACCTTCCGACATGACCCGGAAGCTGTCTGCGGACAAACGCCAGGTCCCTTGGCCAGTAAAGCGAGATGAGTGCCACAACCCCAGAGTTGTCCGCGACTGGACTTAACTGTCAGGGGTCCCTTTACCTTTTACCTTTAAGCTGTGTACACACGTTGCTTCTCTGGCACAAGTGCAACGCTCTCAACTTAGATAGAAGTTCTCTGGTGTTATGAGATTTTGAAGTATCTCCGAATGTAAACTTTCAGAAGCTGGAGAGGGGAGCATGAAATAGAAAGAAACAAGTCGCTCCATTTCAACTGAAGCTTATTACAAAAGCTGTTGACACAGAGTAGTGGTGTGTTATGGGACTGCCATGGAGCCCAAGACATGGACATGATTTTAACCCTTGACCGTCTTTGTCATACTCCAGACTTCTCGCAATGAATAGAGAGTTCTTCTCTCGTCATTCAGGAATGACCTCCTCCACTGAGTTGTCAGTTTAGCCACACATCCATCTGAGTTGGGGCTCCCATAATCATGAGGACTAGAAGAACCCGGAGTGGTTAAAGGAACAACGCTGCCATCAACCCTCCGAACCACACCTCTTCCCAGCCGCCATTGGATCACTTGCCGCCTGCAGGACAAAGCCACTTGCAGCAACACATCTTCAGTTGCAATTGGCAATGCAGCAGAAAATTCAAATCAGGAAGCTATAAATAAGAATAAATAAATGCCGAGTTAATGATACTTGGACTTAGCTGCTTCCACAACATCACCCTCTTTGTTTTGCTGTTGCTTAAAGGTTAACCTCCTTTCTTCCTGCATAAGTTGGTTTAGCAAAATAGCATTCTGGTGCAGAGTCAGGGGGACTCCTTTGGAGCAGAAGCAAGTGAGGAAGGCTTAGACCACGTATAAAATTACCTGCTTGCCTCATCCCTCAGGCTCAGAGCGTGGAGCAACTATTTTAAAATGCACAAATATCAAAACTGACTTGCAATGCCATGAAAGCATACCACTAAAAGCATTGCAAAAACACAAGGAAGGAGGATCAATGTGGGTGGGAGAGGGAGATTCTGCTGCTTCTTCCTCCTTCCCTGCCTTTATTGCTTCTTACTAGTAAAGAATGAATGGATCTGTCAATTTCGGTTTCTTGTTTTCCCAATTTGTAGCCTGCGTTCACCACATTTCTGCATCAGCTTCTGATTTATGTATCTGCTTCAAAGGCCTCACAAAAGTTCCTCTCCCTTTAAGCACACTTTTCTTCTAATGCACACATTTTTGAATGCAGTTTTGCCCCATGTTTCTCTCTGCAAGCCATTTTGCCTAATAGAATGCCTTTTTGCATACTGGTAATTTCATTATATGCGTTTTCTTCTAGCAGACACGCTTCCCTCTCACGTACACATTTATTATTATTTTTTGGTAAGCATTTCTTTGGGCTGGGGAACCTCATCACAAAATTCAGAGAAGTGTGACTTTTGAAGGATAATGACATTCCGGGAAGTGCAAACGAGGTCGGGTTTTTTTGCATTAAAATGCCAACGATACTGACTTTCCACACACACACACACACACATCTATTTGTTACTGTTGTTGTTCTACACAATTAAGTCAGTTTTTCACCACTTCCCTTTCATAACTGTTGACCTCCATGGCCATTCTTGAGGTACAGAAACGCAGGGTACAAGTGCTTTGAAATAAAACAACTAAAGGTAGGACTCCTTCAACACCACCCCATTTGACATGGTGCTTTTTCTGGGAGAAACATCTCCCAACTTAAGAGGTCCACAACAGGTGAGGCCACAGGCAAGGGCCATCACTCAGTAACAGAAACAGCTCTCTGCATGCAGCAGAATTAATACCCTGGCTTCACTGTTGCTTAACAATGTGATGCAGCAGCTATTCTAGAGTGGTCAACAGAAGTATACTGTCTGCACAAGGGAAGTCATAGCACCACTCTATTCTGGCTTGGTCAGACCACACTTGGAATACTGTGTCCAATTCTGCGTACCGCAATTTAAGAAGGCTTTTGGCAAGCTGGAAGGTGTGCAGAGGAGGGCAACCAAGATGATCAAGGGTCTGGAGACCAGGCCTTATGAGGAATGGTTGAAGGAGCTGGTTATGCTTAGCCTGGAAAATGATAGCCATCTTCAAATATCTCAAAGGCTGACACATGAAAAAGGAAACATGTTTGTTCTCCACTGCTCTGGAGGGTAGGACTCAAGGCAATGGCTTCAAGTTACAAGAAAGGAGATTCCGACTAAACATTCGGAAAAACTTTCTGACAGTAAGAGCTGTTTGACAGTGGAACGGTCTTCCTTGGAAGGTTGTGGACTCTCCTTCCTTGGCGGCTTTCAAGCAGAGGTTGGATGGCCATCTGTCATGGATGCTTTAGCTGAGATTCCTGCATTGCAGGGGGTTGGACTAGATGACCCTCGGCTACATTCCAGCTCTAAGATTCTATGATTCTACCTTGGAGCGGGAGCAGGACGTATGAGGCAGCAGGGAGGTCGGTGCGGTGCAAACGCACCAGCAGGACCACTGGATTGGCTCCACTGAAGCATTAACAGCATTCCAACCTCATCGCTACATCACCCTTTCCCCTGCTTTTAAGAAACTGTAACCTGCCTGCTGGGAAACTAGCAAAGCATCGGCACCCTACCTTATGCCTGATCTGTGTACAGAAGGTCCTAAATTCAATCCCAGATGGCTTTAGTTTAAATATGTAACTTGCAGGGTCAGGTGTGGGGAAGATTTCTTCTGGTGGAGAGCTGAAAAGAACACTGGCCTTCAACTCAGTGTAAGGCAGTCTGAGCTGTGAGCAATAGTGGAAGATTATTGTGCAATAGTGGAAGATTATTCCCAAAAGCAGCAGACTGCTTTCCTTCCTTCCTTCCTTCCTCTTTTCTCTTCTTTTCTTCTCTTTCTTCCTTCACCGCCCCCATTGTTTATCAGTGAAAAGTGAATCGAGTGAGCCTTCAGAAGCCAGAAGAGGCAAATAGTTTTATTTTCTGTGTGTCTTTAATAGTATTCTGCATAATTCAAAAATGAGGAGGGGCTGCTCGCTTTATTAAAAAAAAGAAATTAGTAAAAGAATTGGGGGGTTAAAAAGAAAAGAAAGAGAAAGTGGAAATGCGGAGGGGAGCGTGTGGATGAATTTTAATGCAATCAGAAAGCTGCAATAATGGTAATAAAGGAATACATTCAGACGTCAAGCGAGGGAGAAAAGGAGCAAGCCCCAGCAATGCCAGAATTTAAATCAGGCCTGCGCGACGCCTTCTCTCCCACCCCCGCCCCCACCCCCTTCAACTTTCTTCAAATGAAGGAAATGGAATTTTTAAGCACGGGCGAAAGAGGGATTAGCAGTTGGCAGGTTTTGCAGCCTTTTGTCTTTTGGCGAATCCCATTTAATCACCACCTTTAATATTAAGGAGGCAGTTGGGGAAAGCTGTGCCGTCTCTGGCTTTTGGCTGGGGGGGGGGGGGCGGAGAGAGAGAATAGGATGATATACAGAGGGGGAAGTGAGATAACACAGAGACACAGGCAACTTTAAGGAAGTGTTTCAATTACCTCTGCCGAAGTCTTTAAAAACTGAAGTTTAATTTGATCTGAAATGTCGTCGCAAGTGCCGGCTCAACGATGAATGGAGGTGGAATGAGGTCTTCCCCATCTCCCCCCCCCCGCCACCGCCCTCCTTTCTCTTCCTTCCCTTTTCCTTTTAATCTTTCTTTCCTTGCATGTGCCGTTCCAGCAGGTCCCAAGAGATCCGAGGCTGGAATGGGCACAGTGTATTAATGTCACAGCCTTTTTAGGTTTCAGGATGAGGGCTTCTTTTCTGCCTCTGCCCCCCCCCCCTAAACCCCTATAGGTCAGCCGTTGAAATGAGTTTAGGTGCTGAAACTTATTTCCTTGACACGCCAGCCTTAGCTCGTCTGACCCTGCAGAGGGTGTCAGGAATCTTTGAAGATTTGCTCTGAGCGGGTGTGAAAATCTCACTGTTCGCAGGCTTAGCCTGTATCAAGGATTGCACAAAGTGTGTGTGTGTGTGTGTGTGTGTGTGTGTGTGAGAGAGAGAGAGAGAGAGAGAGAGAGAGAGAGAGAGAGAGAGAGAGAGAGAGAGAGAGAGAGAGAGAGAGAGAGAGAGAGAGAGAGAGAGAGAGAGAGAGAGAGCTTAGAATCATAGGATTGTAGGGCTGGGAGGGGACGCTAGGATCATCTAATCCTGTGTAGTCATCAAGGAAGTTGAAGGCATGGTATACTTTTGCCTGGGTCAGGATTCTGCAGATTCTGCAGCATCCGACTGCCTGTCTCTTGGTGGGGCTTCGCTGTCAGCACAGCCTACCAAGTTCACCATTAAGAGGAGTCATTCTAAGCACCTGGCCAAATTGCTTCCAGGCATCAAGAATCTCTGTGTCTTTGGACCATTTCTGGAACCATTTTCATGCGGTTTCCCAGTGAACCCAGGTTAGTTCTGGTTGCATCTTCTCCTTCCTGATGTTTAGCCAGAATCTCCTTCCATGTAATTTGAATCCATTGGTTCAAGTCCTGCTGTTCCAGTGGGTCGGACCCGTACCGATGAATTCAAATTACAAGGAAGGTGTTTCTGACTAAACACTAGGAAGAACTTTCTGGTGGCAAGAGCTGTTCAAGAGTGGAATGGAGGTGGTGGCCTCTCCTTCCCTGGAGGTTTTTTAACAGAGGTTGGATGGCCATCTGTCAAGGATGCTTTAGTTGTGATTCCTGCATTGCAGGGGGTTGGACTGGATGACCCTTGGGTTCCCTTCCAATGCTACAGTTCTATGGTTTGATGGTTGCAGCCAATCTGGAAGAAACTTTCAAACCAAGACATGTTGACGGGTAACTGGCACAGACTCACACATCACCTCCAATGCCCACCAAACTGTTTTGAGAACCATGCTATCTTGTGCTTGACTGAGAGACGTGACTGGGCAAATCACCAGAGCAGAAACTGCGTTCTGTTCGAGCCCTTGCACTCGGCTCATCTCCCACACCAGTCTCTCAAATTAAGGATAACCGAAGGTGGCCGAGAAATGCCTCCAGTAAATCACTCGCTTTGAACTAGTTTCACATCCCTCTAGTGGGAACTTGGATCGCGATAAAGAAGCCTGTGATTTAAGGGGGAAAGGGTGGAAATGCATTTCTTCGCCAGTCTCGGGCTGCATCGATCCTGCCGTTGAGTAAGTCAGAATGTCTGGTGTGCACCATAGGGCAGAGTGCAAGAGGTCAGCAGAATGGAATTCCAGGCCCTTCTCAGAGAGAGAGAGAGACCCACCTTTAGAGACAGGAAGTTGGATGCTACAGACTAGAATCAGCCAAAAAAGTGCAGATACAGAGAGCACTGTTGCCTATTTGTGTTGCTCCCATGGACAGTTATGGAGGAGAAGGCTTCAGGATGCATATCCTCCAAGGTAATACACAGAGAGAGGCTATGTCCACCATTTACATTATAAAGCACGTAGCTTTCCCCACAAAATTCTGGCAACTATCGTTTGCTAAGGGTGCTGGGAATGGTAGCTCTGTGGGAGGTCAACCATAGTCCCCAGCAGTGCCATTTTTTTAGAAAAAAGAGATGCCAGAACTTGCCATGACCGCCTCCCTTGTTCTCTTAGAATGGCAATGGCCTCCAGGATTCTTTGTTGGGAAGCAATTTGCTTTAAATATATGTGTTTGGTGTAGATGTGACCCAAGTATGATGTGTCATAATCCAGGGTTGGGGAGTCTGTGACCCTCCAGATGTTATTGGACTCCAACTCCCATCGGCCCCACCAGCAAAGCCAATTGGCAGGGATGATGGTCATTGTAGTCCAGCCATACCGCGAGGGTTCCCCGGCCCTGTTGTCAGGCATTTGGGCTATGCATGTGGAGTAGCTGACCCCTCCTTCCTTCCTCATTAAAGTCACTAATATTCCTTCCTTCCCCAGTTGTTACTTGGTTTGTCTGGAAGGATTCTGTTTTTTTCTCATTATCCCTACACTTGGAGTTTGTACACATGCCTCCATACAGGCGAAGCTCGCATCCATTTATATGATAATGCAATGAGGGGCGAGCCTGATTCTGCTGCCAGCGCTTTCTTCTGCCCCACAATTCCTGTGACCTTCTTGTCACCAGTCCAGCCGGACATCTCCATCTCCTAGTTAATTGGTGATTCTCACCTCCTGTTTAGCCTGTGCCTCTTGCTTTTCGTGTGTGTGCGTGCTGCCTTGTTCTCCCAGCCCGTCTGACACCTCTGCCTCGCAACTCCTCATAAAAACAGAACATTTAAATACAAATAGAACAAGGAATAATTTAACCTCAGTTTGCACCAGGGAAGGTGCCAGGACTTCCTATAAACACCAGGAGTTCGGTTTTGAAAACGCTGCATATTTAAATCTGACAAGATCACAGGGTGGGTGGGTGACAGCCGACAGCCCTACTGAAAGGCAAGCAGAGAAGATCTGAGGGACACCACCAAGGATTGGGACCCTTGAGAGCCAGAGGATTGATTCAGGAAGGCTCTCGAAGGCAAGGTGTTTCTGAGAATTTGGCATGCTTTGCACCAGGGACCAAGGCATGGCATTGAAAGGCACAAGGAACCTTGTTCAACCTGATGGATGCGCTCCCTCCTGGGTTCTAGTAAGGCTACATACATACCATAATTTAAAGCACATTACTTCTTCCAAATGGGACACGGGTGGCGCTGTGGTCTAAACCACAAAGCCTAGGGCTTGCCAATCAGAAGGTCGGCGGTTCGAACCCCCGCGACGGGGTGAGCTCCCATTGCTCAGTCCCTGCTCCTGCCGACCTAGCAGTTCAAAAGCACACCCAAAAGTGCAAGTAGATAAATAGGTATTGCTCCGGCGGGAAGGTAAACGGCGTTTCCGTGCGCTGCTCTGGTTCGCCAGAAGCGGCTTAGTCATGCTGGCCACATGACCCGGAAGCTGTACGCCGGCTCCCTCGGCCAATAAAGCGAGATGAGCGCTGCAACCCCAGAGTTGTCTGTGACTGGACTTAATGGTCAGGGCTCCCTTTACCTTACTTCTTCCAAATAATCCTCAGAGGTGGATTTAGGGCAGCGATTGTAGTGCAGGAGGAAACTGGGTGCACAGCTAAGGAATTTGTTGTTGTTTAGTCATTTAGTTGTGTCCGACTCTTCGTGACCCCATGGACCATAGCACGCCAGGCACTCCTGTCTTGCACTGCCTCCCGCAGTTTGGTCAAACTCATGTTCGTAGCTTCGAGAACACTGTCCAACCATCTTGTCCTCTGTCGTCCCCTTCTCCTAGTGCCCTCAATCTTTCCCAACATCAGGGTCTTTTTCAGGGAGTCTTCTCATGAGGTGGCCAAAGTATTGGAGCCTCAGCTTCAGGATCTGTCCTTCCCGTGAGCACTCAGGACTGATTTCCTTCAGAATGGATAGGTTTGATCTTCTTGCAGTCCATGGGGCTCTCAAGAGTCTCCTCCAGCACCATAATTCAAAAGCATCAATTCTTCGGCGATCAGCCTTCTTTATGGTCCAGCTCTCACTTCCATACATCACTACTGGGAAAACCATAGCTTTAACTATACGGACCTTTGTAGGCAAGGCAAGCTAAGGAATGCACCTTCTCAAAGCCCAGTAAGCACATGTCCAGCTTGGGGAAGGAGGTGTGAGGGCTCTGACACAGAGTCCTAGCCTTGACACACATGTGCCAACTTTGCCTCCAACTTCCCCTGCACCTTCCTCAACCTTCCCACATGGAGCAGGGAGTTCTGAAGGAGACATGGAGGCGCAGTCAGCCTTCAACCCTAAATGGTCAAAGTTCCTGGTTCTGAAGAGGCCCCTATGCACAATCAGCCAAATACCCTTGCAAGCCCACATCCTGTGTTTGTTGGCAGGAGCTGGAGCAAGCCTAGACATCCTGGGGCAGACCGGCACACATGCCTTCATGTTCCCAATACGCATTATTCCCTGAATTCTCAAACAGGGCTAGAGAGGGTTAACACATGCATATTTCTTCACTTATTCATTTTGAGAGAGGAAAAATAAAGAAAGCCTGGAGAATTTGTTTACTTATTGACAAGTATTTATTTAAATCAGTTGCATCTGTTCTGTAGATGTCTCCAGAGAGAGGGAAGGGGGGTTTGCCGCTCATGAACATTTACATAGTATTTAATGAACTATAAATTAAAGCATTTATGCATCGTGTAGAAAGAGCTCTCTTAAATGCAGCAATAGTCTATCTTTTTTATTTTAAAAAAATACTAATTTTTTAAAAAAATTGCCTATAGTGAGATTGCAAAACTTGGAACCGGTTCAGACCATATAAAACCGGGCTGTTCAAATTATCTGTTTTTAGTGGACCCTCTCTGTTTCCTGCCCTTTTACCCAGACCTTCATTCAGAGCCAGACTGCATTTTGCCAGGCCACTGGACACTTTACTTCTGATCAGACGTGGTAATAAAGTTGGCGCCGCTTGGCAATGAGAGCTTTTAGCTGTGGGGAACATGGAGCTGGCTACGTCATTGAACACAAACCTCAAATACTGATGTAACCGGAACTCATGGAACACCTCTGCAGTAATGTTTGTGCTGCAGACACTGGTCTGATCCAGCATTGCCTTTTCACAGGGAACCCTTGGGCTTCGTAAGACTGTAGGGATGGATCTAGAAAACTCAAGAAAAGAACCTGCTGCAGCCCTACACCAATCTATGCCATCACTTCCAGGCTGTCAGTAATTTGCTGGAGGGATTCATGCACACATATTGGAAACTGTGGTTTGTGCAATTGACGTGGATGAATGCAATGTCACCTTAGTGGACTAAATCCGCTTATTTGTGGTTAGGATAGTGACCAGGAAATGCACTGAACAGATGAGTAATGGCAACTCTTTAAAAAGTGCAAGCAAATCAGGATGAATGCTCGTTATTGTATAACCTCCCCACAAAGAAACCAGGAAGGGTGCTCAGCAAAGGCTTTGTCTAACCTGCACATAAGTTGCATGCAAGTAAATCAGGATGCTCAAAAGTTTAGCTCTCAATCGAGGATGTTAGCAGTTAGGTTCATATTTCCTTGTGTGGTGGGAATGCAAACCTGTAAAAAGATTTTGGAAAATCACCTTTGAAGGCGTTTCGTCCGTTACGGGACAGGTGATACAACCTGATCCCAGGCTGGCTTGATTAAATCTTTTTATAGATGGACATAAAAATTATTGTTTAAGGACCTACTAATCTCCCCCCCCCCCTGTCTTCAGCTAGAAATATAACAACACAATCTCGGGAAACAGCTGCTAACTTAACCCTTAGAGGTGCGGAATATAGCCCTTCTGGAGAAAGTAAAGAGGCATCTTAGAGCACTCAGGAAAACAAAGGCTGAAAACGATGTTGAAACGATGTATGGCACATCGTGTTCATTCAGTGCACCAGAAAGGACAATGGTGTCCCCTCATCTCCAGCTCCCCATAGCTCACTCTGGGACAACCTCGAAACAAAATAAAAAAATTCCTTCCAGCAGCACCTTAAAGACCAAGTAAGTTTTTATTTTGGTATGAGCTTTCGTGTGCATGCACACTTCTTCAGATACCAATGCACACGAAAGCTCATACCAAAATAAAAACTTACTTGGTCTTTAAGGTGCTGCTGGAAGGAATTTTTTTATTTTGTTTTGACTACGTCAGACCAACACGGCTACCTACCTGTATCTGGGACAACCTGTTAAGATAGAGAGTAGGAGACAGTTCACAGATGTAATCAGTTCCAAACTAAGGTTACCAGATTTTTTTTCAATGAATCCGGGGACACTTTTCAACTTCCTACTAAGTAGATGGATTTTGTCAGGGAACTGATTTGTAAATCCAGGGACTGTCCCCGGGAAACGAGGACGTCTGGTAACCTTATTCTAAACTATTTACAAACTTACTTGATGCTTGACTGAATCATTTGCATTGTGTATGCATGGACTGTCCCTTGGAGTGTGGGTGTGGGTGTTTGTGGATCATTATACGTATTTTTAGAAACTGAACAATAAGGAAATGCAAATAAATAAATATTGTTACAAAGGTTGGGTGCCTCTCCTTCTCTCTGCTGAGTGGTAGAAAGAGCCCAGAGTCTGTGGTCCTTTGGAGAATTGAAACATGGCAGAGACCGGCATAGTTTTAAGAAATATGGTTTATTCACCTATTTACACCTTCAGTCTGCATGGAGGGAGTCCAGAACTCACAGCATGGTCATTTCAAGAGGGATTTGTCCCCCACTGCAGTGCAGCCAGTCTTCTGCCTGGCCTCAGGTGTCTTTTGAAAATGGTCTTCCTTACAAGTGAAATTCTGGGAAATATATTTGCCACACCTTGAATACATTTGGAGGAGCTGTTAGGAGGGGTCAGGTAAAACAGCATCCTAGGCCACTACAAGCCTTTTCTACTAACCAACAGCTGCCCATCCTGCTATATAAGAGATCCACTTGGGCACTATTTGGTCGTTTCCAAACCTGCCCTTGACTGCTGTGCCCATCTCAAGGTTTATCTGCTTTCCAATCCCTTCCGAAAGATGGTAAGCATCTCTTAATTTTGTTCCAGAAGACAGAAAACTCTTTGTGGGTATGCTCAACAAACAGCAGTCAGAAGACGACGTGCGCCGGCTATTCGAGGCATTTGGCAATATCGAGGAGTGCACAATCCTTCGGGGACCAGATGGCAACAGCAAAGGTAAGTGTGGCAGAGGAAGGAGCTGGCCCGAACTGCACCACCTGAAATGACACCTGCTCAGGTGAGGAGCCGTCGAATGAGCAAGCCTCTTCATTGTGAGATGGGCAGGTTCAGTTTATGTAGTGGAAGAGTCCTTCCCCACCAGAGCCCACGAGATGGAATGTAAAATGAATAAAAGCTGCAACATAATGATACAGGCAAGGACTGCAGCTCACCAGCACAATGCCTGCTTGGCATGCAGAAGGTCCCAGGTTCAATCCTCAGCATCTCTAGGTAGGGCTGGAATAGACACCCCTGCCTGAATCCTTGGAGAGTTCAGAGCAACAGACTCACCTGTGGTCTTCCTTGGGTTATTTTGGGTACCAGGGAGATAGCTTGGTATTCCCTGCAGTTTTTTAATTCTTAGTGCGTTCCAGATCTCTTGCGCTTAGTATTTCCCTCCTGCTGGTTTTATGTAGACTTACGCTGACAGTGGCAAGGGTATTGTATTGATATTGGCTATTTCCAGGGTGAATCTCTCTCTCTCTCTCTCTCTCTCTCTCTCTCTCTCTCTCTCTCTCTCTCTCTCTCTCTCTCTCTCTCTCTCTCCCCCCCCCCCAATTAAAGTTGGGTGCTCCCCACTTCACACAATTTCATTTATGCACATGGGGATCTGGAGCATAACCCCCACATCTGGGGGGCGGGGGCTTTTATTGCACCAAGTTGATCGGAAGGAGGGAGGGAGTGTTTCGATTACTATTCATTGAACAATTCTCCCCACCTG
This sequence comes from Zootoca vivipara, assembly GCF_965207765.1. Taxonomy (NCBI): domain Eukaryota; kingdom Metazoa; phylum Chordata; class Lepidosauria; order Squamata; family Lacertidae; genus Zootoca; species Zootoca vivipara. The sequence continues at coordinate 58,856,717 of NC_142593.1, forward strand.
CAATTTATATATTTTCAGGTGGGCATTTTAAAAAAAAACCTGCAAGTATTTGGTCCAACCACTGACATTTCGTCATTTGTAGAGTTTGCAAACTAATTTAACGTGTCATCTGAGATTCGTTTCTTTCCCCTAGCCGTTATCTGTCGGCTCTTTCAGTTTGGATAGGGACCCCTTCCTTCTCTCGGCATTAAATATTGATCTTCTCGTATTATATCATTATGTGCAAGAACCCGAAAGATTATTCCAGCCTTACTGAGGGAGTTCATATGTCAGCAGCTGTTTTGAGAGGTGACAGCATTCACAGATGTCAATTCTGTCAGGCGGAGGAGAGAAGTCTTGCCAACCATGACATATTAGAGAATCCTAAAATTGCAGAGTCGGAAGGGACCCAAGGGTCATCTAGTCCAACCGCCTGCAGCTAGATAGAAAAGTTGCATTAAGTCAGATCTCTTGAGTTTTCCCCCACAAGACCCTGAGAAATAAGATGTAAAAGTTAAAACTACACATCCCAATCAAAGAACTGAGAAACAGGGACTCAATAACTATGAATGGAGCTCACCAGTGGTTATAGTCTCTGTTTTAAAGCTCTGTAAGCACTTTGAGGCTCACTCCGTGTGAGCGACTTTCCCTGGAAATAGGAAAGTGTGAAAGCTGTTTTGACAGGTACACCACTGCACATCAGCCACCATTGCATGTCACTTGACAGACACCATTGCATGTCAGCTGACCCAACAGCACTGGGTATCGAGCAGAGAGATCCAATATTTGACAAATGCTCACATATTTAGAGAATATCTGAATAATTCACTCAGTAACAGCATTTGTAAAGGAGACTTTATGGCGTCAAATTTGTTTTGAGTCAACTTGTAGCATTACAGGCTGGTTCGATTTAAAATGTTCTTCCCCTCCTTCTGAGGGACTAGCAAAGGAATCATAAACACTGATTTATTCTTAAATAATGGTGTCCGCATTTTGAAAAAAATCAACATTCCCTCTTGAACAACGTCAATGTATAGAACAGTGTTTGTTGGAAAATAACTTAATGTGGCTCTATAAAATCCCCTCTTACTTTCTGATCCTCTGCCACCATGTTTCTGTCTCTGTAACTATGGGGGCCAGAAAATGACTTTTTGTAAAATGTGAAAGTTGTGACTCATGGGGGTCAAGTAGGACCATATGTTGCCAGATGCTGAACTAAGGTGAAGGACCAAGGGAGTTGCCTGGGGGGAGGGAGAGATTCAGGTTACATTGAGGTGTGGGTGCTTCTCTTTCCATTGGTAGAATCGTAGAACTGTACACTTGGAAGGGACTCCAAGGATCATCTAATCCAGGCATCCCCAAACTTCGGCCCTCCAGATGTTTTGGACTACAGTTCCCATCTTCCCCGACCACTGGTCCTGTTAGCTAGGCATCATGGGAGTTGTAGGCCAAAACATCTGGAGGGCCGCAGTTTGGGGATGCCTGATCTAATCCAACCATTCCACGCGTTCCACCTTCTTATATATTTTTCCTCTTCTTTTTTCCCTACAGGGTGCGCGTTTGTGAAATATTCCTCACATGCGGAAGCGCAGGCCGCCATCAACGCCTTGCACGGAAGCCAGACAATGCCGGTGAGGACTAGTCTCTTTGTTGGGCAAATAATTCCAGGACATGGGTCCAAAATGCTTGAGTGGTCATTCTGTTGGCGCTGCCTACTGAAGGCAGGTTTTCGTATACTGCGAAAGCAGCCAAGACTTCCGATCACTGAGCGATTGGGCAAGATGTACATTCCTGGGTTGTAACACCAGACTTTCTAGAATCATAGAAACATAGAGTTGTAGAGCTGGAAGGGACCCTGAGGATCATCCAGTCCAACCCCCTGCAATGCAGGAATATGCAGCTGTCCCATATGGCGATCAAACCTGCAACCTTGGCATTATCAGCTAACCAACTGAGATATATACACACCACCATCACCTTTTATTCAAAGAACCCAGGGTTGGATACAACCTTAAGAACATAATTGATGGGGGATAATAGCAAAAGCACAGCAAAATACAGTCGTACCTCGGTTTAAGTATGCTTCGGTTTGAGTACTTTCAGTTTAAGTACTCCGCGGACCTGACTGGAACGGATTAATCCACTTTCCATTACTTTCAATGGGAAAGTTCGCTTCAGGTTAAGTACGCTTCAGGTTATGTACGGACTTCAGGAACCAATTACACTCATACCTCGGGTTAAGTACGCTTCAGGTTGAGTACTCCGCGGACCCGTCTGGAACAGATTAATCCACTTTCCATTACTTTCAATGGGAAAGTTCGCTTCAGGTTAAGTACGCTTCAGTTTAAATACTCCATGGACTGTCTGGAATGGATTGATCCACTTTCCATTACTTTCAATGGGAAAGTGCGCTTCAGGTTAAGTACAGACTTCCGGAACCAATTGTGTTTGTAAACCGAGGTACCATTGTAATAAAGCACAGCATAATAATAAGTTAATTGCAATAACAGTTCTCCCACATTTGACAGGTCATAGCTATCGTAACGGCTGAAGGCATGGGTAATGGGTGAGAAAAATCCAGTTGCCTTGCCCCTCCATCAAGGCTCACACTGTTGAAATAGAACTGAGCTTCCAAGAATTTTAGGGCTCTTCCCAGGATCAAGTTATCACAGACAATGACTCCCATCCCAAATGGCACCATTGGAGGGCATGACCAGATCATAGGCTTCAGCCCTGCAGTAGGGCACCACAGTGTGAGCAGGTGTCTACGGGTGCAAGACATTTTTGACAAAGGCAATGAGAAGTCCCAATATGTCCCACATACAATGAGTGAAGCCTTAGACACGCCAACACTGTTTGCCATGGTTTCAAGTACGGGTGGGGGGGGGCAACCCAGCTCTCTTAGCTATTCACATCAGATTTCGCTTAACACAATAGGATAGATTATGGTTATGGATCAAGGTGATCCAGTCTTCTAATAAATCTGGTGTTTCAGAGGCACTTAAAGTTGCCAGGTCATAAGCAGAAACTAAGAGGCTTAGACGTTGCAAATGCTTCCTCTCTGCCAAAGGGGGCAAGCTGAACTGATCCCCCCCCCAAAAAAGGGGGGGGAATTGCCATCTGGACTCACCAACTGGTTTAGCAACGACAGCAGCTCGGTCGCCCATTGATTCCACAGAACCACCTTGCCCCCAATTTTCATGCAGAGGGTAAGACCACAAAGCAAGTAAAGGGAAGGAAGTTCCATAGTTCTATGTGCTGAATCTTCCCCCAATCCAGTTCTGTTGGACCTTCATTCTGTAAAAGAGAGAGGAGTCCCCATCTCTTCTCTCCTGCCTCCCCAGTTCTTCCAATTCAGTTCAGCCAACATCAGCCTTGCTCTCCCCCATCCTCATGTTCTGCCAACGGGGGCATGCATCATCATTCCTGTCAGGTCTCGAGTCGTTTGCTCCTGAGGCAGGCTCCTGCTCCTCCACAGCTGTCAGGATTATTGCTGCACTGTGGCTCCCTGTTCACACAGCATATGCTACCTAATGGTTTCCAAAACTTTGGTGGAAGTTTCATTTCTCTTTCCTCCTCCCCTGGAAGCCAGGCTGCCTTGCACCCGCCATGTTTCCTGTCGTCCCCCTGTAGGTCAATAATGTCAGAATCATCATGTTGAGTTCCATCAAAGGACCCGTCACCAAGAGGCAATGGGTATCCTTTGTGTGCCAAAAGTCACAGGTTCAACTCCTGTCAACTCAGGAAGCAGAGCTGGGTGGGGGGAAAAAAACCTTGTAGACGTGCTGCTGGTGGAAGTTCTCTGTTGCTGTTTTCATAATTTTTCAATTAGTTTTCAAACAATTTAACCAACTGAAGTCAATTCCAATACAGTATTCCCTTAAGATTTTGACTTCCCACCCTATGATGTTTCTATTCAAATCAAATAAAAAAAATTCCTTCAGTAGCACCTTAAAGACCAACTAAGTTTTTATTTTGGTATGAGCTTTCGTGTGCATGCACACTTCTTCAGATACAGTGAAATGGAAGTTTCCAGGCACTTATGTAGAGAAGGGGTGGGGAGGGGTGGGGAGGGGGAGGGGGGATCACTCAGAAGGGTGGTGGAAATGGGTGATTGACTGACTGATAGCTGTTGATGACCGCAAACGGCTGCAAATGGTTTTGCATGAAAAAGCAAGGGTTGAGATGGCTGAAGATCGCTTATCATGTATAATGAGATAAGAATCCGATATCTCTGTTCAAACCAGGTCCCTCCATGGTTTTGAGCTTGGTGATAAGTTGCAATTGGTGATAAGTTGCAAATCGTTCACCTACTAGCATAAATGTAATATGCCCTACATTACATTCCTTTATCATTCTCATTCCTTTCGCTTCTATTTCAAGTTCTTCCTGCGATTTCATTTCATCTTTCCTCAGATAATCCAAAAAGGGTCTCCATTCTTCTGCAGGCGTTTCTTCTTGTTGGTCTCTTACTTTTGCTGTCAGTTTCGCCACCTCCATGTAGTCCAATAATATCCAAGTCCACTCCTCTTTCGTTGGAATGTCTTCTTTCCATTTCAGTGCATACAGAATGCTGGCTGCAGTAGTACCATACATAAACAGCTTGACCAACTTTTGGGGGAACCTCTGTCCCTATTAAATATGCTTCAGCAGATAGTTCTGGACTAGAGGTGGACATTAGAAGATGGATCAAGCCAATGAGGACCAACATAAGAAGATTCCTGATGGATCAAGCCAATGGGGATCCTGTTCTCATGGTGGCCACGTAGGTGCCCATGACAATCCATGGAGCAAGAACTTGAGTTCATGAGCACTCTCTCCAGTTGTGATTCCCCTGCAGCTGGTATTGAGAGGTATACTTCTCAATGAGAGTAGGGTGGGAGATAATCCTTGCAGTAAACGACATAGCTCAGTCAGTAGAACATGATACCCTTATTCTCAAGGTCATGGATTCGTGTCCCACATTGGCCAAAAAGATTCCTGCATTTCAGGGGGGTGGATTATAGTGGCCCCTTCCAACTCTACAATCCTATGATTCTATGAAGAAAACATGCGTGTTCCGGAGAAGCCTCAGGATAGGCTAATCTCCCTGGCATTTTTCAGTGTACAGTGGATGCTCGGGTTGTGAATGTTATCCGTGCGGGAGGCACGTTCGCAGCCTGCAGCATTCGCAGCCCACAGCGCTGCATCTGTGCACACGCGGGTCACGATTTGGCACTTCTGCGCATGAGCAAAGTGTGATTTTACTGCTTCTGCGCATGTGCGAGTGCCGAAACCCGGAAGTACCCCGTTTGGGTACTTCCGGGTTTGGACGGTGCGCGACCCGAAAAGACGCAACCTGAAGCGTCTGTAACCCAAGGTATGACTGTACAAGATTATTGGGTTTCTTCCCCATGGAAGAAACCGGCATGTTCCTCTGCCCCCACTAATGCTCTTTCAGCATGATTCTGGCAAGGTGTAGGCTAATGTGCATGAACCACCCTCAGTTTTACACACACACATTTAAATGCCACAGGATTCAACCCTAAGTAATGAACAAGGAAAGGACTATTAGTCATTTGTTTTTGAAGAAGGAGATATGTGGGTTAAGCGTAGGGGTGCACGACTCTATCAACTTTGGTTCTCTCCATTTCTTACTTTTGTCCCTTCCCTGGTTCCTTCATGTATGGACTTGATTACTACCTCCTGTTGCCCAGCAGATTAAAAAATGGTTTCTGGGCCAGAGGGTGATGTTTCTGGGGGAGAAATTCAACTTTGTTTGCGTTTTAATGAGAAACAACCTAACATGCAAACTGAGAATACCTACACGCTTTTAGAATATGGCTCTTTTGGGGGGGGGAGTTATTGGGTTATTATTTTTGGTTTGATTTTATATGTTGCGGTCTTGTCTGTGAACCACCCTGAGACCTCCGGGTATAAGGCGGTGGATAGACTGAATAATAATAATAATAATAATAATAATAATAATAATAATAATAGTAATAATAATAATGCCTACAAAACACAAAGCGGGACACAGCCACCCTTTGAAATTCACACTTCTCTGAATTTTGTGATGCAGCTCTCCAGCCACGTAATAGGTGCAAAAATACATAGCTTGGGGGAAGTGCCTAAAATGCACTTATTTGTGAAAATAGCATGCATATGCACCTCATATTAAGGGGAACTGATTGCTGAACTATGCATAGTAGCCAAAAACTGCATGCAAAACTATCAGGAGGCTGCAAAAATGTGGAGACAGGAAAAATGAGAGAGAGAAATTGACAAGATTCACCCATCCCTTAAAAAAAGAAGAAAAAAATAGCCACAGAAGTGATGTTACCTTCACCTGTGTATGACCAATGATTTGGCCCGTGGGCACAAGCATCCAAAGATGGAAGCACCACTCTGGGAGAGTTCTTGCCAACCTGTAACTCTACAGAAGTTTTGGACTACAACTCCTATCATCCCCTTACCAGCGCTGGCTGGGCATGATGGGAGTTGTAGTCAAAGAACATCTGGAGAGCACCAGGATAGCGATTCTGGCTATAGGAAAGCAGCCTATGCGATCTCGATTAAGTTGTATCGTGCAAAAGGGGGAGCAGGGGGAGCGCCACGCATTGTAAATACACGGTGGAGCTAAACCGCTAAGTTGGCAGAAAAAACTGCCTGACAAGGAGGATCACAATGGTCCTTGGCAGTGTCAGGGCCACGGGTGTCGTAGATCAGCCCTGATATATTTTTTAACAATTATTTTGATATAAACCGCTCCAAACTCGAGAGGCGCCATGTAAATGGGAAGCAGTGGGGCTTGTAATTAGATTTGTGTACACTTTCATAAATTGCTGGGAAGCATCAAAGGCTGTGGCACACTTTATATATCCTTCTTCTGTTAATTGAACAGTTGATGTGTGGATGGGAAAAAGTGTTGGCTTTGCGGAGTACTATTTACAGACCCGCTGACAGCTGCGCCGCGAAAATTAACAGGAACAGAGCAGCCACAGCCACAGCTCCTCGCCAGAAGGGACTGGTTTCAGATGGAATGGTTGCACTCCTGGGGAGGGAGGGGGACTGTTGTCTCCTCACTCTAAGAACTTAAGAAGTGTCTTGCTGGATCAGGCCAAAGACCCATCTTGCTCCATCTTCCGGGAGCCAGCCCTTGAGCTATCTGATGAGGACTATCATATCTCCTCTCAGGCTAAACATACCCAGCTCCTTCAACCATTCCTCATCAGGCTTGGTTTCCAGACCCAGAAGAAATCCTTCCTTTTTTCTGCCCTGAGTCTTCCAACATTCAGCTTCATTGGGTATCCATGAGTTCAGAGAGGCAGAGGAAAAACCTTTCTGTGTCCACTTTCTCAGTGTCATGCAAAATTTTATGCACACCTGCCATGTGCTTTGTTCCTCGGTTCCTCTCTAAATTAAAAAGTCCCAAACGCTACAACTTTTCTGAAGGCAGGAGTCATTCCACCGCCTGGATCATTTCAGCTGCCCTTTTCTGAACTTTTCCAGCTCTACCATGTGAGCGTAAGGTGACCAGAACAGTCTTCTCCCCCTCTTCCATGAATTCACCCCGTTCCCCTTTGAAAGCTACCTAGCCTGCGGCCATCACCACCTCCTGCGGCAGCAAATTCCACAAGTCAACAGTGAATCCTGCCAAAAAAAAAATTCCTCTCCTTCTTTCTTCCACTTTCTGGACTCAGAATAAGACATTCCACTCGGTGGCCCTTCCTTCTCATAGCCCCCACTAATATCTCATTGCATTCCCTGCTGGCCAGACAGCCAGTTAGCACCTCACATCACAATAATGCCTCTTAAAGCCTCTTGTGAGGCCATGGCGGTGTGTATGCATGTCCGTGAGTAGTTTTGCTAATCCGCAGGACAACTTTCTCTCTCCTCACCCCACTCCCCTCTCCGCACGCCCTCCCTATTTTTCCATAAATGAACTAATAAATCAGATGTTCCTAAGCCCCGGAATAGAAAGCTAGTCAGCCCGGCCGCTTGACAGGGGGTATGAATCATTGCGGCTCTGAAGATGGCCTTTTGGGGCATAAAGACCTCATCCGATCTACTTTCCTTCTCTAGTCACATCTCAGAAACAGTTCAGGCATCTGGCAGGACAGCTAAGAGGCCCAGGGGGACTTCACAGGCATCTTTTCTCTCCATCTCCCTCTCCCTCCCTCCTTCTCTCTCTTTCCTTCTGCGCCTCTCTCTCTCCCCCGTTCCCCTTCAAAGTCTTCTGCCACTGCAGAATCCATTACGCCCAAATGGGATAAGTGGGAGATAGCCAATGGCAGGCCTCCCAGCCTCGCGGAAGACAAAAGGAGCTAATTGGTGCTCTAACGGCCTTTTATTGGCCTTTGGGGAGAAAAGGAGCTAAATCAGCAATACCTGGCGAGGAGGAAAGGGCTAGGAAGGCACAGGGGACGAGAAGATGCCACGTACGCCGGCCTCTGGGCGATACTGCTCAGATTTAGACTCAGGATGGCCCTACCGTTAGGTGGAGTGATACAGCTGCCTGAGGCAGCACATGTCGGGAGGCAGGGAGTGGCGGCAAGTTGTGGGAGAGGCACAGCCAGTCCCAAAGTGGCCTGGCGACCTCAGGTGTAGTAGAGAAGGAGGCTCCAACACCAGCTTTGACGAAATAGTCAACTGCCACTCTGGCTGGCTTCTGTGAATGGAATCAGGGGTGGGAGGGATCTTGTCCTTAACCTCAGCAGCAGGTGTCCTGGCCGTCTTGTACAATGTTCTGCCATCAACAGCCACAAGAGGCAGTTGCCCAGGTGCGGTGCTGCTATGATCACTCGTAATGTAATGACTCTCCAGCAGTTTTATGTACGTTTATTTACACACACACACACAAACCAAAACATCCAGAGCACGGCTTCTCACCTGCTCACATTGACGATAGTTGGTCAGTCTGAATCTTCACCCCTCCCACAACAGGAAGGACGCCAAACTCCCGCACTTCCTCTCTTGCCCTTCCGTTGCCCTCTGATCTTATCCAGTTTCCTAGAATGGGGACTGAGAGGCTGGCCTCCGCCCTCCCCACTTCCACTCGGCACAGTCTCAGACCTCTGCTTATCTGCTGATTGCCTAGCAATGCTCTGGCTGCCCTCCAACTCTTCCTTTTCTTGAGAGCTAGGGTCATACTGCCCTTTCTGAACTCTGTCAGCCAGCTCTCATCTGCAGAGTTGGTCCCTTGTTCACTTAGTTCAATTTCTGAGTCTGACTCATCCCCTGGACTCTGGGGGCCACGTTCCTGACAGGCTGCACCTGTAATTACACAATTGAACATCCCTTTATTTTCTTCCTTGCTAGTGCAGCTGGAAAGTCCACAGTGCCTGGATCCATCCCTGGGCACAGGTGGCAGTACCTCCTGGCATTATGTCCCGGGTTCTTCTGTTAGTGAGTCCTCCATCGGCTGATCTCAAAGTTGGGACCACCTGTTCAAAAGGAAGAGCCACTGGTTCTCCACCCCTGCATTGAGAGAAGGCAGAGGGATTGAAGTAGCTTGGACAATAAAGGCAGCTGATGGTCTAGCTCAGGAATGAGGAACCTGTTGGACTTCCATTTCCATCAGCCATTTTCAGGGGTGCTGACCAGTGTGCACTTTTGGAGTATGGAGTCTGACTTTGGAGAGGGGGGCAGTGATTCGTGGGGAACAGCCAGGAGGCAACAGGCAGAGGCAGGGGAAGCTTCAAAACTGGAGGGTGGAACACAGAATGGGTCAGAAGAAGAAGAGGAAGAGGCAGGTCAGGCAAGTGAAGGGCCAGCAGCTTTCCCATCCTCTCCTTTACCACTGTCTCCCAGAACCAGGAAGGGACTGAAGAGGGATGAGCAGAAGAAGCTTTTACGCAGGCATAGTCTCTGGCTGCATGTGTGCAGCCTGTTGGGAAAGGTACATAAACTGGTGGAGGAGAAGTGATCCCCTGTTGCTGCAACTGCTGCATAGAGTGTGGAGCTGGGAATACCGGTAGCTGCCTAAACACTAGGTTGGTGTGCATAGATATGCAGAGCAGTAAGGGCTATCTTTGACCATAAAGAGTCAACTATCTGCCGTGTGCATTCCTTTGAGCTCCTTGACAGCTGCAGGCAGCACAGCCAGTGGTCAGGGATGATGGGAGATGCAGTTGGACATCTGGAGAGCCAAAGGTTCCCCACATCTCCACTAAGGGAAGTCAAGAGGGAAAGAGGTAGCTAGGGGCAGCAAAGGCAGGTGATGGTCCAGTTCAGGAATGAGGAACCTGTTGGACTTCAACTTCCCTCAGCCCCAGCCAGCATGGCCCGGGATCGGGATGAAGTGAGAGCATCTGAACATCTGGAGAACAACAAGTTCACTATCTCTGATGTAGATAGCACAGAGAGGGACCGATGCTCCGACTCAGTTGAAAGCAGGTTCTCTTTGATACTAGGCACAACTTTATTATTTTCAGTTAAAATGCACACACCCGTTCAATTAAAAGCGAGGCAAAAAATAAATAAAATCTGGGTGTATTTCTGCAGATAACTATGGCGGTGGGAGCGGGGGTTGGGATCCAACAGCAGAGTGTTGCCCAAAGGCTGATCCAGAAATACAGCCTTGCATAAGGTGAGATTAGCAGTCCTCGGAGCCAGCTTCTCCCCTGGTTAAGGAGTGCAGAGTGACAAAGACAGAGCGAGGGGCAGGGCACATCCATCCAGGAGCTGGAGTGACACAGCCTGTGGCGAACTCATCCTCCTTGGTTATGGGGCTCTTCGGGGAATATTGAAATAGCGAGAGGCGCTCAGAGGGGCTTCCTGAGTTATAATTTATTTGCAGAGTGCTTGATTTAAGCCTCCTCCCCAGTCTCCATTCCTTACTGGTTGTCACTGTGAGCCACAGTAATTACTTTCTGCCAGAGACGACTGAATTTTTTAACTTGCGGAGAAGTTGAGCCCGATTTTAATTGGGGAAGATCTTCTCTCCCCCCCCCCCTTTCCCTTCCTTAGGCCTGCAGAGAAAAGGCTGCTTTGCAGTATTTTCTTTGAATACCCGCCCCGTATATTTTTTTTAATGGAAGTCACCAAAATCATTTATCCCCTCCACCACAGGGTGGGACATACTGTAGGGCTAAAACTGGTGGCTAGTCTGCCACCAATGCAGTTGGCAACCCAGTTGGCTCATGTTCCTACTAGCAGTGGCAACAGCAGCAACAAAATCTTAGGAAAGCAGGAATATATTTCCTCTCCCTTCAGGAAATTTAGTGAATGGTCTTATTTCCTCCTCCTCCATCACCCCTGCAGTTTTTTTGCCCACAAATAGGGTAGAATATTTCAAGAGCCCATTTGCACATGGAGTTGCTCATGGAGAATAAAATGCCCCCCTAGACATGTACAGCGTGTATGAAGTAGTTTTGAACCGCTCCATCTTATACCAGTAGGAAGCTGTTGTGAATCAACCCATTGGCCATCTAGTTCCACCTTGTAAACACTGACTGGCAGCAGCTCTCCAGGGAGATGCCTGGGGCTGTTGTGGTTGCTGGTAATTGCATTTATATCTCGTCTTCAAGGAGCTCAAGGTGGTATACATTGCTTTCCCCCCCCCCTCCTCGTTTAATCCTCACAACACCAGCCCTGCGAGGTAGCTGAGGCTGAGAGGCAGTGGCTGACTGCCAGGGTCACCCAGTGAGTTTCATGGCCAAGTGGGCATTTGAACCCTGGTCTTCCAGGTCCTAGTCCCATGCTATAACCACTGCACAGTGCTCTCTCCCACCGAATCCGGGACCTGTGGCAGGCAAAGCTCAACAATATATGGAGGGCCACAGACTCCCCAGCACTGAGACAGTAACCTGTAAATCTGGGATGATTCCAGCACTCTGGAGAGCCAGGGTGGATGGCAAACCAAATGGAATTCTGCACCGAGAAATGTGACACCTAGGGAGAAACAACCAGCCAACTACATTTATGCAAATAACCGTAAGTCAGAGATGCCAGAGGCCCCTGCCTTGACAGGAACCGGAGACAAAAATCTGCCGGACCTACTGGTTTTTAACCCTTTGGGGCCTATTTGTTTTGCAATATACAGCCTCTAACTTGGCAAAGCAATAGCTCCGGCAAGTGCCGGGTGGGGCCTTTTCACCGCTATTGTTCACCTAAAGAGAACAAGATTTAACTGCTGTCTCTGTGCAGTTTATGCTTGGCTTATGTGCAGTGGCATTCAGGTGCAGAGGGAGGGGGGGAATGGAAATAGGGCAGGGAGGGGGAGAGGGGGGGCAGATTTGTTTTCATGGCTTTTAATGAAATATCAATGGATGGGTATTTTATTTTGCTGTGAATATGAAATTTTGCCACTGACCTGTCAAGCTCTCATTTTCAAGAAGAACTTTATTTCACACCTCCAGACAGGCTGGGAAATTAGTTTTTCCCCACCGAGGTCTCTCATTAGGGATTACAAAGTGAAGATGGCGCGGAGCAATTGTGACTCCATTTTTATCCTCCCCTCCTGGTCCCAGGCTTGAGGATGCTGAGGTCGGACAGCGGAGGGGAGCGATCTATTACCAGCCGCTGGGAGACAGCCGAGGGAGCTACATTAACCGGCCCTGCCAGGAGGAGAGCAATCGGGTTTTGATAAGCTCCGAGTTTAACTGGGCTGTTACAAAAGCAGAGGCTGAAAGGGAGACTTCATCCCCATTCAGGGACCTGAATTGCTTGAAGTCAATGCAAAAGGCTTGGATTCCATCTCTGTAGACTAGAGGTTACAGATTTATGCTCACATGCAGTGTTCAAATAAGCCCTGTTTCCAGATCAGGCCAAGGTCCGTCTAAACTAGTGTCCTGTTCTCACAGTGCCCAACCAAGAGTCCATGTGAAGCAATTAAGTGCTACCTGTGATTCCCAGCTACGGGTATTCAGAGGCATAGTGGATCAAAGTCCTCTCAGAATCATAGAGTTGGAAGGGACCCCCTAGGGTCATCTAGTCCAACCCCCATCGTCGTGGCCACGATCACTATTAGCCACAGATAGCCTTATCCATCACGAATTTGTCAACTCTCTTAAAGCCAACCCAAGTTCGTGACTATCGCATCTTGTAGGAGCCTATTCCGTAGTTTAACGATGTGCTGCTTGAAGAAATCCTTCTTTTTTTATGCATGTGGGCAATCTTTCAGCACACAAAGTTAAATAGTGGCAGTTTTTCTTACACTTGGGCATGTGTAAGAAATGGGGCATTCTGTCCCATTTCTCTGCAAACTTGGAGCCACATGGAAATCCACATATTAATATGTGGTTTTTGAATACATTTACCCACAGAATAAACATTTCTAAATTTATTCACACGGAATATCCCTTTTAAACGTGTTTCAATACCTTTTTTGAGCTGAGGCAAACTTCAGAGAGGGGCGAGGCCCGGTGGATCACTAAATTCCCATTTACACAGTAGCCCAGATCAGGTCAGCTTGGCACCAGAATCCTCAAAGTCTGAATTTGCCCCTCGTCCTCTGATTAAATGAATGCATACAGGGTGTTTTATTTTGTTTTTTGCTGAATGCCATGCATTTGCAACCATAGAACGGTTGCGAAAACAGGATACTCAATCTGTTTTAAAACTCAAAGTTTCCGATTCCCTGTGGCAATCCATTGTACACCTTGTCACCAATTTGCACCCACCACATTTGGGGGGCATCCTGTGCCCCTACCAGGAAAAGAAGAACTGGAGGAAACTCGCCACTTCCACCTCTGCCTCAACCCTTGGCTGCCGGATTTGCAGTCAGTGGTCTCAGCCTCCAACGTTTTTCGCAAATAGGTTGAGATCATTAGATCCCGGTTACCAAAGCAGTCTCCCGATCCAGGATTAATTAAGCGAATCTTGAGATCTAATTAAGGACTGGTCTGGTGATAATTGCCAGGAAATGTATGCATTAAAAATATTCATTTGTCAATGAAGTGTAATTAAGAGCACTGTTTGGGGAAGGATCAATACTATGTCATGTGATTTGGATACTGGGAGGGGAGAGGAGAGAGATTAAGGAAAAGACTCCCGTGCATGAATCAAAAACCTTGATAGAGACTGGAGGTGATTCTCTCCCCCCCCCCCCGCCCCTTTCCTAGCTTTGCTTTCATAATAACTCACAGTTAGCGCGCTCTCTGCATCCTTGAACAGAGTATCCCTCTCTCTCTCTCTCTCTCTCGCACCCCCTACCTTTGTTTAGCTAAACCATTTGTTTCACTTCCTTGTTCCTTGCTGCATTGTTCAAGTGGGTTATAGATTTATTAGAGTGGGGAAGAGTGACAGGTCAAAGCGAGAGAGAGAGAGAGAGAGAGAGAGAGAGAGAGAGAGAGAGAGAGAGAGAGAGAGAGAGAGAGAGAGAGAGAGAGAGAGAGAGAGAGAGAGAGAGAGAGAGAGAGAGAGAGAGGAGAGACTCGTCACTACTGAAAGCCACTTCCTCTCCGAATGTGCTGTTAATCCCGGGAACATGGCTCTTATTGTGAAACCTCCACACAGGGTAAAATTGGCTTCCTTAGCATGTTAATCCCTCACCTCTTTATGCTTGATTATTGTGGATCTGGAGAGGCTGTTGAATACATATAAAACAGGATGCAGATCAAGCAATGTGATCCCACGCTCTGCGGAGGAGGAGCAGGCAACACACCACTGGCTTCGCCGGCATTGGAGAAAGTGGTGGTTCACATCCAACCCTGGACGTGGTGCGGGGATTGGGTTTGAATCACACGCTGATGATTTAAAGTTGGTAACACCACCACACCCCACACACCCCAAAAGGAAGGAAGGGTGCAGAAAATTGCCATTGCTGGAAGGCCTTCTCCCCCTCCCATAACACTAGATGTCATGGACGTTCAAGGATGTTGAATGTCGGAAGATTCGGGAGAGATAAAAGAAAGCCCTTCTTCAAGCAGTGCACAGCATAACTATGGAACTCGCTGCCACAGGAGGAGGCAGTGGTGGTCAGCGATCTAGGCAGCTTTAAAAGAGATTAGACAAATTCATGGGAGAGAGGACTATCGATGGCCATGCTCTGTCACCACAGTTGGAGGCAGCAAGGCTTAGAATCATAGAGTTGGAAGAGACCACGAGGGCCATCCAGTCCAACCCCCTGCCAAGCAGGAAACACCATCAAAGCATTCTTGACATATGGCTGTCAAGCCTCTGCTTAAAGACCTCCAAAGAAGGAGACTCCACCACATTTCTTGGCAGCAAATTCCACTGTCGAACAGCTTCTCAAGTTGTTGGGGGCTGCAGGGCAGGGGGGGGGAAGGCTCTTGTCCTTGGGTCATGCTTTTCGGTTTTTCAGAAGAGGCATCTGGTTGGCATGTGAAAGAGGATTCTGGACTAGATGGGCCATTGGCCTGATCCAGTAGGTTTGTGTTCTTATGATCTTGGAGATTATCTCCAAGGATCAGTGTGGGATCAGCAGTGTTCAGTGCATTTGCAGCAGCCTCATAGGAGAGCCCAGCCACCCTCTGAGGTTAGTCCGCTATGCTTAGGGAAGGAGGAGGACTCTACCCTGCTCAGAGTCCACAGCAGACTCATCTGATCCAATATGGGCAGGTAATGAAGTATCCTGGACCTTTTTCAGGCTTTATAGAAGGACCTGGCCCGGTAGTAGATGGGCAGCCATAAGCAGCGGTGTCACATGTTGTCAGCCAGGTGCCCCCATTAGCAGTCTGGCTGCCACATTCTGCCCCAGCTGGAGCTCCCGAACCAGGCCCAAGGGCAGCCCCACGTGGATCGCATTGCAGTAGTCCAGCCTCTCGGTTAAGAGCACCTGGGCTGCCGTGGTTTCTAACAGACGCAGCTGAGCTCAGCAAGGGAAGGTCTCTGCCCACCTTCTTGACGTTTTGTCTTTCTTCCTGCAGGGGGCCTCGTCGAGCCTGGTGGTCAAGTTTGCGGACACAGACAAGGAACGCACGATGAGGCGCATGCAACAAATGGCCGGGCAGATGGGCATGTTCAACCCCATGGCGATACAGTTTGGAGCTTACGGCGCCTACGCCCAGGCAGTAAGTGTAGACACAGCTCGTGTGTGTGTGTGTGTGTGTGTGTGTGTGTGTGTGCCCATCAATTGCATTTGTGCAGGAAGGAAGGTCATAGTTCATCATTACAGGCATTTCCGAGGTAAGGAAGAACTCTTTGAGCTGCTTCAAGTGTCACAAAGGTGCAGGTGCTAGTGCTGGGCTTCAAACACTTATCCTGGTCTCTTTTTATCCCGGGAGGCAGTGTGGTGCAGTGGTTTGAGTACAGGTCTAGGACCTGGGAGACCGGGTTTCCCATCCCCACTCGGCCATGAAGCTCCCTGGGCAACACTGGGCCAGTCATTGCCCCTTGGCCTCACCTAATTGGCACGCAAGGGGGAAGAGACTGGGAGGGAAGAGGAAAAAAGCAAACCCAGGCACCGATTGTTAAATGTAATAATAATAATAATAATTTATTATTTATACCCCGCCCATCTGGCTGGGTTTCCCCAGCCACTCTGGGCGGCTTCCAACAGAAAAATGAAATAAAACAATTAAACATTAAAAGCCTCCCTAAACAGGGCTGCCTTCAGATGTCTTCTAAAAATCTGGTAGCTGTTTTTCTCTTTGACATCTGATGGGAGGGCGTTCCCTTATAATGGTCTTTCTTATAATGGGCAACTGGCGTAGAAACAGCTCAGGGCGCAGGAGGTGCCTAACAGAGCTGGTGTTTCAGCAGAGTTCATGGAATCATAGTAATGTGGGGACCCCAAGGGCCATCTAATCCAACCTCTGCAATGTGAGAATGTTGATGGAATAAGACCTGTTTCCCATCTCTCCCACTGAGGGAGTTTGATGGACTGGAGCTCCTTTTCTCAAGGGGGTGCACACAATTTATACTCCCATTTGCCTTCACAACCCGGGGAGAAAGAGAGAGGGAGAGGATGATTGGCCCAATGTCACCCAATGAGCTTCCTGGCTGAGTGGGAATTTGAACCTTGGTCTCCTCATCTGATGCTCTAACCACTACACTACACTACCTATCTGGGTGGCTACGTGCAAAGGCCAACATTATTTGGCATTTTTCAGCTGCTCCCTTCTCTGTTCCTTTTCTACTAAGCATCAGGTCGACAGCGGAAGAACATTGCCTTTGCAACATCGCACATCCCGGTAGACATTGGACACGCACACACACACACACACACACACACACACACTGAGCGGGTGCCCCTGACCACCCCGGGGAGACTCAGAGTTGTCTAAGTGACAGGATCACGTCCTGGCACCTGGTGTCGATGGGCCACAATCCTGCCGGGAGCCTGTTCCTCAATCAGACCAGTTATCTATGTCATTTACTATCTGTCTCCATCACCACATCATGCACAAAGAAAAGGAATGGAGTGATACAGTCTTGTGCTGTCTCGGAGGCCTTGCTTAATCCATGTAGGACCACTGCCTTCAAGATAGTGGCGTGATTGGCACCTCCAAAATATGAGAGAGAGAGAGAGAGAGAGAGAGAGAGAGAGAGAGAGAGAGAGAGAGAGAGAGAGAGAGAGAGAGATCTACACTGCACTATTTACAAGAAACTTGAGAAAGAACCCTGGGAGATTTTTATTTCTGAAGCCACCCAGATGACTCATTCAGCCAAGACAATAAAATAATAATAATAATAATAATAATAATAATAATAATAATAATAATAATAATAATAATATGCTGCCCATCTGACTGGGTTGCCCCAGCCGCTATGGGCGGCTTCCAATAATCTATTAAAACCCATAGCTGAAAACATACATTTGCAAGAGAGGGAAATCCTGGAGATCTGAGCAACAACTGCACTCAAATACTTGTTTTCAGGTAAAATGGCAGCAGGACTTTTTAATCTGTGTCTAAAACACAAGAAGAACGTATCTGAAAACTATGTGACGCCAAAAATCATGGCAGCTAGTTTGCTAGTTTATTATATTTCACAACACCAAGAGCAGTTACCCCGTCCAACTTTTTGGGGTGTGGGGATGTGTTGTCATCTAAGCCTTGGGTCAGAGTTGGACCCTTATGCTGTGCAGGGGGGCAGGGGGCAGGATGACCCACAGGGTCTAAGGAGTACAGGAAGATGCCTTAAGCCACATCCACATTTATGGGCTCTGATTCCACTATAAACAGTCATGGCTTCCCCCAAAGATTCCTGGGAACTGTAGCTCATTCAAGGTGCTGAGAGTGGTTCGGAGACTCCTAGTCCCTTCGCAGAAAGTGATACCAATTTATTTAATATTTTTTTAATTCATTTACACGCCGCTTGATTGTAAAAGCAAACCACAAAGTGTTGCAAAAAAGCCAAAACAAGAAAATCAAGTAAAAAGAAAAAACTGCAATACTTTAAAAAGTGAAAATAGAGAAACAGATTAAAATATACATCAACCTTCTAAGCATCTGAGCAGGTTTGCCTAAACAAGAATGTTTTAAGCAGGCGCTGAAAGGGTGCTCTGAAGACGCCTGCTTGATATCAATAGGCAGGGAGTTCCAAAGTCTCAGTGCTGTCTAGTTTTTGCCAATTCCACAGACTGAAAAGGAATGCAAACTTGTTAAAGGCTTTATATCCCACCTTTTCCGCCAAGGAGCTCAAGGTGATAGTTCTCCGCTTCCTCATTAAGCCCCACATCAACAATAACCCTGTGAGATAGGTCAGGCTGAGAGGCAGCGACTGACCCCCAAGTGAGCTTCAGGGCCGAGTGGGGACTTGCTCGAACCGTGGTCTCGCAGGTCCTAGCCTGGCACTTGAGCCACGACACCGCCCTTGGCTCCCATCCCGCAGGGTGCTGAAGCGAAGAAATCTTTGGTCTGACCCAGCAGGAAACTACTTGCCGTCTTAGGTCCCTCAAGAAAGGAGGAGACAAAATAAATAAATAAGGGGCCGTCCTTCCCCTCATGCCGGGCAGGAAGATATAAGGATGCAACCCCCATGCTTATTGTAATGGCCTCGTGTCAAATCAAGACACGCTGCGGAGGTTTTACAGGAGAAAGCCGTGACCCTTGCAGGAATTGGCTCACCTGCCATAAATCTTCCCAGAGATACATCTCAAGGGCCAGATCTCTCGTTTATAATTCTTCTCCAGTTCCCAGGGTTATAAGGACTTCCTCTCCCGAGGTGTTCAAGGCGCTCCAATGCTCTTCTGCCTTGGGCTTCCCTGTCCCGCGATCTGCCACACACAGGAAGCAGGAGCAAATGCAGCTGAGCCAACGCCAACTTCAAGGCACGCTGCCAGGGCAAGAGGAGGAGCTGGTGGCCCCTGGAGGCCTCAGCCTGGGCCACCTCTTCCACGAGGCAGAGGGAGGCAGCTGCCTCAGGCGGCCAATTCCGAGAGGCTGGAAGTGGCTAGAAATTTGTGCCACGTTCCCTGTTTAGCTTGCTGCTCTCAGGTGCTCTGCTCCATCACCTGTGCTAAAGTATGATTCAGCTCAGATTTTGTGCACAGAATGGGGGATTCACCATCCTGTCCTTCACCAGAGGAAGCAGAAGGGCTTCGGCTGCTCCTGCCCTCAGCCCTCGGCATAGCGAATGACGGCATGTAAAAATGACACACTCTGGAAAAAGATGGATTCTCCCAACCATGCAGTTCAGTGCAATCATTCCAGGGCAGCTGTGCCATCCAATTGGCTTCCTCCCTCCCAGCCAATCAGTATGTGCTGAATGCTCGTTGGATGCTGAAATCAGCAGCTGAGTTTTCCATTTGAAAAAAATCCATGTTTCTAGCCCCTGTTGTTCCAAATAAGTGTGAAAGGGGCCAGAGTTTGGTGCACCTTACCACAACACTGTACGCTAGATCAGCAGCTTTCTACAGGACCCCCCCCCCCCAAGTGTCCCTATTTTCCAGGGACAGACCCAGATTTACAGAAGCCGTCCTTGTTTCTGATTTGATCCCAGAATGTCCCGCGTTTGCTTAGGACGCCCCTATTTTCATCTGAAAAATGTTGGAGGGTATGGAGTTATGTGACCCCTGGGCCAAGGACATTAATACAGTAGCTATACAACCTTTAGAAGACATCTGAAGACAGCCGCGTATAGGGAAGTTTTTTTGATGTTTAATCATAGAATCATAGAGTTGGAAGAGACCACAAGGGTCATCCAGTCCAACCCCCTGCGCCAAGCAGGAAACACCATCAAAGCATTCTTGACATATGCCTGTCAAGCCTCTGCTTAAAGACCTCCAAAGAAGGAGACTCCACCACACTCCTTGGTAGCAAATTCCACTGCCGAACAGCTCTTACTGTCAGGAAGTTCTTCCCAATGTTTAGGTGGAATCTTCTTTCTTGTAGCTTGAATCCATTGCTCCGTGTCCGCTTCTCTGGAACAGCAGAGAATAATGTTTTATTATGTTTTTTTAAAATATGTTGAAAGCCACCCAGAGTAGCTGGGGCAACCCAGTCAGATGGGCAGGGTAGAAATATCATCATCATCATCATGGAATAGAACATCCCCATTTTTGTTAGAGAAACATTGGAGGGTATGTTTCTAGGCCCTTAGATACAGGTTGTTCACAGCTCTGTTACCTGGGATCCTTTCATTGGAGACATTAAGGGGCTGAATCTGAGGCCTATAGCTGCCCCACCAGTGTGCTCCCATTAAACAATGGCCCCTTCCTTGTTCATACCCTTACAGTGGTGCCTCGGCTTACGAATTTAAGGCACCTCCGTAAGTCGAAAAATTCGTAAGTTGAAAAACGCCATTGGAAATGCGATTTCCCATTGGAAACGGAAAAATTTGCAACCCTATCTAAAAATTCGTAAGTCGAAAAATCCCTATCTAAAACTGCCGCGGTTTGTTTTTCAGATGTCGAGACATTCGTAAGCGCGCGGTCATTACCCCCATTCATAAGTCGAAAAATTCGTTTGTCAAGTCGTTTGTAAATCGAGGTACCACTGTAGTTGCCCTGGCATGTCAACAGTGCAAGCCTGCGCTGCTCTACTCAGAATTAAGTGCTGTTGGGTTCAATGTGACTTACTCCCAGGTAAGCGCACAGGGGAGTGAGCGCAGGCCACGTTTCTTAAAGGCCAGCGTGGTTTTCCTTCCAGGCTCCTGTTCCGGGTGTACTTTACAAAATCACCTGCTCACCGCCTAATCCACAGAATAAATTCCACCAACACCAGAAGAGCGGGTGTGCTCCTTGAAAAGGGGGGGGGGTGTTCCTGCCATTGCCATTGTGCAGCAATAGAAAAGGGCTTCTAATCACTCCATCAGTAATTACAAAGAAGAGTAAATCGCTAATTAAAATGTGAAAGTGTCTTACGCGGCATGCAGTAAGAAAGGGTAATTAACAATCAAACAGGAAGCTGCCACCTTGACACCCAGATGATGCGTGCCGAGATACGGGGAATCATAGCAAGGTCCAGCTTTTTTTTCTTTAGCACTTTTCGTTTCAAACAGATCTAAGGACATATTTAGAAAAAAAATTGCAGCAGCAAGTGTGGGGAATTCGTGGTTGTAAAGGGGGGGGGAGAGTGAGGGGCGGCTTATTCCCTGCCTGGCAACAGCAGCCAATTAAAAAAGTTACAGGAAAGGGAAGCTCGAAGGTTGTAGCAATTCCTGCTTGGCTTCGCTATCCCTGCATCCCGACACCCAATGGAATTTAAACAAAGGTGGAGATAAGCTCCAAGAAACATTGCTGCTCTGGGTTCTCTCCCGATTTGATTTTGGGGAGAGAAGCAGCGCTTTCCAGGAAGGAATAATGCCGTATTTTTCCGTCTATAAGACGCCCCCATGTATATGATGCCCCCTTTTGGGGGGGACTCCAAATTAAGAAAACACCCCTCAGCACTACCCGTCTATAAGATGAGCCCCAATTTTAAACCTAATTTTTGGGTAAAAAGAAACAACAACCTAGTCTTATATACGGAAAAATACGGCAATTCCTACCTCCCCTTAAATTACACAGATGGCTTCATTGTTTGTAGTTGTGCCTCATTTTCCTACTCTGCTGCTCCTTCAGTGACATATTTTTTTTTAAAAAAGGATTTTCCTTCTGGGAGTAACCATATAGGTGATCCCAGCCAACTGGGGGTCCCGTGATGAGCAGGATATATGGCCAATCAGGGTTTCCTCCATATTGATATCATCAAGAGCAAATGAATACAGATTCTAGAATCATAGGGTGGAAGGGACCTCAAGGTTCATCTAGTCCAGGCATCCCCAAACTGCGGCCCTCCAGATGTTTTGGCCTACAACTCCCATGATCCCTAGCTAACAGGACCAATGGTTGGGGAAGATGGGAACTGTAGTCCAAAACATCTGGTGTGCCGAAGTTTGGGGGTGCCTGATCTAGTCCAACCCCCTGCAACGCAGGAATCACACATAAAGATTCCCTGACAGAAGGCCATTCAACCTCTCCTTAAAAATTCCAATGCAGGAGAGTCCATCTCCTTCCTAGGGAGCCTGTTCCACTCTTACCTCAGAAAGTTCTTCCTTGCCTTCCTTGTAATTTGAATCCATTGGTTTGGGATCTATTATTATTATTTATTATTTATTATTTATACCCCGCCCATCTGGCTGGGTTTCCCCCACCACTCTGGGCGGCTTCCAACAAATAGCAAAATACATTAAAATATCACAGATTAAAAACTTCCCTAAACAGGGCTGCCTTGAGCTGTTTTCTAAATGTCAGGTAGTTGTTTATCTCCTTGACCTCCAATGGGAGGGTGTTCCACAGGGTGGGTGCCACTACCGAAAAGGTAGTCATGTCATGACGTTCCCCAGGCCACCGTCCAGTCACGGACCGAATCCCCCCCAGTCCCTTCGCCTGAGGGCAACCTGGGCTCCGTAGGAACAGACCAGGTGCGCCTGGGGTTTTACACAGGAGGAACCGCTCCAGCCCGTGGGTAATTTTCTGCCACCAAGGTTCCTTTCCAGGTAACCCACAAATAACATTAACCGGTAGTATGATCAAGCGGTTAGGACTTGGATTTAGCCCTGGCAGCATGAGTAAGGAAAACCAACAGCAAAATGCCTTTAACTATTTATAAAAGATTAATAAAGATAGGGACCCAGGTGGCGCTGTGGTTAAACCACTGTGCCTAGGGCTTGCTGATCAGAAGGTCGGCGGTTCGAATCCCTGTGACGGGGTGAGCTCCCGTTGCTTGGTCCCAGCTCCTGCCAACCTAGCAGTTCGAAAGCACGTCAAAATGCAAGTAGATAAATAGGAACCGCTACAGCGGGAAGGTAAACGGCGTTTCCATGTGCTGCTCTGGTTTGCCAGAAGCGGCTTTGTCATGCTGGCCACATGACCTGGAAGCTATACGCCGGCTCCCTCGGCCAATAATGCGAGATGAGCACGCAACCCCAGAGTCGGTCACGACTGGACCTAATAGTCAGGGGTCCCTTTACCTAATAAAGATTAAACAACCAGATATAAGCAAATATAAACAAATATAAGCAATTCTCACAAAAGGAAGGTGACAGAATAAAACAACAAAACTTACTAACTAGCAGGTACATGCATAGACGATACAGATGACCTGACTGCGTAGTTTCAATCCAGCAGAACGCAGCCAAAGACGAGAGATTCCCATCTTTAGGCAAGTGGCCCAAAGAGCAGCCTCTCGCTTCGGAGTCCCAAAAGAGAGTCAAGGGTGACAATAGGCAAAAAACAGCAGAAAACAAGCTTGCTCCATCTTCCATGTGACAGCCCTTCAGATATTTGAAGATAGCTATGTTAAGTCTCAGTCTTCTCTTTGCCAACTCCCTTGTTGATAATAGGCATGCACTTTTATTCTGATTGGACACAATGCCAGAAAAGGGGAAAAGCCCTCATCCAAAATTACTGTTTTCCAACACTGCCCAAGATGTCTGTTCAAAGCACCTATCATCGTAGCTAAGCGCTGTTTAGTTAAAGTAATTGGGTAAGAAGAAATCCTAGTCCATTAATCAGATGCGTTTTGGCCAAATAATTTATTAATGAGTTGTTTAAATCAGCCATATCTTCAGTTCAGATTTTCAGTTCAGACGTCAGCCAAATTTCCATATCTTCAGTTCAGATTGCTTAATAGTCCGCAGATGTTCACATTCCAAAAGCAAATATTGATATTGGATTCCATATTCTGGAAGGACGGGAAACTCAAAAATACAGGAAAAGCCAGAAGAACGGCACATTTTTTACTGATAAAAATCGTGCGAGATTAGGGCAAACTTGGAAACCAGAATGCTATCATAATTCTGTAAACGTTGCTTTTGAGTCTCCATACAAACTTCGCAACTGATCCAGTTACATGACTTGTTGGAGCCCTGCCCAGAAAGGCCCATATCTCACCATGAAATCCTACCTGATGATGGAGTGATTGAGGGACAAATAAGGCAAGTTCTTCCTCCCAAAATTGCACAACCATCATGCATGTAGTACAATTTCACCCCATGCGGAGTCAGGGTTAGAGTGTTGAACTGGGAGACATGGGCCAGTAACTTTTTCTCAGCCTAACCTACCTCACAGGGTTGTTGTTGCAAGGATTAAATGAAGAGGAGGCGAACCATGCACACTGCCTTCTAGTGTTGCCATATTTTGAAGAGCCAGCAAGATGACTTTCATTTGAAATACCCCTACTCTATGTGGGCTACAGAAGCTGTGATATATTGCTGGGGGGGGGGCAGGAGAAGAGAAGGGGAAAGCGAGTCTTCAACCACCAGTTATGTCTATGTTTCATCCAGAAAGTATAGCCAGAGACATTTGATGTATAGCCAGTTGTTGGGAGCCACAGGAGAGGAGAGGATGCTTGTGCTCGAATCCTGCTTATGGCTTTCCCAGAAGAGGCATCTGTTTGGCCACTGTGAGAAGCGGATACTGGACTAGATGGGCCACTGGCCTGATCCAGCAGACTTTTCTTCTGTTTGTAACTGAAGTGTCCCATCAGCAGAAGCCCTGCTGAAGAGCTTCCAATTGTGCAATGGGGCTTTCCCCACCTTCTCACCCTGGTCTCCCCACATGCCCCCCAAAATTGGCTCGGGAGGGGTTAGGAGAATCCATGGAACAGCATGAAAAGGAAAGAGAAGGAGGATTGTTCCATCTGACAAACTGAAATACTTGCCCTGATTGCATCATCATCATCATCATCGTCAGAGTGGCTAACATCAGTGTATAACACATTGACATAAAATCAGGCAATCAATTTAAATACATCCTGAGCAACTCCTAACAATAATACAAAAAATCACCCGAGTGCTTAATTTATTAAATATCACAGTCATACTTAATAATCTGATTCTAGATTAGTTCAGGCCAACTTCCCCTATTTGTTTCTGACACGGGGCCAAGCCATCACATTCCCTCTGCTTCCAACATCCAAGCTCAGGGTGTTGATCCTTACATAGTCAGAATGATGACACTCATGGACAAGAGGCAGCTGTCAGCAGATTTGTGGGGGACCCCCAATATTTTCAGAAGTACCAAAAGAAAGGGGAAACTTAGGGGAGGGGGAATGCTGTGGCTACAGAATGCTGATAGACTTTTGAAGGGAAATGGAAACTCAGGATGAGGAGGAATGGAATGGTATGCCCTGGGAAAGGGCATGGCTGGCTGCAACCTGGAACAGGAGCAGTTCAACACTGCAGCATTTTGTGGCAGCCCCCCCCCTGTTGTCATAAAAGGTAAAGGGACCCCTGACCATTAGGTTCAGTCGTGACTGACTCTGGGGTTGTGGCGCTCATCTCGCATTATTGGCCGAAGGAGCCGGCGTACAGCTTCCAGATCATGTGGCCAGCATGACAAAGCCGCTTCTGGCGAACCAGAGCAGCACACGGAAACGCCGTTTACCTTCCCACTGTAGCGGTACCTATTTATCTACTTGCACTTTGTCGTGCTTTTGAACTGCTAGGTTGGCAGGAGCTGGGACCGAGCAACGGGAGCTCACTCCGTCGCGGGGATTCGAACCGCCGACCTTCTGATCGGCAAGCCCTAGGCTCTGTGGTTTAACCCACAGTGCCACCCGTGTCCTGTTGCCATAGGGGAGCATTTATTATGAAGGCACTAGATTGGGCAAAGTGTTAGTACGAAAAGATTGAAGAGTAGATAAATTCCAGGAGCCACCACATGGGGGAACAGTCAGAAGCAACATCGATTAGACGAAACCTAGATAAAAGCTGCGAGGAGCTGTCCTTTTGCAACTTCCACCGCTCGAAACCTCCCACTTCCTTCTGAATCCAAATGTGCAAATTTGCTTTCGTGCAAAGTAACCAGCGAATGGGGCAATTGACACAAACGCTGAATAATTATAACCAGCTGAAAAGTCTTTATGGGTTCAAACTGCTCTGTTGGGAAAGTGTGGGTATCCTTGAGTTCCTCCGAGGCCCTGGAAATGCGTGGCCGTGACATCAGCGGTGGCTGCCTCCGTCCCGGGGCTGCCCCGCCAGTGAATGCGTGATATTTTTTCCCTGCTCTCTTTGTTCCAGCTGATGCAGCAGCAGGCCGCCATTATGGCATCCGTGGCGCAAGGCGGCTACCTAAACCCCATGGCGGCCTTCGCAGCAGCTCAGATGCAGCAGATGGCAGCGCTAAACATGAACGGCCTGGCCGCCGCACCCATGACGCCCACCTCAGGTGAGGATCCCACTGCACCTTGCAGGGAGGGGATTAATGCCTCCTTGCGAGATTGGGCAGTCCCTGCCTGCTTGAAGAAAGCAGTGATGAAATCTTTCCTCGGGAAACCCTCCCTGGATTCAGAAAATCTAAGTAAGCGAGAGCCAGTGTGGTGTAGTGGTTAAGAGCAGTAGACTCGTAATCTGGTGAACCGGGTTCGCGTCTCCGCTCCTCCACATGCAGCTGCTGGGTGACCTTGGGCTAGTCACACTTCTCTGAAGTCTCTCAGCCCCACTCACCTCACAGAGTGTTTGTTGTGGGGGGGAAGGGAAAGGAGAGACTCCTTCGGGTAGTGATAAAGCGGGATATCAAATCCAAACTCTTCTTCTTCTAATTACTGCCCAGTTGCCAATCTCTCCTTCTTAGGTGAGGTTCTTGAGCGGGCAGTGGGCGGTGTTTGTGGGAGGGGTTATTGGTTTGCTTTTGCTTTTGTTTTATGATGTATCATGTGTTCTCATTTTGTCTATTTTCTGTTGTGAACCTCCCTGTGATCTTCAGATGAAGGGCGGTATACAAATAATACTAGCAACTGCAGGGTTGCTTACATGTTATCTTCTTCACCCCTCCTCTAGGTGGCAGCACACCTCCAGGCATCACCGCAGCAGCCGTGCCTAGTATCCCATCTCCCATTGGGGTGAACGGTTTCACTGGCCTACCGCCACAGGCTAACGGGCAGCCTGCCGCAGAAGCCGTGTTTGCCAACGGCATCCACCCTTACCCAGGTAAGACCAACCAGCCTCAAGTCTTATATCCTCCCCAGGTCCATCGTTGGCACTCAATGCAGCCAGGTGTTGGCCAGGGGTCCCAGGGATCAGAAGGACCCACTCACTGGACTGACCTGCCGCCTGTTCTCGGACTGCTGGACCCAGTTCCAATCCACAGAAGCTACTGTCAAGACCAGTGGTTCCCAAACATTTTGGAGCCCCCCTCCCCCCAGTTCCAAAACTCAGCCCCAGTGTCCCCCACCCTAGAGCAGTTTGCATGGCCCACTAAGGAAAATAATACCACAATACAGTTCAAAATGGTAAATATTAACTGTACATTTGCTCACGATCCAGTTAAAACCAGACTGGTGACTGGGAACAGCCACTTGGAGCATATAACACTGGTCGTAAAGGATCTACATTGGCTCCCTGTATGTTTCCGAGCACAATTCAAAGTGTTGGTGCTGACCTTTAAATCCCTAAATGGCCCCAGCCCAGTATACCTGAAGGAGTGTCTCCATGCCCATTGTTCAGCCCGGACACTGAGGTCCACCTGCAAGGGCCTTCTGGCAGTTTCCTGTCTGCAAGATGTGAAGTTAGAGGGCCTTCTTGGTAGTGGCACCCACCCTGTGGAATGCCCTCCCATCAGATGCCAAACAGATAAACAACAATTTGACTTTTAGAAGACATTTGAAGGCTGCCCTGTTCAGCGAAGTTTTTAATGGTTGATGTTTCATTGTGTTTTTATATACGTTAGAAGGCGCCCAGAGTGGCTGGGGCAACCCAGTCAGGGTATAAATAATAAAATGATGATGATGATGATGATGGAATAGGATGTCCCTATTTTCACTGGAGAAAGGTTGGAGCATATGCTGTTGGCTTGATCCAGCAGACTCTTTTTATATTCTTATGGGTGTTTGGGTGGCCACTGTGTGGATGCTGGACTACTAGATGGTCCACTGACGGGGCCCAGCTTCTTAGGTTCTTATGTTCTTCTTTGGCCTTCTCAATGTTCAAAATCTTTCTGACCTAAAAAGGCCCGCATGGCTGGCTATTTAATGCAGCTCCTCTCCCCCAAACTTATGCTGGAGCCCCTTGTGAAACCAGCTGAGAGCAAACCCCCCAAAAGCCAAGGGCCGGTTGCCATTTTCTGCCGGCTCAGCGCATTCTTCCGGTTATTGCCGTTATTGTTGTGTCTGAATGCCTAATTAATTACAACAGTAAACGCGCACTTCTTTAATCACTGCATCAGCTGTCCTAATCAATCTTCATAATAGGGGATCCGTAGTATGGCACCCATGAATTTTAATCTACATAAATTTCATAGGACCTTTCGCAAGCTTGTTGTACCAAATGATATAATTATGGATATAGATTAGGCTTGGGGAGAGTGATTTAAATTGGATTTAAGCAGAAGGTGAAGCAAGCCCTCCCACTCGCCCGCTTATTTATTTATTTTGATCCTGACCTTGCGGAGGTAGCTCTTAAGGCAAAGTGGCGGCAAACAGCCTCTCCCCACCACGGTGGCTGCCTCTGCTGCTACTGGTAACGCTTAGCAGAGGGGGGTTGACCTGAATCTGGAAAGCATGGCATCCAGCCAAGAGGTCTTACCCTGCTCACTGCTTTGGGGGAATGGGAAAGCACTTATCAGCAAATATAGACGTGCAGTTTATGAAGTCGGGAGCCAGTTGAGGTATAGGCAGCAATAATGCGATCTGCTCTGGGATATTAAGACTTAGAAAGAGAAAGACCGCATTGCATTTGGATGAAAGGAAGCTTCTTCAGCCCAAAGGCCATTCATTGAGAACTTCCTGGATGCAAAGTGGGTCGGTCAATGGATAGGACTGTTTTTACAAGAGGCTATATTCCCAAGCCTGCAAAAGTCTGGAGTTGTTATACCTCCCTGCCCTGCCCCACCCGCCAAATAAGCAAGATACGTTTGTTTGTTTGTTTGTTTGTTTGTTTTCTATCCCACCTTTTCCTCCAAGTTGCTCAAAGCAGAAAGACTTGCCTTCCCATCCTCATTTATCCTCACAACAACCCTGTGAAGGAAGGCTAGGCTGAGAGACCGTGACTGGCCCAAGGTCACATCCAGTGGGCTTCATAACTGAATGGGGGATTTGAACCCTTGGACTCTCAGGTCCCAGTCCATCACTCTAACCACTAGGCCAGGCTGAACAAATTCATAGTTCAGGGATGCAGTCCAGTCAGGAAAACGCATGCGGGGAGCAGGCGTGGGCTGATTGTTGCTTTGTGGGGGGGGGGGGTTTGGCCTAGATAGCTTCCCGTGGGCCAGATAAAGAGACCTGGGTCTCTAGAATCAGGTCCAGAAAACTCATGATATAAATATCTAGGGTGCTTGGAGAGGGGAGCATGAAGCTAGGACTTCAGAGTAGGTACAGGAGCTCTAGGAGAAAGCCTTTGCAAATAGACTAGGAAGCTTCTGAGGTGTGAGCCTGACCTGCGCCACTCTAGCCTGGCACAAGTCATTTTCCTACGCCTCTCTTTAAATCAGCCCTTTCTCCAGAACAATGAGGACTAGGATCTTAACTTTATTCCAAAGGCCTCCATAAGACAGCTTGATCCCTGGTTCAAGGCAGGCAGGGCTCCTGCCTCAAACTCTGGAGAGCAACAGCCAGCCGGTGGAAAAAGAAAACGCTGGTCAGTCTCACTAGAAAGCAGCTTCCGGTGCTCCTGTCTTTAGCCGGTAGTCTGAAGAGGAAGGGCAACTTGAGAATGGAAGGCCTGGCTTAGATGCCACCAAGGAGAGGGGTGCCAAGGAAATGCAGGGCTCCTGTTTCCAGCGATGGCTCCCCACCACAGAGAACATCTCATTATTTTGCCTGGACTCTCTCTTTTTAACCACTGGCCTGTGCAACCCTATAGCACTCGCAGGTTTCCTCGGGGGAAATCGCCTTTGAAATGCTGCTTCCGCCCAGCATTCTGGCTCTCTGTCCCTTTGAGTCACCCACATCTCCCTCGATGTCAGCTGATAACTCTATCAGTGCTGTGGATTTGCTGAGGATCATTCCGGGCGAAGCACTCAACGTCATGCTGACTTTGGTTTTTCTTTTTCTTTCTGGCACCGGGCAGACACTCGGGGAAAGTGACATTAACAGATCTACTTTCTTTGAAGGACTTGGGAGTCGTTCCTCGACTCCTACCTAATGAATAAGTGCTGCCTTCGTTAAATTCATATTTATGGTTGTCGAGGAGGTCATTGGCTTGTTTTATGTCTCCAGGTTTATGGAAGGTTATCCGCCATGGTCACACGGTGTCGTGCTGGCCGGGATCGCCTTGCAAAAGAAGCGACTGTAGCTGAGAGAAGCTTTTTTTCCCACTGGGATATGGAAATGATGGGATTAAGAGAGAGGCGGCTTCCTCTTCTCAGCCAGGTGCCCTGGGAGGGGGCTTTTGCCCTGAGATGTCAAGAGAAGTTACTTTGGACATCCGTTTTATCAGCTTGGCTTAGTCTTCCATTTTACGAGCTCAGATCTTGCTATTTATGTAGCGTGTCAGGCCAGGCAAACCTCCTTCCTTCTCTGATAGGCTTGCACCAAAGGCTGATTCATACTGGGGAATGTTGGAGAATTCCAACAGAAACAGAAATGGGGGCAGAAATGGCCAATGTTTGCTTATTCCTCCCTTGTCCAGGATGGAAATTGAACCAGCAAACGTGACCAGTGTTTGCTGCTGTTGCTGCTTGCAGTCCACAAACGATACATACTTGTTTTTCCCCCATTTGCATTGTGCTTCCTTTGCAATGAAATGAATGGGGTGGAATAACGTATTCAGGCAGCGAGACAACTAGCGGAGTTTTTGGAGGAAGGCAAACTGCAGCAGAGCAGAAAGAGTGTGGCAGCTGTGGTGGGCGGCACATGGACTCAGCCGCAGCCATGGCGGGGAGAGGAAGCCAGGCACCCAGGGGCACCCACACCAAAAAAAAAAATGTGATGTAATTATTGTGGGAATGTTAGGGATGTGGATTAGGATATGTTATTAAATAGATCCTATCCAAGCTTGTGTTATCAAGCTTCCAATATCAGCAGAGTGACATTCCCCTTTTGTGCGCAGCAAAGCATGAGCGTTAGGTTTGTTAGAACCTCTGCAACAATATTATACTTCAATATTATACTTCCTGGCAAATCCCCTTTGTCCCTCTTAAAAGAAATACACGACACAGTAGTATTAAAATAAGATAGAGTTTACTCACATGACATCCTGAGTTAACAGCGTAATCTCAGAAAGGCAGGATTACGTAGAAAAGTTACAAATATGTACATCTGGAGTCTGCTTAGTAAAGTGAGGCTCCATCTGGTCTCTCTCTTGGCAGCAGGCCAAGAGGGAGAACCATCCTAACTGGAGATTCTCTGGAGATGTGTTCCCTTTGAAGGAGAAATGGCTAAGAGAGAGAATGGCTGCTGGCTAGGGGCTTTTGTCTGCCAGCTAATCCATCTCATCTGCATATCTGGAGGAACAGGAACTGAATTTAGTCAGGTGTCCCTCCAGGTGAGTTCCTCTTAGTGGACACTCTAGGAACTGTTGTGACTTGTCTGCCCCAGTGTTCCATCCCACAATTATGACTTGGCACGGTGCACGCGAAAATTGGGCACCCACAGTGTGGAGCCCAAATCAGCACCTCTGTTTTACAGAGGCAATGCATCACTTTGTGTAACAGCCCTTTGGGGTACCCATCTCAGCATTGACCCTTTCCTGGGATTTGCCAGGTGCCTCTTCTAGGACAAGCCAAGGGTAGCCAGACAAATTCTTTTGAGGCTTCTGCTTCCACTCTGCCTGAGCCTTCGTCTCCAGGTGCTGTTCCACTTCCGCAGACAGGAGAGAAGCAATGAGGTGGAGAGCAAAGGGATGAATGGCCCTGATCCCCCTAAGGGGCTGTCTTAAAAAGTACAAAGCCAGGGGGACTGCATAAATGTAAAACCTAGCCGCACCGATAAATACAAATTAAGCTCCTAATAAGAAGTGAAATATTAGGGCCAAGGTGACATTAGGGGGACAGAGGTTCAACCAAGCTATGCTTTAAATATTTTATTGCTGCACACCCGAGGAAGAGCTCGTTCAAATGATATCTTTTTTTTTGCGGACTTCTCCCTACCCAGGGGGAAAGAGGGCATGAGAAAGGAAAGTCCTGATCTATTTCAGGTTAATTTGCCTTTTCCCTCTTTGTGTGCTTGCAGGATGATCATAGAACTGTAGAGTTGGAAAGGACCCCAAGGGTTCCCCTTGCCCAACCTCCTGCGATGCAGGAATCTCAGCTTTGCCTCCCCAGTCGGAGGCAGCAATGCTACTGGACACAAGTTGCTGGGAACTGCTGGAGGGGAGAGAGTCCTTATGTCCTGCTTGCGGGTTTCCTATTGCTGGGCTGGTTGGGCCATTGGGCTGACCCAGGAGGTGCTTCCGGTGCTCCTAAGCTTACCTGCATCCCTTTAACCCTAGCCTTTCTCTCTCTCTTGTGTCTTCACAGCACAGAGTCCCACCGCAGCCGACCCTTTGCAGCAAGCCTACGCCGGAGTGCAGCAATACGCAGGTCGTTAGTATTAACACTTTCCCCCAATAAACCTTTCACTTCTCTGGTGCCCGATACATTTGGGTGCTCTTCATAATTGCTTTGTATTTTGGAATCCCAATGAGACCGTGAAGCGACATCCAAAGGAGAATGCTTTTGTTGAATCGTTGCGTTTTTGCCCTGCCTTTCTGTAACAAGTGCCCAAAGAAACTAAGGGTGCTTTCAGACTGTCTCCGTGGAATTCAGGTGGAATTCAACCAAGTTCCAGCAAACTTGGGTTGCACAATTGTAGTCAATTGGGAAGTTCTGCACAAGAAACTCGCTCCCCCTCCCCCCAAAAAATCTGACTTTCTGCAGTAAGGAAAATGAGAATTAAGTTTACAGATTGAAACACAGGGCAGCAAAGAAAATGTTCTTCATTTGAAATAAGTCCTTTATTCAAGGGCACCAAAAGTCCAATGATTATAGCAGATAAGCCTCTAGTTTTTAAAGACATTCAAATCAGGGTTGTTAGGTATTTCATTACTACTACTATTATTATTATTATTATTATTACTAGTAGTAGTACATTTATTTATATCCTGCCTTTTACCCATGCTGGGACTCAAGGCGGCTTACAGATAAAATAGAATCAGCTAAAACAATTGAACTTTAATAAAATTATATAAATATGATCTATTTAAACATACAAATAATTACAATAAAAAAGCACAGCAGCATCCTTTCGCTTAAAAAGTCAGTTCCCAAATGCCTGTTGGAACAAGAAAGAAAGCACCAGAAAAAAGAGAGGGCAGAATCTAGTGTCAGGCACAAAATACATCATCCTGAGAATCTCAGCTCTCATTTTTTTAAAAATCCAAATTTCTAGTCCTTATGGCAGGAAGATGGAATGCAGTGATATCTTGTAGAATCTCCGAAAGGAGAAGTGAATAATGAGATTCCCAGGGAATCGGGTTTCTGTGTCCTATGCAACAACCTGTCCCTTCACTTAATTAGCAGCATCAATTAAGCAAAATAAGAAATGTATGCAATTTTGCTTGGTGTGCACAATTTAGATGGGTAATGAAAATCCCCTTTTCTCACACTGCAGAGCTCAAATTACCTTAGCACACAGGATGCCATTTTGGTACAAGTGCAAAGTACAGTACTTGCAGAGTGAATGGATACTGGAAGTCCTTTGCCTCCAAACTTTGGGAGCAATTTTTGTCTTGGGTAGAGAGGGGGATGGAGGATCACACAGGATCCCATGTGCAGAAGAAGCACAGGGATCAAAAAAGAGATATTAGTCTGAAAAGGCAAGGAGGACATACCTTGAGATATTACGTATTAATCTAAAAAATGATCGTGAATTAGACAGACTCATCCATCAGGGCTCTCCTGTCCACCTCCCAGGAACCGCTGACTATGTCCTCTATGGTTTCAGCCACTGTGGTGTAAGGAGTCCTGTAGAGCAGAGGGGGGCAGAAGGGAGATCTGGATCTACCGGTCGATCTCTCGGTGATCTGCACTAGATCCAGATAATTCAGATTCCCAGTTGTTTTAATAGTAGGAACAACCAAGTGACTTTTCTCACCCAAAAAAAAATGAATTAGGCTGCTAAAGGAAGGGACAGTGGTGTAGCATGGATTGCCAGAGCCCAGGGCAAGGAAAGTATTATGTCCCCTAAGGCAAGTATTGCTCCCCCAACCGGTAACTCCATGCGGCACTGCTGCTGCCGCCAGACAGAGCTACAGAACAGCAGCAGTAGTACCTGCATGCATGCCTCCTCAGGATGGATCGCTGTCACTGCTGTGAGTCTTGCCATCCACTTGTCTCTCCCACCACTGGGGAACCCTGTGCAGCCAAAGGATGCAAGGGCCCGTCCTCTCCCAGCTCCAGCTCAGAGTGCTGTGCAGGTGAGGCAGGTGGGAGGGACAGGGAGTGCCTCCAGTCAGGGTGGCAGCTGCAGAGGCACACCTCAAAAAAAATATTGCACCCGAGACAATTGCCCCGGTAGCCCATCTCCCACATGCACACACCTGCTATGCCTCTGGGAAGGATGCTAGCCAGAAACAGACTTCTGTAGAAAACAGAAGCTGTGAGCTCAGTTTTGTTCAGGCAGGGAGAAGTACCTGGGTTCAGTATTTGCTCAGAGGCACCGTTCTTTTTCTTCTGTGTCTTTTGCAACTGGTTCTAATTGGTAGAACGTGGAGTTCCAGTAAATTTTAAAAAAGCAGATACAACAAGCTTGACATTTTCCCACCTCTGGTTTGGAGCACTCTAGCAAATAAAATCAGGAACAGGGAACTGTGGCAAATGACTAAGAGCCATAGCTGCCAAGTTTTCCCTTTTCACGCGAGGAAGCCTATTCAGCATAAGGGAAAATCCCTTTAAAAAAGGGATAACTTGGCAGCTATGCTAAGAGCAGGTGAAGGAGAAGGCAACACAGGGAGTCAAAGTCAGGCAGCAGCTCAGATTCAGGGTAACAAATTTCTCTGCGAAGCACTCGTGCGAAAAGGGTTGGAAGGACATTCTTCCCTGAAATGCAGGGTGCTTTGACATAGGATGCTTTCAGTTCCCCCATATGTTTTAGTCATGGTGCATTTCCACTGGAATTTCTCAGACTTTTAATATCAGTGCTTAGTCTCCCTCCATGGATAACACAACCTCTCTGTTGCTACAACCAATTGGTTTACTCCCTATGGTTCAAAGAATGACTATTGACTCCTGCCAAGGAATGCTTTTGTGTGTGACTCAAACCTGGATCTGGGACCATAGCTGCCAAGCTTTCCCTTTTCTCGCGAGGAAGCCTATTCAGCATAAGGGAAAATCCCTGTAAAAAAGGGATAACTTGGCAGCTATGATCTGGGAAGTTCAGTTTCATTCTCCATAAAAGACCAGTTTCTGGTGTCTTAGTTTCTGCCCCTTATCGCTTGCAAGATTTGACAGACTGGTCTGGTTCAGATCTTTCAGTTCTTAATAAACCCCCTGGGAAAGCAAATTTGGCCTTCGTAGGGTCCCAAGGGGTCATGATTTTGGAATTGGTGTGTCGTGCTATGGCGTGACCTTTAAAATAGTTGTCTGTGGTCCCATTGCCTCCTGTTGCCATGCAAGCAGATAACTGGTTTCCACCACACATGGAAGTCCATCAGAGACTTGAGATACCAGCCTCCAGCTCATGAAAGCTTATGCCATAATAAATGTACAGTATTCGTCTTTCAAGGCACTGTGAGACAGGAGGCAGTGATGGCCACCAACCCAGATGGCTTTAAGAGAGGATGAGACAAATTTATGGAAGAGAAGGCTATCGATAGCTATGAACCATGGTGGCTATGCTCTGCTTCCACAGTTGGAGGCAACAGTGCTTCTGAATATTGTGGCTGGAAACCACAGGAGGGGAGAGGGTTCTTATCCTGCTTCTAGGTTTCCCACAGGCATCTGGTTGGCCACTGTGAGACAGGGTGCTGGACTAAGTGGCCCATTGGCCTGATCCAGCGGGTTGTTCTGATGTTCTTACCGCAAGAGACTTCCTTGGTTTTGCTGCGATAGAGTAACACAGCTACCCCTCCACAACTCTTTCCCTTGTGTTGAGTATCCATGGACCACACCAGGCTCAGGGCCACACCAGCTTACCTGCAACCAAGTTGCACCATGATATTCTCCCAGATCATTCAGACTAGGCCTTCAAGGTTGCCTCCCTCCGTCTGTGCAAATGGCTTGTGCCTCTCTCATTTGCGATGCATTTCAAGAACTCAACTTATTCTGGGTTCATGTTATGATGTGCCACCTTACAGCCTGACAAGGTTTAATTCGTGGTTGGGGATGATTGTTGCGGGTGAAGATCTGCTTCTGCAATGGTCCTGAAATCTTCCTTCTTTTCTTCTCTCCCCCTCTTTCCCCTATAGCCGCTTACCCTGCTGCATATGGCCAGATAAGCCAAGCCTTCCCACAGCCGCCTCCCATGATCCCGCAGCAACAGAGAGAAGGTGAGTCTTTGGGATACTGTCTTGACCACGGGCAATTCTTTCTGTAGCTTCAGGAAGAAACACTGCGTAGCCAGCCACCACTTCTGGAAAACACACTTCCTTGTGATGTCATGCACACACTTCAAGAAGCAGTCACTATCTAGGTATCATAACATGAGGAAACTCCTGCCAGGGCTCCAGAGCTGCTATTTTGATGCCACTATGAAAACGCCTATAAAAGAAGCCACAAAAACATATTTACTGAAGAGTGAGAGACCTGTAGGTTCCTCAATTCTAAATTATTCTTGGCTGCACCTCACCAGAGGCTCACCAGCTTCCCAAACCTTTTGTGTCACATCCTAATAAATGGAAGATATGCTATTACATCAATGTGAGCCCAAGTTTTGCTTTGTTTGCTGGTCCACTTTTTGTAGCTGCTGTCTCCTGGAGGAAATGATAAAATAGCAGGAAAGGTGGTAAGATTTTGCACCTAGTCTCCTCAGATATCAGCCTCTAGAGGGGAGCATAAGGTAAAGGTAAAGGGGTCCCTGACCATCAGGTCCAGTCGTGTCTGACTCTGGGGTTGCGGCGCTCATCTCGCTGTATAGGCCGAGGGAGCCGGCGTTTCTCCGCAGACAGCTTCCGGGTCATGTGGCCAGCATGACAAAGCTGCTTCTGGCGTACCAGAGCAGCGCACGGAAACGCCGTTTACCTTCCCGCTGGAGCGGTCCCTATTTATCTACTTGCACTTTGACATGCTTTCGAACTGCTAGGTGGGCAGGAGCTGGGACTGAGCAACGGGAGCTCACCCCGTTGCAGGGATTCGAACCGCTGACCTTCTGATCAGCAAGTCCTAGACTCTGTGGTTTAACCCACAGCGCCACCTGGGTCCTTCCAGGAGGGCAGCATAACTTGCCTCAAGTGGCCCAGTGTTGACCATAGAGTGTTAGGTTGTTGCTGGTTAGTTAAAAGCTGAATACCAATAACTGCCCAATACTAATTACAAAATTAAAATATAACAACAACAACAACAACAACAACAACAACAATTTATTATTTATACCCCGCCCATCTGGCTGGGTTTCCCCAGCCACTCTGGGCGGCTTCCAACAGAAAAATAAAACACAGTGATCTATTAAACATTAAAAGCCTCCCTAAACAGGGCTGCATTCAGATATCTTCTAAAAGTCTGGTAGTTGTTTTTCTCTTTGACATCAGCACCAACACTTTGAATTGTGCTCGGAAATGTACTGGGAGCCAATGTAGATCTTTCAAGTCCGGTGTCATGTGGTCTCGGCGGCCGCTCCCAGTCACCAGTCTAGCTGCCGCATTCTGGATTAGTTGTAGTTTCTGAGTCACCTTCAAAGGTAGCCCCATGTAGAGCGCATTGCAGTAGTCCAAGCGAGAGATAACTAGAGCATGCACCACTCTGGCGAAACAGTCTTCAGGCAGATAGGGTTTCAGCCTGCGTACCAGATGGAGCTGATAGACAGCTGCCCTGGACACAGAATTGACCTGCGCCTCCATGGACAGCTGTGAGTCCAAAATGACTCCCAGGCTGCGCACCTGGTCCTTCAGGGGCACAATTACCCCATTGAGGACCATGGAGTCCTCCACACCTGCCCTCCTCCTGTCCCCCACAAACAGTACTTCTGTCTTGTCAGGATTCAATCTCAATCTGTTAGCCGCCATCTATCCTCCAACCGCCTCCAGGCACTCACACAGGACCTTCACCGCTTTCACTGGTTCTGATTTGAAAGAGAGGTAGAGCTGGGTATCATCCGCATACTGATGAACACCCAGCCCAAACCCCCTGATTATCTCTCCCAGCAGCTGCATGTAGATGTTAAAAAGCATGGGGGAGAGGACAGAACCCTGAGACACCCCACAAGTGAGAGCCCAGGGGTCTGAACACTCACCCCCCCACCACCACTTTCTGAACACGGCCCAGGAGGAAGGAGCGGAACCACTGTATAACAGTGCCCCTAGCTCCCAACCCCTCTAGACGGTCCAGAAGGATGTTATGGTCGATGGTGTCAAAAGCTGCTGAGAGATCCAGCAGGACTAGGAAACAGCTCTCACCTTTATCCCTAGCTCGCCGGAGATCATTGACCAGCACGACCAAGGCAGTTTCAGTCCCATGATGAGGCCTGAATCCCGACTGGAAGGGATCCAAATAGTCCGCTTCTTCCAGGCGTGCCTGGAGTTGTTCAGCAACCACTAATTACAAAAGCCATCAAAGTGTGCAAATACGTACAATTTAACAGGAACAGCCATATTAGAGAAGCTAACCACATCAACATGGTATAAAACACAAATTAAAACCCATTTATCCAGCTTTCAGTGTAAATTGATAGCTGTACAATATGCATATGCCATGGTGTATCAAACACAAAACAATGGTATAAAATATAGGGGTGGGCATTGAATATATTACTATTGATCATGCCTTTTTCACCTTTTGAAAACAAAAAACAAATGCATTACCTTCAGGAATTAACTCATCTTCAAATTCACACTTTTTGCCAAGCCATTAACCACCCATCTTTACAAATGGGAAACTGAGATAGAGAGGAAGAAATTAGCCAAAGGGTATCTAAGGAACTCATATGGACTCCAGTCTGTATCCAGCACTTTTTCTCTAGCCTATATTATTCCGAGGAATCAGGGTGAATATGAATACATTGCACCATGTGATTAGCCACATGGCTTGTGGAAAGTATGACGCGTGAAGTCATTGGGGTACTGGCCCTAGTCATTGCCCCTTTGACCTCCCACAGCCCCCTGTTTCCTATGGAGGGCAGCACTCCTTGCAGTACGCAGCTCCCATGCTTGAGTCACCTTGCTTGAGTCTCCCATGCTTGAGTCAGCTTGGTGCTCTGCAAGGTTTCATGGACAACCATTCTCTGTGGACAAACACACCTTTTTATTTAATTAACTCAAAGTTTTTATAAACCACTTAATATAAACCACCTCTAAACAGGAGACAACATATAAAGAGGGACTCTGGGTTTGAGTGAGGGAATAATAATAATATTATAATAATTTATTATTTATACCCTGCCCATCTGGCTGGGTTTCCCCAGCCACTCTGGGCGGCTTCCAAGAAAATATTAAAATACAATGGTCTGTTAAACATTAAAAGCTTCCCTAAACAGGGCTGCCTAAAAGTCTGGTAGTTGTATTTCTCTTTGACATCTGGTGGGAGGGCGTACCACAGGGCGGGTGCCACTACCGATAAGGCCCTCTGCCTGGTTCCCTGTAACTTGGCTTCTTGCAGCGAAGGAACTGCCAGAAGGCCCTCGAAGCTGGACCTCAGCGTTCGAGCAGAACGATGGGGAAATGTCCATCTCCCAGGGTGAGAGGCTGGGAGGAGAAACGAAAGATGTCAGCTGAGAGGGGCTACTACATTCTGTAGGCGGTAATGGCTAGGAACCTTAAAGAGAGGTTAAAAAAATACTTTTTGTAGCTGTTTTTGATTTTTATTTACATTAGTTTTCTATATCTTATTGTATAATAAAAAAGGTTAATTTTTTAAAGACATCATTAAAGCCATTTTTAAAAAGGTAGTATACAAGCATACGATTCGGGGAATTCCAATATATAATAGCAGGGTCTGAGCTTATGGGTAAGGGAAAGCCCTGGGCAGAGAGATATGTAATGTGCTATATGCGGGGCTACCTTTGAAAGTGACTCAGAAACTACAACTAATCCAGAAAGGGGCAACTAGACTGGTGACTGGGAGCAGCTGCCGGGACAATATAAGACCGGTCCTAAAGGATCTGCACTGTCTCCCAGTACATTTCTTAGCACAATTCAAAGTGTTGGTGCTGACCTTTAATGCATAGCTGCCAAGTTCTCCCTTTTTTAAAGGGAAATTCCCTTATGCTGAATAGGCTTCCTCGTGAGAAAAGGGGAAACTTGGCAGCTATGCTTTAATGCCCTAAATGGCCACATATACCTGAAGGAGTAGGGACGCAGGTGGTGCTGTGGGTTAAACCACATAGCCTAGGGCTTGACGATCAGAAGGTCGGCGGTTCGAATCCCTGCGACGGGTTGAGCTCCCGTTGCTCGGTCCCAGCTCCTACTCACCTAGCAGTTCGAAAGCACGTCAAAGTGCAAGCAGATAAATAGGAACCGCTACAGCGGGAAGGTAAACGGCGTTTCCGTGTGCTGCTCTGGTTTGCCAGAAGCGGCTTTGTCATGCTGGCCACATGATCTGGAAGCTGTACGCCGGCTCCATCGGCCAATAACGCGAGATGAGCGCCGCAACCCCAGAGTCGGTCACGACTGGACCTAATGGTCAGGGGTCCCTTTACCTTTACCTGAGGGAGTGTCTCCACCCCCATAATTCAGACTGAGGTCCAGCACTGAGGGTCTTCTTGCAGTTCTCTCCCTGCAAGAAGTAAAGTTACAGGGAACCAGTCAGAGGGCCTTTTTGGTAGTGGCTCCCACCCTGTGGAACGCCCTCCTATCAGATGCCAAGGAAACACAGAACTATCAGAAAGTTTTTAATGTTGAGTTTAATTATGTTTTTATATATGTTGGAAGTCGCGCAGAGTGGCTGGGGCAACCCAGGCTGCATCTACACAGTTATTTTAAAAAAAAAACACTCTGAAAATGCTCAGGAGGGGGAGAATCTGTTTTAAAGCTCACAATGGAAGAATTTCATAGAGTTCCGATTTCAGCTCTACAGTGCCATCTGGTGTCACAGTGTTATGATGCACTTATAACATTTTATTTTTACTTATGTAGCTGAGTCCCCAGTCAGATGGGCGGGAAACAACAACAGCTATTATTATTATTATTATTATTATTATTATTATTATTATTATTATTATTTCTTTATGAGACTTCTGTAGCAACTGATGGTGCAGAATGGGGCATTCCATAGCACAGTGGCAAAAGTGAAAAGAGCTCATTTTAACGTCGCCGCACAGTGATATTCTGCAAGGTGCAGAATAGAATTCCCCGACATGATCTAAAGGCTTTTGCAAGGTCTCTACAGGGGCGGATGTGCTTTTCCCCAGGTCACATGGTCCTGAATTGTTCAGCACCAAGACCTTGAACCCTGCCCAGCAGCTGTTCTTGACATGATGTCAGAGTTTCCACCTTGTGTCTTCAAGGGACTGTGCTTTGGCTCCCCCTTCGAGTGCTCCAGTTCTCCAAGTCACTTAGCTAAGCGGCAGGGTCTTGGGGGCCTCATTAGTCCATTAGCCTGGCCCGCTGACCCCAGCCTTGCTCCCCCATGTTGGCGTAAAAACGCGAGGCAACCTCACGGTCCCCGAGGAGCCTGGCACTGCGTAACAGGTCGGCCGTTGCTTTTAGCAACGTAGTGGGGGGAAATTTGTGCTTAGCAAGTCTTCATCAGGGCTTCATTTCCCATTAATCCAAAAAGAAAATGTGGAGGGGGAAAGTGCCTTCAATCATGCCAAGGCCCGGGAATTTTAATGAGCTTTAAATGGGCATCTGTCAGAATCCTGACTCGGCGGAACTACCCCTGCCAGCCAAGGGGATGAGTAATGGCCAATAAAAAGCAGGGGGAAGCACCTTCGTGAACTCCTCTCTCTAACAGGAAAGGCAAAGTTGTAATTTGCTGTGTTATGACACTATAATTATGCCCTGATGAAGAAAGCGAGAACATTAAAAACCCTTCTCTTCTACATGGTACACCCCTGTTCCCTCCTTTCTCTCTCTCCCCCTGCTGACCCCCAACTGACAGGGAAGAAATGGTTTAACCCTTGATCCACTTGATCATTGTGATGATTCCAGATAAGGGTGGAGCGAAGAATTTCACACAGATACACACATACACAAAATTCTGCATCAGATTCCATACCTGTCAACAATTCTCCAGTGAAAAAAGGGATGTCCTATTCCATCCTCATAATTATAATAATTTTATTATTTATACCCCACCCATCTGACTGGGTTTCCCCTGCCGCTCTGGGCAGCATCCAACATATATAAATACAGTCGTACCTTGGTTGTCGAACTTAATCCGTTCAAGGAGTCGATTCAGCTCCCATAACCGTTTGGAAACCAAGGCGTAGCTTCCAATTGGCTGCAGGAGCTTCCTGCACTCTATCGCAACCCGCGAAAATTGCATTGGGCAATGGGCAGAGCGGCACCGGAAGAAATCTGGGGGAATTACGAGATATTTCGCCATTCGGGATGACAGCGGGAAACGGCTTTTAAAACGGGGGTTTCCCAGGGAAAACGGGAGACTTGGCAGCTATGGGTTAGGCAAGAAGTCTGTTCCTTGAGCTAATAAATTTCTGTGTGCAGGGAAAGTTTCTCATTTCATACACGGTGAAAACAGGCAGTGTGTGAGATCTGCAAGATGGCCTTGAGAACGTTGGAAGATTATAGGTAGATAAAAGAAAGTACTTATCCATGCAGCGTATAGTCAAAATATGGAACTTTCCTCTCTGCTTCCCCCCTTAGATGGCAAGTAGGCACTGGGGATGGGCTATTGATGGCCACTTGCCATGATGGCTGTGTTCTGCCTCCACAATTGGAGGAAGCAAGGCTTCTGAGCACCAACTGCTGGAAACTACAAGTGGGGAGAAGGCTCTTGTGCCAATGCTGGAATCCAGTTGGCCACTGTGAGAACAGAATGCTGAACTAGAGGGGCTATTGACTTGATCCGGCAAGCACACCTCACGTGTCTTGTGTTCTCGTGTTCCGTGTGCTCCCGCCTTCTTCATCCCTTACCTCTTTTCTCTCTCCCTCTCCTCCATCTTCCCCGCAGGACCAGAGGGCTGTAACCTGTTTATCTACCATCTGCCCCAGGAGTTTGGGGACGCAGAGCTGATGCAGATGTTCCTGCCATTCGGTAATGTCATCTCCTCGAAAGTGTTTGTGGATCGGGCGACAAACCAAAGTAAATGCTTTGGTGGGTAAAGATAACAAAACAATTAGATTCATCCAGGAAAGGAACTTTCTCTGAACTACTTTTACCGTTTGGTTTTTCTTTTCTTTTCTTTTTTTGGTTTCCTTTTCGTTTTTTCTTCTCATATTGCTATATTTTTTGTAACTTTACTTAGCTGATTCCCCCTCCCCTCCTCCTCCTCGATTTCCCTTTGTCGATCTGCCTTCTTCTTCTTCCCCCCTCCCCCCACCGCTGCCCCACCTCCCCTCCCCCCTCGCTCCCTTCTCACTGTCTCATACTTTGGAACTGCATTGCCCTGCTGCAGAGAGGATCGCTGACTCCAGGAACCTTTTGGGACACCATCCCAAATCCTGGTCGGGTGGAAATGGGGAATTGCTAGGCGTTTGGGGGTGGGTGGGGGTGGGCGACGGGGAGGAGAAGGAGAGGAACCAGCAGAAAGACCCAGGTCAAACGAGGACAGCGGGCGGCAAAGGAAAAGCTTAGCAGACAGTGCATAGATGGGGCAGGAAGGAAAGCTAAGCGATGTGGTTGGGTGCCGTTTCTCAGCTGGGTGAGCGAGACCGGGTGGCAGAAGGAGAGGGGGCCTGGTGAGCAGAGAGCCTGCTCCTTTTTACCAGAGATGGAAGGGGTTGGGCTTCAGGAGCGATGAAGTGGATGTTGGAGCATGCTGGTCCCAGTGTTTGGATTTCTCTGTAGGGTGTCCCCCCATCCTCACTCCCTCCTCCCCTTTGTGCTGCTGTTAACTGTCTTGGATGCCTATGTTGTTATGTGGGGCGGTGGTTGGGAACTCCAGCTCCATCCATCCATCCATCCATCCATCTATCCATCCACTTCCTGCCATGAGCTCACCTCCCTCGGCCCTGCCATTGTCCCCCAAAGAAATCCCTCCTCCATCACCTACCCTTCTCTTTCCGACATGGCCAAATGTCCCTCCAAAATTCGGTAGTGACGACAGCCTTCCAATGACCCTCAGGGAATCCTACCA
Source organism: Zootoca vivipara (assembly GCF_965207765.1). Taxonomy (NCBI): domain Eukaryota; kingdom Metazoa; phylum Chordata; class Lepidosauria; order Squamata; family Lacertidae; genus Zootoca; species Zootoca vivipara. The sequence continues at coordinate 58,901,269 of NC_142593.1, forward strand.
TGCTAGGATTCCTCTGAGCCATAGAAGAAATGGCTGTGCTCTACAGTCCCAGGCAGCAATGCTTCCGTTCTGAAGAACAGCTGCTGGGATTCAAGGTCCTCTTGTGCTCAGTTCCTGCTTGCAGGCGTATTCATTATGCTATCGATTGGATTCATATCCTGCCTTTTCTCTCCATGGAGCTCGAGGTGATAAACATGGTTCTCACGCCTGCCCATTTTATCCTCAAAACAACCCTGTGAGGTAGGCTGAGAGGCAGGAACTGACCCGGGGTCTTACCCAGGGAGCATTTCATGACCGAGTGTGGATTTGAAACCTGGTCCTGGGCACACACCTCAACCGCTACACCACATTGGCATCTGGGTGCCCACTGCTGGAAAAGGATGTTGGGCTTTGTTTGTTGTTGGTGGGATAGATTTGCATTCCGCCCTTCATCCGAAGATCCCCGTGCGCTTCACAGCCTTAAAATACAAAAGAAGAATACAAAACACACAATGAAAACAAAACTAAAAGCAAACCCATACTGGGCCATTGGCCTGATCCAGGAGGCAGAGTCATGTGAAATCCTGACTGTGGCCACATGATGAAAAGTGGGCTGAACCACAAGAGGGAGTAGGAGGTGACAAGTCATGTGAGCCCAAAAGGGGGGCTGAGATGTGGGGTGAGGATGCGCAGGCACATGTTCGGTAATGAGGTCGTGGTGCAAAGTCTTCAACATGAGCCCAAGATTCCAGAGTTATCCATCTGTGATCTGTTTCCAGAGGCCTTTGGTAAGCTCACTAGTATGTGTGCCCAGACCCACTCACCCACTAGGAATGGAGGAGACGTCAGGGCTGGTTCACATTTTAAAGTGAACTTACCTAATTCCCAAAACAGTGCGTGAACCGAAACACAATGACCCTTCAAAATCCGCACTATTCCAAATTTGGTGGCACAGTCCTCCATCCAAATGATGTGTGCAGAAAAATTATTGTTATTTATTATTTATTGCAGGAGCCCAAGGTGGCATACATAGCTCACCCTCTCCCCAATTTTATCATCACAACAACCCTGTGAGGTAGGTTAGGCTGAGAGGCAGAGACTGGTCCCCAGCGAGCTTAATGGCTGAGTGGCAATTTGAACCCTGGTCTCCCAGGGTATTAGTCTAGTACTGGCTCTCCACCTTAGTGAAAATTATAATCAGCTGCATACATATATATTAATGAAAATAACATACAATGTGTTATATTATGGTAAAACTGCATACTGATATGTTTAAGAGAGAGAGAGGGGAGAGAGAGAGAGAGAGAGATCACAAACTGGGGTGAAAATGTTGAGAAAGGGACTTAAGATCTGAAAAACAAGGGTCTGGGGGAAGCTAAAACATGTCGAGAATTTGTGGAGCACTGAGTAAATCCAGGGCTGCAGTGGTCCTTCACCCACATTCTCACAACCCTAGTTTCAGCACGCTTTTTGTGGTCATGTGAGTAATGGTTGAGGGAGTTGGGTATGTTACGCATGGAGAAGAGAAGACATATCGGCGTATGATAGCCAACTTCAAATATCTGAAGGGAAGATCTTGGAAGATGGAGCAAGCTTGTTTTCTGCTGCTCCAGAGGGCAGGACCCGAATCAATGGATTCAAATGACAAGAAAGGAGTTTCTGCCTAAATGTTAGGAAGAACCTTCTGACACTAAGAGCTGTTCCACCACCTCAGAAGGTGGTGGACTCTCCTTCACTGGAGGTTTTTAAACAGAGCTTGGATGGCCATCTGCTAGGGAATCTTTAGCTATGGTTCCCTTTGGGGTTCTTTCCAAACCTACCATTCTATGATTCTAAGACTTATACCTGGCTGGTGAACACAGGGACCAGGGGCCATCTCTACTGGGAATAATTAACCATTTTCTTAAGTCTTCCCCCACCTCCCAAGGAAATCCACTTGATGGATTCTTGTGAGATGGGGCAAGCAATTTTCAGAAGGTATAACAGCCTACTATTGGCCACTGAGAAAGTGAACCACAAAAATCTGAATTTGGCTTTGCTCATTTTTAAAATCAATCAATCGATTGATTGATTGATTGATTGATTGTGTGCTGTGATTACTAAGACCCAACATGGGTTTCTCAAAAACAAGTCATGCCAGACAAATCCCATTTCTTTTTAGAGTTACAAATTTGTGGAATGTGTGGACATAGTATATCTTGATTTCAGTAAGAGCTGTTTAACAGTGGAACGGTCTCCGGAGGTTGTGGACTCTCCTTCCTTAAAGGGTTTTAAGCAGAGGTTAGATGGCCATCTCTGTCGTGTTAGTTGAGATCCCTGCATTGCAGGGAGTTGGACTAGATGACCCTCAGGGACCCTTCCAACTCTACAGTTCTAAGCTTCTATAATTCTGTTAATTAATTTGAAACCCCTGCCATCTAGGCAGGCTCCAAGTCCCAGCAACGATCCCACCCACTGGCCTTTCCTTGACCTTACGGTGAAGTTTATTCCGTGCCAAGGCGCAAGCTGCGCTTGGCAGCTGCGAATGATGGGAGGAGAAAAGTCTCCAGTTGGATGGGAAGGTATGAATGAAAAATAGAGGCCCATAAAACTTCTTGCCCTCCGCCCACATTCCGCGACAGCGTCTAGGCAATCAGGGGAGGGAGGGAGGGAGGGTGACCGGCAGGGGGGGCGTTGGAAGAGCCGCACAAGTATTAGGGCCGTGAGCCACTATTCATTTTACAAACTATAATTAATTTGATGTTTAGATTAATTTCTGATGCGCTCTCAAAGGTGCATGGAAAGCATTTTTCCTTTATTATAATGTTGATTGCTTATTGGGGAGATAAATCTAACTGTCAGTTATGTACCGACTTACCAAAACTTTCAGACCTAGCAAGCATGTCTGCACACAAGGAGCAGCTGCTCTGCTGTTCTGCAGTTAAAGAGACAGCCCAGCCTTTTCCCAGGCAACTCAGGCAACAACAGCAGCAAAAAAACCCTCTGCACATGAGTTGCAAGGGTCTTCCTTGTCTTTTCTTTCTTTCTTTCTTTCGAAGGGACGTGGGTGGTATTGCAAAGGTCACATCGCAGAAGAAAACTCGACTGCATATTTCAATTGATTCTCGGTCCAATCTTTGTTAATTTGTCCCCCTTTGGATAACTTTCAAAGGTGGGGGGTTGGAAGAGGAGGTGCAGCTGGAGAATAATGTGGGGGTGAGGGCAGCATAGAAGGCATAGAGAAAAAGTGTCTGAGAATGAATGGAAAACTAGGCTGGAGGGGGTGGCAAACTGAAAGGAGATGAGAGCCTCAGGGGTGAGGAAGGCTAATGCATATCCTTTCTGGTTTGAAATCTTCAGCCCAATCTTCAGGTCCGTGCCTCTAAGCTACCTTTCTAAATCATGGAGAAATTTCGCATTTTGCAAGTTCTTGTAGAAGCAGCCACGCTCACTGGCAATTAAAATTCTACTTATGCTCGCAGTGGGAGCAGAACCAGGTGTGAGAGCAGGAGTCACTGCCACAGCACACATTTATTCATTCATTCAATAGTTATTTGTTGCATTTATAGAAAAGGGTGGGGCGTGGTTTGCATTAGGTAGGAAACCAACTGGCTAAGCCTATGGAGACCCTGTCCCTCTGTCTCCAAGAATGTGACCAGAAGGATGACGTTCCCTCCCTGGTCCACTCAAGCCAACTGTCACTCCCACGCCCAAGCTAAAATCTCATTGCTTGGGGGAGAGGGAGACCAGAGACCAGATGGGCAAGAGGTGCCCATCAAGCATGTCACATGGGCTGTCAAATGGAAGATGGAGGAAACTTGGTTTCTCCTGCTCTGGAGGGCAGGACCCAAACCAATAGCTGCAAGTTACAAGAAGGGAGATTTCAACTAAACACCAGGAAGAACCTTTGGACAGTAGGAGCTGCCCGACAGCGGAACAGAATCCCTCATTGGAGGTTTTTAAGCAGAGGTTGAATGGCCATCTGTCATGGATGTTTTAGTTGAGATTTCTGCATTTGCGGGGTTTGGACTAGAGGGCCACCAGGGACCCCTTCCAACTCTATGATTCTATGTGCTGCTCTCTCTACCCCAGTGGTTCCCAAACCATTTGGGGCCACTGCCCCTTGCTTCCATAAACTCATCCCCAGTGCCCCCTACCCTACCCAAAAGCAGAGTAGCGGTTTGCATGACACTGTAAGAAAAAGGATAGCACAATAAAATTCAAAACAGTAACAATTAATTGCACATTTATTCAAAATCCATTGAAAACTACTTAGTCCAATTGATTCAACAAAATTGATGAACTTGATTCAGTGATACCAGCTTTTGAAAGTCTGGTAGCCCTTGCTTCTTACCTCCCCACTAGGAAATCCCACTGCCCCCTATGAAATGGTACCACTCACTTTGGGAAACACTGTTTTGCCTCCAAATGGGCTCCAAGAACCACACCCCAGGGACCCCAGCTTTGCAGCAAAGAGAGCCCTTATACATCCTAAGAGCACAATCAAAAACCGTTGGTCCTAGCAGCCCACGCTGCAGACTTATCTCTGCTTAGAAAGGAGATGTGTTTGTTTTGCTTTCCTGCCTGCTCACATGCAAGGATGCCTTGCGAGAGTGCATTTGAAGCCCAAAGCTGCAATCCTCTGCTCACTTACTCCCAAGTAAGCCCTGTTGAACCAAGTGGGGGGCGGGCAGGCGATATTTCTGAGTAAATACACACAGGAGCTGACAGACTTGTAAGTGTCCAGTACTTCTTCAAGGCAAGGGATAGAGGTCTGTGGGCAAAATAGTTTTGGTTCCCCAAACACCCCACCCTGCAGGAGATAGAAAGTAAATCTCCATGCTATCATGGCTGGTAGAGTTTATAAATATTCATAATTCAAGAAGTGAATACAGTGGAGAGCTCAGATGGATGGAGGGCATTTAAAAGAGAGAGAGAGCAGAACCATCCATTTAATGTCTCTGGTTGATGCTGGAGACATACAGGATGGCATTCCCTGATGCTAGTCCAAGGATGGTTGCTATTCCCTAGGCCAGGAAAGAAACCCACAATAACAGCTGAAATACATTATTTATTCTGTTGTTCATACAGTTTAACTTCCCAGCTCTCCCCTCCCTGCACAGAAGAACAGTCTTTAATTCAATATCTCTGAGAGATACTTGTGGTTCCGATTTAAGAGAACATAAGTCCAGGCGTTAACGTGCTTGTTTGCATTAAATTCAGATTTCGTTTTCCATACAGTTTTATATGAAAAGAGACGCTTACTGGAATTAGATTTTTATATATATTAAAAAATCCTATTTGAATATAAAAGCTCCAATTTTATTTGTTTGTTTTTCTTTTAAAAAAAAAATCATCGATTTTTATCCACCCTGCCACGAGGTGATTTTTTTCCTAGACAATTATTCTGCAATTACTCTTCCTTATAAATGAACTCCTACATGGAGAAATTATGTGACGAATCAATGAAAACTAACTTTGCATTTCCACTGCTTGAATCACAATTTTCCCATACAGAACTCATTTATTAGTACAAAGGAACCATGGAAGTAATATGAAAGTTGACGGAGTGTGCGATTCAAGCCCGCCAGCCATGCACAGGGTTAAATCCTGAGATCTCTGCAGCGATAACAAAATCAAGCAGATTCTTCAGCTAAAATATATAGTGGCTGATGTCCAATGTAGTCATTACTCCAAGCAGACCCATTGAAATCACTGGGCAAAAGTAACTTGTCCGTTGATTGCAATGGGTCTACTGCTATGACCCAATATATTTCCACACATTGGCTAATGTTTTCTCATCTATTCTGCCTTTAAGATTTAAGATTTTAAAATTATTACTGGAGGGGAGTGGGCTGTTGTGATCAGATCAGGTTTTCCATAATGGCAGCTGTTTGGCCAGTGTGAGAACAGGATGCTGAACTAGGTGGGCCCTTGGCCTGATCCAGCAGGCTCTTCTTATATTCTTATCAATGGTACCTTTTTCCCGATCCCCAACCATAGCCTTCCTCCTGTTTGAGAGAGCATTCCCTGGCGACTATCGCAGCACTTTGCCTTTGTCGCATGCAGCTTGGTTCAATTGCTCGAGCCACCTAGAGGCATTTGTTCTTTGGCAACACAGCTGGAGCCCCTTCAGTGGCCCGAGAGCAGCTTCCCTTTGGTAGAATCCCACACCACTAGGTAGTCAGTGCAACATGTAGCAGCTGCTGAAAGGTAAAAGGTAAAGGGGGCCCTGACCATCAGGTCCAGTCGTGTCTGACTCTGGGGTTGCGGCGCTCATCTCGCTCTATAGGCTGAGGGAGCCGGCGTTTGTCCGCAGACAGCTTCCAGGTCATGTGGCCAGCATGACTAAGTTGCTTCTGGCGAACCAGAGCAGTGCAGGAAAACGCCGTTTACCTTCCCGCCGGAGAGGTACCCATTAATCTACTCGCACTTTGACGTGCTTTTGAACTGCTAGGCGGGCAGGAGCAGGGACCGAGCAACGGGAGCTCACCCCGTTGCAGGTATTCGAACCACCGACCTTCTGATCAGCAAGCCCTAGACTCTGTGGTTTAACCCACAGCGCCACCTGGGTCCCTTAGGCAGGGCCAACTGCATGGGTCTTTCTCGTCCAATTTCCACTCTGCCAAATTCAGAAGGTTGTCCACTAGCCGGGTGACTTGCTTGTGCTCTGCTGCAGGGATAGTCAGTGTGATGCCTTTTGGATGTAACTGGACTACAAAGCCCATCAGGCTCAGGCAGCAAGGACAGTGATGGGAGGTTGAGGTCCATTAACAATTGGAAGGCATCATATCAGCTTCTCTGGCTCAATTGCCAGAGAACTGGATTGCAGTGGGTTGTTGTTCAGGCAGAGTTATAACTGGGACTAGATGGCCTTTGGGTTCCATTTGAGAATTTCCATGACTCCTTTAAACACCCCTGCATTAAACCGCAAAACCACAGGCACAGAAGCCTTGCCATGGATCCCCCTCCATTTGCTGCTGCGCCAGGAGTGCTGCTGCTAGGAAATTCCTGCCAGGGACGGCTTTGTAGTAGCAGCAGCAGCAGCAGCAGCAGCAACTAAACCGGACACTCCCTTCGAATAAGAACTCCCATATTTTAGAGCTGACAACTTTGCGGAACAAGGGAGATCAGATGCCCTGAGCTGCAACCCTTGCAAATTTCTTGATCCTTTACAGCCTTGCTAAATCATTTATTTAGCACAGCCTTTTAACATAATCCCGGAGAAAAAAAACATAAAATAGATTTATCACAAAACCCTGTCCTCCTACAACCATCTTCAGACTAGTACATATATTTCTCTGATTATTAATTAACGTAGGCACGGAATGAGCTAAGAGCTTTTTAACCTCTCCTTCTCTCTCTCTCTCTCTCTCTCTCTCTCTCTCTCTCTCTCTCTCTCTCTCTCTCTCTCTCTCTTCTAAAGAAGAGTAAGGCCTTCCAAGAACTCGATTCAGGGTGTTCTATTATTACTGCTAGCCCCAATCCAAGGCTGATCCCATGTAATGCGTGGGAAACTGTTAACCAGGGTATGGGGAGAGGGCACCTCCATCACTGAGTGTTTTATATCAACCAAAGGGTGAGGTCTGAACTCCAAAACTAGGCAGTGAAGATGAACCAAAGGGGACGGGAGAATCTGACAATTTCGGTTTCTCCGAGTTTCTCGTTTCTCCAATCTTAAACTCAGTTCTCCAGACTCCAGTTTTGTATGTGTATTATTGCATTTTAGCATATTGTTCCGCTAAGATGCATTCTTGCTTGCAATTTTGCTTAATATACACATTTTTTGCAATAGAATCCGCCATCCCACCCACCCCCCAAAAAATATAACGCATTGCAAAATTTGAAGAAGTATGGATTTTGAAGGATGGCTGTGTTTCTGTCCCTACACTGTTTTGGAATGTGGAAATGGTGCAGGGTTCTCCTTTAAATGTGAACAGGGCCGAACTTCTGCCTACTCCCTAATGTACACCCTCTGAGCAACGAAAGTGGGAAAAGGAAATGAAAAGAGGGAGAGAGGATAAGGAGGGCAAAAAAGGAAGGTTTTGAGAAATAAGGTTTGCTTATTTATTCCTGGTCTCCAGCCCCCCCCCCCCAAAAAAAACTAATGCAGAGTATAGTTACTGTGGAGACGCTAAACATCACCTGTTCTCCCTATAAAATCAACAGCTCCATTTTAAAAATTGGAAGACTCTGATCACAATCTTCCCTCATCTCATATTGTTGAGAAATATTATATCCACCCTCTAAATTGCACCAAAGTCCCATAAAGGGCATGTTATATTGGATTGGGGAGCAGAATCATTTTATTTTTCCACTTTCAGTGACTTGCCTCTGGCAGGAGCATCTCCTTGAAGGAGCAACTCTGGCTGCTTTTCAGACACAAGGGGGTTGGACTGGAAGATCCTTGGGGTTCCTTCCAGCTCTACAACTCTATGACTCTATGACCAGACAAATTATTATTCATTCATTCATTCATTCCCTGCTCATCTGGCTGGGTTTCCCTAGCCACTCTGGGCAGCTTCCAACAAAAGATTAAAAATACATTAAAACATCAGTCATTAAAAACTTGCCTAAAAGATGTCTTCTAAAAGTCAGATAGTTGTTTATTTTCTTGACATCTAATAGGAGGGCGTTCCACAGGGCAAGCGCCTCTACCGAGAAGGCCCTCTGCCTGCTTCCCTGTAACCTCACTTCTCGCAGGGAGGGAACCGCCAGAAGGCCCTCGGAGCTGGACCTCAGTGTCTGGGCTGAATGATGGGGGTGGAGAATCTCCTTCAGGTATACTGGGCTGAGGCCGTTTAGGGCTTTGAAGGTCAGCACCAACACTTTGAATTGTGCTCGGAAATGAGCAGCCTTGTTCATGCGTTTGCCCTCAAGCATGCACACTGACTATTCCACTTGCTAGAGTATTCTTCCTACAGTTTCATATCCAAACGCAGGTCCTGAACATTTGCATGCACAGCCACCAAACTTTTCTGACTTCCACGTTATGGAAGGATGCATTCTGAATTGCCTGCATAGGTCTGGCAGAATAGAAACGTTTTCAGCGGGCATTTAAAAGTTGGCACGGAAGGTGCCTGCTGAATCTCTAGTGGCAGAGAGTTCCACTGGACTAGGACAATGACACTAAAGGCTCCGTTTCTTCTTCTTGCCGATTGAGCCTCACCAACTTGGGGGAATGACCAGCTATGGTCTCAGAGAGGTACTCTGGACCTAAGTTGTCCAGGGCTTTGTAAATAGACACAAGGACCTTGAACCTGGCTCAGCTTCTTGTCATCATCAAATGAGACACACCAACCCATACCAGTTGGACCCAGCTCTTCCCATGGCCTCGCTTCCCACCTCACCTGTCAGCCGAGGCTTGCCAGAGATCAAGGCTCTGTCCATCCCATCCGCACCCTTCCCACTCCCCGCCATGACAACGGAGCAGCCATACCACCCCACCTCTTGCGCCACCTGGCAGCTCTGCCATCCACCGGCCCCCTTCGCCCGCACTCCATCCTCATCCTCGAAGTTGGTCTTGTGTGTGGGGTGGCCCGGCGACCCCCTCCAGCTGGTTAAACCCTGCGCCTTTGCCTTGTGTCTTGACAGGCTTTGTGAGTTTTGACAATCCTGCTAGTGCCCAGGCTGCCATCCAGGCTATGAACGGCTTCCAGATTGGCATGAAGAGGCTGAAGGTGCAGCTGAAGAGGCCAAAGGATGCTAACCGCCCCTACTGAAGCATTGTGGGAAACTCTGGATAAGCAAGGTCTAGCACAGGTAACTGCTCAGGGAGGGAAGGGGCCAGGGGAACGTCACCTGTTGTCCAATAGCGTCTCTTGTGTCATGGACCCTGACCGTTCAGTCTCTGAGGGGGTCTGCTTTCTCCTCTAGAGCTAGACCAGAAAGTATAAACACGAAGTGGGATCGGACGTCTTTAAGCATCATTGTTGGTGCTGGAAAAGGAGAGACAATATAAGTGATCTGGAACCTCCTTTCCCCACCTCTACCCCGTTTTTGTCAAGCTTGCAAGTCACAGAGGTCAACTCCCCAGTTCTTCTTCTCTGGCACCAGCTCAGTCATCTAAAAAGCAAAAGTTGGAAGAGGTACTAAGAGGGGATAGGCATTTTGTGCGCATAGAGGCCCATCACCAATATGATTCCCATGGCTGTTCGCTGACCAGGAGGGTCATAGGAACATTCCACTCTGAACGTCTCCCCTGCAAACTCCCATGAAATGAATGGGAAGTTGCTCCATTGCGTAACAATACCCCCTCGTTCCAGTGGGATGGATGTTGTCAGTGCCCTGTGAATCTTGTAGTTGGTGAACGTGTTAAAGACACAAGTTGATGTTGTGGTTTTCAAACGGAAGGACCTGTCCAGTTTACGCATATCGCTAGTTCTGTGTTCTAAGCATGTCAAAACATTTTCCATTCCTTGTACGGTTGGGGGGGGGGGCGGTCAGTCTTTATTATGTGATGCCTTCTGATCAGGATGTGTGAGAGGAGGAGCTTAGTACTACTCCTGTTCAGCCCTCAACAAAACTTGCAAAGGGGCATTAGATGATGGACTCTGAGTTCAACTGCCAAACGGGTGAAAAGGCCCGTTTTCATGGTGAACCATGAGCAGCATGGGACAATTGCAGGTTGCTGGTCTTGAAGGGTTGTTCATGTACCACTTAGGCTTCTATTTCAACTCTATACCTGCTGCTTGGGGGGGGGGGAGAGAGATTCCTCTGTGCTTAGAAATGTGTGCTTCTTCTACCAGCCTTGCAAAATGCCCAGGCTTTCCCTGGGAGGAGAGGATGGTTGTGGTCTTTCCCGAGACTGGTAAAGGGAGAAAGAAGAGTGGATCCCACATGCATTCGTGAGGGTGGTGCAGGAAGTAGCAGAAGGTGGGTGCCTGTAGAATCCAAGTTGGGTGGCAGGACAAGGCATGGTTAGAGAGAACATCATTCCTTCTACTGGCAAACTTGCTTGCAGAGCTGTCGGCCTCTCACCCTTTTTTGAACGCCCTCCTCGTGGAGTGTTTCCTCAGCCTGCTCTCTCTGAGAGTCCTCTGGGCAGCTGCTGCTACCACCCCTGAACTCCCCCCCCCCCCAGAGCCTTTGGGAGGCAGAGGCCTGAGAGGGCATCAGAGGAGGGAGGGAAGGAAAGAGGGACACCCTTGACCATCCTTCAAGGCACCCCAGGGTGCCATGGCACACTAATTGAAAATCACTGGCATACGACATTATTAGTGGGGCAGGAGAGTTTTGGGGGGGGGGATCACATCTGGCAACCAATGGGCCCCATTCGTTTCAGATAGTATACGGGTAGATGAGCGTAAAAAGCATGAGATGCAATTTTTCACGGCCCTCTAGCAGCTATGGTGGGTCCTTTACCAGAAGTAATATATTTAGTGCGAGCTCTGAAAGTGTACATCCAATTCTGACCAAGCTAGGCCTCCTAGAGCAAAATATACATCAGGAGGCAGACTTCCATGAAAGGTGGTGGACTCTCCTTCCATGGCGGTTTGTGATCAGAGGTTGGATGTCCACCTGTCACAGATGATTTAGTTGAGATTCCTGCATTGCTGGGTGTCGGACTAGATGGCACTCGAAGTCCCTTCCGACTCCACGATTCTATGGTTCTATGATCTGTTCAACCACCATAAGAACAGGGTGCTGGATTAGATGGGCCATTGTCCTGATCCAGCAGGCTGTTCTTATGTTCTTAACATCAACTAAAAGTGGCTCGGGAGATCCCAAAACGGGCTGCGAAGTGCTCCAAAAGAGCCTGTCCGGAATTGGCGACTAGGCCATTGGGTGGAGATCCCTAGAGACGCCTCCATGTTTATCTGGAGCTCCCCTTGTGCGTAGGCCTCGCCAGTCACTTCTGCATGGAGGCGCTGGGTGTCCGCTGCCTTCTAAAGGACGTGCGTGTCCAACCTTCACCGTTAAACAAATAAGGAAGACCCCTTTCATTTGGAGGAAGCTCCACATGTGGGCCGAAGCTCCCAAGACATTGCTAGACTACGAGAGAAGAAGCAGAGCGAGAAAAGGAGCTGAGAGAGATGGAGGGAGAGAAAGCTTCACTCAATTAATTCTGAGTGCTTTTTTCATCCCTTTGATCAAATCCCTCTTTTAGAACACAAATTGTTTTAGCCTACAGTGGTTTTAAGGCTTGTTTTCGCCACTAATGCTCTCAAAGTTGTTTTCAGGCATTAAAAAGATCACTGAGATGTGGTAGATAAGGTCACAAGCTTCAACAAACAAAGCCCCCAAGGATCCTTCGGGGGGGGGGGGAGAAGCCGCCTCCCAACATGGCCGCCTTCTGTTCTCCCTTTCCTTTCTAATTACAGAAGCAGAGCCGAGAGGAGGGAGGTGTGAGTGTGTGGGAGGCCGGCGGGGAGGCAGGGCGGGAGGACGGAGAGAGGATCATTTGAGGCAAATCTGCCAAAATCAATATATTCTATTTCAAACCCTCCCGTCAAGATGAGAAGGCGAGGATTCCTAGGCACTCGGTGTGACTGCCAGATAGTAAGAAACAGAAAATAATGAGAGAGAAATGCCCAGTTGTGTGGACCGTTTGGGGGACCGTTCCTCAAAACCCCGTTGACAGTAGCCAATGCCACCCTATGTCCTAAAACGTTTGAAAGAAGAACATGGGAAGCTCCCTTCTAGGTAAAGGGGGAATGGTAGGCTATGGCAGGGTGGAGAGTTTGGGGTAGGTAGGGACTGCTCCAACACATAGGAGTCTTCAGGGAGATGTTTGCCCAGGTCTCTGGGTCTCAGGAAAGACGCCGTTTCCTTGGGATACCCTGGGCAATTCGGTTACCTGGCCTCAGAAAGGATATGGCAGGGTTGGAAAAGGTTCAGAAAAGGGTGAGGATACAGCGACTTCCCTACAACGGAAGTTTGCGGCGTTTGGGACTTTTTAGTTAAGAGAGAAGCCAAGTAGAAGTTTGTAAAAAATTATGCCTGACAGTGAACAGAGAAAATCTCTCTCCCTCTCTCATATAATGCTAGAATTTGTGTGCGTTCAGCGTGGATGAATGTTGGGAGATTAAGGGTAGATAAAAGAAAGTGTCTCCATACACAGCACAGAGCTGAACAACCTGGGAGACTAGGGTTCGAATCCTTACTCACTGGGTGAGCTTGGGCCAGTCACTGCCTCACAGCCTAGCCTACCTCGCAGGGTTGTCGCGGGAGTTAAATGGGGAAGGGGAGAGCCATGTACTCAAGCTCCTTGGAGGAAAAGGTGGGATATAAATTCAATATATATGAGACCTCTGGGTATAGGGCGGGATATAAATTCAATAAATAATAATAATATCATAAATAGACAACCGTGATCGCCCCAAACCAGTTCAGCCCCCTCCCCTAAATCCAACAGGTCATTCACCTTTTGTCACAACTGGGCTCAAAATGCATTTTCACCAGGAGGTCTGCCTCCTGCTGCCTGCAAGGCAGCTAAGCGGTCAAGCTGGCCGGAAAAGGCATTTGGCTGCAGCAGGGTGACTGATGAACCATCTTGAGCTGCGCTTCACTAAGAGGAACCATAGGAGAAAAGAGCTCACCCATATTATTCCCGAAGTAGCTACTAACCAGGTCCTACATTTAACGCCTGCTTATGACTTGACTTTACTGCACCCTGCTGGAAAACGGGGGACCCAAGCTAAAAGTCTGAAGGGTCTGGAGCAAAGCGGGGGGGGGGCATGGAACGCTGCTTGTTTTTATTATTATTTTAAAGTCGTTTATGTCCTTCTTCTTTTAGTGCATGGCGGGGTTTCTTTCCCTGTATTTCCCATCCTGATAGCATCCCTTTTAAACTGCCAGTCGCTTCAGCAATAGCACAACGCAGAGTTCTCTCCCATGAACTGCAAATTTCAATTTCTAATGGATGTGAAATCCCGTTTGCTAATTATCATGGTTATACTAAGATTGGCATACAATAGCCCACATTGATGGGAAACTGCAATAATTAATTACCGCGTTCGCTTCGAAATACAATCAGCAATTACCACGCTGAGGCAAAATTCCATTCAGCAATATTTGCTGCTTGTTCATGAGTGTGGCTTTTTGCTCCCTCTTTTTTTCCTTTTTTTTTAAAAGCAGGGCAGCTATTTGGCTACGTTGCAGTGTTGGCCCCTTAATGAGCAAGGGGTAGACAGGCTCAGCTCCCTTGCTTTGGGAGAGCTGGAGCTGTGGGAGGCGATGCAATTGAGATCTGATTGCGCGCGGAACTTTGATTAAAGACACACCCTCACCCAAATAATATCACAGGAAATTACAGCTATCGTTTTGTGAAAAAACAGCAGGCGAGGTTCCCCTCTCGCGGTTCCAAGAGGGCAGTAATCCAGTCAGTGGTGTTTTACCGTGGCATAAAGACAGGCATTTGTGCCCTTATTAAAGGCAGCATGTGTGTGAGAGTGGGCGAAACACAGTTCTTGGAAAAGGAAGCAAAAAGGCAGGATTTGGCCAGGCTGGGTTGCAGAATTCTGTGTCCTCAAGCTACTTCGTAGGTGGTGTTGTTCTGCCATTCTAAACCAGCACTAGCTGGGGTGCGGCTGGAACAGGCTGCTTAATTCTTTCCCTCCAACAGATCAAAATCCCACTTCCCAAGCTGCTTTTACACCCATGGCTGAAAAGCTGCAGGCAAACCAAAGCAGGGGGAATCATCATGGAGAGGGTCGTTCTGAGTGGGGGAAAGGAGTGGTGGGGAAAGGGTGAAGCAGCCTCCCTCTCGGCCCATTTTTCCTTCACTCTTGCTTACAGCCTGTCCAAGTAAAATGTCAGCACTTGTGCTGCTGTTGTGGTTTGTTAGGGACATGCGTGAGGGTTTCATTGCAGGGGAAATAAGCAGATTCTCTCCCAGTTGCGCCACGGCTAAGAAGGACATCAGCACTCGAGGCACATTATGAAGCATTGATGGTTATTTGTTCAGGTACTTATGCACCTCTTAATTCACTGCGGAGGCACCTTCTAAGTGGTTTGCAAGTATAAACCCAGTTTTATGTTATAATTATATATTGTTGTTGTTTAGTCGTTTAGTCGTGTCCGACTCTTCGTGACCACATGGACCATAGCACGCCAGGCACTCCTGTCTTGCACTGCCTCCCGCAGTTTGGTCAAACTCATGTTCGTAGCTTCGAGAACACTGTCCAACCATCTTGTCCTCTGTCGTCCCCTTCTCCTAGTGCCCTCAATCTTTCCCAACATCAGGGTCTTTTCCAAGGATTCTTCTCTTCTCATGAGGTGGCCAAAGTATTGGAGCCTCAGCTTCACGATCTGTCCTTCCAGGGAGCACTCAGGGCTGATTTCCTTAAGAATGGATAGGTTTGATCTTCTAGCAGTCCATGGGACTCTCAAGAGTCTCCTCCAGCACCATAATTCAAAAGCATCAATTCTTCGACGATCAGCCTTCTTTATGGTCCAGCTCTCACTTCCATACATCACTACTGGAAAAACCATAGCTTTAACTATACGGACCTTTGTCGGCAAAGTGATGTCTCTGCTTTTTAAGATGCTGTCTAGGTTTGTCATTGCTTTTCTCCCAAGAAGCAGGCGTCTTTTAATTTCGTGACTGCTGTCACCATCTGCAGTGATCAAGGAGCCCAAGAAAGTAAAATCTCTCACTGCCTCCATTTCTTCCCCTTCTATTTGCCAGGAGGTGATGGGACCAGTGGCCATGATCTTGGTTTTTTTGATGTTGAGCTTCAGACCATATTTTGCGCTCTCCTCTTTCACCCTCATTAAAAGGTTCTTTAATTCCTCCTCGCTTTCTGCCATCAAGGTTGTGTCATCTGCATATCTGAGGTTGTTGATATTTCTTCCGGCAATCTTAATTCCGGCTTGGGATTCATCTAGTCCAGCCTTTCGCATGATGAATTCTGCATATAAGTTAAATAAGCAGGGAGACAATATACAACCTTGTCGTACTCCTTTCCCAATTTTGAACCAATCAGTTGTTCCATATCCAGTTCTAACTGTAGCTTCTTGTCCCACATAGAGATTTCTCAGGAGACAGATGAGGTGATCAGGCACTCCCATTTCTTTAAGAACTTGCCATAGTTTGCTGTGGTCGACACAGTCAAAGGCTTTGGCATAGTCAATGAAGCAGAAGTAGACGTTTTTCTGGAACTCTCTAGCTTTCTCCATAATCCAGCGCATGTTTGCTATTTGGTCTCTGGTTCCTCTGCCCTTTCGAAATCCAGCTTGCACTTCTGGGAGTTCTCGGTCCACATACTGCCTAAGCCTGCCTTGTAGAATTTTAAGCATAACCTTGCTAGCGTGTGAAATGAGTGCAATTGTGCGGTAGTTGGAGCATTCTTTGGCACTGCCCTTCTTTGGAATTGGGATGTAGACTGATCTTCTCCAATCCTCTGGCCATTGCTGAGTTTTCCAAACTTGCTGGCATATTGGGTGTAGCACCTTAACAGCATCATCTTTTAAAATTTTAAATAGTTCAGCTGGAATATCATCACTTCCACTGGCCTTGTTATTAGCAATGCTTTCTAAGGCCCATTTGACTTCACTCTCCAAGATGTCTGGCTCAAGGTCAGCAACCACACTACCTGGGGTGTATGAGACCTCCATATCTTTCTGGTATAATTCCTCTGTGTATTCTTGCCACCTCTTCTTGATGTCTTCTGCTTCTGTTAGGTCCTTACCACTTTTGTCCTTGATTATGGTAATCTTTGTACGAAATGTTCCTTTCATATCTCCTATTTTCTTGAACAGATCTCTGGTTTTCCCCATTCTATTGTTTTCCTCTATTTCTTTGCATTGCTCATTTAAGAAGACCCTCTTGTCTCTCCTTGCTGTTTTTTGGAAATCTGCATTCAGTTTCCTGTATCTTTCCCTATCTCCCTTGCATTTTGCTTGCCTCCTCTCCTCCGCTATTTGTAAGGCCTCGTTGGATAGCCATTTTGCTTTCTTGCATTTCCTTTTCCTTGGGATGGTTTTCGTTGCTGCCTCCTGTATAATGTTACGAGCCTCCATCCATAGTTCTTCAGGTACTCTGTCCACCAAATCTAAATCCTTAAACCTGTTCCTCACTTCCACTGTGTATTCATAAGGGATTTGATTCAGATTGTATCTTACTGGCCCAGTGGTTTTTCCTACTTTCTTCAGTTTAAGCTGGAATTTTGCTATAAGAAGCTGATGATCTGAGTTACAGTCAGCTCCAGGTCTTGTTTTTGCTGACTGTATAGAGCTTCTCCATCTTTGGCTGCAGAGAATATAATCAATCTGATTTCGATGCTGCCCATTTGGTGATATCCATGTGTAGAGTCGTCTCTTGTGTTGTTGGAAGAGAGTGTTTGTGATGACCAGCTTGTTCTCTTGACAGAACTCTATTAGCCTTTGCCCTGCTTCATTTTGAACTCCAAGGCCAAACTTGCCAGTTGTTCCTTTTATCTCTTGATTCCCTACTTTAGCATTCCAATCCCCTGTAATGAGAAGAACATCCTTCTTTGGTGTCATTTCTAGAAGTTGTTGTAGGTCTTCATAGAATTGGTCAATTTCACTTTCTTCAGCACCGGTAGTTGGTGCATATATATATATATATATATATATATATATATATATATATGCGCACAAATCGTTAAAAATACTCAAGAAAACAACTTCATCAGAGGAGATATGTTAGCCATCTTCAAATATCTTAAGGGTTGCCTCATGGAAGAGGGGATATGCTTGTTTTCTCCTGCTCTGGAGAGTAGGACTCGAACCCATGGCTTCATTCGGAAAAAACTTTCTGACAGTAAGAGCTGTTTGGCAGTAAAATGGCAGTAAAAAGGTCTCCCTCGGCAGTAAAACGGTGTCCCTTGGAAGGTGCTGGGCTCTCCTTCCTTGGAGGTTTTTAAGCAGAGGTTGGATGGCCATCTGTCATGGATGCTTTTAGCTGAGATTCCTGCATTACAGGGGGTCGGACTAGATGACCCTTGGGTCCCTTCTATGATTCTATGATTCCATGATCAAAACATTAAGGATCCCCAGTCAACATGCTCAATAAAACAAACCCATTTAAACAATTATATCAAAGGAGGTAAAATGGCAATCAGAACAATTGAAGTCAGGAGATCAGGGGAACACTTGACTAAATAGGTGTGTCTTCAAGAACTGGCAGAGTGCCAATGCTGATGGAATTGTGTTTAACTAAGTCCTACTCAGAGTACACCCACTGAAATTAATAAACCTAAGTGAGCCGTGTATATCAATTAATTGATTGACTGAATGTATTTTTCTCCCAAGTTGGGATTCATTCAAGGCAGTTCACAACATTCAAAAACCTCGTTTCAAAATACAAAGTAATTAGAACCAACTAGTTTGAAACTATAAAAATACAATAAAACACATTTAGAACCAGCATTAAAATACCAATTGCCCTGATAGCACCTAATTTTCAAAGGTGTGTCTAAATTGGAAGGTATCAAGCCTGCTAGCAGAAAGATAACAAAGAGAGCCATTCTAAACGCTCTTGGGAGGGAATTTCCAAAATCTGTGAGAAGCGCTCTCTCTCTCTCTCTCTCTCTCTCTCTCTCTCTCCCACGTCACCACCAACCATGCCTCTGAAGATGATGAGAGTGAGAGAGGGTGCTCACCTGCGGATCTTAGCACCTGGGCAGGTTCATAAAGGGAGATGCAGTCTTTCAGATAGCCTGGGCCCAAGCTATATACTCTGATTAGGGCTAGTATTGAATAGGGGTCTCTCGTATTTCTGCAGGGAGACATTTGCATACCACTGGTACCACTAGTGTAAAGGCCCTGCATCCTTTATAATGCTGTTATTTCCTTTGGGGTCCTGTGCGTAAGCTGCTTGATCAGCTGCCACAGGATAGCACTTGTGAAGACATCCCTGATGACGAGACACACAATTTCCTCTGAACATCTGATTAAATGAACAACAGACCTAAGCCTCAGTCAATGCATTAAGGCACTCTGCTGAGATATGTCAATAAAAGCCTCTCTCCTATACTAGGGATGGCTGAATCTCTCAATGTGGGTTTCTATTTTTCTGTTTTCCCCATTTCAGCACCAATTTGTGAATCTTACAAAAAAAACCACACACAAACACACACAAAAAACTTTATGACTTTCTCCCTAGTGAGGGTATTTAGGCTTGCAGTTTTGAGCATGGTAAGACATGATTTTTAAGGCAGAGAATTTCTTCATTTTTTTTAAAGTAGGGAATGTTGGATGATCAAAAGTGAAAATTAACTTTACCCTTGCAAAAATTGAGAATATTTTCCCCTTGGGGGCGGGGGTCAATGATTGGAGCATTGCATGGGCAAGAGGGGGGGTGAAGTTTGAGGGTGGAAATGCTATTTTGGAGCAGGGAGACTGATAGTGATGACGTCATGGCAGAAGAAGACCATTTAGGTATTTCCCCCTCAACCCCAGATGGGCGAACAAGTCAAACTTTTGCATAAAATGAGTGAATTAATAAGTCTGCATGTGGAACTCTATCCTGCTCCTCAGCACTGTCTCTTTCCCTTGGACTCAACCCACTGGAACCCAAGGCACACATTTGCCGCCTTGTTAAATACTGGAATAGTAACCATTTGTGGTGACGAGGCACAACATGAAACCAATTGACTTTGCCCATTGGCGATGCATCTGAAAGCCAAGATGCGTCCCTAAGCTGGTTGAACTTTGCTGTTTTGCCCTCTGCCTTAGAAAGTGGATAAAAATGAATTTGCTGTGCTGGTTCTATTTTGTACCTGGGGGTATCGACAGGAAACGGCATTGCCGCTGCCCTTCCAGTCCCAGATGTGAATGGCACCAGGATGGGCTTTTAATGAGCACAACCCGATTACTGTCACGACCGGAGGAGAGTGAGCCCCGTTTGTTTGCGTTCCATGGAGTGGTGGGGATCTGTTCTCAATCAGAATAATCCAATTTAAAGGAATGATTCATATTAGCGAACACATCTGTCGGAGGCCAGAGCAGAACCCTGGTGTTAGTTTAATAAATGACGTTCATTAAACTCAGCTGAAAATATAATCTGGAGAGACTGATGGAGTGAGCAGAGCAAAGAATAAGCAAAAGGAGCTGGCAATTATCAGCCGTCATTTGTTCTGCCGCCACCGCAGAAGTGGGGCTTGTTTGCTGAAATCTTAATTTCGTTTGGCTGAGGTGGAATCCATCAAAAAGGTCCATACACCAGACAAAGCCCTCGTTTCTCAAAATCTGTCAGTGCAGGGGTGGACCAGGCGTTGGGGCTGGGGGGGGGGAGCCAGGATGTTAGCAGTTTTTCCTGATCTGTCCTGTACCAGGACGAAAAATTCCCAGGTCAGAATGGATGGGGAAATGCTTCTCTGGGGATGAACAAATGAGCTCAGCAGGCAGAGAGCAAGCCTCCTCAAAGAAGCATTGTCAACAAAGATGCTGTCCTGTCTCTTGCCTCAGTTACTCAGTCCCTAGTTGCTTCCGGACTAGATGACTGCCATGCTATCTAAGTAGGGCTGCCTCTGAAGCCATTCCTCTCGCAATTCTTCATGCAGCACATGGTTAAACTATGGAACTTGCTTCCATAGGAGGCTGTGATGGCCAACGATTTATTTTAGCTTTAAAATAGAGTTGGGCTGTTGTGGGCTATTGGTTGATACTTCTGAATGCCAGTTGCTGGAAACCACGGCAGGAAGAGCAGGATCCTGTGCTCAGGTCCTGTGTGCAGGTTTCCCATTGTGGCATCCTATGAGGACAGGATGCTGGACTAGGTGGGCCATTGACCGGATCCAGCACCAAGCAGGCTCTTCTGACCTTCTTACATTTTGGAAGCTTCCACTAGTACAAAATGCAACTGCCCAGATCATCCTTTGGAGTCCGGGTGTGATACTCTAGTACTGTGTCAGCAGCAACAGCTAACACTTTGCTTCTGAGCCCAGTTCAAAGTGCTGGCTGTGAGCTCCGGAAGCCCTTGGTGGTTAGGCACTGAGTCACTTGAAAGAATGTTGTTACAAAAGTTGGGTGCCTCCCCCCTCTCTGTCAAGAGTTGGCAAGAGTCCAGGGGGTTCCAGGCACTCCCCCAGGGCCTGTGGCCCTTTGGAGAATTGAGACAGGGTGGAGACTGTTGTAGCTTTAAGAAATATGGCTTATTCACCTATTAACTCCTTCAGTCTGCAAGGAGGGAGTCCAGATCTTACAAAAGGGGCTTGTACCCCGCAGCAACCAGCCTGCCCAAGATGGATCCCAGCCTCTCTTCTTCCCTTTCCCCTTACCCAAGACTCCCTTTTCCTGTCACCTAACACCCAGTGACCCTGCCACCCTTCCAAACCCCCAGACTTTGTTCACAACACAAGGCAAGCGGCATACCTGCCAAGTTGCTGTCAGAGAAATAAGGGACCGAGCCGGAAATAGCAGACCGGAAGTAGCGCTGCTGCCATTTTGGAACTGGGCGGAGCATGCTCAGAAGTGACTTTTGCTGCTGCTTTGCCCAGTTCCAAAATGGCCGCTGCGCCAGAAGTCGCACTGCAGCCATTTTGGAACTGGGCAGAGCAGCATCAAAAGTCGCTTCTGAGCATGCTCCGCCCAGTTCCAAAATGGCCGTCGCGCCAGACTAAACCGGGGAAAAACAAAAAAAATCAGTTTTTTCAGCTAGGAACAGCTGGAAAAACAGGGATTTCCCGGGGAAAACGGGAGACTTGGCAGCTATGGCTTCAAGCGGGGAGGACAGTTTTCTTGCACTACAGTGGCCCTCAATGGCTCTCTGTTGCTTCTTGATGGCCCTAGTCTGGCCAGTGCGTTTTGCATAGGCTAACCCATGTAGTCTCTATTTCTCCCTTCACATCCCAAATAATCAAAATCCTACCATTTATTAATTTATATGGTTTAGGGGGTCCACCCCCCAAAAAATCTATAACACCACATACACCCATATGAACCTACCCTTAAAATGGGCCGCTTGTGCAACTGCCAGCGGGTACAACCATAGCAAGTTAAGGTAAAGGTAATGTAAAGAACCCCTAGATGGTTAAGTCCAGTCAAATTTGACTGTGGGATGCGGTGCTCATCTATGCTTTCCGGCTGAGAAAACTGCCGTTTGTCCACAGACAGCTTTCCAGATCATGTGGCCAGCATGACTAAACTGCTTTTGGCACAACAAGACACCGTGATGAGTGCCAGAGGGCACAGTAACGCCATTTACCTTCCCGCCACAGGAGTACCTATTTATCTACTTGCAGTGGTGTGCAACGGGAGATCACTCCGTCACGGGGATTCAAACTGCCAACCTTACAATAGGCAAACCTAAGAGGCTCAGTGGTTTAGACCCCAGTGCCACCTGCTACAACCATAGTAGCAGGTGCATGAGAGAGGGCTCTTCCAGGGATGGCCCCCCCACCTATGGAACACCATTCCATGAGAATTGTGTTTGCCTCCTCCCTTGATCTGGCTTTCAATTCCCAACTGGCTTAAGATCAGGGAGTTTGTAGCAGTATATTGTAGCAATCCCATGCTTGGCACTAGAGGCTGAACTGCGATGGTTTTATATGGGTATATTATCTGCAGCTTATCAGTCCTGCATTTAAGGAGCTGGATTATGTATTGATTCTAATTGTGCAGTTTATAATGGTGCTTGTTGTTTTATTAGGCTTGCTCACATGTTACAAATGAGCATAAGTGTGTACACTTTTTTTATTTATGCGGCTCAATGAATCTGTACACTGGTACACACTGTACTCTTGCTGACCATGAAGTGTGAACAACTGTATGAATGTACAACTCCACGGTTGTGTATGCAGGCACACAGCTCATTGCATGCAATACGTGAGCACGCCACTGTGATCTTATATGGTGAGCCATTTGGGGATGTGAGAGGTGATCTCCTGAAAGGCAGCATAGAAATGCACCTTTTTTTAAAAAAAAAGAATCAATAAAATCGGGCCATGAGTATGGGAACATCTTTAGCAAAGTAGAGCCCATTTAAAACAGCTGTCGTTTATACCAAAGGAGCAGACAACATTGCCCTCCTCGAAATGCGAAGGAAGAAAATTGCAAGGGAAGACATTGTAGATACCCTCCAATCTATGTCCAATGAAATGCCATGGTCTCCCACTTCTTCTGCTGGGTTATTTACCCCCCGGCCCCCAGCCCCACCTCTACCACCATCTTTTTTTATTCAGACCCCATGACATTTCTTGCAGGCCAAGGCATTGTGCCGCCTCTGCCCCCCCCCCAGCCCACCAAGTAGGAAAAAGGACAACAAAGAATGGTTTTGGATTGAAACAGACTATGACTTTATTGAATACAAGACGCAAGAGGTTTGGCTTGGGCATGGGGTAATCGTTTACTTCTGGCCCGCATGCTGAAAATACCGCCATGGGTCAATCTGGCAGGGGGGGGGTTCCTAAGACTTACATCAAATAAGAGGACCCTTGTGGAGCTCGGTGTATGGGCGAGTGCGGTTGGCCCTGGGCCCCAACGGGACATAGGCCACTCCCCCTGTATCCCTTTAACAGGATACCGTACCATTGGAGGGACAGGAAGGAACGACAACCTCCCCTCCATCCAAGGCTAAGATTGCCCCAACCTCGGCTCTTCGTACCTGATAAGAAAAACCAGGTAAAGGGTCCAGGTGAGGTTTGTTTAAATGCCCCGGGAGCAGACCTACTTGAGCTGCAGCCATCGGGAGCCTTGCAGAGCACATGGCTTCCCCTTGCCTCTGATCTCCCCATCAAAGCAACAGTGCCATGTGACGCCTTTGGCCCTTTCCCAGCCTGACTCTCCCATAGCTGCCAAGTTTTCCCTTTTCTCGCGAGAAAGCCTATTCAGCATAAGGGGAAATCCCTTAAAATAAGGGATAACTTGGCAGCTATGGACTCTCCCGACCTGTATTTTCAAAAACTCAAGTTAGCCTTAGCCTTGGTCTGTTGGATTGTGATTAATGAGCTGGTCCTTGATGTGGCTGAATCTCCCACTTGGTTTTTTGGTTTTGTTTTCTTTTCTTTTTGCAGAGCCTTTGTTCACCTTTCATCCCATTCCATCTCCCTCATTGGGTGGGAGGTTTTTAGGGGGGTGGTTTTTAGGGATTCTTTTATGCTGGGGTGTGTGTGTTTTTAATATGTATGGGCTGACAAGAGCAGCCCTCAAGTCCCAAGCAGAGAGGCGGGGAAAAAACTGAAAAGAAAGAGAAAAGAGTAATGGAGAAGGAGGCAGACCTTGACCTCATAAGCTTTCAGCACTGATTAGAGCGGCGCACCGTGTCATCCACCTTTCCTTGTTGAGGGCAGCCTGGCTGTGAAGTGATCCCCCCCCTCCCCTGTCCCTTCCAACCCTCTTTAATCAGTTTCCAGGGTTTCTGTCTTGGACACAAGGATACCATCTATTTGGGAAATGGGCACAGAACCTATTTAGACACATGCGGGTGTTTTCTTGCTTGGTCATGGTTCAAAATTGTACCCCGTGGCAATGGCTTACGTAAGGTGTTTTGGTTTTTTAATAAATAATAATAATCTAAATAACAAGAATAGAACAGTACAGATCAATGAAAACTTAAAAAGAGGTATATGCAAGACTTTGTTTTAGCAAGAGCTCACAGGAGCTCAACTCTGGCACCTCTCCTCTTTATATTAGAAAAATAGCACTGGGTATACAACAATTAAAAGTGATGCTAAGAAAGCGTCGAAATGTAGAAAGACCTTTACCTTGATTTGAGAAAAGAGTAGAGACCAGGCAAGGTTCCTTGGAGAGGGTACTTCACAAGTAAGGCCCCATCGCTGGAGGGGTGCTCATTCAAGGCCAAAGTTGCTGAGAAGTTAGCTTTAATACAGACCCTCCAAGTGTCCCTATTTTCCAGGGATGACTCAGATTTACAGAAGCTGTCCCGGTTTCTGATTTGATCCCAGAATGTCCCGCTTTTCCTTTGTACGTCCCTGTTTTCATCCGAGAAGGTTGGAGGGTATGGAGTTATCTGACCCCTGAGCTATCTGAAGGCAGCCCTGTATAGGGAAGTTTTTAATGTTTAATGTTTTATTGTGTTTTTATATATGTTAGAAGCCACCCAGAGTGGCAAGACAGCATGATGGGGGGTATAAATAGTAACATTATTATTATTATATTATTATTATTATTATTATTATTATTATTATTATTATTATTATTATTATTTATGGAATAGGACGTCCCTATTTTCATCCGAGATATGTCAGAGGGTATGTTAATATCTTGTATTTGGCTCAGTCATCCACAGGCTGCAAATTCAGGCTTCGTTAGATTGGTGTCCTGTGATTTCAATATGGCACATCATTTAGGATTCCACCAACTGCAGTAGCTGTAGCTTCTGACCCATCTTCAAGGCTGAATCTATGAGCATCCTGCCAAGGAAGTACAACCCATTTCCAGATGCTGGTGGGGGGAATTTATTTTAGTGCTAATGCTGGGGATTAGTTTCCAAGAGGGAGGCAGAATTGATTTGCCTGTCGCCACTAGACATGTGCTAAATCTGAGAGTATTCATATGTGAGGAGCGAGGTGTGCAAGATTATTTTTAAAGATTAGATTTATGACTTGTGCTTATGAAATGTGCATTTGGGGTTGCAAAGCGTCCAGTTCACACTTCCAGGTATACTTCGCTTGATGATGGGGTAGCTGAGTGGGTGAATTTGAAAAGGATTGCATTATTTAATTTCCACCATTTTGTATTGCGGTTTAAGACCCTAGAAGTGTATGGTAAGGTCAGGAGGATGCAATAAAGATGAAATCGGTTTAAAAACGAACCACAGAATAAGAAAACTCACTTAAAATGTGTGCTATAATAGGTGCCAGAAATTCAACAGGGAAGGGGAGCCTGTCTGATCTCAGCCATGAGGGAAGTCCACAAAATTGGGCCCAAGACACTGTAAACACAACTCCTATTGGACACAAAGCTTTGGTCTGAGACATGGGGGACCAGTAGCAGGGACTCCTCCAAAGACCTTAGCTACTGGACTGGGACATAAGGTATCCTGCCCTCAAGTTGTTAAGGGTCATGCGGTTCAATACAACAAACCTGAGCTATCATATCAGCAGCCAGTGCAATCTTTTAAACATCAATGTCATGAGCTGGCGGTAATGCGTTCCCACCAACAGATGAGCTGCAGCATTTTGTACCAGCTGGAGCTTCTAGACCAGGCATAGGCAACCTTGTCTCTCCAGATGTTTTGGAACTACAACTCCCATGATCCCTGACCACTGGAGCTTCTAGACCAGGCATAGGCAACCTTGGCTCTCCAGATGTTTTGGAACTACAACTCCCATGATCCCTGACCACTGGCCCTGTTAGCTAGGGATCATGGGAGTTGCAGTTGCAAAACATCTGGAGAGACAAGGTTGCCTATGCCGGTTCTAGACCAGGCCCAAGGATAGACCAGGTCAAATGGTGGTCCTCCATAGGACGTGTCGTAAAAATTGAGCCGTGAGGTTAGCAAGGCTCTATGGAAGTGGTTGGTTTGGTGGGCTCATCACTATACTACATAAACCAGACAGCTGCGCCAACTCAGCCTGATGGAAGTTGTAGTCCCAAATGTCTGGACGGCACCAGGTTGAGGAAGGGGGGGGGGTGTAAACCTTTCTTCATTTATAGAGCAATCCTGCATGTGTTTATTCAGAAGCAAGTCCAATGTGTTCAGTGGAACTTACTCTCCGGGAAATGTGCATAGGGTTCTGCACAGGTAATGTGACACAGGTGTGTCAATTCGGCAAGTGTTGGACAGTATTCTTGTTAAAAGTTGTATGAAGGCAGTAATGCTGGTTAATAAGCATGGAGGGCATGCTGCGCCCTCCCCGTTTTGTATACAGAAGTTGCCAGGATTGCCAGGTGAACCTTCCTTCACCAATGGGAAGGTCGCACATGACAGCAGCAGGAGAGTTTGGAGTTGGGTGGGCGCATCTCTAGACTGTGGCACACAAGGCTCTGATCTCCCACTTAGTAGAATGGTCAGGGGGCTCAAGTGGAACAACTGGGGAGGGGGTGTCTGCTGCTACTGCCCCCTGGTGCCACCTGAGGCTATTGTCCTAATTCTGTCTAATGGCTGAGCTGTCCCTGCCTCCATCCATCCATCCTTTCCTACTTGGAGTCCATTACAGAGAATGGATCATGTCATGGCTATGGAGTTGGGGGGAGCCTGGGTGCTGTGACCTGCTTGCCATGATCAGAACGGCAAATGTTGTGGTGGCTATCTTCACCCTAGGAGGAATGGGACAAACCAATTTTAATTGCTGTTTATATTTATTCCCGTGCTAATGTTGTCCTTGGTTTTAATGTGTCTGAGTTTTTGCATTCGACCCACAAGTGAGCCTCTTCAGCAAATCTCTGGACTTGGAGCTCAGGCGACTACCGAAACTAGAGATCCCTTATATACTGTATATATTATTGGCAGGCTGAAAATAGGTGAAAGATGCTCAAGGGTGTGCCCACTTTCCAGCAAACAAACTCATGCACATTGATGTTTATATCCTACAAAAGGTGCTCAGAATTGTTTCTAAGACAAGCACCCCAGCTTTTCTGATGCAATTATTAAATTTCAGGAACATCGTACAAAGTGGGGCTTTGAATGTCTTTTTTTTAAAAAAAGTAAGAAGAAATTAATAAAAGTTTAATAATTAATAGTCCTATGAAAGCTTATTGAGTGATCTCAGGCTTCAATCAATCTTCAACATATGGGGACACCAATTTTCACCTTACTCTTCCTAGCTGGAGGTGTATCCTAGTTTTAGTGCAATTAAAAAGGAGTCAAGAAATATTTTTAGTTAATTGAGCCATACACCTTGAAGGTAATTTGAAGCTGCAGGCAAATAATAATAATAAAATATCCAACGTGCTAATTGAGTGTGGAAAGATTAGAGTTAGCTTGTTTCCACACAGCCAGGCCTAGCTCAGAGATACTGAGCATGCTCTTGGTTTCGAGGGGGTTTTGGTTGGGGAGGGAGACTGGGGGAGAGATGTGAGCAACTGCGGCTGATTTGTAACCCATAGAAAGCCCTCCCAAGTACCTGAGTACTCAATGTAAGGTTGTTTGAGTGCAGAACATTACTGGTAAGATGCTCTTGGGCTCTGGGAGCCAACTCCTTGGAGCGAGGTCCCTTTGCACATACCCCCAATAAAGTAATTCAGGGGACCCCAAAAGCTGATGGACATTGCCATTCAAATGGTGTGCATGTGATGTGTCTTGTGATTAATTATGTGCGGTGGGGCTTGCCTGAGGGCCCCCCCCCACAATTTTATTCAAGTAAGCACCCCGATTGGGTCTTCTGAAACCCTGCCAGATGGTGGGGTATTAATAATAATAATAATAGTAATAATAATATATAAATATCCTTGCCCAATATTGATCCCCCTGAAAGCAGCTTTGGGAGTGAAGTAGTAGTAGTGGGAGAGGTGGAAGAACACAGTGACTTCTGTGGCTTTGTGGCACAATGTAATATGGATAATGTGATGTGTGTGATGTAACACAACATGACGGCAACATCTAAGAGAGGAAGGGATTGCCCCCCCCCCAAAAAAGGTATCTGCGTAGGATACCCAGATGGGCGTAGCCGGGGGGGCAGGGGGCAGCTGCCCCCTACCATCAAGTAAAACAATAGAAATACTTAACTGCTGAATCATGTCGCTTTTGCCCCCCCCCCAAAAAAAAAAATTCCTGGCTATGCCCATGGATACCCGTGTTGGTCTGTGTTAGCCAAAACATCAGAAAGAACTGGATATGCTTAGAGTGATGCATTTGTTGTAGTGTAAGCTTTCAGGGGGTAGAGCCCCCTTCTACAGGTGCACAAAGTGGTCCAGGACGTTGGCAGCAGTATGCATAAGTACCAATGAAACAGTTTTGAGACCAATTTGGGGGAAGCTGGCTATATGGGTAGTGGAGTTTAGGGCTTTCCAGGAAGGCAGCAATTTTGGCTTAGAGACAGGCTGGTCCTTTACTTGATGATGATGATTATGATGATGATGATACTTCATTTCTTATATCCCGCCCATCTGGCTGGACTTCCCCAGCCACTCTGTGTGGCTTTCAACAGAATATTAAAAACACGATAAAACATCAAACCTTAAAAACTTCCCTAAATAGGGCTGCCTTCAGATATGCCTTGGAGGCTCTTAGCCCCTAGTTACAACGTTTGCAGGCTAAATGGGGAAGGTTTGGAGGATATGAACTGGCTACTGTAACTCTCACAGACGATCTAGACATTGTGCTTGCATTGTCTCCTTCGCATCTGTGGTGGGATGAGGTGATCAGGTGCAAAAAGGGCATTTTAAATACAGCTTTGCTGCCGCGGTATTTCCTCATGCTCGCACAGACTGCTTTTGATAAGCGAATCTGCTTTTTACGTCCAGGGAACAGAGAACTCGTGAGCTGGGATGTGGGGGTGTGGAGAGGAGTATCTCAGATTGGCACAAGCCATTGGTAGGAACCGAACACTGATGCAGAAGTGAACCTATGGGGAAATGGAATCATTGGTTTGAGGAAGGGTACCTTCGTGGGATCGTGGAACTTTTAGTAGTAGCTGGAATTCATATGCCTGCCGTATGTTCAACAGGCAGGCAAATAGCTCAGTCGCACCGACCACACCTCCTTCCTTGTTTATTTCCTTCACCCTCCAGGTGTGGTTGGGCTCCAACTGCTCTCCAATTCCCACCATCCCTGATTGTTGTCCATGCTGTCCATTGGGGATGGTGCGGCACCACATTGGCGATCCTTGCTTTGCACCTTTGGGAGCAGTGTTAGAAACTGAGATATATATATATAAGCTAGGCGCCAAATGCCTCCTTAAACCAGAGTTACAGCTGCCAAAAATGGAATGCCTAGTTGCCATTTCTGGCCAGACAGCTCTCAAGTTGCATTTTTCAAGACAGCTTTTTGGTTCCTGGAATGCGTTCCGATTGTGTAGGTAAAATATCACAGATAGAATTCTACAGGGTGTGTTGCTAGTGTATGAAAAGAGTCAAGATCCACCATCCAAGATGGTGGAGATGTCAGGCTCAGGCACTATCCTGGCGCCCGGGCATCGTCACTTGGTCGCGAGTGGTTGATAGCCAGGTGCAAACTGCGCCTGGCAAATTTCGAATTATGCTGCTTTGGAGGAAAGAGACATCAAGTCTCTGCCCAGCACAAGGCCCCTTGGGAAAAGGAGTTGGGGGGGGGCAGACTCCTGTCTTTTACTGGTAGTAGGCATATCCCATCCAGTTGAGGCCTGCAAAAATGGGAATGGCTGGGGAAGGCTTGCTCTTAGGTTAACAGGGGATGGTTGGCAGCCAATATATTTTCCCAGACTTTGCGAACCAACTTACCGGCGTCTGCTGTCATCCATCCAACGCATGCTTATTTTAGCTGCCACGACATATTGTTTTGTTATTGGTCACTGTTTATTATGTGTCCACACGAACTGTCTGTATATGTCGGTGTGTCTCTTGCTAGGCTTCTTCCATCCCTGTTTTATTTACTTAATTCCTTTTCCGTTTCCTTATTCTTTTTCTTCTTTACGTTTGATCGTGCGTGTTCATTAGAGCTTTTCGGAACGATGCTGTGTTTTGGTGTTTATTTTAATCCCCGTTTCTTTCTTTCTTTTAAAAAAACCAAAACCTTATGATTTCATATATTATTATTATTTTCGCCGTTCTAATCTATACCTTTCCTTCCCGCCTTCCCACCTTTTTTTTTCCAAACTATATATAAATACAAAGATATCTATATAAAAAAAAAATCTTTTCTTCTTTTGTCATTCAATCAAATTCCAACAATACCAACCAAGAGCCAGTCAAATCCACCACAGTCTCGCGCTGAGCTAGGAAAAAAGTTCACGTAATGACAGGAAAGTGGAGAATACAGTCCCCCAGTCCGTAAGTTCAAATCAACTCGAAGTTGAAAGTGTGACATGATGGCGCCATGTAACGAAGCCAAGAATTGGTTGCATGACATGCCGTCTAGTTTCGTGGAGGTGCTGTGATTGAAGCATTTTTTCTTGGATGTTGTATCAGTTGATGATTGGCCAGTCATGATCACATGTGCCTTTCTTGACTTTTGTGCTGCCACGGTTTTTTATTGCTGTGCTCATTTATTATTATTATTATTATTTTATTTCCTATTATTTGTTCGTTTCCTTTAGTGCTTGCAGTGGTTTCTTTGTTGTTTAATTTCTCGTTCAGCGGTTTTCGCTTCTTTAGATTATCACACGGAAAGAGGGGAAATGTGAATTCTTAATTCTTTCGGGGGCGGAAAGGGGGATTGTTATAAATGTATGAGTAATTCCTAGTTTTTTTATTTAAAAAAAGGAAGCAGGGAAAAATGTGTGATTGGTATTCTTGCACTCTAAAATCTTGTGTTTTCTTTTTTTAATGGATAATTGGGGGCCTTTTTCAATTGATCTTTTTTTCTTTCTTTCTTCCTTGAGATATTTCAAATCCCTCTCAAAAATTCATAGAGTTAATCGCAGCAGTTTTTACAAATGGAAACAGCTACCTTCCAAAGCAAGCTAGAAAATAAAACCTGCGGCTTCTAACGTGCCTTATTAGAATTCCTAATTTGCTTCATAGCGCAATAACTCTCAATAAATCCATCCTGTCTGGGGAGGGGGGGTTGTTATTTGGGGGAGAGAGAAAAAATCCTGATTCAAAAGTAAAATGCATTTTTTTCTTTTCGTTTGTTTGCAACTGAAAAAGGGTCCTAGATGAGTGTTTTCCTTTTTTTATTTCTTCTTCTATTCTTATTATTTTCGGTGTTGTAATTGTTTAGACTGCTGTGTACGGTTTGCTGTTTGTTCAATCAACAGTGTCGGAAACCTGCCAGCATGGTTTGATATAACGCATGACACCTTCTCCACCAGAGGGGAGCTTTGCAGTTTCTAAGTTTCTTGATGTAATAAATCACCAAGTGTATAAGAAGAGAAACCTGCTTGCTAGCAAGAGATAAGAGCTAATCCGTAATGATTAAGCATCCTCCTTAAATGTCAAGTTTAGTTGGATCATGATTAGAAAAAAAATATTTAAGAAATGTTAGCTTTACATTTTTAGTTTATTTTATTGCCGAGAGAGAGAGTAGGAGAGGAAGTTTGTTCCAAGTAATTTTATTTTTTGAAGCCACCTGTGCAAAAAGTGTTTCTTTCTGCCATTTGCAAAAGAAAATATCTTACTGGCAGCTTAGCTGCCCATAGAAAGTTGAGAGGGGGAAAACTTTGAAAAGGACAATTTCCCCTTGCTTTCCTATAGCCGTCCACAAAATTAAGCTAAGGAGCATGTGCCAGGCGATGACCCAGCTGCGCAAATCAGAGTCTTGACTTTTTTCATGGTAGAAAAACAAAAGCTTGCGGAAGGGGTGGTGCAATTCTAAATTGTCTTGGTCAAACAGAGGAAAGTCACTTTGCTTAGGTTAGGTAGGTAGGTAGGTAGGTAGATATAGATATATAAAAACTATAGTATCTTTTTCCAGCCTCCAGAGTGCAGGGTACACGTCTGAGAAAGTCCGTGTAATTCCAGAGCTCCACGAAGCCCTACACAGCACGCTTCTGTTTTGGGTCGTAGATGAATTCAGTGACTTGGGGGAGCGCAGATGAATTCAGTGACTTTCCTGAATTCAGTGACTTGGGGGAGCGCTCCCATAGTTTGACAGTGTGGAAGCACCCTGATATTTGGCAAATGCAGAAATGTGGGACTTAGCAGAGAAGGTGGCAGAGCCTAGGCAACACGGCAGCCCCGAAGCTTTGTGGCAACCGAGGTGCAGGACACAGAACTCTCTTGAGAACAGCTTTGCACACTCATTGAGGCATCCCGTCTGCAGTGAGCGTGCAATATCTGGCGCTGTCTCATAATCTGAAGTGAACGGGGAGGAGCTCACTCGTGCGAAAACCGCACTTGAAGGCTCCAGTTCCCAAACAGACAAGGAGCCGTGTGAAATCAGACTGTGTATGAATGCATATTATCAGGACACAGTATTGCTATTTCAGATTTTATGATGAGGCAAAGTTCCTTGTAGTCAGGGGCCGTTAGGAGCTAGGAAAGCACCGGAAAGACATTGCACCACTTATGAGAGATGGATTACATAACATTCTAAAAATGTTCCAAAGCAGTTTAGGGATCTGATCTTGAACCCCTTCGCCAAATTTGCATTTAGTTCCCACAATGAGAGCAAGGTTGTCTTGGAAACAGGTGTTCTCCTAAATTTCCTTTTTTCTTTTCTTTTTTCTTTTTAGGTATACACTTTTGAACTTCTCTTTCCCTTGTCAGTTTTCTCTATCTTTCATTCTTCCTTGTTTAATTTATCAGAGGTTATTTTTCTTTTCTTTTCTTAACTGGTAAACGTGTGTTGGTTAAATCTGCAATGACCTTCTTCATCTCTTTTTAGGGCATCAGCTGAATGGGCCACATTTAGAGAAATATATATATATATATTAAATAAATATATATAGGAACGAGAACTGTTGGATTACACCTTTAACATATCAGCAAATATCAGTCAAGCTGAAGACTCCAGACTTACTCTCTTTCTGATTGTTTAGACTGTACCATTTCTTTAAGAAAAGTCACGTCAGCTGGGTTCGAAAGGACATAAGCTTGAAACAGAAACATAAATAACAACAACAACAAAAATCACGACAGGAGCAAGATCGTCTAGGATTTCTGCAGTGAAACTGATGTTACCGCAGCGGCTTTTCTCCAAACAGGAAATGCAAACCTTGATACTGACAAGAGGAGTGCCTGTTTGCCACCAAGGATGCAGTTGCTA
This sequence comes from Zootoca vivipara, assembly GCF_965207765.1. Classification (NCBI taxonomy): domain Eukaryota; kingdom Metazoa; phylum Chordata; class Lepidosauria; order Squamata; family Lacertidae; genus Zootoca; species Zootoca vivipara. The sequence goes on from NC_142593.1 coordinate 58,934,882, forward strand.
TGGAAACCCCATGGCACCAGTCACTAAGCATCTTTATCTGTCATTCCTTAGCTATATAGGGACCAAAGGACATAACTTTTTATCGCAGACTTGTAGCTGTATGTAAATTACAGAAGTTCTTTCCTTTTCTCATGAGCTGTTCCTATAACAGGTTTTGAGAGCAATTATATGAAATATGTAAAAACTAAAAAAAAAAACCGCTTAAACGCTTTTAAAAAATGGCAAGATAATAGTTCTTTGATACTTTGGGAGGATCTTTACATTAATTAAGAGTCTATGAAACTTTCGTATGGTTTTCTGTATAATATGTATGGATTGAATGCTTAGAAGGGGAAGGTTGAGGTAGGTGGGTGTCTGTGAAAAGCAGACAAAGGGAAAGGACAAGCAGATCACTGGACTAGAAAGTGATGGTGATGATGATGATGATGATGATGATGATGATGAAAAAGACGCAAAAGACGAAGACAAGAAGGCTGGTGCAAAGTAGAAAGAACACAAGTTTGTAAATGCTTCTGACTCCACCCGCCCTAAAATAGCTGTACAGAATTTAAAAAAGAAAAAAAAGTTTAAAATACCTATATAATAGGGGGGGAAAGGATTAGATGACATAAAAAGCAAAAATAAAAAATGAAAAAGCAAAAAAAAAAATATACATAGAAGTTAGCATTAATGCTAAAAAAAAAATCCACAAAGATGTTGTAGAACTGTAACTTTTGTAGAGTTTAGAATGAAATCAGTTCCTGCTCTCAGCCAACTGCTGTTGGAAGCTGTGTCTTATTGGGGGTGGGGGGAAGGGGGGGCAAAGGAGAATATGGCTGAACTCGGCAGCTTTTTAAACTGCAAGCATTCCAGCTAGTAATAAATAAATAAAACTAATAAGCAAACGAAACAAAACAAAAAAAATCTCAATTCCTGTAGGCAACGCAAACGGGGACGGGGTGGGGGGACTTGACGGCTATCTTCTTACAGACTATCGGAAGTTAGTTCGAACTTGACGAAAAATAAATAAACTGGAAAAAGAAAAACCACAGCTAAGACGCTTTCATGTTTCCATAAGCTGTCGCCAGCAACCTCCAATCATCTTTCGCTTCAGTAGCTTCCATATTTGCTCTAGAACCCTTCAGGACAGGGGTGGGGTGGGAGTGGGGTTTAGCCTAGAACCTTAATCTTAAAAACAAAAACCACAAAAAACATTTTAAAAAATATTTAAAACACAAAAACAAAAACAAAAAATAAAAAAATTACAAAAATGCAATCTCTTTGAAGAATTTCTGAAACTGTTTACAAGGAATTTTGAAAAACAGGGGGATGTTTAAAAATAAAAGATGCTGGCTCTGTTTTTCTGTAAATAAATTTGCATATTTTGTAGGACTTTTAATTGTAATGATAGAGAAAAAAAATCAAGGAAAACTATTTAAGGAAAGCACGATATTTATCTTTGGTAAATGACTTTAGAGCAGTTTTAAAAAGTTGCTTTAAAATCTGAATCAGAAAAATAGAAACAATGAATTATTTAAGAACACATATATTTTAAAGTATATCATATTTATTATAATTTATTTCCACTGTGTTAAAACTTGGTTTTAAGGGTGTGTTTTTTCCCCTTTACTCCATTTTATTGGACTGAGAACGATGACACTGTTCTTTTATGAATAATTGTTTGCCTTTTTGTTTAGATTTGGGGGAATTTCTTATTTTGTTTTTTAAAGAAACTGTTCTCTGTCTTTCTCCCTGTTGGGCCTGATTTTGAAGTCTTTATACTGGCTAAACACCCCCCTGGTCTTCTCTGGTTATTTGGCTGGGATGAGACCACTGAAACAAGCCCCTAATCTAGGTGTGTAAATGCCTCCGCAGTTCCATACAACTGCTCTCTGATTCTCAATTCCCTAAAACTCCTTGTAATCTTCTGTAATTATTGAATGACGCTTACCAGCTTAGCCCTAAATAAAGCACAGTTTAAAAAAAGAAGAAGCACGCTTTACTTCTCAGTGGTTTCCATCCCCCCCCCTTAATGTGTTTGCTCTGAGAACCAAATGAATCGCTTTCGACTATTTCATTAATATACATTGTTTGAGTATCAGAACAAATTCCTTTGTGATATAAAACACATCTCGCTGGACTGAATTAGCGACACAGTTTCATTTAATGTCTGCTTGGTATTCCACAGCCATTGACCTTAAACCTAGTAGGGGATGAGATCAAGAAAAAGTACGCACAAATTAGAGATATTGCTTCTCCCAACACAAGGCGGCTGTTTGATTTCAGATTTGGTGGGCTTCTTTATGCTGAAAAGGAAGAAGCCCAAAAATTCAAGACATTGCCCATCAGTGGCAACACGGGGAAGTTTATGGCTCTGTGATTGAAACTCCTGGATGGATGTGCAATCCTAACTTCTCCTTTGAATTGTCATTGAAACCTCTCCTTTTTTTGCATGCAAATGCAATTTTTTCAGCAGTGGTGTCGCACAGTGGTTCTGGTGATGATAATAACAGTCTGCCCAAGGGAGCAGTCAAGCCTCAGAATTTTGCCCTAGCTGCAGTTTCAGGGGCAGCCCCACATAGAACACATTGCAGTAGTCCAGCTTGAAGATTACATTCAGATTTGACTGCCTTCGTTCCAGCAGCATGCGGTCAGTGGACTAGGGGGACTAGACTAGTCCCCTAAATGTTCCCGGTCAATTAGAGCATTCAAGTATTAAAGCCTGTTGCCTCATTCCCAAAGCCCAGGAAGCTTTTGCCTAGCTTGGAGAGGGAGGCACAATGCTCATGTGTGTAACATCGTCCCCCACAAGCTGGCACCTCTGACCCTAACTGTTCCCTACGGACGTTTTCACCACGTGCCACTGAAGCAGTACAGAATCATGCAAATACAAAGGTTTTAACACTAGGCAGACTCCATTCATTTAATTTCAGGATTTATAAACTGCTACTCCGCATTCAGGGACGCAGGTGGTGCTGTGGGTTAAACCACAGAGCCTAGGGCTTGCCAATCAGAAGGTCGGCGGTTCGAATCCCCGCAATGGGGTGAGCTTCCCATTGTTCGGTCCCAGCTCCTGCCAACCTAGCAGTTCGAAAGCACATCAAAGTGCAAGTAGATAAATAGCTACCGCTCTTAGCGGGAAGGTAAACGGCGTTTCCGTGCGCTGCTCTGGTTCGCCAGAAGCAGCTTAGTCATGCTGGCCACATGACCTGGAAGCTGTACGCCGGCTCCCTCGGCCAATAACGCGAGATGAACGCCGCAACCCCAGAGTCAGTCACGACTGGACCTAATGGTCAGGGGTCCCTCTACCTTTTACTCCGCATTCAAATACCTGAAGGAGTGTCTCTACCCCCATTGTTCTGCCCGGACACTAAGGTCCAGTGCCGAGGGCCTTCTGGCGGTTCCCTCGCTGCGAGAAGCCAAGTTACAGGGAACCAGGCAGAGGGCCTTCTCGGTAGTGGCACCCGCCCTTTGGAACGCCCTCCCACCAGATGTCAAAGAGAAAAATAACTACCAGACTTTTTGGAAGATATCTGAAGGCAGCCCTGTTTAGGGAAGCTTTTAATGTTTAATAGATTACTGTATTTTAATATTTTGTTGGAAGCCGCCCAGAGTGGTTGGGAAAACCCAGCCGGATGGGCGGGGTATAAATAATATACTGTATTATTATTATTATTATTATTATTATTATTATTCAAAGAATACCAGACCTCTCCTGTGCTCCCCCGGAATGGCCATTAATCTTCATCCCTGTGCGCCCAGCGACACAGATGGGATGATCCTGTACACGCTATTAATCAACAGAGATAGCAGTAGTGACTGGAAGCGTGAATGTGAGCATCCTAAGGATTTATTCTATGATATTTACAGGACAAATCATAATGGCGTCTGCTCTCTTATTCAGCAACAGACAGAGAGAGAAAGAAGCGGTAAGGCATAACTTCCATCCTCAGAACTTTCCCAGCTCAGGCATGTGACACACCAGCCACCATGTTAGCAATGGAGGAGTGATTTGCTAACAGAGAGGTGTAGCAAAAAACCAGAATCATGTTAGAAGCACAAAGCCCACAAGCATTAAAAACCTACAAAGTTAGAAGGGAACCAGGGCCGTCTTAAGGGTATGCAATGCCATGGTGCAAAAATCCCTCCAGTGCCCCCCCCCATATTAAATCGGATTGGGCAGCATGCGCAAAGGATTCGTCTATTTCTAGCAATCCCCTGTGCTCAGAAATAAAACGGTGCACGAGCTTCAGTTCCATTCATGAATTCGTCTTCTCCTACGTAGTGCCTCAAGGAGAAAAGCGAATCTCTTGGGGGGGGGGGAGTGCAGGAGCCCTTAGCTTTCTCTCCTTCAGGCATCCAGATTCTCTGCTGGAGCTTCACGTCCCGTCGGGCTTCATGCCCGCTCCACGCCCGGAGCCGCCGAGGGAAACTTCACCGGGCCGGCGGGACAGGGGCGGCGTGGAAGAGGAAGGGTGGCGCCGGGGCGGGTGCTCGGCAGGGGCTTCACTGGCCACCCCATGCCGCCGGGGCCCAGGCGCTCTTCTCTGGGCAAGGGGGGGGGGGACACACAAAGGCAAATGGTTGTGGCAGGAATAAAACCAAGTCGTTGGAACTGAAGCGCACACATACACATATATGCAACCGTTTCTGGGTATATCGCTTCCTGGTCCACACACGGAAAGGCTATTTTCAAATGTATACAGGAATCAAACAGAGTTTACATCTTCCATCCTGATGTTAAACACGTTTACCTGGGAATAGAAAGCATCAGTTTTGCCGTAGAAAAGGGTAGCACATTTTTAAAATGAAGGTAATAAACAGAGCATCTGTAGCTAATTAGACGCCTGGAGAGCCATATAAAATGCATATATATATATATATATATATATATATATATATATATATATATATATATATATATATATATGCATACTGTGTTGACCAGCGTTAGCCCTGGTGTCCAGCCCAGATGCTAACATGGAGCCTGTCTGCAGCTGCTCCTATCATTTGCTGGTCTTTAGGTGGTCATTTGGACGTCCCCTAAGCTGTGGAGCTACTTGCCTGATCCAGCAAACCCTTCTTATGCTCTTTTGTTCTTAGTTAGTAGAGCTTTCAAAGTGTTGATTTTGACCTACGAAGCCTTAAACGGCTCAGGACCGCGATATCTCAAGGACCACCTCTCCCCGTATGAACCTACCCAGACCCTGCGATCATCACCTGAGGCCATTTTTCATGCGCTTCCTTCACAAGAGGCCCGGAGGGTGGCAAAATGAGGACAGGGCCTTTTCCGCAGTGGCTCCCCGTTTGTGAAATTCTCCTCCCAGGGAAGCTCACCTGGGAGCTTACACACTCCCAACTCTGAAACCCACTTCAGAGCTGGAAGGGATCATTGCGGGGGGGGGGTCATCTAGGGCACCCCTCAGCAATGCAGGAATCGTTCACCCAACATGGTACTCGAACTCACAACCCTGAGATTAAGCATCTCATGCTCTACCAACTGAACTGACATCCTCGTAAGGTTGTTTATTGCCAACGTGGTTCACGCAGGTAAGTGTCTTGTAGCGGGAAGATTCGGGCTTGGGGTGGGGGCAGGACGGACAGCCATTCTTCCCCCCAGTGGGGGTGGTCAAGATGTGCGAAGGTCTGTGCTAGAATGACAACACCATTGGGCACCTCAAGACAACCCAAGATGGCAGCTGTTCCAGTGTAGAAGAAGCGCAAGAGCTTGTGTCAAGGCCAGGGCAGCTTTCTTTCAACAGTCTGTTACACCTCTCCCACTCAGGTCCACTTTGGGTGGGTGTGGGGATCTAGACCTTCTGGAGAAGGGTTCCACATGCCTGGTGTCACAAATAAACCAGGCCAATGGCACCAGGGCATGAAGCATCAACATGCCAGCATCTCAGACCTCTTTCCCTCAGGAGGTGGTGGACTCTCCTTTCTTGGAGGTTTCTAAGCAGAGGTTGGATGGTCATCTGCCATGGATGCTTGAGTTGAGATTCCTGCATTGCAGGGGGTTGGACTAGATGACCCACAGGGTCCCTTCCCACTCTACAATTCTATGATTCAGACTCCAGGCTTGGGTATGGGGGAGGAAATTCACTGTGGTGCACATCTTAACTAACTCACACGTCACGAAAGGATGCACAAACAGAAAGGCAGCTCAGAAATTCACAGTTCTTCGAGTTTTGCAATGCAGGTCTTCAGTCAAAATATGTGTACATAAAGAGAAAGTGGGCCCTATTACAACTATGATTATGATTATGATTATGATTATGATTATTCCCTGTCCATCTGGCTGGGTTTTCCCAACCACTCTGGGTGGCTGACGTGATATATTTATATAAAAAAAGTAAAAGGTCAAGCATTAAAAACCTCCCAATATAGGGCTGCCTTCAGATGTCTTCTAAAGTTATGTAATTCTTTTCCTCTTTGGCATCTGGTGGGAGGGCGTTCCACAGGGAGGGAGCCACTACCAAGAAGGCCCTCTGCCTGGTTCCCTTTAACTTCACTTCTCGCAGTAAGGGAACCAGCAGAAGGCCCTTGGATCTGGACCTCAGTGGCTAAGTGATGGGGTGAAGACACTCCTTCAGGAATACTGGGACAAGGCACATGTTGTTGTTGTTGTTGTTGTTGTTGTTGTTGTTGTTGTTGTTGTTGTTGTTGTTGTTAAATGTGTATACCACCCTATACCTGCAGGTCTTGGGGTGGTTCACAACATAAAATCACAATACAGAAACACAAAATCTATATATATATATATAAATGTAAAAATCATGAGGGGCTCCACTTTTCTCCATAACCGCTTGACCGATTGTCCTGAAATTTTGACACAACGATGCAGGCCACGCCCCTAGTGTTGTTAGGAAAAAAAACCCACACATCTCACACCTCCACAGGTAAAAATCTGTTTTTCAACAAAGTAAAACAGCGCCCTCAAGTGGATTTCCTCCCACAGTACACCCCCTCTCTTCCTGTGAAATCTACACCACACCCACAAACCAAATAATGACATCATCAACCAAGCAACTGAAACCACCAAGATGGCCATTATCAGACCCCTAGGCCCCTGCCAGGCTGCTAGGTCCCCACTAGGCCGGTGGGGGGGTAGAGGGAGAGCACCCGGATCGCAGGTCGCAGCATGGCCTTTGTTTTATGTAGGCCCCTGCCTACTAGGCCCGGGGGGAGGGGGGAGTGCCCGGATCGCAGGCCGCAGCACGGCCTTTGTTTTATGTAGCGCCCTGCCAGGCTGCCAGGCCCCCACTAGCCCCGGGGGGGGGAGGTCGAGCGCCCGGGTCGCAGGGCGCAGCACGGCCTTTGTTTTATGTAGGCCCCTGCCAGGCCCCCAGGCCCCCACTAGGCTCGGGGGGAATAACCCACAGCAACGCACTTGGGGGCACAGCAAGGGGTTTTCACTTTAAAATTTAGCGAGCGTTGTGTCACATGCAAGGCTCCGGCGGCCATTTTAAGTAAGGGCAGTCATACCCCTTTTAACCTACGCTTTATACTATGACTGATTGCAAGCCTCTGCGTCTTTAAAAACAACCATGCAAGTTCTCTCCCCAGTTTAAGTCCTCGGATATTTGCAGTGGCCAACCACCCCCCCCCATTTACAATCTCCTACCTTGCCACTTCCTGGGTTCCGGGTGCTTCAGAACTCGCCTTCTGTTGCTTCGGGATTATTAAAGTAGTTCTCTAGGTTCTCTGGGTCACCTACTCCAAAATTAGAAAATCAGAAAATCCAAATAACAAAACACACACACACAAAAAAACCCAAAACACACAACAACGCCCAAATCATACAATACCCACCAAAATAAATGACAACCCCAAAAATAAAATTAAACAATAATAACTTCTGCTTCTCATGTTCTTATTTCAAAAAAAATGTAATCTATATTGAAGCTGAGGCTCCAATACTTTGGCCACCTCATGAGAAGAGAAGACTCCCTGGAAAAGACCCTGATGTTGGGAAAGATTGAGGGCACTAGGATAAGGGACAACAGAGGACGAGATGGTTGGACAGTGTTCTCGAAGCTACGAACATAAGTTTGACCAAACTGCGGGAGGCAGTGCAAGACAGGAGTCCATGGGGTCACAAAGAGCCGGACATGACTAAACGACTAAACAACAACAAAACTTCTGCTTCTCATGTTCTTATTTCAAAAAAAATAATAAATGTTCATGATGCGTGCGCAGGGGCCAATGTATGGCAATACAGGGGGGAGGGGACAACACTCCCTGGGGAAAACAGAGGGAAGGGTATCCTACCAAAACACAGGGATGAGCCAGGGGGTTGGAGGGAGGAGGGGTGGGATACGTCATGGATCAGGACAGGGTGGGGTGACCCACAGAAGCGCATGGCCGGGCCAGCTAATACATAATAAAAATCAAAACAAGAACAACCCAATAACCCGCCCTCCCCAACACATTTTTAAAGGGCATTGGATGTCTGTCAGCCAAAAGCCTGTTTAAAGAGGAACGTTTTCGCCCTGCACCTAAAGATGTATCATGAAGGCGCCAGGCGAACTTCCCTGGGGAGAGCATTCCATAGATGGGGAGCCACTGCAGAAAATGCCTTGTTCTTGTGTTGCTGCCCTCCAGACCTCTTGAGGAGGAGGCACATGAAGAAGGGCCTCAGAAGATGACCTCAGGGTCGGGGTAGGTTCATATGGAGAGAGGTGGTCCTTGAAGTATTCATGAAAATAACCAATTAAAATGCATTTACAGTATTAGAGAAAACAGCTTGCAAAAATGTGTCTATCCTGGGGAAGCACTGCAAAAAAAAAATCTGCACTTTAAAACGGTCACAATTTTCATGAGGGCTTTTTCTTTTTTTAAAAAAATCCAACAAACTGATGCTGGAAATATTGTGAACTGAATTTAAGATTGGAAAGATGAAAAACTGAGATTGGCAGATCCTGCAAGTAAATTCTTAAATGTCACTCTTGGGCTGTGTGGGGCATGGGGGTAATCATGAGTCAGACCAATAATAGCATAAATTGTAAAGGTCTGCTTATATCAAAGCACAGAAATGATGGGGGGGGGAATACACCCTTAGCAGTAACTAAAATTCAAGGATTGAAAAAGTGAGCAATTTATGAGTGGGAAACAATATTAGACTGGTAAAAAAGAATCCTGTATTAACCAAACAGCTAAGAACATAGCATTTATCGTGAAGGCCTGAACAGCATCGTCCAAAAACATTCCTAGCACAAAGTGCTTAAAACCTTGCAGAATTTCCAGACTTATGGCAGTTTCACCTAAAGAAGCTAAGATATCTTCATTGTCATTGTCCCCTTGCGGGAACAACGAAATTACTCGGTTGCTACATCCACTCAGATAAAGCATTCCACATGATCCAAAATTACAAAACCTAATTAAAAACAGTAAATATAATACAAAATAACAAGTAAAATAAGATGACTTCAAAGTCCAGGCTTTCCATTTAACGCCAGAATCGCTCTAGAGAAGAAACTGTTCCTGAGACGGCTCGTTCTTGCCTGCATAGTTCTATATCTCCGTCCCGATGGCAGGAGCTGAAAGAAATGGTGGCCAGGGTGCGTTGGATCTCTTGATATGTCTAGTGCTTTTCTATGGCACCTGGTGGTGTAGATTTGTTCTAAGGTGAAGAGTGAGCAGCCAATAATGCTCTCTGCTGTTTTAATAATTCTGCACAGCCCTGCTCTATCCTGAGAAGTACAGCTTCCGTACCACACACATAAAAAGATTGGAGGGGTGGGGGGTGGATTATAGCTGTCAGTCCACGTAAAGGTAAAGGTAAAGGGACCCTTGACCATTAGGTCCAGTTGTGACCGACTCTGGGGTTGCGCACTCATCTCACATTATTGGCCGAGGGAGCCGGCGTATAGCTTCCAGGTCATGTGGCCAGCATGACAAAGCCGCTTCTGGCAGTCCACGTAGGGATCCACAATACTGAATCCAAGATCCAGAATGGTCCAAATGGAAGTCCCAGGTGTTTTTGTTTTTGTTTAAAAAGGGGAGGGGTGTTTAAAGTTGGAATAGCAAAGTCTGAGCCCCATAAGGGAATAAACAGAAGGTTGAAAGCAAAATAGAAAAAAATAACTTTAAGGGGGGAAACCGCAGCCCTGTTGAATCCTGCATCTCTTCGAAACCTGCTCATGAGTCGAAATTTCTAGTCCCCCCAGAAAGGCCAGCTCTGATGAAGCGGCTGAGAGTAGCTTCAAAACCTGAAGGGGGGTCATGAACAAAGCAAGAAACCCCCTCCCATTTACCCACGAAGAGAGCAAAGAGCAAACTGGGCTCCCATGTTCTCAGAACAAGCAGAAATAAGTTGGAATAAAAAAGCAGAAAAAAAGCGTAAGCAAAGAGGAAGAGGGGAGTTCAAACACTGAGGGACAGGCTTCTTTTTTATTCCTCCTAGCACCCAATTTTCCCTGCCTCACGGTTCACTCTTTTCTCTCACTAAAATTCAGTTCTGTGCTAGTAAATGACATTGAGGGGGGAATATATATATATTTTTAAGTGTTTTACTTTTTAAAAACTTAATTATTTGGGAGGAGTGATGCATTCCCACGCCTAACTGGGGTACAAGGGGTCTCACAAAGGTCACTCAGATCTGTAATGAGCCTTGTATTTTCTTCATCTTGGGCCTTGATCTCAGCTGGGCTGGAGCCTCACCAAGAATTTTGCTCTCATGTTCCAGACAAGACATTTCTTAAAAATCTGATTTTCAGGCCTGCTGAAACGAGAGCTTTCTTGACCAATGTTTGCTTCTGTTCTACTCCACATCTTCTGGGGTGACCACCTTCACCACACATGCTGATTCTTGCCCCCCACAATATTATTATTATTATTATTATTATTATTATTATTATTATTATTATTTACCATCCTATACCCGGAGGTCTCAGGGCAGCTCACAGAACAAAACCAGAAAACAAAACACAAAGTTATCTAATCAAAATAAAAGCAACAACCCAATAACCCCCAAATCCAAATCATAGTGCTGGAGAATTGGAAGGGACCCTCAAGGCTCATCTAGTCCAACCCCCTGCAATGCAGGAGGCTGAGGCAACGAGTGGAGCAACAGATTCAGCCAGCCCTACAGTTAGGCCCAGTGGCCACATTCGTTCCATACCTGGAAAGCCCTGCTACGACTCCACTTTATACAGTCATAAAAGGTAAAGGGACCCCTGACCGTTAGGTCCAGTTGTGGAAGACTCTGGGGTTGCGGTGCTCATCTCGCTTTATTGGCCGAGGGAGCCGGTGTACAGCTTCTGGGTCATGTGGCCAGCATGACAAAGCCACTTCTGGCGAACCAGAGCAGCGGACAGAAATTCTGTTTACCTTCCCGCCGGAGCGGTACCTATTTATCTACTTGGCACTTCGTGCTTTCGAACTGCTAGGTTGGCAGGAGCAGCGACCGAGCAATGGGAGCTCACCCCATCACGGGGATTCGAACCGCCGACCTTCTGATTGGCAAGCCCTAGGCTCTGGGGTTTAACCCACAGCGCCACCCACTTCCCTTTTACACAGTCATGGCTTCCCCCAAATAATCCTGGGAACTGCAGTTTGTTAAGGGTGCTAGGAGGTGTTAGGAGATTCCTCTATTTCCCTTGCGGAGCTACCATTCCCAGCGTCCCCTGGCAAGAAGAATTGATTGTTAAGGCACTCGGGAAACCGTAGCTCTGTGAGAACCATACGGTCTCCTAACACTCCCAGAAACCAGCATCCCGTTTTGCTTCTGTGACTATAGCCGCGGGCCGAATCCTGCTTTCAAACCACCCTCACGCCTTGTGGCAGCAAACTCCCTATGTTAATTCCACCCTGCGCAAAGGAGCGCTTCCCTTTGTCTGGCCCCCGAATCTGCCGCTCATCAATTTCCCCGGATTTCTAAACAGCGATCCAATTAATCAGGGAGAAATATCCCGGTTTGGGGCTCTCATTCCACTTTTGCGCAAAACGCACCTATTTCTTCCCTGTCGCCCACCTCGACCCTGGCAAATCCCTCCCTTAAAATCCGGGCTCATTAGGAAAAAACCTTTCAGGCTGGGTGGTTGTTTATGGTGCCTCCACCTTCACTTCATCTCCTCATTTGAATATGCTGTAAACTTGATTAATGTTGACTCTTAATCTCTTTTTCTCTAGAAAGAACACCTGGAGCTTCGTTAACCTGCCTCGGCATTGGAATTTAAAATAAAATAAAAATATAAGCGGGTTGGGGGGCCTCTCCTCTATAGCTAGTTCCCCCAACGTTTTAAACAGGGTGGTTTTTTGGGGGGGTGGGGGGGTTGGAAGTCGTGAGCAACTATCAACTGGTGCGGATGACGCAGGTACAGTCCTGGAGAAGCGTGGAGATGTTTTTGGCAACCCTCTCCATATAGACACACCTCCGAGCCCTCCTGAGCGGATGGCTAGATTTATGGCCCAGTCTCCTCGCTTTCCTCTTGAGGTGCACAGTTTCCAGAATCTTGCACCCTTCCTTGTCGGCGGCTCTCTGCCAACGCACATTATTTACTTGATAGTGATCCGCTTGCCACATTCTCTGCCATTTCCTCCCATCCTTTAAATTTGTCAGGCAGGCCTGCTCTTCCTTGCGTGTGGCGTTCGCTGGAGATAAATAACACAGGGGACAGCCTACTTGGAACCACTTCCCACCAAGCCTTCCGGCGGCATCAATCATATTTGTTGAACTAGAAGAGTTTTCTCATTGTAATTACACTAATGCCTCCGTAATTTCATCCTCGTTAGCGGCAATTGAGTTCTGCACTTCGCCGGTGCCAGGAATGGATACTTCCCAAAGATCACATCCATCCCTTTCGGATAACAGCTCCGTACTATTTTCAGCCGCTCCAGAGAGGAAGTTCTCAAACTCTGTTCAAGGCAGCCTCGGCGTCATTATTAGGGCTTTAAAACAACAGCAACAAAAAAAAAAATTCAAAGCTCCCCCAAATAGTTGCTCAGTAGCTGGGAAGTGCCTTCCTTTCAGCCATTGATCTGTTCCTTGCACAACATTGTGAACATTTATGTTACGAACCACCCTGTAATCTTTGGAGAAAAGGGTGGTAATAGTAGGATCATAGAATTGAGGAATTGGAAGGGACAACATGGATCATTTATTCTAGTTTCTTCCAAACTTGGGTCCCCAGATGTTTTTGGACTACAGTTCCTATCATCCCAAAACACTGGTCCTGCTAGCTACGGATGATGGGAGTTGTAGCCCGAAACTTTCGGAAACACTGATCTAGTCCAACCCCTTGCATTTTTTTGCCCAAACTGGGGCTTGAACCCATATGACCCTGAGCTTAAAACAGTCTCATGCTCTACTGACTGAGCTATCCCACAGGAGGAGGAGGAGGAGGAGGAGGAGGAGGAGACTACTGCTGGTATCTGGACAACTCTCTGTTGGGATATCATAGGTCTATTTAAAAGGGCTGTCTGGTGGAAGTCCAGTTTGATGATAAAGAATGGTGAGGAGGAAAATCAACCAGCGGAGGGGAGCATGAGAAGGTGTCCTGCAACAGCGAGCAATTTGACAGCAAACTCATCGCAGTATTCAGCTTTGAGCAGACCTGCCAAAAGAACAGATCTAATGAAATCAATAGGCCTAGTCCTGTTCAGTAGGTCTTCTCTGAGCAAAACTTAGTTGAATATTTATTTCTATTTATAAATTTGTACATTGCTTGATGCTTCAAAAGATAAAGAAAAAAGGAAGATGCCCTCAAAGTGGTTTCTCCAGAGAATAAAACAATAAAAATTTTCGGTAAGAACAATGCATTAAAACATTCAGAAAAATTAAAATCAGTTGTAAACTGAAAGCAGATTAAAACA